>NC_139161.1:20038585-20772206 GCF_964270905.1 Leucopleurus acutus | reverse complement strand
TCCTAAAATGCTGCCAGGTACTGATCTGAGGCAAAGGAAGGAAAGGGCCAACAGCTAGGTAGACCTAGCAGTGGTCTCTCTAGCAATATTCTTTTTTTTTTTTTTTAACATCTTTATTGGGGTATAATTGCTTTACAATGGTGTGTTAGTTTCTGCTTTATAACAAAGTGAATCAGTTATACATATACATATGTTCCCATATCTCTTCCCTCTTGTGTCTCTCTAGTGATATTCTTACCTAAATAATTTTACATGAGCAAATATGCACAGGAAAAAAATAGACTCTGTGGACAGGAAAAAAAGATCATGCTCACCAACCTATAAATATTTTTTATAGACGTGGAGTTGTATCATAGCTGATGTAAAATATAATAGCTACAGTCTGAAAAACTAATTTTTCTAATATTTAACAACTAATCATTTTTCCCATCATCTGCCTTTATTTCTGTAATTAAAGAACCATTTGTTAATGCTCATTAATAGTTGATTATATGCTTGTATACAGTGTAGATAGCACCACAAATGTTCATCAGGGGCTTGATTTAAATTACATTTGACTTTCATGCGTATCATTTACGCATTACGTATCAGTGCAAATATTAATGCACCGGTCCGGGAAGATCCCACATGCCACGGAGCGGCTAGGCCCGTGAGCCATGGCCGCTGAGCCTGCGCGTCCGGAGCCTGTGCTCCGCAACGGGAGAGGCCACAACAGTGAGAGGCCCGCGTAACGCAAAAAAAAGAAAAAATTAAAAAAGTTTATATTCTGACCTAAAAATAAAACTTTTTAACCAAGGCTTTGAAAATACTAAAAATTTGTAAGTGTGACATGAGTAAGGTTGTGGCTCTGCACTGGTATATTTTTTCCTGTGCTTACTTGCCCTTGTAAAATTGTTCAGATGTGCCAAATATTCTGTTATGTCAATAGTCTCTCAAATAGATAATACTTTGCAAATAAACTGATAGTGCTGTGATACAGAACTCAAGTAAAATATGATATGCTCAACTTTAAGAAGCAACACATTTGTTGTGAAGAAATAGTTTACTGTAGGAATTGCAGTGCTTCACTGTAACACTGCAAAGAATGTAGCAAAATTTTTAAACAAACCCAAAAGTTAGATTTCACTACATCATTTTGCCCAGAGTAGAGCCAATATTGGATTAGAAAAAGATAACAGTGTTCATCCTGTGGGATTTATCCAACATTCCAAACTCTTCTATCAAACCTTTAACAGCACCTCTGACGAATTAACCAGCAAAATTAACTAGTTTCCATGTCACTATTTTCTTCACTATCTTTACCATAAAAGCTGAACAAATAAATAGTCAAATGACCAAACACACAGGCAACTCATTCATTAATTTATTCAATAAATATGACTACAGTCCTACTATATGCTAGGGACCAGACTGGGTACTAGTTATCACTGGTGATAAAAAGATCCCTACACTTTGGAACTTCATAGTCTAGATGGGGCTACAGGTGTACTAATGACCAAAATAAGCAAGAAATCTAGATAAATAATCCTTAGATAATTAAGAGTTAAGAGTAGAAAATACTGTTACGTGCTATTTCATCAGTGATGCTATTGAAATGTTTTCCATTTCTCTTATTTTACAAAAGTTTCTTTTATAAACCTACAAATAACCTGATGTGCCAAAAATGTTATCTCTAAGAACACTTGTTAATAAATACAATTTGTGATATGCTGCCAGGTAAGCTGATTTTGAATTTTTGACAATGAGTAAAAAGTACTGCTCCAAAAATGCTTTTATTCTGTTTCATATCCCTTATTAAACACTTAGTTTTTTATATTTCCTAGATGGGAAACATATCCAATATAATATGGTATCAACTCCAAATTATTTCAATTTACCCTACACTACTCTGGTATAGAACTTTAATTTTGGATGCAAAAAGCAGATTTCAATTAAAAATGCTGAAAAAATGATCTCATTCAGGATCACTGGGGATTAAAATATTTTGATAGATTATATAGCAATAATAATTAATAGAGTTATATATAGATCACTTTTCAAATAATCCACATATAACAGAAATATGATTATTGTTTCATCATTTCATCTTTTTAAAAAGTGATTCAAAAGGCCTTAGGGTCATCCTTATGATTTCTAATTACTATGAATATACCAGTTAATGAGAGAGTTGTATTTTTAAAAGGCTTGATAGCAGAGTATACTCTATGTCCTTGTGATGTTTAGAGTCTCTTTTCACAATAATTAATGAATATTTAGCACACCCAAGAAGCATTTCTTGGGCACTTACTACAGGCCGGTTTCTGTGTTAATCACTCAGCTCTTCTCATACATGGTCTAGAACTATAGCTTGAGTCAGCAGCCTATTAATATTGGGTGTCTGATAAAAGATCTACCAATAATCTTTTAGTCCTAAGTAAGTGTAAATATATACATTTATACACTGATGACAAGCTTATAACAATGTATTAAAAAGGTATCACTGGAAAAGTGTATGCTAATTTTATAGCACCATCTATATATCTTATTGATTGAGAAAGAAAGTTTCCCCTCATATTTGATCCATATTTTAATGGACTAATATGTGATCCTGAAATCAGCTGATGTAAAGATAAGATTTAGCATTAAGTGATATTCTAGCCTAAAAACCAATAACATTTTTTTCTAAGTTTTCTGTTTTTGTTATACCACTTAAGTACTTTAAAATTTTTCTGAGTTCTAACAAAGAATTGCTAGCACCAATCCCTTACTCACAAAAATTAATTAGATAAAAGGCATCACAATAAACATGAAAATTACTTTTCAGCACCATTTTAAAACCTGAATGCAACAAACTCTGAAGGTCTTTTATGAACCAGAAACTGTTCTTAGCACTGAGCATACAAAAATAAGACACAGTTTCTGCCCTCAGAAGCTTAAAGACCAGTGGGGGAATAAACACTTAAATTAATAAATAATTTCAATACAATTGGCAGAAGTATGCACAGTAAGGAAAGGTCCTTAGCCTAGCTGGAGGGAGGTGACAGGACTGAGTAGAATGACCACCAGAAGAAGTGGTGACCACTTTTCAAAAAAAAGACCACCAGGGAAAGTCATGAGAAGGAAGTCCTTCACGGTGGTAATGCCTCAGAAGAGTCTCGAAAGATGAGTAGGCATAACTAGGTAGAGAATGGGGTGAAATTTTTAGCAAAGACATGGAAGTGTGAAACAGCATATTGGATTATAGGAAGCACAAATGGGAATTTTCTAAAATTATGTTCTACGTGGACCCCATGGCCTTTCTGGGGCTTTTGTTCCTTTGAATTTTGCCATTTCAACGTTCACATGTTCATAATACAGGGCTAGTAAACTCTACCATCTGGAGGCTATATCTCTGTAAACCCCAACCATCCAGAGCATAGAAGGAAACCCAGAAATGAAAAATGGCTACCACGAAAGTCATGTGGTGAGAGGCTGACATCAAGAAGGAAACAAAAGTTACACAATAACCTGGGAATATTTAGTGTAGGGGCATTCAGCTCTACACAGTTCAAAACCCCGTGAGAAAATACTATAGAACAATACATTACCTGATGGTCAAAATAGTGAGCCTGGGTCACCAAGATAAAGTTTTCTCTTGTGGACCTTGTTTACAAAGCAGGGGGCTGTGTAATAAATACTCTTAGAAAGATTTCTATCCAATATTGTTGAAATAAAAGGTCACATATTAAATGAGAAATATGCCAATACCTGTAAAATTCATTATTTGTGAACCACCCATTTCTCAACCATATCAGACAGAAGGGATATTATTACAGCACAAATAACAAAATTTAGTAACATAAAGAATCTCTGGATAGAAAATATTTAGGATCACAAATTGTGAGAAAAGAAAAAAATTATAGTTTTTGATTTATTATATGCATTGTCTTTTCATTTTTACATGACAAGCTTTCTATTTCAAAAGCTTATTTCATCTGACATCTTCACACATAGAAACTCTCAATAAATGTCTGGTAATGAATGAAAAAATGAATGAATTTTTAAAAAAGATTTTATATGCTGAAGGAATGACTGACTATATAGCCTCACATTTCACAATAAACTATAGCATATTAATTTGACCCCCAAATTAGGCAGAAAATAAAAGTATTCCATAAAGTGCTCTACTTGCTTATATTGCCAAGAAATGAGAGGTATACACTATAGGTCAAATTCTAGATTAAGACCAAAATATCAAGATAATATGAAAGTACTTTATTTAAGTATCAAATACATGAGCCAGATTAGCCAATCTTGGGTGGCTATAATGAACCAGGTATTTTGCTACATCAAATACTCTGGTCCTCAAGGACCTGATGTTAGAATAGCCAAATTCACATCACTAACCTTTTTGTTAATTTTATTTTTTGATTTGTGCTGAAGTTTTTGCATTAAGCATACCATATAACATCTATCTGTATGGACCTATTAATATAATCTCCTCATCTAAACTCACAACTTATCACTGATCCAATTCTATATTCTACCTCTTTCCATTTATAGTCTGTTCATTTCAAATCAAATTCTACACAAGTTTTCACTCCCTTCTTATTCAGACTTATCTAAAAGCCTTTGTTAGGGCTTTAATATCTTAAATTATGCTATTTAGTTAATAATTTCTTTATTTCACATTAAATAAATGAATTCGGAAGTCTTAACATTTACAGAGAAACATTCTAGTTTCCACTGTCTTACAGTATTCTGTATGTTATTCTTGAGAAGTGAAATGATTAAGACTAGGAAAAAATAGTGTTAAAGTATTGATCTATAACTTCACAAAAACAAACTCAGCAATTCATTGGTAATAATTAAAGCATGAGAATTTTTTAAATTATTTTTTCATACTGTACAGCAACCTAATTTTTTTCCTGTTCTTGGCCAATGAAATCTTTACAGGTTAAAAATTACATATCATAAACCATTTTTCAAATAGTCAAAGTGCAAATTTTTCAGAGTTATTTTTAAACCTTGATAATTTTTAAAAACTTAAAACAGAGAGAGTTTTGCATAAGAGAAAACACGAAGTATTATTCAATAATGGTCATTTAAAATTTTCTACATACATACTGTTCATTGACTTATCATTTGGCATTCTACTTAGAGGGAAAAAAAATGTACATAAGGGCCAAGCCAGTTTTAAAAAATTATAAGCATACCAACGTGCAAATTGAGGATTTAAGACCACAGTATTGCACTCAGTTATACTGTGAAACAAAATTTATCTCATGTACTAAAGTATTCAGTCAAGTTTTAATAACTTCATATACCCTAGACCTAAAGCTGCCAAAGATGAAGGTTCATTGGCAATAAGAGAGCCTTCGATTATTATGAAGAAAATGTCCATGCTATTTGTAATATTTATCAAGTTAACATTTTAATCACATGTCAGTATCTCATTTATTAATAGAATGAATACATTTCTCACAAATTCTGATTTTCTGTCACCGCCTCCCCCCAACTTGAGATGCGTCTGCCATTTTCAAGGTTTTAGAAACACTTGTTGAAAAGACCACTGGAAAGTTTACAATAGTAGTGTGAAATTTTAATTATCCCAAGGAGGTACATAGTGAATAATTTTTAAGAAGCGAGGATAGTTTTATGACTTTCAAAATTAATTCAAATGAAACAATGTGAGCCTGATTTTTGCTTTGAGTAAAGAAGTTATCATTAGAAGATCGAGTTCCAAGGGAACCACAAGCGCCAACACTGTAAAATTTACCTTCCCATATGACAGCCTTTACCCTTAGAAGAAAGAAGTCACCTTTCATTCTAAAGAAGTTACTCAGGTTAGCCTAGTTCCAATAGACAGTGAAGCCATGGACGAAAAAATCATGCAAAAGGATTAGTTATTCCAACTCAGGTTTGCTGCCATTTCAGGGACACCCCATAAGTACTCTTCCTCTGCAGACTTAGAGTTGACCCCTGACAACCCCTAAGAAATAAAATTGTGGAGAAGTTATCACTGTCCAAAGCTGGGGGGTGGGGGAAGGGGAGCAAATGAGAGATGTATGAGAACCGACACGCTTTGCCCTCCGAAATGCCTCATATTTACTTTTGACAAAAGAAATAAATAGAAGCAAAACCGAGATTCAGAAGAAACTCTCTCTGCTGCGTGCACCGGTAGAGCATTTTAAAGACCCTTTAGAAAAGAAGCGGGCTGGAGGCTCACCTTCCATCTCGCCGCGGGGCTGGGCTGGAGCTGCCTGTCTGGCTACCCGGCCTCTCCACGTGCTCCTGCAGTCGCCGGGACGCAGCGCGCAGCTGGCGGGAGATTCCCAGCGCGGGGAGTCCCCGGGATCCGGCCGCCGCTTCGGCGCAGATTGAAAGGGACAGGAGCCGGCGACCGGCCGGTGCGCGGGGTTACAGCGGCGCTGGCTGGCGGCGGCTTTAAAGGACGCTCACCGCGGAGCGCCGGAGGTACCTACCGCGCCTCCAGCCTCCTTTTGAATGTCAAAGCCAAGAACCCCCATAGGATGGAAACGGTGCGACTGTAAATTGTCTCAGAATGTCTATTTTGGAAGGATAATGCATGGGAGAGTAATATCACATGGCGGGAGGGAGGATCTGGATTGATTCCTTTCAAGTATAAGTTAAAAGAGGTTTGTCTTAAATTGAGCAAAATCTGGAACTTTGGGTCTAGATTCAGGGATGATAGCCATGAGTGCCATCGATGAGAATTCACTTCATTCGATGTATCATGTTTTACTTCTTCAGTTTTTCATTTCACATAATAAAAGTTCTTGGTCCAAGTTTTCAGAAACTTCTGAGACAGTTCCAGAGTATTTTGGCACTTTCATCAGCTCAACGTTTTCATTTTTGGAAGCAATTCTCTCACTTTGTTTTCCCTTCTGGGAACTGCTTGGTTTATTTGCCACCACTCACAAAATACTACACACTCTATTTATGTGTGTTTACTTTCTGCTACCTTGCCCTCCTCCAAATAGGATCTGAAACAGCTTACAAAACTACGTATATAATGTATCAGTGCTAAGGGGTTGGGGTTGGGGAGACACAATAAGAGTAAAATTAACTCAAAGATGTTAGTACACAGAGTCAACATCTTTTCCCAACATCCTTCCCACTTTATAGAGGTCAAGCACGCACTTGACTATAGGGAGAGGAAAGGGGAAGCGACCACATAACTTTTTTCAAAAACAGAATTTTTCTTCACACTGAGGTCGAAGGGACATTGTTCAGGTGAGTCCTCAAAGTTACCCAGTGTGCTGAACTGGACAACATGTAAATGATCCTCAGAAAGACCACTTTCACCCTTGTTAGAAACTTACGTTGTTGGTATATATAAATACATTGGAGACTTAAGGTTGGGAGTTTGTGCATCAGCAGGCCACATCAGAATAAACCCACACTTACCAGTTAAAGAACGCATGTTGTAATTTTATGAATTTTAGTTTATTTTAAATATGCCTTGGTATAGGAGATATGTATAGATATAGATATAGGTATATAATTTTTAAATGAGTTAATAACTTGTATTGGCTTTGTTTTAAGATCATGGCACCACGATAGCATCTCTATAGCTTGTATGGGTTGGAGTTCTACAGGATAATATCAATTTCAGAGAAATACTCTAAACACTAGGTCTAATTTTAGTATTGAAAGGGGAAATTTGTTGTTTGTTAGTTTCTAAAAGCAAAAATAGCACATCAAAAGTAGCAGAAGAGGAACTGTAAATTTTCACAGGGATGGTGTAAGGATGAATAGTTATTTGGTTATTAAAGCGTTTTAGAAAACGTTTAGCTTCCATTACAATGTTCTTTATGCTTAGCAATGGAATGTGTTACTACTTGGTAAATAATTAGTTCAGTATTGAGTATTTCAGACTCAAGAGAATGACACTTAATGGGATAGATAAAAAGTAAACAGGTAAAATAATTTATGCAGCTATTTTGCCCTCAAGGAGGTGGAGCATAAATCCCCACTCCTCAAGTGTGGGATTGACGTCTGGGAGTTCCCTGGAGGCCTAGTGGTTAGGATTCTGGGCTTTCACTGCTGTGGCCCGGATTCAATCCCTGGTCGGGGAAATGAGATCCTGCAAGTCACGTGGCGTGGCCAAAAAAAAAAGATTAAAAAAAGTGGGATTCACATAGTGACATCCTTCCAAAGAGTACCGTACGAAAAGGGAGAGAGAGGAGAGTAACTTTATATTACAGAAACCAGACAAACACTACCTCAGCCAGGTGATCAAGGTAACATCCACAATGATATAAGGCAATGCTGATAGTTTGTACCTTGATACAGTGTGGTGAGTATGGTACTTCACCTCTGTAGTTTTCCACCCATAAACCTGTAGCCCCAGTCTAATAATGAAAAAAGAAAAGCAGAAAAAGTCCAATAGACAGGCATTCTGCAAAGTGTCTGACCAGTTAAGGTCAGGTCAATGTCATAAAAACTGTAATTAACTGTCAAGGTCATCAAAACTAAGAAATGTCTGAGGAACTGTCACAGCCAAGAGGAACCTAAGGAGACTTGATGACTAAATGTAATGTGGGATCCTGACTGGGATCCTGGAGCAGGAAAAGGCCATTAGGTAAAAACTAAGGAAATCTGAATCAAGTATGGACTTTATTTAGTAAGGTATCAGTATTGGTTCATTAACTGTGAGAAATGTATAATAACTAATGTAAAATGTTAATAGCAAGGAAATAGGTGGGTGTACGTGAGAACTCTTTGTACTATCTTCACAGTTTTCCTTAAATCTAAAACTATTCTAAAAGAGTGGATGGATACTTTGAACAAATAACTACTACTCACTTGGTTTGGTGTCTTCTCATAGTATTCAAAGTTGATCACACAGCGTTTACAAGGATCAATTACTTATAACTGGGAAGGTAATAAAACACTGTGGATTTATAATGTACTTTGACTGAAACTGAAATGATAAACTTCCAGGGAATCAGAGATGATGCCTAAATTTGTCTTCATTATCATCACTTTAAGAAGGGTACAGTTGAGACTAAACCATGAATCTAGACACGGTAACTGACATGGGTGGATCTGACTCACTGAATCACATTTCATGGCTTATGCTATGTAGGTAAAATTAACAGTGACTAAAACTGAAATCACTGACAAAGGTTGCTCTCAGACCATCTGAGATAGCCCAACTACTGACTCGGCTCAAAGGAAATAAAACTGAAAACTCTTGATCTCACCCCAAATAATCATTCTGCACCCTGTCTGAACCTTGGGCTCTCTACCCACCAGCCTACTCAAAACCACAACTGAGGGTGTCCCGCTGCTAAGAAACAGACAACACACAGGGCATTCCAGGCCATCAAATTAGTAGCCAAGAAGGAACCATCAAAGACGCTGGCATGGTCCCCTTCAGAGCTCGCTCATCTTGACTTAGCATCCCTCCCCTCAGGAAAAGCATTTGGGGATCTCGCCTTTCAATTGGGCCCTTTCTTTAAAGCAGTCTTACTTCACAACCCTGGACACATTTGCAAGTGGGGTCTCTCAACGCCGTGTGATACTCAAAGTTGAAGATGAAGATTAAACGTTCCTCTAGAATGTGAAGGCCTGGAGACACCTTATTGGTGCACTAGCGGTTCTTCATTTTATGGGTAGAACACAGTTGGGTAAAAATTGGGTGTTAAGAGTTTGAAAAAGATTGTGCACACAGTTTCAGACAGTTCATGAGAAGAAAGGCATAGGAAATTACCACGTGGGGCTCTCTGCTTCCTGTGAAGTGTAAATTTTCACAAGCTCCTCCCTCCTCAGGTCCTCATGTAATCGCATTCCTACCCGCCCTATCCCACTGGGACCACCATGCTCCTCTCGTCGATCTCTTCAGCCCCTACACTAAGGAAGTGACCGAAACGCGAAGCCTTACGTTCTTTCTTCTTCTACTCTTTTTTTCTCTCAGGGACTGCTCAGAGAAAACCGAGCCACCGACAGCGCGGGGGAACGGCGCCAGACTCGAGGCGCGAAGCATCAGAACCATCCGCACGACGGCAGCCGCGTGCACGCGAGGGGGCGGGGCGCTCGCTTCCCGCGCACCTGCCCAAGGCCCTGCCCTCTGGCCGCGCCCCGCCCCCAGCCCCGCCCAGGCGCCCAGCTCGGCCGACGCGCGCGACGCCCCGATTCACGCGAGCGTTCTCCTGCGCGTCCGCTCCCGCTGGAGCGTCGGACAGTTAGGGGAGTCGACCCCCGTCGGTTTGCTCCTCTCGGTGGAGGAGAGATGGGGAGGCGTTGCGCTGGGGCTGAGGTAGGAAGGAGCCCGCTCCTCGACGCCTAACCCTCCCACGACGCTAGCCCCTGAGCCGTGATGCGAGCGTGGGTCCTGCTCTCCGCGGTGCTCTGGTACCTCACAGGAGGTGGGGATCCTCCCGCCAGGTCCCCTGGCCTCTCCCATCTTCTCCGTCCTGCCTCCTCCGCCCCGCCCCGCCCCACTCTGAGCCCTGGCTTCTCTTCTACGTAAAAAGTCAGTGGTTTCTTTCCTCCGCAGTTGGATGGCAGCGTAATTCCGAGCGCACTGAGAAGGGCTTCATTTATGGCAACCCGGGACACCCAGGTAATAAGAACCTCTTCACCCGCAGAGTCTGCCCGAAGAGCCGGGGTTCCGTGGCTCTGCTAAGGTTCTTCCCGAGGAGGGAAACGGAACATTTATTGAACGTATACAGTGTGCTCTGCACTTCCCGAAGGCTGTTGCATCGTTTCATCCTTAGAGCGACGCCACTACGCCTCAGTTGAATCACCTTACCTAAAGCTGCATAGCTCGGTAGGAGCTAAGACTCCATTCAGATCTCTTTCTCTGATGCCACCTCACTTCCAGGTGTCCCCGCTGCTTTGCAACATGCGAGGCCCCCTCAGAGGAGTGATTTCCGGGGCTGGAAGTCCCTCTGTTTGGAATGCCCTTATCCCTTCCCTTGTTAACTAGAACTCCTACATATCCTTTACGGCTCAGCTCAAATGTCATTTGTCACTGTGATGAAACTTTCTCACACTCGCCAAGGAAAATTAGTCACAAGGCTAATTTTAGATAACTTTGGGCCGGTTCATAGCATTGGTCTGCTTTGGAATCTCTCCGTGTTTGGCGGCCCTCCCCTTCCCTGCCACCACCAAATTGTAGGACACTGTCTTCTTTATATGTTCAGAGCCTGGCATTCAGTAGGCTTTAAAATTAATATCTTGTGGGACTGTATTGGTTCCAAGCACATTGTTGCTGCTTCCATCAAATCCGAAACAGAATAGGTATTGCAGAAAATCTTCTTTGTCTGTCCCATTTAATTATTGTTCCTAACAGAGGAAATTTATAGTTAAATATCATGTTTGCCTTGCGGATGACAATGATCATCTTTAAAATAGTTTTGCAACCAAAAGATCCTTTTCTGATCTTTAATTTGATTCCACTAACCCTTCAAATTTTTTTTATTCTAGTTAGTTCTGAATCCGTACATCAAGATGTATTATGTACATTTTAGCAACTAAGACGTGGCACAGCCAAAATAAATAAATAAATAGATAAATAAATATTTAAAAAAATAAAATGTATTATGTACATTTTTATAAACAACACTATAATATCACAGAAAAAAAATATTGACTCTGTAGCAGTCTAGAGTTTTAAGATATATGAGAAGCAGAACGGACTTTAGCATTCCAAATGTTATAATGATATGCTGATTTTTAAAATAGTGAAATCCAAAAAGAACTAATCAAAGTAACTTTGGGAAAAAATGGTAGGAAGTGTGTTTCTTAATTTAATTTTGCTATATAATGTAGTTATATATTGTTTTATTTTTGTCACAGTGAAATTATATGTAAAATTACATCACAATAGCCCAATCCTTGTCTGTATGGATTTGAAACGCGCTGAAAAAGAAACAGTGGACCCCACCTACTTATGGGTTGGGCCTAATGAAAAGCCATTAACAGGTAAGTTATTCGATTTTAATACCTTCTTTTCTTAATGATGCGAACATTTTTTAAGAAAAGCACTGTCATTTATTGGAATGAACAAATTGAAATTTAATTTTAACTACAGATTCACTTACTCCATATTTAGACAATCATATTATATCTTGGTCTGTGCCTTATTTTCTCCTTAGGCAAAAACTGAAGCAGTAATTTTTGTACCTTACTTCCCAAAGCTGTATTAGTTCAGAAGCTCTTATAAAACCTAAAATTTATCCTTGCAGCACCTGTGATAGGAGATGAGGTAACTAATAATGTAATTTTTCACGATGTTAGGAGGGTGTCTTATAATATGAGCATTGTTAATTTCTGTCTTATGTGAAGAAATTGCATAGAACTATAAGGCAGTGTGATCTCACAGAATTACTGGCATAAATCAATTGAAATTAGATACCAAGAAATGAATTAAAGAAAACCAAAATATATTTCAAAAGTGTACTTATCTCATGTGGTTTTCCATTGAGTAATATGACAGAGTTACGATTTTGTTGAATTCTTGAAGTTAAAATAGTCCATTAATTTTAAAATTTTTGTATTTATTTGTAACCCCAAGTTTACTAAATAATGTTTGAATTGTTACATGTTAAATACCAAGCAATTTACTCTTTCTGTTTAGGAAATAATAAAATAAATATAACCAAAACAGGAAAGCTGATGGTGAAAGACTTTCTGGAGCCTTTGTCTGGACTTTACACATGCACTCTTTCTTATAAGACTGTCAAAGCAGAAACCCAAGAAGAAAAGGTAGTAAAGCAGAGATATGACTTTATGATCTTTGGTAAGAATATAGGCACATTTTAACTTAAACATTTAATATGGATCAGAATTAAGTATATGGTTTCTTCATTTAGTGAAAATGAGTCTTATATATAATCATTATGACTTACAGAGTATTTTGGGTGTATTTGACTAGGCAAACTCTTAAACTGACATCAAAATAGTGTGTCCTAAATAATCCTTTTTCAGCCTCCCACTTCCCACTCTGGGTATGCAGGCACAATCTACATTATCACAACTTTGCCAGGTAATTTAAAAACTGATGTTTAATTCCATAAAAGCAAATTAATGATCCTTTTCACTGTTGCTGACAGCAACACTTCTGTAAATTAAGACCCTCACCATCAAAATCTTATTTTTTTCTTGATACTTTTAACTTACATATATAGCCAGCCCACAGAAACCATACAATCTCTTGTACTGAGTGGGTAATATATCAGATGAAAATAACCTTTTTCATTAAAGTTATTCATTTTATATGTTTTTGTGAGGACAAACTGTTAAAACATTTTATTAGAAAAAATAAAATACCCAAAAAAACCCCATTTTATTAGATAAATTAAGTTTCTGTGCTGGTTTGCAAGATTGATGGGATTAACTATTACATGTTATTTGGAAATTAATGCTAGGCACAATTGTTTTATTCTCATCTTTTTTAAAGCCTACCGGGAACCTGACTATTCATATCAGATGGCTGTACGTTTTACCACAAAATCTTGTGTAGGAAAGTATAATGATCTGCTTTTTAGACTGCTGAAGAAAATCTTGCATAATTTAATCGCTGATTTGTCATGCCATATCATAGAACCATCATATAAATGCCATTTTGTTAAAGTCCCAAAACATGGCCTCATTCCTGAGCTATTTATAGCCTTTCAAGGTAAAAAAAGTTTTAATATTTCTTTAATTTTATGTGTTTAATCTTAATTACAAAATTAATTGCCATATTATTATAGAAAGCTTATAAATAGTAGGCCTTAAATGTTCGTTAAGCACTAAAGTATGTTGTTGGTCTTAACCTGGTTGTGGTTTTAAAAATTAACACATTATTTGCCTTCAACTATGATATATTGTTGCCTGTCTTTTAGAACTTAATATCATTTTATAAATATGGGCTTTAACTATGCAGCTAATATTTAACTTATAACTTCTTATAGAATTTTAAATTGTATTTTTGAGAACTTAACAAAAGGGAGAAACCAAACCAAACCAACCCAGAATTATTACTATTCATTTTAAAGCCTTGTAGTTACCTCCATTAGCCCCCAGATGGAGTGAAATCATAATGTATAAATCATTCAAATTGTTCACCTTTACTTTATTACTAGAATTACATAGATTAAACACATGCACACATGCATACTGAATTCAGCATTTGGAGCTTTATTGGAATGTTTGGAACTTTTTGGAATCTTTCTGTGAAAATGTTATTTTTCCCCCTCCAGTTAATCCTTTTGCACCAGGGTGGAAAGGTAAATGCAATGAGTCTGTTGACTGTCAAGATAACACTAACCATAATATCCTCCAGGTGAGAATTTCAGTGTAAGGGGAAAGTATTTGAATAGTATACAAAGCTATTTAAAAACTGAAATATGAAGTATTATTGATTTTTGGTTTCAGTTTTATAAACTGAGATTGTTGCGATCTTGGCTATTTAAAAATGTTTTGTTGTGGAAGAGTACATCTGGAATGTTATATAGCTCCCCAGGTTAATATTATGTATTTTTCCTCTGACAGAAGGATGGATCACTGTTCTTTGTTCTCCAAATGTAACTAAGCAGCAGCTTGAAGAACAACCTTACAATCATGTCAACCTAGGTTAAAACAGTGGTTCTTCCAAAATTGTATCTGTACTGATCAAAATAGTTGCTCTCTCCTCTGCCTCCTTAGAGGCTAAGGACATAGTCTAAAAACTCCCTTCGCTCTCCTCCTCTATATCCCTGAGCGCATACCCTTAATATTGTGCATGGTTTATGGGTTATTATTAGTTATTATTTAAGCCCCATGCTCAAAAAATAAAACAAAATTTACACCATTAGTCTGTAATGCTGATTAGAGAAAAGTTTTGGTTTCCATTTTGCTTGGCTTTTTTTTTTTTAAATTTTACTTATTTATTTATTTATTTTTGGTTGTGTTGGGTCCTAATTGCTGCGCGTGGTCTTTCTTTAGTTGCGATGAGCGGGGGCTACTCTTTGTTGCAGTGTGCGGGCTTATCATTGCGGTGGCTTCTCTTGCTGCGGAGCACAGGCTCTAGGTGCGTGGGCTTCAGTAGTTGGGGCACGCGGGCTCTAGAGCACAGGCTCAGTAGACGTGGCACACGGGCTTAGTTGCTCCGCGGCATGTGGGATCTTCCCAGGCCAGGGCTCGAACCCGTGTCCCCTGCATTGGCAGGCGGATTCTTAAGCACTGCGCCACCAGGGAAGCCCCTTGCTTGGCTTTTTGGAATTAGAAATAATGAACTCCCGGTTATCTACATATGGAATAGACATGATGCAAATAATTCAAAACAAGTGCTTTTTAACCTCAATTTAGTTTTTCTTAACTGTTGTGCATAAAAATTGACCATAATTGATAAGGTCAAGGCTGAACTAATTTTAGTATTAACATGCAACTTTTCGGGAATTCATCTGTTGTGTAAAGCAATGGCATGTTTGTATTACGTTTCATTGCCTCTGATACAGGAGGAGAAATTTGGTTCATAGTTTAGTAATTGTACTTCTCTCTGGTGTTTTTAAATCTTAGGCAAGAAATCGAATAGAAGAATTTTTCCGGAGCCAAGCATATATTTTCAACCATGATTTTAATAAAACTCTACCAGCTATGCATTTTGTGGACCACAGTTTTCAGATAGTACGAATAGATAGCTGTCGTCCAGGCTTTGGAAAAAATGAAGGTCTCCACAGCAATTGTGCTACCTGTTGTGGTAATTATAAATATAAATATCTAATTATTTAGGTTATATAGTCAGAATTCACTTAGCATAATTCAGTTGAATATTTATAGTGGTTCTCTTTACCAAAAAAATATGTTTAGTTAAAGGGAAGTAAAAATTCAAAGCCCAAATTTCTAAATATAATTATCTTCATTTATATGAATTCTGCTAATGTAATCTTTTGTATTACAAAATATTTCTGTAGTGTTTTTTTTTTTTCTTTGGCTGCGTTGGGTCTTCATTGCTGCGTGCAGGCTTTCTCTAGTTGTGGTGAGTGGGGGCTACTCTTTGTTGCGGTGCGCAGACTTCTCATTGCAGTGGCTTCTCTTGTTGTGGAGCACAGGCTCTAGGCGTGGGCTTCAGTAGTTGTGGTGCACGGGCTCAGTAGTTGTAGCTCGCGGGCTCTAGAGCGCGGGCTCAGTAGTTGTGGCGCACTGACTTAGTTGCTCCGCAGCATGTGGGATCTTCCCAGACCAGGGCTCGAACCCGTGTCCCCTGTATTGGCAGGTGGATTCTTAACCACTGCGCCACCAAGGAAGCCCTTCTGACTTAAGCTACTATACTATGAAAGAAAACAAAATGGTCCTGCCTAGAAATTGTAAATAGGAACTAGAAAACAAGAAATAGGAACTCATAAATGAAGCAATGCAGAAGATACTGTAAAATGCTGATGCTAAAGGAAAAAGATAAGATTCTAACTCTTTTCTGTCTTTAAGATGATCAGATAACAATGTTTAAAACTTATAAATGGGGAGTTCCCTGGCGGTCCTGTGGTTAGGACTCTGCGCTTTCACTTCCGTGAAATCCCGGGTTCAATCCCTGGTTAGGGAACTAAGATCCTGCAACACGCTCAGTGCAGCCCAGAAAAAAACCTCATAATAACCTTCCACACCTTAACTGGCTGAACATTACTCATAGTATAACATAGATATAGAATGTCAGTGGTGTGACATTAATGGCAATTTGTATTATTGGTATAAGATACCTCTAACTGAAATTATAATAATCTACTCCATTGTGTTTTCCTCTGCAGTGGTTTGTGGTCCTGAGACTTTTAGTCCTGATGTTGATGTTACATGTCAGACCTGCGTTTCTATCCAAATCTACGGAGCTAAATCTTGCCCATAAAACTTCAAACAAAAACTGCAACGTGAAGACTAGAGGTGAAAGCATTGCTACTTGCTTGTGGAGGTGGCGAACATAAGATGATTTGTTCACATCCCAGACTGTCATAGATAGTTCCAGTAAGTAAGATCAGTAAGACCAAAACATTGGAAAACATACCTTTTAGAAACCCTAAAAAGATAGTTGACATGGCATTTCTAAGAAGGCATTTAATATCTCCAGTGTGCAAAGGAAAGTGTAAGTATGAGTGGATGAGTTTTATTGAAATATGTTTTGTTGTTTACAAACAATCTGTTTCTGTGTTCCTAAGACTATATTAAGGTAAAGAAAAGTAGCAAAGTATAATATAATAAAAACGTTGTACTTTCCATGTATTATTTTGTTTGATATCACTCTTATATAAAGGCATATATATTACCTTTATAATTAGAACCAAAAAAGTTATTTCTTTTGGTGTCTTTGCTTTCAGTTTGTTTTTAGAATAATAGAATATATTAGTATAGTTTTAGGTTTACAGAATAATTGAGCAGATATTATACAGAATTCCATATACCCACTCCAGCCCACACCCTCATCCCTCCCCAGTTTCCCCTATTATTAACATCTTGCATTAGTGTGATGCATTTGTTACAATTAATGAACCAACGTTGATACATTATTATCAACTATAGTTCATAGTTTATACTAAGGTTCATTCTTTGTGTTCTGCAGTTCTATGGGTTTTGACAACTGCATAATGACATGTGTCCACCCTTAAAGTTTCATACAAAATAGTTTCACCACCCTTAAAATGCCCTATGCTTCACCTATTCATCTCTCTCCCTTACCCCAGAGCCACTGACAACCAGTAATCTTTTTACTGCCTCTATAGTTTTGCCTTTTCCAAGGTGTCATAAACTTGGAATTGTACAGTATGTAGACTTTCCAGACTGGCTTCTTTCACTTACCAATATTCATTTAAGGTTCCTCCATGTCTTTTTGTGACTTAATAGATCTTTTTTATTGCTGACTAATATTCCATCATATGGGTGTGTAAAGGACATCTTGGTTGCTTCCAGTTTTTGGTGATTATGAATAAAGTTGCTA
Source organism: Leucopleurus acutus (assembly GCF_964270905.1). NCBI lineage: Eukaryota > Metazoa > Chordata > Mammalia > Artiodactyla > Delphinidae > Leucopleurus > Leucopleurus acutus. Next base: position 20,754,331 of record NC_139161.1, on the reverse strand, counting down.
TAAATATTTGTGTACAGGTTTTTGTATGGGCCTAAGTTTTCAAATCAATTGCGTAAATACGAAGGAGCATGTCTGCTGGATTGTATAGTAAAATTATTTTTAGTTTTGTAAGAAATTGCCAAACCGTGTCCCCAGTTGGTCTCCCATTTTATATTTCCACCAGCAATGGATGTGTTTCTTGTTGTTCCTCATCCTCACCAGCTTTTGGCATTTTCAGTGTTTTTGATTTTGGCCGTTCTAACAGGTATATAGTGATATTTCATTGTCATTTTAGTTTTAAATCCCCTAATGACATCTGGTCTGAGCATCTTTTCATATGTTATTTGTCATGTGTATATCTACTGTTCAGATCTTTCTCCATTTTTTTAAATTGGATTAGTCATTCTTATTGTTGAGTTCTAAGAGTTCTTTGTATATTTTAGATACAAGTTCTTTATCGGATATGTGTTTTGCAAATATTTTCTCCCATTTTGTGGCTTGGCTCTTCATTCTTCTCACAGTGTCTTTCACTAAGCAGAAGTTTTTAATTTTAGTAAAATTCAATTTACCAATTTTTTTCCCATGGATCATGCTTTTGGTGTCATACCTAAAAACTCATTACCAAGCCCAAGGTCATCTAGGTTTGCTCCTGTTGTATTCTAGAAATTATATAGTTTCATGTTCTTTGCATATGGATGGTTCCAGCACCATTTGGTGAAAAGACTATCCTTCCTCCATTGAATTGCCTTTGCTCCTTTGTCAAAAATCAGTTGACCAGGCTCCCCTGGTGGCGCAGTGGTTGAGAGTCCGCCTGTCGATGCAGGGGACGCGGGTTCGTGCCCCGGTCCGGGAAGATCCCACATGCCGCGGAGCAGCTGGGCCCGTGAGCCATGGCCGCTGAGCCTGCACGTCCAGAGCCTGTGCTCCGCAACAGGAGAGGCCACAATAGTGAGAGGCCCGTGTACCGCAAAAAAAAAAAAAAAAGTCCACATCAAAAAAAAGAATCTTAAAAAATAAATAAATAAAATAAAATTAATAAATCAAAGGACTTCCCTCGTGGTCCAGTGGTAAAGATCCACCTTCCAATGCAGGGGACTCAGGTTCCATCCCTGCTCGGGGAACTAAGATCCCCCATGCCGTGGGGCAACTAAGCCCGTGTGCCACAACTACAGAGCCCACGTGCCCTGGAGCCCACACACCACAACTAGATAGAGAAAACCTGCACACCACAACTAGAGAGAAGCCCGCACGACACAACGAAAGATCCCGCATGCCTCAAGGAAGATCCTGCATGCCGCAACTAAGACCTGATGCAAGGAATTCCCTGATGGTGCAGTGGTTATGAATCCGCCTGCTAATGCAGGGGACACGGGTTTGATCCCTGGTCCAGGAAGATCCCACATGCCATGGAGCAACTAAGCCCGCGAGCCACAACTACTGAGCCTGCACACCACAACTACTGGAGCCCGCACGCTGCAACTGCTGAGCCTGCGTGCCACAACTACTGAAGCCCACGCACTTAGAGCCTGTGCTCCGCAACAAGAGAAGCCATGGCAAGAAGCCTGCACACCACAACGAAGAGTAGCCCCCACTCGCTGCAACTAGAGAAAGCCCACGTGCAGCAACAAAGACCCAACACAGCCAAAAAACAAAATTTGTTTTTTACATCTTTATTGGAGTATAATTGCTTTACAATGGTGTGTTAGTTTCTGCTTTACAACAAAATGAATCAGTTATATATATACATATGTTCCCATATCTCTTCCCTCTTGCGTCTCCCTCCCTCCCACCCTCCCTATCCCACCCCTCCAGGCGGTCACAAAGCACCGAGCTGATCTCCCTGTGCTGTGCGGCTGCTTCCCACTAGCTATCTACCTTATGTCAAAAAACAAATTTTAAAAAATTAAAGGGCTTCCCTGGTGGCGCAGTGGTTGAGAGTACGTCTGCCAATGCAGGGGACACAGGTTCGTGCCCTGGTCCGGGAAGATCCCACATGCCGTGGAGCGGCTGGGCCCGTGAGCCATGGCCGCTGGGCCTGCGAGTCCGGAGCCTGTGCTCCGCGGCGGGAGGGGCCACAACAGTGAGAGGCCTGCATACCGCAAAAAATAAAAAAAAAATTAAAAAATAAAAATGAAAAAAAGACCCAATGCAACCAAAAAAAGAAAGAAAAAAACCTTTAAAAAATAAAATTAATAAAATTAATAAATCAAGAATAAATATAAGAATATCATGTTTAGTTGTAATAAAAACTAAAACTGTTAATATGGGTGTCTCAAGGAAGTGGGACTAGGTTATAGGGTTCAGGGGTTTGAAAGGAAACTTTTACTTAATTTGTTTATATTCTTCTGTACTGTTCAAATATGTCCTCATGTGCACATATTATGTTTTTAAAGTTTTTATTGAGATAAAAACTCACAGTAAAGTGCGCAGATCTTAAGTGTTTAGCTTAATAAATGTTTACACATGTAAACGTGGTTACACATCCATGTAACCACTATCCAGATAAAGATATAAAATATGTCCGGTGCCCCAGAAAATTCCCTCATGCCCCTTGCCAGGCAATACTGCACCCACTGAGATAACCACTATTTTTTTTTCTTTTTTTTTTTGGCTGCACTGGGTCTTAGTTGTGGCAGGCAGGCTCCTTAGTTGCGGCTCGAGGGCTCTTTAGTTACGGCATGTGGACTCCTTATTTGTGGCATGTGAACTCTTGGCTGCAGCATGCATGTGGGATCTAGTTCCCTGACCAGGGATCAAACCCGGGCCCCCAGCATTGGGAGCACAGAGTCTTAACTACTGTGCCACCAGGGAAGCCCCAGAGATAACCACTATTCTGACATCTACCACCATCATGTAGTTTTGCTTGTTTTTCACTTCATTTACATGGAGTTATACACTGTGTGTTTTTTTAAGACTTTTATTGATGTATTGAATATAATACACTTACAGTAACATATACTGATCTTAAATGTTAGCTCAGTGAATCTTGATGTATTTCCAGCCAGAAGATTCCCTCATGCCCCTTCCCAGTCACTACTGTCCCCGCTAAGATAACCACTATTGTGACTTTCTACCCCTATTGCTTGGTTTTGCCTGTTCTTGGGCCTCATATAAATGGAATCATACAGTATTGTGGTGGCCATGGAGGGTACCACCCGGATTTTCTTTAGGAGAACCTGCTGTGGGAAGCAGAGTTGACCGAGAACCTCTAGCCTACCCCGCTGTAGATCTGTCTTCTGAGCCCCAGCTCCCCGGGGCCACATCCAGCCAAAAGCTGAGTATGAGGTACTGGAGCCTGGGCCTTCTGCCTGATGGGGAGCCCTCCGGCAGACCACCTTTGCTCAGGTCGGCTTGGCTGAGACCCTCAGGCTGTGCTGCCACCCGAGACCCTTCCTACTGAGTCCTTCCCTCCTCCTCTCCATTCCCAAGTTTTAGACCTTCATTGTGATTTGAAGGTTTGCCATGCCGATTCCTGCTCCCTCCCTTTATTCTTCACGGGCTTTCCCCCTATTAAGTCCCTTGCATATCTGGTTCCATTTTGGCACCTACTTCTCGGAAGACCCATGTGTTTTTGTGTTGGCTTCACTTGCTCAGCCTTCTGTCTGTGAGAACCATCCATGTTGTTATGTGTAGCAGTAATTTGTTCCCTTTTATTGCATAAGTGTACCTCAATATATGTATCCATACTAATATTATTGGACATTTGAATAGTTTTCAGCTTGGGGCTCTTATTTTAACGTTTCTGTACATGCAATCTTATGGTGAACACGTGCATTCATTTCTCTTGGGTATATGCCAAGGAAGTGGAGTTGCTGAGTCATAGGTATATGTTTAGCTTTAGTAGATACTGGTAAACAGTTTTCCAAAGTGGTGGACCAAGCTACACTCCGACAGCACTTATGAGAGTTCCTGTTGCATATAATATTTTTACAAATTTAAATGTAAAAGTGACTAGTTCAAAAGATAGATACAAATGTATGCTATATCATTCCTAGTTTAATGTTTAAGTTACCATTTTTAAAACTGCTCCATAGAAAAAATGTTCACATACCCCAAAATGTTAATAGTGGTTATATTAAAGGGAGAAGGGAGATCACAGAGTACCTTTACCTTTGACTTTGAGAAATATCTGAAATGCTTTACAACAAATATATATTTCTTTTGCTTTTAATTACATTGTCTTGAAAAATGTTACATAGAACTAAAAGGCTTATGATGAAAACCAGCAGTCTCCTCCTACACTCCTACGCATCCCTCAGTCCCATGCCTCCTAGCTTGCACTCCTATAATTGCTTCCTTGCTTCCAAAGATGTGTTGAAATCCCTTATCTGCTGCCTAATTCTCTTTATTCTTGTGGGTTTCTATCTTTTCCATCACTTTATTGTCATTTAGTGAGATTTCAAGAGGGAGAGGAAATTAATATGATCAATCTGCCACTTTTAATCTTACAATCCAGGCTGATTTTTGGACATTATCATGGTGAATGGGATGTATCAAAAAATAGCGGCTTGTTTTAAAGACATCATTCTGGTGATTGGGAATAGGGATGGTGAGAATGGACTGGGGAGGGGAGCACCCAGAGGCTTGTGGGGAGAATGCTTAAAGAGCTGACAGGAGGGACTTCCCTGGTGGCGCAGTGGTTAAGAATCCGCCTGCCAATGCAGGGGACACGGGTTCGAGCCCTGGTCTGGAAAGATCCCACATGCCGCGGAGCAACTAAGCCTGTGCGCCACAACTACTGAGCCTGCGCCCTAGAGCCCGCGAGCCACAACTACTGAGCCCGTGTGCCACAACTACTGAAGCCTGCACGTCTAGAGCCCATGCTTCGCAACAAGAGAAGCCATCGCAGTGAGAAGCTCGCGCACCGCAACGAAGGGTAGCCCCCGCTCGCCCCAACTAAAGAAAGCCCGCGCACAGCAACGAAGACCCAACGTAGCCAAAAATAAATAATAAATAAATAAAGTTATTTTTAAAAAAAGAGCTGACATGGTATTAGGAAGACACAGAGGTAGAATTCTCACCCAGCTGCAGCAGGATGGAGACAACAACGTAGAGGGCACAGAGAGTCCGTGCCTCAGGGTCACAGCCCACGTCACGGGGCTGCTCACCCTGGTTCTGCTCCAGGATAGGCTCCACCTGGAAGGAAACCCACCAGACTGTAAAATCTAGAAACAAGGAAATATGCCAGAAATGGCAAATATTTGGCCGCACTCCTTAATCCTGAGCCCATGGCAGATGTAGCAATCCACCACGGCACTCTTGCCTGGAGACCCTCAAACTCTCAACATAGTGACAGGTGCTGCTGATCAGTCAAGATGGGGCCAACTGCCCTCCTGGGACTAACAGTTTTCCAACCCCCTTTCTTGCCCATAGGCAAGCAACAGAGCCTAAAAAGCCCATCCTAAATTGTCCTGGGAACTATATATCCGGGGAATTGCCACAAACCAGCTGCATAGACAGCTGGCAGAGGACTATGAAGTAGGAAGGGACTAGTCACTGGGACTTCTGGATCCTTGAGAGCACGGGCATTCACTTCCACTAGGACCTGGGCCCTCAGCCCAGGCTGTCTTACCTTGTCCTTCAAAAGGGGCAGGGTCCCCTTAACTAGGGCCTCAGCAACAAGCTGCCCCTCCTCAGAGAGCTCAGGGGGCAAAAAGGAGGGTGGCTGGTGGAGAGGCAAGGCACATAGTGGGACAGGGCTTCACTGTCTGGTGAGAGCTGGGACAAGCATCAGAAGTTCCAGAGAGCCCCCAGGAGTGCTAGATGGAGGGTCTTCCAAAGGGCTCCTGCTTTCCTCTTAGCCTGCAGGAGGTCGTAGGGGAAGAGGAGGCTGTCCCTCAATCCCTGGCCTGGGAAAGATGGCTAGTGTCTGAAGTGTGGAGTTCTATGCCTCACAAAATGTAAAAGGCAGTGTATACCCGCTTCCTCCCAAGATTTGATTCCCCACAGGCCCCTCTGCTCAGCATTTCCTCCACACCAGCTTACATCCAAACCCCTCCTCACCCATCAAGTCATCCAAGAAATCCGAAATGGCTTCTGTGTGCTCCTCTATCAAGATCCCAGCAGCGTATATACAATGGAATATTACTCAGCCATAAAAAGGAACGAAAATGGGTCATTTGTAGAGACGTGGATGGACCTAGAGACTGTCATACAGAGTGAAGTAAGTCAGAAAGAGAAAAACAAATATCGTATATTAACGCATAAATGTGGAATCTAGAAAAATAGTACAGATGAACCTGTTTGCAAGGCAGAAATCGAGACACAGACGTAGAGAACAAACATATGGACACCAAGAGGGGAAAGCGGGGGTGGGGGGGGTGGGGGGATGAATTGGGAGATCGGGATTGACATGTATACACTAATATGTATAAAGTAGATAACCAATAAGAAACCGCTGTATAAAAAAGATAAAAATTCATTGTTTCAAAAAAAAAAAAAGATCCCAGCAGCGTTAAAAAGGCTGCATGACAGAACCTGCTGGGCCTTCCATCTGTAGCTCCCCGGAGCGCCGGACCTCAGACATCTAGGACCAGGAGATGGGGGAGATAAGCCCAGTCCCATTATAGCAGGTTGTCTCCCCACTGGCTCCTCCCTCTCTCTGCCCCAGTTCTTCCTTGGGCTTCTTACTCTTCGCTCTAGATCCTGCAGCTCTTCATCCTTGCTGAGGCACTTGGTGAAGCAGCTTAGCACCTCTTTTTGCTCCTCAGTCGGATTCTGGAGGACTCGCACCATGTCCTGCATCCTCTCCTTCACGCTTGGGAAATCCTCCAAACTCAAGGACTTCCCAGTAGAGGCAGAAATTAAGAACCCCACCCACCTAGCCTAGCAAGCTCCATTACCAAGGCCCCCGAGACCCCATTCTTTATCTATCTTTCTTCTGGAGACCACCTCTCTGTATATTCCCTTCTTCTAGTCTTTTCCTGTTAAAGCATCCTTCTTCCCAGACGCCCACCAGCATTGCCTCCCGCTGACCCCACTTCCACCTCCCCAACTCACCCTCAGTCTTATACCAACCCCCAATTCTTCTCCATCTGCAGGAAATCAAAGCTTATGTCGTCCTTTCCATTCAAAGTGCAAGCTTTGGGCCCCAGCAGGAGTACTGAGGATTTAGAGGAAGTTAGAGCAGTGGTTCTCAGCCTTGACTGTGCATGAGAATCCCCTGGGGAGTGCCCAGACCCGATGCCCAGACCAGGCCACACCCCCAGATCACTTAAGTCAGAATTTCTAGAGGTGGGACTCAGGTATCACTACTTTTAAAGTTCCCCCCAGGTGATGTCTACAACCCATGAGAATCACTGTGTTTAGAGGAGACAGATGCACTCTCCAGACTGAAGTTGAAACCTGCTTTGGGCACTGTCCTACCCTTCTCCTCCCAACGAGCTCCACTGCCACACACACATATGCACACACACTCACACACACTCAGCTGCCCCACCTGAGCTGCACTTCTTGAGGGCAGAGGGCTCAAGAGTGAGGAGTGCAGCTACCCTGAACACAGCTGGCTTCCATCCTTACCTAACCAAGATGAACCGCCATCTTTCTCTGCAGAGGAAGAATAATCTCAGAGAGTTTTCAGGTCACCTCCACCCACCTGTGGACCTTCTTGTCCCAGTGGTGGAAGTTTTCAATTCTGGACTCTGAGCCCTCACTGCCCATGCCAGGGAGCCTGCAACCTCATCATTGTGTGTAAATGACAAAGCACTATATTTACAGACCCCTTCCTACACCCTCAGAGATAGGCAGGCATAGGATTATGCCTGGATGATTGAAGGAGAAATGGAAGCCCAGAGAGGGCCGCTCAGCAAATCTGGATCAGGGCAGGAACTGGAATCTATCCCCTGACTCCTCTGTTATGGCACTGTAGTCTCTTTTGAGCTAGCAAGACCTTGCCAGGACTGAAACTGCAACTTCTACAACTTCCAGAAATTTTTCTTGAATTTTCTGCTCCATCTAGACTTCCCTCTACTCCTTCACAAGGCCTTTTAGGCAGTAACAACCCTTATTGGATTCAGGGAAAGACTCTGAAATTCCAGAGGAAGCCACATTCAGAATCATAGGGATCTCCTGGTCTAATCCTAGTTCTTTTTTTTTTTTTTTTTGCGGTACGCGGGCCTCTCACCGTTGTGGCCTCTCCCGTGGCGAAGCACAGGCTCCGGACGCACAGGCTCAGCGGCCATGGCTCACGGGCCCAGCTGCTCCGCGGCATGGGGGATCTTCCCAGACCAGGGCACAAACCCGTGTCCCCTGCATCGGCAGGCGGACTCTCAACCACTGCGCCACCAGGGAAGCCCCCTAGTTCATTTTAACGTCAGCATAACCATGGCTCAGGAGGCTGTAGAGCTAGTGAGTGGCAGAGCCAGGACTAGGCCCTGAGACCGTCTGACTCCTAGTCCAGTGCTCCTTTCAGTGCTAGTGCTATTGTGTGAGAACTGGCCAGACAATTCAAGTGTGCTTCCTAGGCCAGTAACCCTTCAGTAAGGGCTGTGAGCCCAAGATTCAGCACACTGACCTGCACAGAGCAAGTCAAAGTTGGCGGAGCCTGGAAACCCTAGGTCAACATGCAATCCAACCTACTTCTCCAACAGGCAGAGTTTTCTCCTGCCCTTACCACAGTTCCCACCTGGGTGCATCCTATTACATTCTTAGCACTAAGAACTCTATAATCCCAGGCCATTTGTTATCCTCTTTTTAAAAATAGTATCCTTGCCCATTCTGGAATGATGAACAGGAGGCCCAGAAGCTCACTCACCTTCTGGAAAGGACTTTTCTTTTCTGCCCGAGAAAACCTAATACCTAAACCAGTTTGTAAAAAGAGAAAGAGAGAAAGACCAGTTATCAAAAAGCTCCTTTCTGGGACTTCCCTTGTGGCACAGTGGTTAAGAATCCACCTGCCAATGCAGGGGACACGGGTTCGTAACACTGGTCTGGGAGGATCCCACCTGCCGCAGAGCAACTAAGCCCCGTGCACCACAACTACTGAGCCTGAGCTCTAGAGCCACGAGCCACAACTACTGGGGCCCCCATGCCTAGATCCTGTGCTCTGTAATAAGAAGCTCACGCACCGCAACGAAGAGCAGCCCCCGCTCTCAGCAACTAGAGAGGGCCCGCGTGCAGCAATGAAGACCCAATGCAGCCCAAAATAATTTTAAAAATTAAATTAAAAAATAAAAAATCGATTTTAAAAAAGAAAGCTCAGTTCTCTCTCTGTAAGGTCCTCTTTCTCCCCAACCTTCCCACCCTGCCCTCCAACAGAAAAAAAAAATACTGGGAGAGAGATGGGAGTTAAGGGAAGAATTAGTGTCATGCTGGGGCAAACCCTGGGTCAGTGGTGTCGGAGCAAGCACCCTTCTTCTCGTTCCCTGGAACTTCCCCCCACCTTCCAGCTCACCAGGGCCCCTCCAGGCTGACACAGATCCCAGCTGAATCAACCCCCACCCTACTCAGGTGTTCAGGCTCCCCCATCCACCCCGCCCCACCAGGCCTTGCTTACCCATACTTTCTGCGTTGGGGAAGACTAGCTGCTTTACTCGATAGCCCAGGACCTTCTCAGGGGTGATGGTCACTTCCGTTTGGTGCTAGGAAAAAGGAGCTCAGGTTGATTGATCCCTAAGTGCCTGATCTCCCAAACAATCCTGGGAGGTAGACATTTTTATCCTCATTTTACAGATGAGAGAACCGAGGCTCTGAGAGGGTCAGCAGATGAGCCCGTTTCACAGCAGTAGAGCTGAAATTTGAACGGGCATCTGACCCCAAAACTCATGTTGTTTCCACTTCATTCAACAAATATTTATGGGGAATTCCCTGGCCATCCAGTGGTTAGGACCTGGCGCTTTCACTGCCAGGGGCCCGGGTTCGATCCCTGGTCAGAGAACTAAGATCCTGCAAGCCGCGTGGCGTGGCCAAAAAAAAAAAAATTATAGAGGACAAAACATGCCCGTTTTGTTCCAGGCATCATGGCTCCTGCCCTCCTGCCTCCTGGAAAGGGAGGAAGACAATGAACAAGGAAAGAACACCCGTGTAACTATGAACCGTGGGAAGCGCTATGAAGCAAATGAAGACAGAGCACCACCAGAGAGTAACAGGGGAGAGGCTGAGTGATGCCACACAGACTTTCTTGGGGCAAGAAGAGAAGTCGTAAGAAGGCCAAGGAGCAGGCAAGACTGCTCAGAGAGGTCTAAAGGAAGAGCTGAAGAGTGCGGCGGCTGGGCTGGCAGCCCCTGACCTGCAGTGGGTGAGCCGAGCTGGCTCTCCCACAGTCCCCACCTCCCAGGATCCTAACCTTGTGTTCATATCGGAGGCCAAAACATTTCATCGGGTCCCAAAAAATATATTGCTTTTCACTTTTCAGGATTACAGTCTTTGTCGTCTTCAGAGTTTCCGTCACTAGATAAAGGTCTTCTCTCATCGCTTGGATTGATTGGAACGTAGGGGTCAGTTTCCTCTTCAGCTTTCTGGAGGGAGTAAAGGGGCAATGAGAGGGGCCCCACCTCCCAGGGACATTTCTCCCTCTCCAGCAGCTCGTTTCTATTTGAGATTAAGTGCCTCTGAGGCCGGAAGACCACAGCACCCGTCCCAGTTCACTTTACCCACTGTGGGCGGGAACGGGGTACAAATGGGAAGGGAACCCGCTAGCATTTCTGGAAGATTACAGTGTACCAGCGCTGTGAGATACTTCAGGCGTCATTTCATTTAACCCTCACCGCCCCGCTATGATGTAGGCAGGATTGCATCCATTTTTCATATGACGAAATTGAGGCTTAGAGACAGGTCGTGAATGGTCCAAGTTCACACAGCTAATAAGTGTATAACTGGGATACAAACCCCAGTCTGTATGAGTCCAAAGCTTGTGCCCTTCCCATGGCACTGAGATAGGTATCTGCCCAGTCCACAATACCCCCTTCTCTGAGAAGGGGCTCCAGCTCCCTGCACTGGTCTCTGGGGCCTGGTTGAATTGTCCACCCTTGGGGGTCCATGAGGCATCTCTGATTCCATAAAGAAATTCATTTGGTGACTTAAAACAGCCTGATGGGGGACTTCCCTGGTGGTCCAGCAGTTAAGACTCCACGCTCCCAATGCAGGGGGCCTGGGTTCAATCCCTGGTCAGGGAACTAGATCCCGCATGCATGCCGCAACTAAGACCCCAAGCAGCCAGATATAAATATATGTATAAACCTCCCTCCCTCCCTACCTGATGGAACTTCTGGTATTTGCAACCAAAAGACCCCCAAGAAAGTCCTACATCCTTGCCTGAGCAGATCTTCCTCTACCTACCCTCCCCCACACAACTCTATTTACACATTCCACATAGCTTCACTCTAGAAACAACAGGCATGCTAGAAAAATGGAGTTCCCTCAGAAAAACTGCAGAAGCCGCCTCCCCAGCAATACCGTGGTGGGTAGGGGTAGATCAAAGGACCAGTACAATTTCACTGCAAGGCTTTCAGTTTTTAATTAAAAAGGAAAAACAAAAGGCATCCACCGTGCTCAGGGAGGGCTAGCCCAGGAGAGCGGTGGGGCCCCTTCCCCCGACCCATCCACACTTTCCAACAATTGCAGCTAGGGAAGAAGACACCAATACCGACCACAACATGACTGCCGAGGAGGAAGGCTGGTGATATCCCTCTAAGTCCCTTGGAAGGACCATGCCCTCAGCTATCAGAACTTCTGTGGCACTTGATTGGTGCCACCCTGGTGGGGTGGGCCGGTGGTACTTCCTGTGCAGGAAATGTTCGACGGGGGTGCTTTGATTTCATTGGGCTTCACTTCAGCTCTCTTACCAAGTACTTACCATGTGCTGGGGATAAACAGAGAGGTTAGTAAAGTCAGTCCCTGGTCACAAGTTGTTCTGAGTGCAGTGAGGGGAGGGAACATGGAAACCACTGGCTTGCCGCAAGGCAGAGTGAAACAGGCACAAAACACAGATTTGAGCAGCACAGTATAGGAAAACAGAGGAGAGTGTGGCCTCTTGAAACCAGCCAGTTTTGGTCCAAGCCCAAGTAATCAATCACCCCGGAGGACAGCAGGGAAATGAGTGAATTGAGGACCTCAGAAGAAGGGCTCCTGGAGGCTGATCCTGGAAGAATGAGAAGGCTTCCTGAGGGTGGAGAAGAGGAGGGCATGCTTGAGTGAAGGAGTGGGATGGGGAGAGCTGGGAGTAGGGAGTGGGAGGCTGCACCAGCCGGGGGCACCCCACCTCAGATGCCCTTGGTGCCCAAAATGGGCTTCTCCCTCTCTCCCTCCCTCCCCCTTGCTGCCCGCATCCAGCCTCACTTGTTTTTAAGGGAATCCAGGAATTTCTGGAGTATCCAGGTCTTTGATAACTCGATGCCCTGCTCTGGGGACCTGGAGAATGTTATTCCCACGTCAAGTGTTTTTTCTTTGGGTAATTTCACTGTCAAACTTCCCTTTGAGTCTACGCTGTCCATAACTTGGGACTTAACCTCTTGACCTGGAAAGAGAAAGGTAAACGTCACATCGAGGCTGACCCCAAAAGATCTCTCTCTAGAAAATCCTCCCTGGTGCACCCCGTCCTGGGCTCCCCTCCACGATCCCCTTCCCTTCTGAGGAATTCTTCCAGTTGTGGCTCTCCAGCCAGTGCTGTTCTCACCAGAAGTCATCATGCCTGGAGCCCACTCTGCCACCTTCTTACCAAATGACCTTGGATAAGTCACATCACCTCTGAATCTGTTTCCTCATCTATAGAAGGAGAATTTTTTTTGTTTTGGCTACGGCCTGCGGCATGCGGGACCTTAGTTCCCCGACCAGGGATCGAACCCATGACCCCTGCAATGGAAGCTCGTTGTCTTAACCACTGGACCACCAGGGAAGTCTCTATAGAAGGAGAAATATTAATAGTACCTACTTCCCGTGCTTGAGGAAATTAATAAACTAATGCAGTTAAGCACTTAACAAAGTGCCTGGCACACATACTAAATGTTCAGTAAATGTGAGCTAGTCCTATATAACTATTTGAGAGGCTGAAATGAGACAAGGAAAAGTAAAGTGAAAGAATTAGGAGGCCCTGACCTTTGGGAAATAAAAGTTAAGCAGAGTTCAGTCTCTGTGTTTGTGTGCACTGTGCATGTGTAAAGTGAGGCAAGTCTGCAAAGTTGCCCACCCAAGTGGACTCTGCCCAGCCTTGCATAAGGCCTTGCATAAGGGCGTGGACTCCAAGTCAGTTGCTGCCCTGGAGTTAGTGGAGCATATGTGGAAATGCTGCCAGGCTGAGTGCCCTTCTCTCAGACCTCCCAGTTCTGAGCCTACAGAGCAGGGAGAACTTCTACTGCTGGATTTGGGGGGCAGGGCCAGATTTACAGAGAAGAAATGCATTTTGAAACTGGTGGAAATATGACAGACCTAGAAATAGTGCCTGAAATCAGTCCTGTGTGTGGGACGCTAATGTCTCAGGGCCCAATTGTTTCCTGAGTAACGTAAAAGTTCGTGGGTACTTTATCAGAGAGAATACAGTATGGGGGACTTCCCTGGTGGTCCAGTTGTTAGGACTCTGGGCTTCCACTGCAGGGGGCATGGGTTCAATCCTTGGGTCAGGGAACTAAGATCCTGCAAGCCACACGGTGTAGCAATCAATCAACCAATCAATAAAACAGTATGGAGGAGGGGCGGGGGGAAAGAGTAACTTGACAGTGGAGAAACCTGACAGGCAGTACCTCAGCCGGCTGACCAAGGTCAACATCAACAGTGATAAGTCATGTTGATAGTACATAACCTTGATATGATGTGATGGGGACAGCACTTTACCTCTGCAGTCTTCCTCCCCCAAACCCATTACCTAGGTCTATCCATAAGAAAAAAATCAGACAAATTCCAATCAGAGGGGTGTCCTACAATATGTCTGACCACTACTGCTCAAAACTGTCAAGGCGGCTTCCTGGTGGCGCAGTGGTTGAGAGTCCGCCTGCCGATGCAGGGGACACGGGTTCGTGCCCCGGTCCGGGAAGATCCCACATGCCGCGGAGCGGCTGGGCCCGTGAGCCATGGCCGCTGAGCCTGTGCGTCCGTAGCCTGTGCTCCACAACGGGAGAGGCCACAACAGTGAGAGGCCTGCGTACCACAAAAAAAAAAAAAAACTGTCAAGGCCATCAAAAACAAGGCAAGTCAAAGAGGAGCCAAAGGAGATGTGACAACTACATGTAACATGATGTCCTGGATGGGATCCTGGAACAGAAAAGGGACACTAGATAAAAACCAAGGAAATCTGAATAAAGTATGGACTTTAGTTAATTTAAAAAAAAAAAAAATGTACACCATCTAGTTAAAAAAATAATAATCTGTTTGAAAAGGGAGCAGGCCAAGTTGCTGAAAATCAATTTAAATGACCAGTTCACCTCATTCTTAAGGACTTTTTTAGTTTGGTTTCATCTCTCCCTCTGAATTTTTTTATGCAAACAGATAGACTTTCCCTTAAAGCAAGTTAACTGACTTAGTCAAATTTTTTTTTCCATAATTAAACTTGCCCCTGCCCCCTGGGGAGTAAGATGATCATTGCAAAACATTCTAGTCCTGCTTTAAAGTTTTCTTCTGTTTCCAGTGAACTTGTCTTTTTTTTTTTTTTTTTTGAGAATCAGCTTTTAGTAAATTGACTCTTGGCAATTCTCGTTTCAGAGAATTGACTCAGAGTCTTTGAAAAATACTAATCTGAAAATTTCCTAAAGTCCCCTTGCTTACTTAAACCCCACTTGTGGAAAAGCCCACCACCTCAGAGCATTCTGTGCACTGCTCTTGGTCACATAACAGCAGTACCAGGCACGTGGCAGGTGCTCTAAAACTATACAGTGGTGTTGTTAGAATTCTCTTCCATCTCTTGGTGAGACCCAAATGGGCTTTGGCAGAGATGTCGGAGCTGTAAAACTCCTCACCATGAGGCGTGAGATGCTGCAATAAGTCTCCAAGTGAGGGTTCATCAACACCTATCCTGGGGCTTCTGAAACCCAAGAAACCCCAGGAGTCGCTGAGCTTGGAAGCAGGGGGATGGAACAGACTTCTCTACTAAGGCCTTTGAGCCCTTAAGGGAGCTCTGCTCACCAGCAACTTCCCATTCAGCCATGATGTCCAGGAACAGGAAGGGATAATAATAATAACCGCCACCAGTAGAATGATTGAGGCGAACTTTTATTGAATGCTCCTTCTTGCATGCACTGTGGTAAATGATTTATGTAATTTATCTCTTTTGATTCTTGCAACAGTCTTCTTGAGTTGATAGACGAGGAAACACACTTAGATAAAACCACTTGTCCAGAGGTCACCCAGCTGGTAAGTGTGGCAGACCCAGGTTTCGAAGGCAGATGCCCCCAGTTCTAAAGCCCGAGTCCTTTCCTAACCACTAAGCTAACTGCCTCCATTTAATTATCCATTTAAATGATAAACATTATAAACACATGAGAAGACCTCAGCTAATTTAAAAGTGAATTATTTACAAAGGAAAAAAATAGGAAAGACGACTATTAAAGAAGAGTTTCCAATAAAAATAAATTTCCATTTCCCCTATTCCCTTCTCCCCACGCAGCTCTCCCGTACATTTCTTTAATTGACGTGTACGGACGTGTACATACAAATACCACGGTTCCCTTTTTGACTGGCTGATCTCATTGATAGCAATGGGGTGTTGACAGTGGGGTAGCGTAGGCGTAGACAAAGTCTCTCACCCACCTCATACGGACCTTGGAGCCCAGGAACCAGCTTATCAAACAGCCCTTCACCCTTGTCCATCTCCAGGATGTCCTACAGGGTGAGGTCTCTCTTATCATATTGGTATCCAAAGAAACGTCTCCTCTCCTTCACCAGATAGAAGCAGTGGAATCTGTCAGCATCAATGAAGCTTCTGACAGCGATCATATCCCCACCAGCGTCCATGTGTTGGACCACAGCTCTTGCGATTTTCTCAAATACCGCGAGCATGGTGCCTGGACCAACTGGGAAAAGGAAGCCCATTGCAGTTTGGGGGAGGGAAATATTAGTTCAGGTTTTTAAATCTTCTACCGTTGGCAGCTTGGGGTCAAGAAAGATCCAAAAGTTCTAGGCCAACCAGAACGGTTTGCCTTCCCTGTTTCCAGAAGGTGTGGTGGTCACTACACACTAAGGTGGGATGGCCATCACAAATGCTGGATTCTCCTCTGCCCCTTGTGGAACCTTTCTGGAGGAAAGCTGGAGTGGTGATTGCCCAGAAGGAAAGCGAGATCTGTTTTCTGCATTTCCCACAGCAGAGTTGCCCCTTGCTCAGAGGGGCCTGATGGGTGGGAAGGTAGGCTCACCATCCCCAGCCAGACCCTCACCAGTGCTGATGGAGAGGACCCAGGAAGAGATGAGGGGCATGACTGCCGGACCTCACATTACCAACCCCAACAGATGACTCGCTTCGCTCTGACCCCTGGGCCACCCCCCCTTTC
Source organism: Leucopleurus acutus (assembly GCF_964270905.1). NCBI lineage: Eukaryota > Metazoa > Chordata > Mammalia > Artiodactyla > Delphinidae > Leucopleurus > Leucopleurus acutus. Next base: position 20,737,946 of record NC_139161.1, on the reverse strand, counting down.
CTGTTCTGCAAGGCAGTTGGATGTTGCCCCTACCAACCATTTCCCAGTGAGATGGTCATAAACTGGCCTCAGAAGGAAACAAGAGAGAAAAGGTAGTACTCTACCTTTGTACTCAAGAGTGGCTTGGAGCTAGGTGCTCTGGACAGCCCCCCGCCCCCAAGTCCTGTCTCCTCAGTTTCTGGTCAACTTCTGAAGGGTCCCCTTATACTTGGTAAAATAAAATGAATCCCAAAACCCCGCCTGGGGCATCTCCCTCCACCCACTCTCCCCTTCACCCTCTCCTGGTCTACTTTTGTCTCCATCTTGCCTGCCCTGCGGGACGCTCCACGGGCCCACCACGGGGCCAGCCTGACACAGCTGCTCCTCCCCCATTTCTGTTCAGCAGCAGCTCTTGTGTCCCCACCACGTTGGACCCTTCGGGCTCTCTTTCCTCCAAATCCTTCTTACTCTTTCCCCTTCCGTCAATCATTCCGCATCTCCTTCCCTTTCTTCAGGCTCCTCTGTCACCCTCCTGAGGCCAGATCACCCCTCACAGTCTTCCTGGCCACCTTCCCCTAAGTCCCTTCTGGCTAGCCCAGGCACCTACTCACCCATGCTCCCTTCTCTGCCCCTGCCCCCATCATGATGGCCAACTCTCCACTCACTCCCCACCTAGGAATTCATCTGGGTATATGGAAAGGCTGTGCCCAGGGCCCACAGTCCATCTCAGGGGCCACCCTCTTTTTTTGTCCTCAGCTACTCACCAAAAATGGAGGTTGAAAGAGTCCCCTCTGTGTAAGATCTCTGCACAGTTCCTGGCCACTGTGTCTCAGGAAATTATAATACGGGAATTGAAAAAAAAAACAAAAAAAACTGGAAAGCTAAGTGCCCCACCTCTCAGGCTTTTAGATAAGCCACATTATAGCTGGGGTGGAGGCAGACAGGCCAAAGGTAAGAAACCAACCCTTCCCTCCTCCTGGACCCAGGGAGCAGGTGGGAGATAGATGATAGACATACACAGATGATATACACAGATGACAGATATACACAGATGATAGATATACACAGGTGACAGATATACACAGATGACAGATATACAGATGACAGATATACACAGATGATAGATATACACAGATGACAGATATACACAGATGACACTGCACTGAACGCGCTGTAAAGACTCCTCCCTCTCCTGGCCATGTGAGCCTCAGTAAGTCCTATTCCCTCCCACTCATGCTTACGGTGGGGAGAAGGAAGCAGGAAGATTCCTCTGAAGACACAAAGGCCAGGAGGAGATGCAGCCCTCCAAGGCAAGGAAGAGAAGTGAAACAGGGCAGGAATTCAGAGGAAAGGACTGGGTACCCCTTGGGGCTCTGCCTTCTACATGAAGCCATTGCTGAACTGACCTCCTCCCTGGCCGTGTCACAAGCTATCCCTCTGCCAGCCCAGCCTGGCTGAAGCCCAATGGTGTAAGTTCTGTCTGAGGACCAGCCAGGCGAAGTCCCAGAGCAAAATGCTGCTCTCTGGCCGGCTTACTGCCTCTGCCAGTTCCCCGCCAGCCCCTCCAGCTTGCTCTGCTGGAGGCAGCAGGAAAAGCAGAGGTCCCAGGGGCCCTCCCACCATCCAGGCAGAGGGTCAGACTGATGCTCCACACTGCCCCGTCTCCGCCCCCTCCAGGAAGCAGAGGCCAAACTCAGGGGAAATAGGAACACACTGTCCTTTATTTGTGTTTCTCAGAATACTGTACAAAGGGAGTAAAAATCCTATTCACACTTTGCTTAGAAAGATTTTGAGGTCAAAGTTCCTTATGATACGTGGGGCGGGGGTTGGGGGGACCAGGATGCAGAAAACAGGGCCAGTGACGCCACCACCGCCGTTGCCACCGCTCCCTCAGCGCCCTGGCACCCACACCTTCTCAGAAGTAACACGGACCCCAGTCAGGCTGGGGAGGGGAGAAGGCGGCTCCTTCCCACCCCTGCAGGTCACTCCCTGCGCCTGCCGCTGTCCCGCTTGAGAGGGACCATGAGGGACTCTGAAGTCCACCAAACCCCTTTGGAGGTGGCCTGATGGCCCCAAAGCTGCATGCCACACGAGAGGCCCCGCCCCAGCGCAGTCTGCACAAGGAGGTTACTGGGTGAAGGGCTGCAGAAGGGCCCCACCATTCATCATGTCTGTCCCATGTCCCCGCGGCCCTCACACCACTGCAGAGACGGGCGTCAAACTGGACCTGTGCTTACGATGACGCACAGGCCCCTTCCACCCATCTCCACCCCCTCATACCAACCCAGGAGCTTCAAACCCATAGCAGCCTCCCTTCCCATTACCCCCACCATGCTGTGGGTAAGTGACCCTCCAAGATTGCCCCCTTCCCTGACCACTTCCCAAAGAATGAGGTTGGGTCTGTTCCCCCCCCCACCCCACCCCGCATCTTACACGAACCCCCGCTGCTCTGCGGCCCTGTTGTTTTCAGTCTCAATTCACCCTCCCCACCCCTGCCCCCAGCCCCCTCCCCACCTCCACCAGGGCCAGAAGGCTGCAGCCCTGGCCCCCCACCTCTGGGACCAGGCCATGCACACTCAGCCCCATCCCCCCACATCTCCTTACCCTCCCCACCCGCACCTAGTACCCCGGGGGGTGCTGTACGGGAGCTGTCTGACTTGAATTAGACAATTCGCTACCCAGAGGGATGAGGCACTCTCACACAACTGCTTTCGTATATATGAGCACACACTAAGTGTCATCCTAAAGACTTAAGAATTAAAGTGAAACAAACTAGAAGCTGTACCGTTCCCTCTGCCCTGCTCACGGGGGTTAAAGTGCTTCAGCAGGCCAAGGGGGCGCAAGCGAGCAGGGGCTTCCCTGGCCTCTTGTCCCAACCTCACAGGTCTGTGTTCAGCCCAGGAGCCCAGCCCATTCCAGGAGCACCCCCATGAGGCAAAAGGAGAAGATCAAAAGAATCAGGAGGGGTCAGAGCCCCGGGGGGGGCCCACCCCAAACTACTTCAAGTCTGCTACTGTGGGAAGTGAGGGGGAAACTAGGGCCCAGAGGCTCAACCCCCAGCCCCGGCGGCTCCGGCGGCTCCTCTGTCTTCAGCGCCACAGCACAGGCTTCCAACCCCCCCCCCCCCCCCCCGCCATCCCACACAGGGGAGGGGGCTGCACCCTCAGTACTTATTGATTCCAAAAATCCGGACTCCGTGGAGCTGCGGCAGCTTGGGGATGAGCACGCTCATCAAGGACACAGTGTTGAGGATGAAATGGATCTGGTCGTACTTGGTGTAGAAGCTGGTGAGGAAGTACCTGGGTGGGGAAGGTTGGGGGCAGGTATAAGACGCTGTTTGGAAGACGCCTTTCTCCCTCACTCCCTGGTCGGGGGAGGCAGATTCCTGACAGCCGAGGAGTTATGGGAAAGAACCCCCCAGAACAGAAGTAGGGTGGCAAGATCTGCGCAGCTAAAGAAGCCCCTGCTGACCCAGTCCCCTTGCTCTACCCCAAGCCCATGGGCCAAACGCAGTGGCAGGAAGGAAGCCCCAACCGAGGAAAGACAGGACCAGGGAGGCACAGCCTGAGCCCAGTGTAAGACCCAGGCACACCCCAACCTTCCTTCCCTTGCTCATTCCTATGCCAAGAGCCACAGCTGGCGAGGGGTTTAAGCCTTGCAGGGCCCCAGGGTCCCCCAGGCCTTGGCCTTCCTGCTGGCGTCCCCCTCTCCCTAAGGCACTCACAGCACGATGGGTGTGATGGTCAGGAATTTCCGAGATGCCGTGAACTGGACTCCATAGTCCATCTGCTCCCAGTGGGTTAGCAGCCTCGCCTTGCCCTGGTCTGGGGTCTCAAAGGGGGTCCCCTTCACCGTGTGCAGGAAGATGTACATGCCCTGGAGGGAGGGGCCTTTGTTAGAGGACGCACAAGGCCGAAGGCCCTCCAGCTCAGCTCCTCCGCCCCAGTCACAGACGTGGGCTCCTGGCGATCTGCAGCCCCCTCCGCTGGGCAGGGGGATGCGGGCTGGAGGTCAGGTGGGAGGAGCTGGGAGCCTGGCCAGAAAATAAGGGGACCCACCGGGGGAGAGGGCAGGCCTGGCATGAGGAGAACTCCCGGGGAGGTGTCAGCCACAGAACCAGCATGGAGACGGCACCCCTCCAGCCCAGGGCTAGGCTCCCTGTGCCTGCCAGCTGGCAGGGGGCAAGCAGATGGGAAGGAACGAGGCCCCTGCTTGCCCACCAAAAGAATACCAGGGAGCAAGCAGGCAGCGAGGGAGCAGAGAGGGGCAAGAGAAAAAGATGCTCTGAGACCCTAACTCGGGAAAGAGGCATTTCTGCCCCAGGCTAGGACCTGGGTCGTCTGGACTCTTTAGGGCCCTTAGTTCAGCTCTCCGTGGCCCATCTTCCAGGTCCACAAGTCACGCCATCCTAGAGGTGTGGACATATCTGCAGATTTTATTCCAATAAAGAGGAGTGGGGCAGAAAGAAGAGGGTGGGGTCTGGGCTCTGCTGACACGTGCCGTCAGCATGTCACCCTGACGTCTGGCCCAGGTCTGGCGGGCTCCCATCCTCCCCGGCCCCACCAAAGGCAGGCAGCAACAGGTCCTCACCATGTTGTGGATGAGGTTGGTGAGGGTCCAGACGACAGGGACGCTCACAAAGGGAATGCTGAGCAGCACGATGTGGAGGAGCCCGATGGCCAGCACGTAGGACAGCCAGATGCCACGGCTGTTCATCACCCGCGTGTTGGGGTTCACCTCGCTGTGTGCTGTTCCCACATTCATCCTGCTGCCCCTCTCCTGCCACTGTTCTGCAAACAAGCAGCACAGGTGAGACAGGTCACACCACTTTCCCTGCCCTCTCACACCCTCCAAATCCTGCAGGGAAGGAGGCTCTGCTCTCCCCAAGAACTCCAAGCAGGTCTACCATTTTGATTCTCAAGCGAGGAGGCCAGAGAAAGTCCATGTAGACTTAACTCTATTCATTTCTCACTGCTGGGTTGGGATGAACACCAGGCTGCTCCGCACATAGTCCGATCAGGACAGTGCCCTTCCAGGCACTGGGACTGCCTGGGCGGATAGGTCATCAAGAGGCATGGAGCCCCAGAGTCAAGAAACCACTGCCCACCCCGCAATCTCACCCTCCAGAGGGTCCCCTTCCCACGAAGCCCAGGGGAGGGGAGAAGAGGCCTGTGCCCTTAGAATCACTCGGCATAACCCCTGCTGGACTCCGTCTTGCTGAGGGTCTGATATAAGACCTCCACCCCTGAGCTCCCCGCCCTCCCGTTACAAGGAATAAAAGGAGATGAGAACAGTCAGTAGTGGATAAAATATTTGGGGGGTCATTGCTTCTACCCATCTCCCCTAATTCTCCAATCCTGGGTATGACTGGCAGCGTAGAAAGAGAGGGAAAGGGAAGAAAAGAGAAAACACACTAGAGATGAACTTTGCCCAGACCTGGAAGCTGCCTTCTTGGTGACACAAAACAACCCATCCAGATGTTTTTTTTTTTTTCCGTCCAGATGTTTTATCCATTTGGCAGCCACTCAGGCTACCCCTCGTGATGCCACCCATTTTGCTGCCAAACTACCAGGGCCCTTTTCCCCACCAGAGGAGAGGCAAGGATAGAGAACACAGCCAACACCTACAGCTCCCACGGGTGGCTGGAGCCCACATCAACATACCTCTCCCAGGGACACAAAACCACACCTGTGGCCTCTCTCCTACCCCCCCCCCCTTTTCTCTCTGCCCACCCATCGTCACCTGGGCCTCCTTTCCCAGCACCTGTTTCCAGGTGTAAGTTAGCACCATGCCTTCCGCTGCCCAGCTCTAAGGGCAGAAGCCCTGCAGCAGGAGGAACCAGGAGGGCTGCCCTTGATGCCCATGAAACAGTGCAGCCCAGCTGCATTCCTGGATGCAGGTAAGGAGGGGAACGAGCAGCCCCATGTCCAGAGCTGAGCTCTGGATCCCTGAGGGCCCTGAGGGCCCTGTGACCAGCAGGAGGTGGGGACAGATGGCACCTTTGTACTGGCTCTCCTCCCTAGCTGAGGGAAGATCCTGCCTGATAAAGACCCTAAGGTCATCACCATGATAACAGCCCCATCTTTCCTGGGGATACAGATGAGGGCATCCTGGAAGTGCCCAGAAGGTCACCTCCCTCACCCTGCTGCAACAAACCCCCTCAGAATCGGTTGCCCTCTATCTCTGGCTAGGATCACAGAGTCTGCAAAGGAGCAGATTCTCAAGAATCAGTTCCCTACTTCCAGGATAATGGGAACAAGTTTCCTCCTTTCAGATGGCTCCAAGCTTAAAGACCTCAGGGGAAATGTGACCCACAACACACTTTCCCAACATACAAACACATGAGATGGCCCAGGGTGCATCCAAAAGTAGCGATGCTCCTGGGGCCCACCAGCTCGACCCATTAGGCTGGATCACTGGGCCTAAGAGAAACCCAAGGAACCAGAAAACCAGGAGTGGCTCAGGTGTTTACCTTCCCAGGGCCTTAGGACTTCAGTTACCCTAACAGAGCTCCTGGGACACCTACTGCACAAAAGTCTCCACCTGGTGGACAGGGTGGTCGGGGAGACTTGGCTAGGAAGTGAGGGCTCTGAAGGACTTCATTACTGACGAAGGAGAGAGAAAGAATTCCCCAAGTTGACCAGACACTGCTGCCCCTCCCCACTTCTCCCTAACCTAGACCCTCAAGGGTGTAGGAGTAGCTAGATCTCTAGCCCTCCCTAGTGTTTTGTCCAGGAGTGCTAAGAGCCTTGCTGAGTTCCAGATCATCCTACACTCCTTTCTGGCTGTATCAGGGCATCCAACGAAGCCTGATGAGTCTAGGAGGGGCCCAGGCCTATGACTTAAATGACACCCTGGGAAGCTTCTTCCTGAAACCTGAACACTAAGTGCCCTGAGAACAAAACATCTCAGGAGCCCACCCCCGCAAAAGAGGCCTCCCCCAAAAAAGAAAAAAACAGAAGAGGTCAATAAACTAAGAAAAAGACTGGAAGCTAGAAGCACTCTTGAGACTTTTGTGTGACTAAGGGTACATATCACCACTGCTAGTGAAATAACCAACTCCCCTGTCCCAGAAGGGGAGAAATGGAGAGAAGAAGCTGTTGGAGATAGAGTAGGCGCACAGCAGCTGAGCCTGAAAAGTTCTGCTGCCACCGCTGGCAGCGGGCAGGTGGCTGCCTGTGTCAGTCCCTGATGTGGTTTCACAACCTGCCTCAAACCAGAGCCTGCAGCAACTTTGTTCTGTTAACTACTTTCTTGCTGGTAACTCTTTCCTACTAATTCCCTCCCTTCCCCTCTGGCTCCGTATACAAATATCTCTGCTTAGCCAGTCTGTCAGACACCTAAGCCGAGGCCACAGTGCCAGCAGCCAGGTGAGCGCTTCCTAATCTCTCCCCCAAGTAAGGGCAGCAAATCTTTCGCCTTCTGGGTTGAGGAGTACAAAGTCTGCAACCTGGACCCCAACGGGGAGTCCCTGGCAGCACGCCACAGTGCCATTTTCATTCCGCCCACCCCACAACCCGCAGGGCCACAGTCGTTCACCTCGCAGCTCCGGCTCTGCCTCCCGGACTCGGGGTGGCGGTGGGAATGGAAAAACGGCGAGTACAGGAGGGAACCCACACTAGCACGGGGAGAGGGTGAAGCGAGGAGGCGGAGTTTTCACTATTGTTGGGGTTTTCTGAGTGGGACTTCAAGCCGAAGTGGGGAGCCTCCGCTCCGTTCCCCAGCCTGGGACCTCGCACTCGGAGCCTGGCCCGGTCCGGAGCCCCACCCCCACCCCCACGCGTTCACCCAGCCCTGGAAGCGAACAAACCTTTATCCTCAAAGCCCAGCCTCTCCCCGCCCCCCACCCCCAGACCGAGCACTCCTCCTCTACGCCCCATCCCGGGCCTCCGCCCGCACTTTCCCCTTTGGGCATCCCTTCGACTGATGCACACCCCCCCCCCGCCCCCCGCTCGGCTGACGCACCCCCTCCACCTCCGCTCACCCTGTCCCGGTCCCCTCCAGCCACGGGCGCCTCCCCAGCAGCCCCCACCTCCTTTCCCGTCCCGCCTCTAGCCCCAGGAGGCTCCCGGTTTGGCCACTCCGAAGCCGCCCGTCCGAACTCACCGCGCGCAGCCGGAGCTCGAGGCCCGGGAGGGGTGCCCGGGGGCGAGGGCCGCTGCTGCTCCAGCAGCTGTAATAAGCCGCGGCGGCAGCCACCCCGCTGGCAGCTCCGGCCGAATCAACGACCCGCGCCGGCCCCCATTACGTCACCGCCCAGCGCCGGCCCGCCCGCCGCCTCCTGGGAGTTGTAGTTTTTTTTTTAAACCCCTGCTCCAGCCCAGGCCTCGCTGGGGCCGCACGGAGCTTTCAATAGCAAGAGAAACAAAGATCAGATGGTATCGCTTTGGCGCATGGCAATGCCTGTTTCGGCGTCTGCGCGCTGCTTGTGGGGTTTACTCTTGCCCGGTTTTGCTGGCGAGGAAACTTGTAGTTTTAAGTAGCTTGCCACAGCCGCCGGCTGGGTCCCCCCAGAAATTCTGACCTCAAGTCAGAGTTTTTCATCTACACCTCGCTGCCTCTGCCCTGGCCCTCCAGAAATCGACTGGCTCAGCCGGTGCTGGGCACTCCTGGAAGCGGGTTTTTCACAACGTTGCTTAGGATGAGAGTCTGCAGGGCAGAGAACGCAGTCCACAGCCTGTCTGCTCCTCAGTTACACCTGACCCAGGCTGGCCTGGGCCAGGTCCCATCCTCAGCCTCCCCACATTAGAAGTTGGAAGAGGACTTGGGAAGACGACCTGATGAATAGCCGAGACCCTGAGTCCCAGCCCCTGGTCAGCTGTTTGGCTTCGGGTGGGAGGCTCTCGGATCTGCACTTTTCACCTCTGCGTGCTCTAAAGGCAAGGGCACAGATTTTCCTGTCAGGTAGACTTAGCAGGCACTGCTTCACCAGCAGTGTCACCCTGGGCAAATAACTTGTCTTAATCTCCAATTCCATACCTGTGAAAACCTACCTCCGAGGTTGTGGGAATTCAGAAGAATGTATGTATAGCAACTGTTGCGTGGTAGGAAGCTGTTGCTCTAGGAGGTTGAACTAACGACTCTTGAGGTCTCCTGGGTCACTCCCACTCTCCATGTCACCAAGAGTGCCTTGTTTGAGGAGTTTCCAATCCCCCGACCCAGGTTCTAAGTCCACTCTATGCACAACAGGGCTGGAATAGCAGGGTCAGGTGATGTCATGACACGCCAATCTGACTGGCTGTAAACACACGCTGAAGGTGAGGGGACAAAAAGGAGAATGCTAGCCCAGCGAACCTGGGGAGCACTCCTCTGTGACCTCACCCACCCCTCCCCAAGGGGGCTTCCAGGGAACAGCTGTCACAGAGCAGGAGTGGGGCCCCCAGAGGCACCTAGTGGGCACCAAGCAGGTGGATATCTGAACCACTCAGAGCAGAACAGGCAGCTTCTCGAATATTTCCAGGGCCAGTAGCCCAAGAGCACTCAGCCCAAGACCTAAATGGTCACCCCAGAGTCTGAAAAATTTTTGCTGTGTCTTACAGAAGTTCCTACCGGTAGGGAGAGGCCCCTTTCCTTACAGTCAGCCTTGTGAAGAAATAAGCAAAAACTGAGTGTTGTCCTTTCCTTAGAAGCCTCCCCGGTATTGAGGCAAAAAAAAAAAAAATCTCTTGGGCTTCCCTGGTGGTGCAGTGGTTGAGAGTTTGCCTGCCGATGTAGGGGACACGGGTTCGTGCCCCGGTCCGGGAAGATCCCACATGCCGCGGAGCAGCTGGGCCTGTGAGCCATGGCCGCTGAGCCTGCGCGTCTGGAGCCTGTGCTCTGCAACGGCAGAGGCCACAATAGTGAGGCCCGCGTACAGAAAAAAAAAAAAAAAATGTCTCTTATTTTTCCCAAAGTGAGCCTACTTGTCTCCTTCGACTTTTCTCTGGGATTCTTCCATCTTCCCCGAAGTTGATCAAGCTCTCTGATCTTTGCCAGTTTCCTCACTCTCTGTGAAGTTCAGTGACCCAGACTGGATCCATGTCTCAAATAAGGGTCTGACTAATGCATAGTCTTAACAGAAAGATTATTGGACATGCCATGCCCTATTAATAGCTCCTGTTATCAAGGGGTTGTTGTTTTTTATCTTTCACAACAGGAATGAACAGAGTACTGACTCACTCTAGGTTTGTGGTAAATTGTGGATCACTTTCTGCTTAATTTAGCCTGAGTCCCTGTCATCATCTTTCTCCTCTAGCTCTCTGCCTTCATAATTATCACGTCTTCACCAAACATCCTTCAGCCTTGAATAGGCCTAAGTACTTAGAATGAGTGACAGCACTCTTGTGTGGTGCTGGGGATGCATAACCCCTTGGACAAACGCTTGGTGATCTGTGCCAAGAGGCTGAACGATTGTTCAGGCCTCAGAGCCATGATTCCATTTCTGGTAGCATATTCTGAGGAAGTACGTACGATGCACTATGTGCGAAGATCTTTATTCCAACATTAGTTATAACAATGGAAAACTGAAAGCAACCCAAATGCCCAAGAAAAAAATAATCGTACTATATCCATTGGGTGACATAGTAGGAAGCCATATAATAAGCAGTATAGGAAAATGTTTGCTAAGTTAGATGAAAAGATCAGGATACAAAATAGCATGAGCTGGGAGTTCCCTGGCGGCCCAGTGTTTAGGACTTGGGGCTGTCACTGCCATGGGCCCGGGTTCAATCCCTGGTCAGGGAACTAAGATCCCACAAGCCCTGCCCCACAGCACAGCCAAAAAAATATATATGTATATAGCCTGAGCATTCTCCAGGGGTGCAGTCAGCAAAACAAACACAATTCCCTCATTAACAAATAAATTGGAAGAAAAAAAGGAAAGGGAAAGACTTACACTTAAAAGAAATTAAGCAATCTGTCAACCAAAAGCCTTATCTGGGTCCTCATTCAAGCAAACCAACTTTTAAAAATATATATATTTTATTAAATTATTGAGGAAATTTGAATACTAACTATTCAAAGTGATGATCTTAATGAAATATACATTTTAAGGCATGATATGGTACTGTGGTAATTTTTTCAATAAAAAACCTCGGGTTTCCCTGGTGGCGTAGTGGTTAAGAGTCCGCCTGCCAGTGCAGGGGACACGGGTTTGAGCCCTGGTCCGGGAAGATCCCACATGCCGCAGAGCAACTAAGCCCGTGAGCCACAACTACTGAGTCCGCGAGCCACAGCTACTGAGCCCGCGTGCCACACTACTGAAGCCCCTGTGCTTAGAGCCCGTGCTCCGCAACAAGGGAAGCCACCACGATGAGCAGCCTGCGCACCACAACGAAGAGCAGCGCCCGCTCGCCACAACTGGAGAGAGCCTGCGCACAGCAGCAAAGACCCAATGCAGTCAAAAATAAAATAAATACATTAAAAAATAATAATAATAAAATAAATAACCTCCTTATCTTTTGGAGATAAATACTAAAATATGTGTGGATGAAATGATATGATGACTGGATTTGCTTCAAAATCATCGGGGCTGGGGACGGGGGAAGGGATTAAAAGAAACAAGTTGGGCCATGAGGTGATAATTATTGAAACTGGGGGAGGGGAACATGAGATTCTGTTTGAAATTGTCCATAATAAGTTTTTATAAACCTGCATATGCATTAACGATTATGATGAGACAAAATAGAGTAACACTGGTAAGATCCTGGCCCCAGACTGCCAGGGTTCAACTCCCATCTCCTGTAGTTACCAGCTGTGTGACCTTAGGCAAGTCACCGAACCTCTCTGTGCTGCAGTTCCTAAAAATGAAGGATGTTGATGATCATGGTGATACCCACCTCATGCTGTTGTGAAGATTAAATGGGTCGTTAAGTGTGAAGCATTTAGAACAATTCCTGGCACATAGTGAGTACTCTATATATGTATCAACTTTTGTTAATCCGTTCCACATTTGAGTGATATTTGAGCATCTACTTTACTAGGCTGTGGAAATTCAATAAAATAAAAACAGATCTTGTGTTAGGATGGAGGGTTTGGGGGTGATCTTTTTCATTCTCTAGTTTCAAACTTTGTGTAATGTGAGATTATTCGTTTTAAATTTTTTATGAAAACTGTTTGTGTTTTTAAAACAGAGTGAGTCACCTTTGCAGGCTCTCCCAGCCCTCTGGGAGCTCCTTAGTCTGCTCAAGTAGACGTGTTCCCAGCCTTGGGGTATTTCCATCTGGCAGGGTGGTGTGGCCTCTGCTTGCCATAGATACACTGTGTGGGCCAAGATAGCAAACACGGGCAGGGTAATAAGCTGGGAGTACATTCCTGGGGTGATGGTAGTGGTGGGAAGTGAGGAGGTGGGGCATCAAGAAACAGAGCCCCTTCTTCTGACCCCTGGGGGAATGAATGGCACCCCTCCATTCTTACCACCTCCTACTCCGCTCCAATTCACTCCTGCTACCCTCCGGCTCCCCCCACCTCACCTCCCCCCTTCCCGAAGGGGAGGTTTTGAGGTCACACCCAGAGCAAGTGCGACGAAGCAAGGAGCTGTTTATTTCGTTGGCAGTTGTTTTTATTTGGGTGGGGGTACCATGGGCGTGTAGTGGCAGCGGAAGGGAGGGGGCAGTGATGCTGAGCAGACAGAGCACTGAGAGCTACCAAGCTGATGAGAAACAGGAGGAGGTGCCGGGACGGGCAGCACTGCCAGTGGGCACTCCGCTCTCCTCCCCTCGCCCAGCCCTGTGGTTAGCTATTTTGGGCTGCAGAGGGAAAGAGTCAAGCCTGCCAGGGCCTCCAGGGCCAGAGCCAAGGCCAGAGAACCAGAACCTCCCTCTGGGAACCAAGAGCAGCCTGTTCTTTAGGAACCCCTCAATCTGCATATTCTCTGATACAGACAATTGAGATTTTCTCTCATGAAATAAAAACAGTTTAGAAAACTGTAAATATTACAGATCAAAAGGGCAATGGATATAAAAACAGTAGCTTCAGGAAAAGCTCCCCTCACATCCTTCCAGTCGCATTACTACCCTTAGCAGGCCTCACCTCTTTAGAAATTCTGGGCGGTCACTGCCCCAGATCAGCTTCCTCCTCTTCCTAACACAGCTCCTCCTTCAGTGACAATCACAGCCAACATTATGAGCGTTTGCTGTGTTCCAGGCACTGGGCAAAGGCTTTTACGTACATAAGCTCTCTTAATCTTTAAAACGGCCCTGCAAAGTAAGTATTTTTATTATCTCCACTTTACAAATGAGGAAACTGCCGTACAGTGAGTTTAAATATTTTGCCGAGGGTCACACAACTAGGAGTGGCATTTCTCCCAAAAGTCAATCCTGGACACAAACACTCCTCCAACCATGAGTCCCTCATGTTTCCACAGGTGCCTCGCAAAGACTTCTCTCCTGGGCTTCCCTGGTGGCGCAGTAGTTGAGAGTCTGCCTGCTAATGCAGGGGACACGGGTTCGAGCCCTGGTCTGGGAGGATCCCACATGCCGCGGAGCAACTGGGCCCGTGAGCCACAACTACTGAGCCTGCGCGTCTGGAGCCTCTGCTCTGCAACAAGAGAGGCCGCGATAGTGAGAGGCCCGCGCACCGCGATAAAGAGTGGCCCCCGCTCGCCCCAACTAGAGAAAGCCCTCACGCAGAATCGAAGACCCAACACAGTCAAAAATTTAAAAAAATAAGTAAATAAATAAATAATATTAAAAAAAAAAAGACTTCTCTCCTACACTGAGGGTGCTGTATTTAAGTTACCTGTTACACATCCGCTTCCCCTGGAGGCTGCCTGCTTCATATTTCTTACTCATATTTGCATTTCCTGCATATACTGAGTCCTCAGTGAACATTAGCTGAGGGAGGTAATAGACCCATACATCCCAAACTACAGTCACACCAAGCCCCTAGCCATTCTCAGAACACACCTTACTCTTTCTTGCTCCTGTCTCAGCCTACAATGCCTTTGTCCATCTGGTAGACTCCTACTTGTCCCGCAAGGCCACCCCTCACCTGTCACCTTCTCTGTGAAGCCTTCCCCAACTGTCCAAACAGAATCCACTGCTTCTCCTCTAGGCTCCTCCGACGCCTGCAAACACCTCAACTAGAGCCCACCCTAGGCTCTCAGGGGGCTGTGTTTGTGCTCACATCCATCTTCACCATTGTCTGGGGGCTGTTCTACTTCTCTCTGCATCCCCAAGGCCTAAGAAGCCCAGGAGGTGTGCGTTGAACAAATGAGAGAGTACATCGGAGGATGGGAGCAGGAGGTGTATACACCCTTGTCAGTTTCCGCAAGGAACAGGAATGGCAGAGGCCTTTGCTGCCCCTCCAGCCCACACTGCCTAGGAGACTGGCGTTAGATGGGTCCCTGGCTGACATGATGGGTAAAGTAGCCAGCCCTCCTGCTTTCCTTTTGCCCCCTTCTACCCATGCTGGATCTGGGAGCTTCCAACATCAGGCAGATAGGGTCCTAGAAGCCTGCTGAACTTCCTTCCAAGGTCACATCTTTGGGGCATGGAGTTACTCCCCTTGGAGGAAGGAGTTGTGACTCAGTCGGCCCAGGGTGGGGGCCTGAAGGACCTACTTTCTGGGACCCTGAACTTGGGAGCCAGGCCCTGACGTGCCTCAGCCTCTTCCCTGTCCCACCATCATAGACACATTGAACATCAGGCTGGCAGGGATCTCAGAGGCCATGAGGTCCAGAGAACCGAAGGCCCAAGGGGATTGGGAAGGGATGTGCCCAGTGGCACAAATGTCTGATGATCTTGGGCTCCTCCAGGCATAGCTCCTTCAGTCCCATTCTCTGGCGTCCACCCAGGCCCTCATCACCTCCCACCTGGACTGTTGCAGTAACTGATCTCATCACCTCCCACCTGGACTGACCCCTGGGGGATCAGTCACCTGCATATGCCCTCATCACCTCCCACCTGGACTGTTGCAGTAACTGGTCTCTCTTCCACCAATACATCCCTCACACAGCCAGCAACGTGATCCAAATATCAAAGGTAATTTTAAAACCCTTCAATCGGGCTTCCCTGGTGGCGCAGAGCCCATGCTCCGCAACCGGAGAAGCCACTGCAGTGAGAAGCCTGCACGCAGCAACAAAGACCCAATGCAGTCAAAAATAAATTAATTAATTTATTTAAAAAAAAATAACCGTCAATCCATCAGCCATAGAACCAAGTCCTAAATCTTACATGGTGTATAAGACCACAGGGATCTGGTCCCTTTCCACTTTAACTGCAGCCTTTGACACCACCCCTTCTGCTCTACTGTCTAGGAGAAGCCAAGCCTTCTCATGCTCCCTTGACCCTGCACATACTCTGCTGCTTCACCTGATGAACCGAGCCTTAAAGACCCGGCTCAAATGCTACTCCTTGGTAAAGCCTTCCCTAACATCCTGGAAAAGTTAGTGTATCAGGTAGGAATGCTCTCAGTTAAAAGCAACAGAAAACCCAAGCAAAGGAATTTTTGTGACCCTAGGTTGCCATCAGAATCTCTTAAGGATCTTTAAAAAGTCCCATCACTGTACACATGCCAGATCAATGTAATCAGAATCTCTGAGGTGGACCCAGGCATCCGTAATTTTCAAAACCTCCCACATTCGAATGTGCGGCCAAGTTGAGAAGCAGGAGATTATTTTTCTCACATAGTGAGTCCAGAGGTGGGCAGCTGCCTGTGTCGGTTGAGCGGCTCAGTGATATCCAGGCCGATGTCTCAGTGATACGCTTCACCTTTCCTTTCGGCTTTGCTGCCTCAAGGTCACAAAAGACTGTAGTTGACCCTTCATGTTCAAAGCCTGAAGAAAGCTGTACGGAGAAGGGGAGGGCCCAAACCACCCTCTTTTATGAGCAAATCAAAGACTGTCCTAGAAACCCCTTTAGCAGACTTCTGTTTAGACGTCATTGATCACAGTGGACCACGCCCAGCTGCCAAGGTGTCTGGGAAAGTGGACGAGATTTCTGACAAACTGAGAGGACCAGCCAGCTCTGTCATGAGGGTCGGAGCACATTGCTACTCCCAAAACAGTGTGTGTTATCAAGGAAGGAGCTTAAGAATGGATACTGAAGGGTGGCAGAAGACACCACCCCAGGGGCTTCTCTGGCTGTGCAGTGGTTAAGAAGCCGCCTGCCAATGCAGGGGACACGGGTTCGAGCCCTGGTCGGGGAAGATCCCATACCCTGTGGAGCAACTAAACCCGTGCGCTACAACTACTGCAAGCCCATGCACCTAGAGCCCGTGCTCCACAACAAGAGAAGCCACTGCAGTGAGAAGCCCATGCACAGCAACAAAGAGTAGCCCCCACTCGCTGTAACTAGAGAAAAGCCCACGCGCAGCAACAAAGACCCAACACAGCCAAAAATAAAATAAATTTATAAAAAAAAAATACACCACCTCAAAATATGCCACTTGGGCTTAAGGATTATTTTGAGCAGATGCAAGAAGAGCATTCTAATCTCCCCTTTTCTTCCAGAAAACGGGAGACCAAACCCCCATGTGAAAGATGCCCTCCCTGTATGGGGAGAAAAGAAACATTTTTCAATGGAGAATCAAAGCCAAGAGAATTCTGTACAAACAGGCCTTGTTAAAATAGTTTTTCCCTTCCTTTAAGCTCCCCGTATATTTTAGCCACTTCGCTACAATCAGTGCTCTTTATTCAACCTAGTATAAAAGTATTAACGTTTTACCACTTCCCTAGGTCTCCATTTCCTTATGAGGGCTCCCGTGTCTCTAATATAAATTTTTTAAAAAAATTTTTAATTGAAGTATAGTTGATTTTTTATTTTTTATTGTTTTGGCCGCACCACACACCTTGCAGCATCTTAGTTCCCCGACCAGGGATGGAACCCGGGGCCCCCTGCAGTGGAAACGCAGAGTCCTAACCACTGGACCGCCAGGGAAGCCCCATTGAAGTCAAGTTGATTTACAGCGTTTCAGGTGCACAGCAAAGTGAATCAGTTACACACACAGTAGGACTTTACAGTAGGACCTTGTTGTTTATCTTTTTTGTATATAGTAGTGCGTATCTGTTAATCCCAAATCCCCAATTTATCCCTCCCCCTCCAAGACATAGAAATGTGTACGTTTTTCTACTGTTCATCTGTTTTATGGTACTTTAATTCCCAAGCCCACCTGAAAAGCCCTAATTGGGTAGAGGTTAAAATGTCGCCCCCCCTCCTCCCCCGACAACACCAGCAGATTCTGCCACAGTGACTTAACCTCTCTCTGGGCTTCACAGCTCTGGGCTTCACACATTGGTTCTGGCAGACATCACATTAAAGGCACTGTGCGGACGTGTGTCCACACGTCCACGTCTCCCTCTAGACCGGCAGTTCTTTTTTTTTTATTCTTTCAAAATGGCCCCACACTGTTTTATTTCAGCCCTCAAACAACATAAAGAGGTAACAACTTCTGATGCCATGCAACTAACAATAAAGGAACAAAAAAATATTTTATTTTATTTTTTTATTGGAGTATAATTGCTTTACAATGTTGTGTTGGTTCCTGCTGTAGAACAAAGTGAATCAGCTATATGTATATATATATCCCCTCCCTCTTGGACCTCTCTCCTCCCATCCCACCCCTCTAGGTCATCATAGAACATCGAGCTGAGCTCCCTGTGCTATACAGCAGTTTCCCACTAGCTATCTATTTTACACATGGTAGTGTATATATGTCAATGCTACTCCCTCAATTCATCCCACCCTCACCATCACCCCGTGTGTCCACAAGTCCGTTCTCTACATCTGCATCTCTTTTCCTGCCCCGCAAATAGGTTCATCGGTACCATTTTTCTAGGTTCCACATCTATGCGTTAATAGATGATACTTGTTTTTCTCTTTCTGACTTACTGCACTCTGTATGACAGACTCTAGATTCATCCACATCGCTACAAATGACCCAACTTTGTTCCTTTCTATGGCTGAGTAATAAGGGAACGAAAAGCATATTAAAAACACAGTCTTTGAAAGGCTGCTCACAGCAGTAGGTTGGCAGCAGTGGTAAGTATTTCTGGCCAATGGCTTCCAACAAGAGGGGTCTGAACGAACCCCCTCATCTCAGCAAAAGAGCTCCCACACTTTCCCTCGATAGTTTACACACTCTGAGTCACGAGTGCCACGCCACTACACTCACCAGACTTTTGGAATTCACATCTTAAAACATGTTGTGCGTAATCGCAACAAAAACTGAAAACAAAACTGTGGCAGAAAAGTAAACAAATCCAGTGTTTCCAGTAAGGCATCAGGGAATCACTGCTGGCTGCGCCCTTCATTTCACCAGTTTAAAGAAAAGTTTGATTTACGTCTCTCAGCAAACCCAATAGTCAGAAGCTTAACCAGCAGCCTCAAGTTAAAAGTTTAAAAGACAGTCCTCCTTTCTTTTGGTAAATGGTTCATATACAACATGAAATCAAGTTCTACTTTATAAAAAAAAACTGAGTATTTTTAACAGCAAAAATATATATGTTTGTTTGTATTTCTCTTTTTAAAAAAAGACATTTAATAACAATAAGTCAGAGGACAGGATTTAACATTCAACCCCCCCACCCTGCCAAGCTGTCTACATGGCACAGATACTTTAAGGCAAAGGCTCCTGGAGAGGCATGTCCGCCTCGGCGGTGGGATGGGGACGTGAGGGGAACACACTCCGCTCTTGCAGGGCCACTTTAGAAAGGCTTCTCCCTCATGTTCACCAAGCTGTCCTGCATCCCAAAGTAGACTCTCTCCGCCATGCTGATGAACAGGCCCGTGTCCACCACACCTGGGATCATTTTGATAGCTGTGTTCCCTTCACTCCATTTGTGGACCCCGTCAAACTTCCAGTCCAGGATAAGATTCCCATTACAGTAAGTCCCCTACGTATGAACCTTCAAGTTGCGAACTTTCAAAGATGCGAACGTGCGTTCACATGTCCAATCACGCAAGTTAGTTCATGTGTCTGGCGTACCTTGTCACATGCGTGCATCCTCTGCAAGTTGTTGTGCTTTTGTGTACTTTACTGTACAGTGCTGTTGCTATGCAACATGAGGAGCTTACTAATGAAGACCTGGTGGAATTGGAGGCCCAGAGAAAGGACAAAGAGAGACAAGAGGAAGAAGTAACTAAAGAACCGAAGAGAGTCGGGATGCAAGAAATGGCAAGGGGATTTTCTTTATTTGAGGAGGCACTGTTAGTTATCGAAGCACAGGACCCGAACGTAGAAAGGTTCACGAAGGTTGCAGCTGCCGTTCAGGATGCAATCCAGTGCTACCATGTCATCTATGATGAGAAAAAAAGAGCTACTACCCAGACATCACTGGATCATGTTTCAAGAGGGTAGATAGAATTGAATCCAGCAAGGAATCAGAACCTGTGCCATCCACGTCAGGCGTGAGTGGAATTGCAGCTCGCCCTCCGTCTCCTGTTGCTGACGATCCTTCAGCTCTACCACCTCCCACCTCCTCTCCCTCCTCCAGTCAGCAACTCTTCTTGCCTCTTCACTCGATGCAGCCCCTGTATGCCAGCTGTTGTACTGTACTACTGTACTTTTCAAGGTACTGTACTGTAAGATTAAAAATGTTTTCTTTAATTTTTGTGTTTGTTTTTTATGTATTATTTGTATGAAAGTATCATAAACCTATTACAGTACAGTACTATAGAGCCGATTGTGTTCATTGGTACCTAGGCTAACTTTGTTGGACTTATGAACAACTTGGACATATGAATGCGTTCTCAGAACGGAACTCATTCATATGTAAGGGACTCACTGTTATCCATCACCAAGGGATCTGCCTTGTGGATGGCCATTCGAAGTTCAATCATGCCCCCAAACTTCTGGGTCACAGCTCGGCTCACTGGGACATAGGCCATCGGGATGACCTTGATGGGGGTTCCCCTTGTGCCACTGATTCCCTGAGGTTCTTTGAACCTTTCCTGAAATCAGTGATCACGATGAAGCAACTGGCATTGCCAGCCACAATTTTCTCCTGAGTCAGGCAGCCTCTACTGCCCTTGATGAGATTGAGATCAACATCTACCTCATCAGCACCATCGATGGTGAGGTCAGTCTCTGGGTGTCGGTCCAGGTCACCGAGAGTTCAGCCATACTGCAGGATGAGCTGACGGGCCTTGAAGGAAGTGGGAATACAGACGGGGTTCAGATTCTCTTGTTTCACCCTTTCAGCTATTTGCTGCACAGCGTGGACCACTGTAGAACCATTCCCAATTCCCAGCACTTGGTTATTCCTCACGTGGTTCTCCACCGCTGCACGGCCTGCCAGCTTCTTGGCCTCCTCAGCCTTGGACATGACGGAGGGGGCCAGGCAGATGCTGTTAGCGTCCCCGCCACCAGTACTTGTCTAGACCGGCAGTTCTTAACTCAGGCTGCACGTTAGAAATACCTGGGGAGCTTTTTAAAATGCACCAGGGCCTAGACCCCACGCACAGAGATTTTAACTAAATTGGTCCAGGTAAACCCAAGCATAACTAATTTTAGAAGCTCCCCCAAGTGATTCTAATGTGCAGACTGGGTGAACCACTGGGTTAACCACAGCCATCTGAGACCCTCAGAACAGGGGCTGAATCTTGAGCACAGTACTACTTATAACATGGGGCTCACAGGAAACCCTCACTGAACGAATGGATGAATGAATGAATGGCAGGGAAGAACTTCTGCTCCAACCTTGTCAACCCCCAGTCTGCACTGTGCACCGTCCTGAGTGTGGTTCCTCCCTCCTCTCTGTTCTCCCTTCTCTACTGAGCACTGCACTTAACCACCCTCAGTGCACCACGTCCCTGAGCCAGCTGGACCCTCCTAGGTGAGCAGACTTCCTACTTCTCCAGCAGCTGCTGTGCTGGAAGCCCCAGTCCCACTCTTTCCTGGTAGCTGGCCTAGTCGGAGAAGGAGATAACTCACTTCTTGTGCCTTCGTTAAAGCCCCTGCCCAGCGTGACGTGAGAGCCGTGGGAGGGGTAGGCTTCCATGTGCTTCCTCTTCTGCTTTCAGGCCCAATCCCAAAATGGACTCCCAAGTATTCAGTGGCAGAGTGCCTGGCCTAACTAACAAGCAACCACAGACAAAATGTTCACTTCTCCTGTCCAGGTGTAAAAAGTGTGTCTTATCTGATTCCTTGGACAAACGGGAGTCTGAGAAATGACCCTGTTGATGTCACCAGAATGAGTCAGTGGTAAATACATGCCCACAGATAACATCATCCAGTATCCTACCCTCTGATTCTGGCTTCCATCACGTGTCTGAAATTGCTCGTCCAAAGGTCACCTACAGGGCCAGCTTCAGCGGCCTGCGACCTGTGCAGTCCCACAGGGCCTCAAGCCCTGCATTCAGAAGGGCCCTGCACCTGGTTTTACGATGTGCTGTTGTTGCCGTCTTGAAATTCTTAACAGTTTTGAACAAAGGAGCCCCACATTTTCATTTTGCACTGGGCCCTCACTTCTGTTGTCCGATCCGGGTCACCTATAGTCTCTTACAAAATCCAGCAAGGTTTTCCTTCTCAGAAAGGTCTCCACAGCGTATGACCTCAGGCTCCTTTGTACAAATCTCTGTGACACCCAGTTTTCTGTTCCCTTCCTTTACATTAAAAAAGGGTGGTGTGATGGGGTGGCATGGCTGCACGTGATGGTAGGGATCAAAAGACCCTGGGGAATAAGTCGTACAAGCCCTCCTTGACTCCCGGGCCTGAAGGAGAGTTAACAGTACCAACTTGGGAGCTCAAGGCCCCAGCAAACTAAGAGAATCTCAGGCAGCTCCAATCCAGAACAGAAAATCAGCGTGAAAACTTGTAGATGACTGTATTGGACTTCAGAAACCTTGAAGAACCCCTTCCAACTCCTTGAGGGGCCGTCTACCAACAGTGCAGAGAACTAACGCAGTGCCCCCTGCCAGGCAAGGAGGTTGGGTACCCTGCGAGGAGCCAGGAGATGAGGTCCTCTGCAGAGAGAGAGACAAGTTTTCCAAGGAAAAGGCTGAGGAAAGTTTGTTCACCGTGGGAGACGGTGCACTGTAGGAGGGCAGAAGGGAGGTATGGAGCTGAAGGGAGATGAGTTCAGGAGACAGTGGATGTGAGAGGGGGCCCACCCCAGTTCTGCCCCCCAAGCCTGCCAAGCAGGGACCCCTCTGCTCAGCCAGCCTCTGGGCAGAGGGCAGAGGTTCTAAGAGGCAGAGTTTCAGCCCCGGCTGGGAGAGGAAGGATGGAGGATAGCATGTCAAGGCCTTGGAAGGGGAGCCTGAGGCAGGGAATGGAATTGGGGCCCAGTCTTCCCAAGGCAGAGCTCATCAGGGTCCGGGATCTGCCCTCTCTTGGCATCGCCTGGCCAGGCCATGGCTCAGGTATCTGACACCTGGGGCCTGGAGTCATATGCCAGGAAACCCAACACTCTTGGGCCCCAGCCCCCAACTTCCAGCAGCTACAAGCGAGCGAGCAAGGCTTCTGGAGGAGGAAGCGGGTCTCCAGAGCCGAGCAGCAGGGAGGCTACTTCCGGGGAGACGGCAGCACAGGAGAAGGCTCTCCCACCAACAGGGGTGAGAGGCTGGGAGGAGGAAGGAAAGGACAGGGGGGAAGAGTGGGGCGGAGAGGACAAAGCTGGGACGGGCAGAGGGGCGGACGTTCCAGGAGAAAGGGTGAATGGGTACAGAAGCTGGGGCCTGAATCACCTAGCCTAGCTGGACGCTGCAGAGCCCTGTTGCTGATCGGGCTCTCTGGGGCCTACCTGGCCCACCTGGCAGCCATCCAGGTAGGCTGGCAGGAAAAGCCTGTATTCCAGTGAAGGAAATCAATACATGAGCAGAAGCAGACACTGAGAAGCCCCCAGACCCAGAATGACCAGTAGGGCTTTGGACCAAGAGACTTCATAGATTAGCCTTCCAGAATCAAAGAGACCCTAGAAGAGTCTCAGGCCCAGGGGACCCTCTACCCAAAGGGTCCAATAAGGAGTCTTGGACCCCAAAGAAGCAAAAAAGCCACGCAGGCCTGAGAGAGCTCCGAAAGGAGAGGCCCCGGCCCAAAAGAAATCCACAGGGGGACTTCAGGAAGAGAATGCTGGCCGTGGGAATGGAATTCTCTGGACTCATTCTTCATTTACGGGGCTTTTTCTTCCCCAGATCCTACTCCACTCCAGGACTATGCCAATCTGTGGCCATGCTCCCACCAGCTGGTCACCTCCTGTCCCTGCTGCTGGTGATAGGCACAGGGGGGACTGTGCCCAGCCCCCGGCTGTCTCCCCAGGGCTGCTACGTGGCAGAAGAAGCTGGGGAGCGGACATTCCGCTGCAGCCAGGCAGGCCTGAGGGCTGTGCCCACCGGCATCCCTAACGACACCCGCAAGCTCTACCTGGACGCCAACCGGCTGGCGTCCGTGCCGGCTGGGGCCTTCCAGCACCTGCCTGTCCTGGAGGAGCTGGATCTATCCCATAATGTCCTTGCCCACGTCTCAGGGGCCGCTTTCCAGGGCCTGGCGGGCACGCTGCGCCACCTCGACCTCTCTGCCAACCAGCTGGCCTCGGTGCCCGTGGAGGCCTTTGCGGGGCTGCAGATCCAAGTGAACCTGTCTGCCAACCCGTGGCGCTGCGACTGTGCCCTGCAGGAGGTGCTTCGGCGGGTGAGCCTGGCACCAGGCACTGAGACGGGCATCGTCTGTGGCCCGGGAGCCCGATCAGACCTCGTGGGGCAGGAGTTCCTGCCGCTGGTCGAGGAGGAAGAGCTGTGTGGGACGGGGCGGGGCGGGGCCCGGCACAGCACCGACGTGGCCCTGCTGGTCACCATGGGGGGCTGGCTGGTGCTGGTGGTGGCTTATCTGGCCCAGTACGTGTGGGAGAACCGGGATGGGACCCGACGTCCCCTCAAGCGGGCCCCCGTGCCGCCTGTGCCCTCTGAGGACTCCTCTACCCTCAGCACCATGGTCTGATGACCAGGGCTACTCTTCCGACCCTGCACCCCGCACCCCTGCTCCTATGCCCTCTCCTCTCCTCCCACCCCCTCTGCCTCCTCTGCAGCCCCTTCCCTCCCCCCAATTCCACCTCCTTCCTCCTCTGTCTCCCCGAAACACCTGATCTCTCTCACTCCTCCAGCACCCCCCAATTCCACCTCCCTCCTCCTCTGTCTCCCCGGAACACCTGATCTCTCTCACTCCACCAGCACCATCTTTGGTGCCTGGGAGCTTTGATGCCGACTCTGGGTCTGGGTTGTGCTAGACTCAGAGACCCAGAGCTTCTGAGTCCACAGTGATGGGGGGACCCCAGAACAGAGAACGATGGTAGATGGTCACGTGTGCCAACTTGGAGGTAGGAGCAGGCAGCTTGAGAGCGTGGCGGAGGTGATCTCAAAGGCTGCGCTGTATGGACGTTTGAACTGACTCTGCAAGAATGAGGGGGGCTTTGGGCAGAAGAGGGAGGCCCCCAGCTGAAAGATGGTGGACCAAGACGAAGAAGATGTAAAACAACTTCGAACGTCTGAGCAGCGGCAAGACATATCTGGGGGCTGGAGAAGAGGGCGCATAGAGGGGCAAGGGGATGGCGGGACCAAGCTGGCAGTGAGGTCAGAAAGGACCCCGTGGGCTCTTCCTCTCTTCTCCCGCCGCCTCTGCCGAAAAGCTCCCCTCCCCGCCCCCTGCCCCATGCTTCTTGCCTCTCTCACGGCCCCAGGCTCTTCTCCCTGTACCTTCTATTGTGACCCCCTGGCTTAGGGCTCCCTGCTTCCTTTTCCAGAGATTCCCTATCTCTCTGCTCTCTCCTTTTTACACAGAAGGGCTTCCTGAACCCTTTCCCTTGGGGGAGAAGAACTTTCTGCTCTGCCTGAGCTGGGGATGGGTCACTAGAGAGCTGGAAGGGAGGTGGGGAGGTTTCCCATCCCCAGAACATCACTGGACAATCCAATAAAGCCCCTTTATTAATGCCCCGATCTCTTTCTTATCATTCAGTTTGTTGAACACATGGGGCCCCGCAGTGAGGAGTGGGAGGGTGTTGAGACCTTCTCTGCTACCTCCACCACCCCTTTGGTGCGGGTGCTCCCACTGGGCTGCGTGCCAGCTCCTTCCTCCCATGCTACCTCCCAGCTCCTGACACCAGAGCCTGTCTGCCAGGCATGCCAGGGCCTATGCATTAATGATGATGGAATGGAAGAAGGATGGGGAATGGAAGGGGACATGGAGGGAGGACAACAAGGGAGGAGGGAAGGAGGCCAAAGCCCAGGCATCAGTCTCCAGCCTGCTCGGGGTGCACGGGAAGCAAAGGAAGAGGGAGCCGGTACTCTCTTAGCTGTCTGTCCCTTCTCTCAGCGGGAGTCTGAGCAAGGGGTAGGGAGAAACTAGATGTACCCAAAGTTAGTAAAAGAATTCCTGGGCAGAGGGGGAGGGCAGAGACCAGGTTGGCTGAAGGAGGGGGCCATACGAGACATCCCTATCACCAAATAGGCTTTGCAAGGGACCCAAGGGGGCCAACACTCCCTGTCCCTTGCCCCTGTGAGGGTGATACATCATGTGGCTTCCATGGAGGAAACAGCCACTTTGGGAAAGCTCTTGGAACCCGTAGTAGAAACTGAAGATAAGAACCACTGAACCAGGGTTCCACCCAACTTACGGCAGAGCCTGGGGCAGAATAGGAGGCCACTCAAGGAGTGGCAAAGAGGAATCCAGTCACCTCCCCTCGTCCCTCTGACCCATCCTGACTTCCCTGTCTCCTTTCCAGCCCTGCCCCCTCCTCTCGATCCCTGAGGCTCTTCCCACCACTCCAACGCTGAGCTTCCTCACCTCATCCAGGAAACCTCAACTTGACTCATCTCAGAAGAACATGGGACAGCCCCCCATCTTCTTTTCTCAGGGGACATGGGCCTCCCTCTTCATTTCCAGAGGTGCTCAGGGATGGAGGAAAGAACTTGGATGTGGGAAGTTTCAGGCTGTACCTTTGACCGTCCACCCAGCCACATCCTGGCCTGGGCCTTAGGATCCTGGCCCCATCCCTATCAAACCCTCCGTCACTCCCTCCCCTGCCACTCTCAGAATCTGTCCCACTCTGCTCACCCACCCCCTTCTGGAATCAGGCTGGGACTCATCTCCCTAGGTTCTGGGAAATAGATTGTGGAGACCCATGGGGGTGGGAGGGCGGGGGTCGGGTGGGGCACTGTGTCCCTATCGTTGATGCCCATTCCTGGAGGCTCATTCAACTTCCTGTCATCCTGAGCAGCGGAGATAGCATCTTTAAGGTCTGCAGAGAGTGGGTTCCCCTACCGTCACCCCTAACCCCAATGCTCCGAGGTAAGTTCAGGATGGGAAAGGATCCAGGGAGGGAAGCTTTGCTTGGAGCCCGGATCAGGAGGGGTCCTGGAGCCCTGGATAATAAACGTCCCACCAGTTATCATTATGGCTCCCCTCTGGCTCAAATTTCTTTCCCTCTCTGGAGCTAGGACAGGAGGGAAAGGAGAGGGAGGACAAGTGGGGCAGAATATGGGGGGGCAGGGTAGGGAGGTGGCAGACAGGTGCTTCACCGGCTCTCCTCCCCAGGGAGAGACCTCTTCGCCCGAGCCAGTTGGAGTCTCTGAGTCAGAACTTGGTGTGAGGGGGGTGTCCAACGCAGTAACTTCGGCTCAGCCCATCACAGGAGACTGGGCAAAGTGGGGCCGCCACAGCCTCAGAGAAGCTCCTGCTAGGACAACAGTTACTGAACCCCTAAGCCCTACCATCAGCACCCTGGCCTCTGGGTTGTGTTTGTCCTCTGGGCAGGCAGGAAGGGGTGGCAGAAGTGGTTTCAGCCCCATCCTTATCTCTGCCGGAGACCAGTGATCATAGGACCAGTGTTCCGTGACGCCACGCGGGCCCTGGCAAGGCAGCTGGATGGCCTCGTTTTGGTTGCCTGCTTCTGGACCTTCTGCCTGGTACAGAGGAAAGGGGGACACGTTATGTCAAGACCAACCTCTCCCATCGGGATGTACTGGAGCCAGGAACAAAACTGCTTCCCTGGTGGAGCAGTGGGTAAGAATCCGCCTGCCGATGAAGGAGACACAGGTTCGAGCCCTGGTCCAGGAAGATCCCACATGCCGCGGAGCAGCTAAGCCCGTGCGCCACAACTACTGAGCCTGTGCTCTAGAGCCTGTGAGCCACAACTACTGAGCCTGCGTGCTACAATGACTGAAGCCCGTGCGCCTAGAGCCCATGCTCCGCCACGAGAGAAGCCACTGCAATGAGAAGCCCGCGCACCGCAACGAAGCATAGCCCCCGCTCGCCGCAACTAGAGAAAGCCCGTGCGCAGCAACGAAGACCCAACACAGCCAAAAAAAAAAAAAAAAAAAGGCTGCCAGCTACCAAGAGAGCCCAGCCACATGCCTGGTCCAGCTCTGATGCAAGAACCCAGGAAGGCAAATCCCGGCTTGTCATCCATGGGCAGCACCCTGGAGCCAGTGGTCTGTGGGTGGAGGTGGGAGGAGAGGAGAGTCCCTCACTCAGCCCTTCCACCACCAGCTTCTGGAGCAGCAGAGAAAGCAGGCGCTGCCCTCAGGGAGCCCCAGTCTGAGGAGGAGAGCTATGACCCTATCTCTCAGGGAACCCCCAGACTAATGGAAGAAATAGGGTCCTTTCTCTTTGGGGAACTCTGATGCTGGTGAGACCAAGACATCTCCCAGACACAGAGACTGAATCATGTACAAAGCCTAATTATCTACTAAAGGAAGTGGAGAGAGAACAAACCGAGTACAAAGGAGTTGAGGGAGGCCCTTAAGAAGTAGTGCCCCACCCTTCCTGTCCTGGGCTCCTGTGCAGACATTCCAAGTGCAACCCTGAATGAGGGGTGTCAGTATCAAAACCAGGAGAACCCAGGCAGCTTCTTCCAAGTACCTCCCCCATTAGACTATGGGGAGTTCCAACCAGAAACAGTTTCCTCTCGTTTCTCTGGGGTCCTGTTATCAGTAACCTCGGTTGCCTGTAAGGCATGATTTCCCAAACCAGGAAGGCAGAAAACCAAGCAGACAGAGCAAGGCATCTTAGCTGCCAAAGCGCATGCCACCACAAGTCCACTGGCTCGTTCAACAAACATTTATTGAGTTACTACTACATACCAGGTGCTGCAGATTCAAAGATGAGGAAATTGTGGTGCCCATCCTTGGAAGACCTGACAGTTAGTGATGACAGCCCGGGCGACAGAGGTGTGCGCAGGGGCCACGTGAGCCCAAAAGGGACATCTAAAGCAAAGGTTCAGATACTTTGTTCACAGGAGCACTCACTCAGAACCCATTTATTTTGCCTATGTTTTAAAATCTTATTCTACATAGAGTTCTAATAATTTTGGAACTATGGTTTCCTTGATACAACAGGTTAGAAGCAGTATATTTGAAGTAGGAGAAAAGTTCACTACAGATAGAATAATAGCAGGGAGTATCAACAGCCTGAGAGCAGGGAGAGACCTTCCTAAAAGTATTTTTAAGAACTCAAAAAGCAATGCAGTAGGGCCCTGTAATGTCTTCTTTTTTTAAATTTATTTTATTGAACTATAGTTGACTTACAATGTTTTGATAGTTTCTGGTGTACAGCAAAGTGATTCAGTTATACATGTATATACATTCTTTTTAGTTTTTTAATATTTATTTATTTATTTGTTTGGCTGTGCCGGGTCTTAGTTGCGGGATCTTTTTAGTTGCAGCATGCAGGATCTTTAGTTGTGGCATGCAAACTCTTAGTTGCGGCATGTAGGATCTAGTTCGCTGACCAGGGATCAAAGCCTGGCCCCCTGCATTGGGAGCACGGAGTCTTAGCCACTGGACCACCAAGGAAGTACCTACATTGTTTTCCATATTCTTGGCCATTATGGTTTATCACAGGATATTGAATACAGTTTCCTGTGCTATACAGTAGGACCTTGTTGTTTATCTATTTTATATATAATAGTCTGCATCTGCTAATCCCAAACTCCTGATGCATCTCTCCCCCACCCCTCCTCCTCCTTGGCAACCACAAGTCTGTTCTCTATGTCTGTGAGTCTGTTTTTATTTTGGAGATAAGTTCGTTTGTGTAATATTTTAGATTCCACATATAAGTGATATCATATGATATTTGTCTTTCTCTTTCTGACTTAGTACAATAATCTCTAGGTCCATCCATGTTGCTGCAAATGGCATTATTTCATTTCATTCTTTTTTATGGCTGAGTAGTATTCCACTGTATATATGTACCACATCTTCTTTATCCATTCATCTATTGATGGACATTGAGGTTGTTTCCATGTCTTGGCTATTGTAAATAGTGCTGCAATAAACATTGGGGTTCATGTATCTCTTCAAATTACAGTTTTCTTCAGGTATTTGCCCAGGAGTGGGATTGCTGGATCATATGGGAACTCTATTTTTAGTTTTTTGATGAACTCCGTACTGTTTTCCATAGTGGCTGCACCAATTTACATGTAGTGTCTTCTAAATGACCCTGTGTGGACAAATTATTCTCCCCGCCTCTAAGGGGCCTATGGATGTTGGCAAAATGCATACTATTAATCTCACTGACTTTGAGTTACCTGCAAAAGAGGTCAAATCTTGGAGTGTCCACTTTCAGGGACAGGGAGCCCGTGATGCATTTGAGAAAGTTTCCCTCCTATGAGGGCAGAAGTAAATAATGCAGAAGGACTATTGGAAAAATGCTTGTTCTACCAGGGCTGCCTCCTTGTTCCTTCCTCCATGGGACCAAGATCTGCCCTGAGGCTGTGCAGAGCAGCCCAGTCTCTCCTGGAAACGACAGCCCTTTGAATGGGTGAAGATGGCTCTCCAGCACCTGATTCAGCACATCATGGCCCTTCTCTGTTCTTGTCTCTCTGTCCCCAATTAATGTCCCACAATCACCACCACACCCACACACCTGCCTCAGGTCCCTGGAAAATCCAGCTTATCTCCTCCCAGTCACAATACTCATTTCTGCACTTATGATGATTACTCTCTTCCTGTTTTAGAATGTTTAAAAAAAAAACAAAAGGGCTTCCCTGGTGGCGCAGTGGTTGAGAGTCCACCTGCCGATGCAGGGGACACGGGTTCGTGCCCCAGTCCGGGAAGATCCCACGTGCTGCAGAGTGGCTGGGCCCGTGAGCCATGGCCGCTGAGCCTGCGTGTCCAGAGCCTGTGCTCCGCAACGGGAGAGTCCACAACAGTGAGAGGCCCGCGTACCGAAAAACAAAACAAAACAAACAAACCAAAAAAACTCAAGTCCCCACACTAAAACTAATGTCTGAAGTCAGCACTCAATTTTTATTCATTTTAGGGGTCGGGGCAATTTATCATGCAGAGTCAAGCCATCAGGGAAGGTTCTCTCAAAGGATGTATGGGAACAAGCACAATGGCATGGTGTCTGTCCTGGAGAACCAAGAAAAGACTCCAAGATCACCAAGACTGCAGTCGTAGGGCTCCTGGTGAATATCTCTGTCACAGTCAGCAGCAAATGTCAAAATTCCATGGACATCCAAAACTTCAGCATTGTGAATGATCTGGAAAACCTAAGAAGGGGTGAGCTGCTGAGTGAGGTGGGGAGGCAGGTTGAGGCTGCCAGGCCAGCCAAGGGGGCTGGCACCAAGGGGCATGCCCCCACCCAGGGGGGTTCAGGCTATCAGAGATGGCAGGGGTCTTCACTTTACAAAAAGGCCCAGAGAGGGATGGTGAGTTGTCCAATGTCACACAGGGAGTCAGGGAAGAAGCAAGACTAGAACCCACAGGTCCCCTGTCCCTCTGAGACACACACACACACACACACACACACACACACACACACGCTTCCTTCCAAGGGAATGGGCTGAGGGAAGGGTAGACCTAGGGGTGCCACTGAGGGAGCTGGACATGGATCAGAAGAGAGCCTCACCCACTCAGAGCCAGCTCCACCCCCGCAGCACAAGAAGCTAAGAAGCTTCAGGAGCATGGGGAAAACCTGTCTGTACGTGGTGACCGAGGCTGTGAGATGCTGAGGGAAGCCACCCTGGAGGAGGGGAGCGAGACTGGAGGGGCCATTCCATCCCCCTCCTCACTGCTGCTGGATTCAGAGTTGGGAACCTCCAAGATGCTTTCCATGCCCCACCCCATCCATACACACGCTTGCCCCCACTCCTTCCCTCCCACAGCCCTTGAATCTCCCCTGCATCCTTGCCCATCATTAGGGCATCCTAATGTACCTCTCTCCCGTCCATACCTGCCTCTCATCCAGTTCCCCTAATAATGGCGTCTTCATCTTTTATAATACCGCTCTTCTCTTTTCTAAGGATTTTTCCATCTATTATTTCACATGAGATAGGTAGGCTACTTGCTATTGCAATCCCCATCTCACATGTTTAGGAAACTACCTCGGAAAAGTCCATTGGCTCACCAGCTACTCAGTGGGCAATCTGTGAGCAAACCCCAGGCTTTAAGACTCCAGCCGGTGCTTTTCGCTCACAGCTCCAGCCCCTGCCAGAGTTCTCACCTCCCTCTGCCAAGTTCCCCTCTCTTCATTTCTCTTCCATCTTCCGCCACCACCACCTGCCCCTTGACGATCTGTCTTTCCCCAGGGCTCTCTCAGTCCCAACACCACCATCAGCCTACCCCAAGCAGTAGTCACTGGGTAGAGCAGGGGGGTGCCCTGGATGGGAGCCGGGTGAATGTGAAGGAGAGGAGGGGAGGCAGACAGCCCAGGGTTGGTCCCCCAGTCTCAGGGCTGAAATCTGGGCAGTGGGGGTCTTCCATTCCTCTTTAGGCTCTGACCCCCAAACCAACTGATGACCCCAGCCCCTTCCAACACTTTCTGTGCAGCTCCCTAAAGCATACACCTCTCACCACTCCTCCCCTCTCGGAGACCACACTATGTGGGTGTGTGTGGTGAGGCGAGCTGGCCAGGAAAGGCAAGGAGGAGTTGGGAGTCAGTGACAGCCAGTGCCCCATTTCTGAGCCCTCACAGACATCCTCCCGTTCAAGGACCAGAACCTGAAGCTGTTCCCCTCCGAAGGTGAGAGAAGCTGAAGG
Source organism: Leucopleurus acutus (assembly GCF_964270905.1). Lineage (NCBI taxonomy): Eukaryota > Metazoa > Chordata > Mammalia > Artiodactyla > Delphinidae > Leucopleurus > Leucopleurus acutus. Next base: position 20,706,078 of record NC_139161.1, on the reverse strand, counting down.
ACTCTTCTTCCCTCCACATCCCATAATGTGATGGGGGCTGGGGAAGGGTGGACAAAGTCTCAGAAGGCGAGAGGGACACAAAGATCCCCCTTCTCCAGCAAAGGAAAGAAACCGGTCAAGTGAGGAATTCAAGCCCAGAGCCCTTTCTCAAAACCCTGGGGTGGTGGTGGGTGGGATGCAGAGGGGTCTGTCAGGATGCAGTGAGGACAGGCATCCCAGCCACGGGTTTCCTGGGCCTTTAAGTGCATCCTCCCCCTGCCCCAGGCTCCACCAGGCTCTTCTAGGCAGGATGAGGCTGAACCCACCCGGGGCTGCACCAGCGGTCAGGAGGACGCCTCTTCCTTTAGGGCTCTCAGTCCTTCTTCAGTCACAGTCACCCGTGGAGTCCCTTTCCCCTCTGCAGGGTCCTGAACGTCCATCAAAAAATACTGTAAGGAGCTGAGCTCCCCCGTCACCCCACACCAGACCCTGCCCTGATCCTCTTTCCCTGGGGAGGGGCACTTGAGGGAGACACAGGACACCAAGCCTCAGAAGGGGGCCTCTGTGCCTGGGGGTGGCGGGACCCTCTGGGTGAAGTTATGTGAAGGCAGACGGAGCAAAGTAGGGTCCTAGTCACCACTGTCCTGTCCTCATAGCTCTGTCTGGGCCTGAGCCGGTCCCCCGGGAGCCCACGAGGTTTCGGGAGCCACAGGCTTAGGTGGAGGAAGAGCTGCTGGTGCTGAAGGGCCTGACCCGGAACAGCAGATCGCCGGGCTGAGGGAGGGATTGGCGCTGCTGGGCCAGGGGCGGAGGCTGCAGGAGCTGTGGGACACGGCGGGGGCGGGGCTGGGGTTCCTGGGGGCGGGGCCGGGACGGAGTGGGCGGGATTGCGGGAGGCTGGGGGCGGGGTGATGAGGGAGTTCCGAAGCACGCTGGAGTGGTGACTGCGGGACTGAGGGGGCGAGAGGCGGGGCTTAAACGGCTGGCGGGGGTCCCTGGGAGCGGGGCTAAACTGGTGATGGCTAGACTGTCCGCCGCGGGGGCGGGGCCGGATGGTGAAGGCGGGACTACGGGAGCGAGGGGAGGGGCTTAACATGGCTGGGGGCGGGAGTGGGCGGCCTGGGGCGGGGCTACGGGTTGCTGGGGCCAGATGCAGGTTGGATGGGCCGTGACTGGCCTCCTTCAGGGATATCTCAGCCAGCACGTCCGCTCAAGGGAGGATTCTTTATGCTAAGGGAGAGACTAGGCTCCTGCCCTGAGGGAATCCTCACTCTGAGTGGGGAGACCTGCTCCCTCTCCCTCGGGGAGCTCTCTGTCTCACTAACTGCAGGAGTATCTAGCTGATCACTTCCCATCTCTCTGCCAGGTGGATGGGGCCCTGGATTTTAACAAGCCAGAGGTTCTGGGAGTCCGAGGGGCGGGCCCGGTTACTCAGTCCTCGAATGACTACAGGAGACTTCTAGCAAACTCCGTTCCATACTGGCTGGATACATCCTCTACGTGCTGGAAGTTCTGAGTGATGAGGGTCGGGAGCGGGGATGGGGTCAGTCTCCGATGTGACTGATGGGCCTACTGGGTTGGGCCCAATTGCACCAAGAAGGACCTGCAACGTAATTTACAAGTCCCACTGCAAAATGAAAAATACAGGGCTCCTTGTTTAAAATTTATTAAGAAGTATTCAAAATGACAACAGCAGAGCATTAAACCAAGCATGGGACCCAGTGCAACTGAATAGATTGCGTGCCCATCAAGCCAGCTGTGGTACCAGCTACAAAGCAGAGTGTCTCAGGGTCCAAACCCAGGTGTCACCTCCGAGGAAAAGGCAAGAAGTGCAAGCCCTTCTACCCCACCCACCCACCCACTTTTCCTAAAAGAAAGGGGAATATATCCTCTTAGGAATCTTCTCTTATCCTCTCCTGGAGGGGATTGAATCTGCTGTCCCCCAACACACACACACCCCAACTACCAGAGCTGCCTTACAATCCGCTGCCCACCAGAGGGAGAGACTGTGCCCCTGTCCCTCACGTGGTCTCTACTCCTTTACCCTCTGCAGAGCTGAGCAAGGAGGAACAGCAGCTACTAGCCATGTCCATGGAGAAAGTGTTCCTTCCCCAACAGACAGAGCTGGTGAGGATCTGAGGGTCGCAAGATGGGTGTCAGGGATGACAACTAGGGTAAAATTGAATGCTAGAAACGATGTGGGAGCACATCCAGCTCCACTCCCTCTCTCACTGATGAGCACTCTGGACCAGAGAGCAGAAGGTACTTCTCCGGGGCCACACAGCAGGCTCTTGGCAGAGCTCTCTACAGAACTCAGGTTTCCAAATTCTTAACCCATGCCTATTTTTCCTCTGCTCTAGCACTAATGGGCAGAAGGGGTCAAGGATGGGGGCAGGGGCTGAAATTTAAAATTTTACTGCAGGGACTTCCCTGGTGGTCCAGTGGGTAAGACTCCATGCTCCCATTGCAGGGCACCTGTGTTCCATCCCTGGTTGGGGAACTAGATCCCACATGCACGCCGCAACTAAGAAGCCCACATGCAGCAACAAAGATCCCACGTGGGGGCTTCCCTGGTGGCGCAGTGGTTGAGAATCTGCCTGCCAACGCAGGGGACACGGGTTCGAGCCCTGGTCTGGGAAGATCCCACATGCTGTGGAGCGACTGGGCCCATGAGCCACAACTACTGAGCCTGCGCGTCTGGAGCCTGTGCTCCGCAACAAGAGAGGCCGCGACAGTGAGAGGCCCGCGCACCGCGATGAAGAGGGGCCCCCGCTCACCGCAACTAGAGAAAGCCCTCGCACAGAAACGAAGACCCAACACAGCCAAAAATAAATTATTTATTTATTTTAAAAAAAACAAAAACAGGAAAAGATCCCACGTGCCGCAACTAAGACCTGGCACAGCCTAAATAAATAATCTTAAAATAAAATAAAATTTTACTGCGGACCACCTCTGAAGTTGGTAGCTCCCCAAATGCAAAGCACCTTGTAATGTTTATTCTCTACTGTGCAGGTGGTGATCATCCTGGACCAAGTTTTCCAGGGGGATGCAGTGCTCTTCTGTCTTCACTTCAAGCTACTCAGGGGCTTTTAGGGTGAGGAGCTGAAGGTCACCCAGCCCTAGTCGGACTCTGCAGCCTTGACATACAAGGGGATGGACACCATTATACCCGGGACCCCAATGCCTTGTCACCATTCTGCGCCCTCCATGCCATCCTCGCCGTATTTCAGGTGTGGCCAACAACACCTGGCTTTCCCCAACCAGAACTGGGGAAAACAGAGTGGGGCTTGGCGCAGGCCTGGAGGAGCTAGTGAAATGGAGAGGAGCTTCGACTCCAAGTTCTCCTGGAAGCAGAGCTTCAAAGGCTCCATCTGGGACCCAGTCTCTTCAACAAGGATCTGGGACCTCTGTCCCATCACGAGGGCCTAGCAGTCCCAGCTGAGGAGGAAAGCTTCTCTTTCATCAGCTGTGAGTGGACAGGAGCTCCAGCACCTGGCGCAGCTGCCTCTTCAGCCTGACTAGGGGTAGGGGGCCTGGCAGCAGAGGGCTAGGGGCAGCGAGGGCTGGCACCTTGTAGTTTGACCTTGAGTTTGACGTACTTCTTCAGTGATTCAGCACAACTTTGAGTAAGTGTCACAAGCCACTGACCAGTGTCTGCTCAGCCAGGACTTTGGAGATGTCTTTGGCTCTAAAGCAGGTTTAGAATTTAGGAAGAACATTTTTTTAGGGGATAAGAAAAGAGTCTGGGGGTTTTACTCCATTCAGAAAAGAAGTATAGTTTATTTATGGAAGTATAACTCACAATCGGCAATCTGCACCCCAAAACTTCCAACCTCCCATGAGAGATATAATTTTTTTTTTTTGGCCTCGCATGGGGGATCTTAGTTCCCCGACCAGGGATCGAACCCGCTCCCCATGCTGTGGAAGCACAGAATCTTATCCACTGGACCGCCAGGGAAGTCCCCCGTGAGAAATATAAAACGCAACGCCCTCACAGCACATTCTTCCTGCTTCTCCACCACTCCAGCCTGTCTTCATCCCTAGCTAGTCCACCTCCTTTTACTCAGCAAAGGTCTGGGAGTATGTCTGTGCAGGGGGTCCCTTCCCCCAAGTGCTCCAGGCTTCCCACACCCTACGAATTGGCTCTGTCTGCTACAGGCACGTTCCTTAAGCTCCTTCCTGCCCTCATAACTCCCAGGGTGTCAGCTTCTTCCCATTCTTGCCAGGATCAGTGCCTTCCACCCTCCTGAACTTCAGTAGCCTACCCCTCTCTCCTTCCTCTTTGGCCCCTTCCTGAGGAGAAAATTAAGAATAATAAAGAAGAATAACCCGGCAGTCCAGTGGTTAAGAGTCCACACTTCAAATGCAGGGGGCACAGGTTCGATCCCTGGTCGGGGAACTAGGATAACACATGCCACGCAGCGTGGCCAAAAAATAAAATAAAATAAAATCTACAACAGAAGGAAACCCCATCCCACCCCCCAAAAGAAGAAAAAAAACTGTAAAAAAAAAAAAAAAGGAGATTAAAGAAGAAAATGGGTAAGTAAATAATGCCCCATCCCAATGTCTGTGTCTGTCTTCAGAGTCTGCAGTGTACTCTGTGGGTCAGCGTCTTAGAGAACAGGTGGCTGGGGCTTCCTCCCCTAAGTCGATTCCCTTGCCTGACCCCCATCTCCTAGCAACCACCCACAAATCACGAGATTGGAGCAAAACTCGGGGATGATTATCGCCCATTACCTCCCTTAACTGACCACCAGAGGGAGATACAGAGCAAAGCCTGTTGCCTGCATCAGCATCATGCCCTACCCAGGCTCCTGTTTCAATAAATCACTATTAATTGACCTGAAGAGTACTTACACATTAATCCAACTTAAATTTCCTCCAACACAATTTGAATTGTGTCCCAGATTCCCCCGAACATAAACAAGGACTCTGAGGAAAAGAAGTCTCTGGACCCTAAAGTGATTCTGTGGCCTATCCCTAAGGACTTTACTGAAGGTTTTCTTGAGGAGCTGGTGTTGAATGGGGTAGAGGGTGACAAAAAGACAGGATATGCTGGGTGGGAGGAACAGCACTGGGACAAGCCTGGCATGGATGTTTTTATTCCAAAAGCACAAGACCTTCCAACCTGACTGACCTCACAAGCCCTTATTTCTCCTCTGTGCCTTGAACCCTCAAAGGCTCCTGCTTGGAACACCATCATGCAGTTGGGGGGATGGTGCGAGGGGGTGAAGGTGGGGTGGGAGCAGGACAAGGAGAATAAGGACAGGCCTGGTAGAGTTCAGAGGGAATGGAGGAGGGCAAGAGAAATAAAGGAGCAAGATTTCTAGGTCAGAGGAGAGAAAGCTGGCTTGATGGACTTTCTGGGTCCTCAGGAAGAACAGAAACAGGTGTGACTTTTTTTTTTTAATATTTATTTATTTATTCTTGGCTGTGTTGGGTCTTTTTTTAAAATAAATTTTTTTTTTTTTTTGGCTGCATTGGGTCTTTGTTGCTGCACGCGGGCTTTCTCTAATTTCAGCGAGCGGGGGCTACTCTTCGTTGCAGTGTGCGGGCTTCTCATTGCGGTGGCTTCTCTTGTTGTGGAGCACAGGCTCTGGGCACGTGGGCTCTAGAGATCAGGCTCAGTAGTTGTGGCGCACAGGCTTAGTTGCTCCGCGGCACGTGGGATCTTCCCGGACCAGGGCTCGAACCCATGTCCGGGCAGACTCTTAACCACTGTGCCATCAGGGAAGCCCCTGTGTCGTGTCTTAGTTGTGGAACACAGGATCTTTTTGTTGCGGCACTCGGGCTCTCTCGTTGAGGTGCGTGAACTCAGTAGTTGTGGCACTCAAGCTTAGTTGCCCTGTGGCATGTGGGATCTTATGTCCCTGACCAGGGATGAAGCCCTCATCCCCTGTGTTGGAAGGCGGATTCTTAACCAGTGGACCACCAGGGAAGTCCCAGGTGTGACTTCTTGAAATCACTATTCTCCAAGTCTTTGGAGGATGAGCTGAACTGGAAACCTTGGCTTGCAGTCAGTGGGAGGAAGATAGACACTAGGAAGAAACTCCCAAAAGTCTGGCTGAGGCAATGGTGGGCTGGGAAGAGGGTGGGGAGTGGAGCCGCCTTCTCTGGAGCTGATTAAAGGATGGGAGACTGTACAGCCCAGGACCACATGCTGGATTGCTGTCGTATCACATCAATGTGCTGCATAAGAGATACAGAGAGGAAGAGATGGAAATCCAGGAAGAACCAGGAAAAGAGAGATGGAAAGGTTATTACACAGACACACATTTCTGCATACATGTGCAATTGTGACAGGAACTGCGTGACTAATGGCAGCCTTCCCCCACGCCCAATCTCCCATCCCATCGCCTAAGGAGAAGGGATGTTTGTTGAAGGTAATGGTTAGAGATGTCCAAGGAGGAGGTATTAGATAGCTGAACAAGACAAGCCCAGGGTGGATGGGAAGGGAAGTGAACCAAAAGATGGGGGCAGGGACCAGAGGCCCAGCAGGGGCAAAGTCTTGTTTTGTTTCAAGACAGGGGATAGAGATTTGGGAGCAGCTGTCATACTGAATGAGACTTTGGGGACAGAGGAGGAACAGTCAAGTTTTTAGGACTTTTGCTGTGTGTTATGTGATCTAATCTCCCCCATTCACCACCAGCCCCTCAAGAAAACCTCCAGTAAAGACCTTGGGACTTCCCTGGCGGTCCAGTTGTTGAGTCCGCGCTTCCAATGCAGGGGGCGCGGTTTTGATCCCTGGTCAGGGAACTAAGATCCCGCATGCTGCGCAGTGCAGCCAAAATAAAGAAGTCCTAACTGACTGTTCATAGCCTTCAAGGTCACATTTCATTTTTGACGGGTGATACCGAGGAGACCCTAAAGGTGAGTGTATGAAGGCTCAGTGGTATTCAGGTTATACATACGGATGCGCAGACACACATCCCAACACCACAGGAGCCTTGCTTGTAAATGTCTTGGTTTGTCATCTAGAGATGTAAAGTCCCCTTTAAAATTCCTTCCAGGCAGGGATTTAAGATAAGAGCAAGACCTTGGTAGGGAGGGATAAATTAGGAGTTTGGGATTAGCAGATACAAACTACTATATATAAAATATATAAACAACAAGGTCTTACTGTATAGCACGGGGAACTATATTCAATATCCTGTAATAAACCATAATGGAAACGAATATGAAAAAGAATATGTACATATATGTATAACTGAATCACTTTGCTGTACACCTGAAACCAACACAACATTGTATTGGGTTGGCCAAAAAGATCATTTGGTTTTTTCTGTAAGATGGCTCTAGTAGTGCTTAGTTGTCTTTAACTTCATTCAAACAACTTTGTTAGGTTGTATTGTGACAGCTATCATATCAGCGTGCATTTAAAAAAAAATCAAAATTGGTGAATTTTTAGAATTATTTATTTATGGCTGCGTTGGGTCTTCATTGTTGCGCGCGGGCTTTCTCTAGTCGTGGCGGGTGGGGGCTTCTCTTGTTGTGGAGCACGGGCTCTAGGCACCCGGGCTTCAGTAGTTGTGGCACTTGGGCTCAGTAGTTGTGGCTTGCAGGCTCTAGAGCGCAGGTTCAGTAGTTGTGGCGCACGGGCTTAGTTGCTCCGCGGCATGTGGGATCTTCCCAGATCAGGGCTCGAACCTGTGTCCCCTACACTGGCAGGCGGATTCTTAATCACTGCGCCATCAGGGAAGTCCAAAATCGGTGAATTTTTGTGTGGCCATTTTAATATTGAAGATGGAAGGAAAAAAGCAACATTTTCTGAATATTATGCTTTATTATTTCAAGAAAGGTAAAAACGCAACTGAAATGCAAAAAAAGATTTGTGCAGTGTATGGAGAAGGTGTTGTGACTGATCGAACGTGTCAAAAGTGGTTTGCGGGGGCTTCCCTGGTGGCGCAGTGGTTGAGAGTCTGCCTGCCGATGCAGGGGACACGGGTTCGTGCCCCGGTCCGGGAAGATCCCACATGCCGCGGAGCGGCTGGGCCCGTGAGCCATGGCCGCTGAGCCTGCGCGTCCGGAGCCTGTGCTCCGCAACGGGAGAGGCCACAACAGTGAGAGGCCCGCGTACAGCAAAAAAAAAAAAAAAAAAAAAAAAAAAACAAAAAAAACGAGAGAGACCCTGGAAGTGGAGAAGCTGAGCTCAGAAGGGAAGAGCTCCCTGCTCAGCTCCCTCAGCAAACTCTTAGGGAAGAAAAAGGAGCTAGAAGACCTGGAGCTCGCGTTGAGGACCCAAGGGAAGGGTAGGAGATGCAGAAGAAGGAAGGCTTTTGGTGGAGCTGTGTGTGGCTATCTGACGGATCTGGCAGAAGGTGGGCAGTAGCTAGAGGAATCGACAGTGGATGCCTTCCCCAAGGCTGGTCAAGTGTTCCCCAGGCTGCCAGGGTCGCCACTGCTCCCCGTGTCCCTCTGGAGAAGGGCAAACAGTGCAGATTCCCCCGAAGCACATGCTCCCTCCTCATGGACAGAGGGTAGGCTCCCCCTCCGTTGGAAGGGGGCTGGACCTTTCCTTTCCAGAGTCCAGGGCTCAGACACCAAGGAACCCAGGAGTCCAACACTTTTCAGGGCTTGATACCTTGAAAAAGAAACAAGGAAATGGAGATAGTTAGCACATCTCAAGGGAATGCTGTGTGCCAGGCACTACGCCCTTTAACTGTGTTATCTTAAATAGTCACCCAACTTTCCCCACAGCTTGAAGGAGCTCTAGACAAGGGACATGAAGTAACCCTGGAGGCACTCCCAAAAGATGTCCTACTCTCAAAGGAGGCTATGGGTGCTCTCCTCTATTTCCTTGGAGCTCTAACAGGTAAGTGGGGAGTGAGGTCTTCATTTATATACCTATTCAGTGGTAGGAATGAGTCACTAAATGAATTTCCAGATGAATAAATGAATGAATGAATGAGTAAATAAGTAAATGTCAGGCAAATTATGCTACAGTTAAGTAGTTTATATCTACATTTTTATAAGTTGGTTTCATTCCTAAGGATTCATTTGGTCATCATAGCCTAGTCTTGCTAACAGAGGTTGGGAAATAACCCTAGTTTTATCCGCCATATATTTAAAACGTCTACATATATCTAAGCTCATCACGTTTATATCGATATCTGTTAGTTTTAATTCGAGGATAACATCTTCTGATCTTGCCCCTGAATTCTCTTCTTCCCTCTGCAAGAAACATTCCCCCACCTTGAAAAACTCTCTGGACCTTCATGTGTAAGCTGAGGTGTTTGTTCCTTCACCAAGCCTGCCCTCAAACACCAAGACCAAAGCAGACCCTCAGCTATGGCTCCTGTAACAGCCTGATTATAATTGCATGTTACTTTGTCTTCTCCACTAGACTGCAAGTTCCTTGAGTGAAGAGAGGATGATTTTTACCTAACACATCCAGCAAAGGTGCCTGGCCTAGAGCAGCATTCAACCATGGATGAATGTATGAATCAACAGATGCCAACATTCTGGAAATACACCCACTGGGAGCCTGTAGTCCCCTGTGCACCCACACATCTCTTTCTCTGCTTTTCTTCTCCAGAGCTAAGTGAAGCCCAACAGAAGCTGCTGGTGCAATCCATGGAGAAAAAGATCTTACCTTTGCAGCTAAAGCTGGTGAGAAAAAATGGCAGATGTCGGGAGAGTTTGCGAGGGAGTCAGCTAGAACCAGTGGAAAGATACAATTTCGCCTAATGACAGAACCATCCTCCAGGGCCTCTGTCTTATCCCAGGAGCTCATGCCCACTTCTCATTTCTCTCCATGTTTCTTCCTGTTTGCTATTTCACAATTAGAGGGAAAAGAGTGCCCTTCTGGGCAACTATCTGGGTTTTTCAACCTGATCCTAGTAGAAGAGACAGAAAACTCTGATTTGGTTTATTCCTAGCCAGGGGATGTGAGCAAATCTTAATGTCTCTGAGTCTGCCTCAATTCACTCCTCTGTCAAATGGGGCTAAAAACAAATTGCTGCTCATCATTCAGGGTTATTAAAAGGCCCAGACAGAGTTGTCATGTAATGTAACAAAAGGGGTTATAGTAAAAGAACGGTAGCCCTCTTCATGGTTTTTTTGAGTTAGGAAAAAGGAAGAGAGGTTTCTAGTTCTTCCTTTTCATACTACTTTGGTTCCTTCCAGGTGGAGAGCACAATGGAATGGAATTTCCTCCAGGATAAAGAGGGTGTTTTCCCCCTGCAGCCTTAGCTGCTTTCCTCTCTTGGGGAAGAGGAACTGACCCTCACAGAGGCCCTAGTGGGGCTGAGTGGCCTGGAAGTGCAGAGATCGGGCCCCCAGTACACATGGGACGCAGACACCCTTCCTCGCCTCTGTGCCCGTTACGTTGGCCTCTCCCTCCTGCAGCTACTGACCAAGGCGTCCTAAGTTGCCTTTTCCATTGGCTTCCTGCTCTCCTAAGGCCTTCCCTACTTTATTGTGCCCTGTCCTGACATGCAAGGGCGTTTGGGAGCCAGCAGGCTGAGGATGATGGAAACCTTAGCTGATTACCCAAGATAATCAATTTCCACTTGTCCAACTCTGTATGTCCCCCTGCCCCATGGCTCCACAACCCATCTGCTGATGCTTAAGTCCTCTAAAAGTGGACACACTCAAACTTTTAAAACTATAACCCATTTCAGCAAAACCAAAATTAAACAGTTTCCTAGCCCAACCCCTACCCCTTTAGAACCCCCTATCTAATCAAATATCTGAAGTCCTCTTTTTCTTTATACATTTTAGGTGTTCGTCCATTTGTTTCACTGTTCCACTGTGCTAAATATTTAGCAATGATTATAATCTATGGAGTGTGGCTATGGACGTTTTTCCCCCATATGATCCAAATCATAAGACTGAAAATGTTCTCTCACCTCAGGAAATGGTTTATCCAGTTGTAGATCATCTGGGTAAAACCCCTACCGCTTATGATTCCAAAAATCAAGCTTTACTGGAATTGATGAAAAAAATATTATTTCACCTTGGGTGAAATGTCTTTTGGTGTTTTTCTTTGAAGAACCTATCCTAAGGAAATTCTTAATTTGTGCCAGGAAAAAATAAATAAACATTATCATACTACATATAGATTACATGTACATGAATACTGTCATGTGGTCCTCAAACCACCTGGAAAATGCTTAGAGAAGAACTGTGAGGGTGTGGAATATGGAGTCTAGATTCTAAAGGCAAAAGATGGGACTTCCCTGGTGGTCCGGTGGGTAAGACTCCACGCTCCCAATGCTGGGGGCCCGGGTTCGATCTAAGATCCCGCAGGCTGTGCGGCGTGGCCAAAAAAAATAAAATAAAGTTTCTTTAAAAATGCAGATAAAAAAAAATGCAGATAATAAAAAAAATGCAGATAAGTAAAACTAAATAAATAAACGGTACCCAAGAATTAGACTGATGCAAAACTTTAAAAAGAAAGTGTGATATTATCTTCTCATTTCACCTTTCCTTCTTCTGCCCCCAATTAGTGTGGTTGTCATGTGGGTAGGTTTGGCATGTGGAAGGGCTAATACAGACATTCAGTGTCATAAAACTGCTGGTTCATACCAGCCTCCTCTGCCTAAAGCTGGGTTTTAACATCTTCCACCATTCTCTCTTAAAATAGTTTTATAGGTGGAATAACTTCTGCAAGGTTTTTGGCCCCAGGAGTCAGACTCTCCCCATTCTTAGCCACCCCCTACCCAGGCTACTTCCCTCACTCACCAAGAATTCATGACCCACTGACAAAAGCTTTGCGTTAAGCCATCCTCCCCCATTCTGGGGCATCTTCCAAGGCCTCGCTATATTGCTCAAGGACATACTGGGTAGTTATCTGCTGACTTGATTATTTTTCCCTTGTGATGTAAACTTAACAATGAAGTGAGCTAACACCTTAACTATCCAGAAGGGTAACCTCATGAAGATGAACAACAAAACCTGTCGGTTTTCTTCCTTTACCATTCTCACGCCCACCTTCAGTTACAGATATGGTGTTACAAAGAAGAGATTTTCATGAGTTTATTCCAGTGATGATTCAAAAGTCCTGTTATCCTTCTCCCAGTCCTAGGGGGCAGGGGGACAGTTAGGGAGGAATTGGCCAAGGCATTTTTCCCCTAAAACTGGAGCACACACTTTTCCATTGAGTACGTGGCTGTTTAGTGCAAGGAGCTATTCGCTGCAATAGCGCAAAAGGAGGAATACAGAGAATACCCTCTCTCTGTATAAATATAAAGGAGAATATAGTCGAAACATATTCTCTGCCCTCTAGGACCTTACAACAGGGCTAGGTTGTCTTGCAGGGTCTGACCTGGTCTAAAACTTAAAACTTCCATTTATGGAAGAGATAAAAGTTCCAAGATAGGAAGGGAGTTTTTGTTTTGTGTCTTAAGAAATTGGAAACTGTATCCTCCTCCTGCAGAATCGCTGGAGGATTCCTTTGAAAGATAAGTGGCCAAGGTTTCAGGTCCAATTTCTTTCCCTTGGAGGATTCTTAGGTGCTCCTTAGGTGTACTATTATTCTGTTCCCCCATTTCACTACAGTGTCTGTCTGGATGCATAAAGGCGCCCCAACGTACCCCCTGAAGCCTCTCTCTTTCCTCCGGCCTCACAATACACAGCAGCCCAGAGCAAGGCTTCCAGGAGACTACATTCTGGCGCTGTTTTTTACCACCCCTCCCCCTGAATGTGCTAGCCCTGGGCCTCACAGAGTGGACCCCTAAATTTTATTAAACTTAAGTAATCACACACAAATGCACTCTGCCCCCATCCGCACTCCCAGGCTGCATAGATTTTATGCCTTATTTTCAGCACGAGCTAAACTCGGACAAAGAAGTCTGAATCCCATAGGGTTCTTCCTTGTCTCCAGTTTGGTTTTATTTTAAGTCCAACAACCTAGCTCCACATCCCTTCGAGCGGCGGTTGAAAACCAGCCTCCAGGATATCAAAACGGACCTCTTGCCAGGCGCAAATTGAGCGAGTTTAGGCATGAAACCCGCCCAGCAACTCGTGGCGTCATCACGCCCTACGTTCCGATAGGCCCTACCCACTCCACGCGGGGTGGGGTGCTCTTAGAGTCCGCGGTAACCCAGTTGGAGCCTGAGGTGACCTCTTGTGGACATATACGGAAATGCACTCGAGAGGCGCAAGAAAAAAAATCAACACACTGGAGCACTCCAAAGCAAGCCCCGCAAACTCATAAAGGCTCCTCCCCGCTCTTTCTGCGAAGATCCGCCTCCATCCTGCATCTCGGCGGTTGACTTTTTTCCCCTTTGATGACTCGGCCATCGGTCAGCCCGGCCTGGCGTTTCCCAGAAGGCCCAGCGCCGGGAAGGGGTTTGCAGGTGCTCCGTCATCGTGCGGCCCGACGCGAGTCCGCGCTCGTGTGCAGGCCCGGCTCGGTTCCTGGTCTCCGGTGCGAGGGTTCACGTGAGGCCCCGGCCTCGGTCCCCGGACTAGGCCGCGACCCCGGGCGCCATGAAGCAGGAGGGCTCGGCGCGGCGCCGCGGCGCGGATAAGGCGAAGCCGCCGCCCGGCGGAGGGGAACAAGAACCACCGCCGCCCCCGGCGCCCCAGGATGTGGAGATGAAAGAGGAGGCGGCGGCGGGTGGCGGATCAACTGGCGAGACCGATGGCAAGGCGGCGGCTGCGGCGGCTGAGCACTCCCAGCGAGAGCTGGACACCGTCACCTTGGAGGGTAAGAGAGCCCGGGCCGGGGACGTGCCATTATCACGGGTGACAGCGCAGCGGTGATCCACCCTCTCCTTGGGATGCCAGCGCAGCCTCTACCACCTTGACTTGAGGGTTCCTTGGGATCACCCCGAAATGCCCGCCCCCACTACCCTGACACTCCCGACCCCAGCCCGGATAACTGAACGTTTTCTCTAGGCTCAGGACTCCTCCCTTCGCACACACCACCCCCCACTGGGGATTGCATCTAGAAGTAGGTCTCACTGGGCCCATAGACTCTTCTGAGTTTTCTCCTCTGACCTTATTACTCCATTTACATTCCACCGGACTGATTCTAGTGACCCCAGTGCACGATTGATCTCTCTAAAAACCAGTGTCTGTATTTATGTTTGAAGGGGGTCAGAATGACGCCAAATACTGGCCCCTGCATTTTAAGAATGGTTTCTGTTGTCTTAACTACCTTTAGCAAACTCCCCTAACTCCCCCTTTCTACCTAGTATCTTGCTTCCTTGTTGCTGTAATTGAGGTGCCCAAACGATCCCACTGCTCTTTTTCTTTTCCTGCAAGCCCTTACTCCTACTCTGTTTCTAAAGAGTTTAAACACATTACACACTCCAACTTTTGAGGTGTCGGATGTGTGAGTTCCTAATGTTCACCTTCCACGTAAACTATATACCAATCCCATTTCTTTTCTCCTAGGTGCCTGTTCCCTGTTTCCTATCATCCTCTTGTTCCTCCAAGTTCATATTTCACTTTTCCTACTTAGAGCATCCTGTCCGCATTTGGAGTGGGTAGAGTGAGAGCTTCCCACTGTGACCCTGGTGCTCTTTTCTGGTTCTGGATCAAGTAGGACCGGACTATTTATCGGGTTTTCTCTCTACTTAACTGCACGAGAAACTAGCTCGAAAACATTGAAATAAGCAAAGTTAGGCTCCTGGGTGGTGCTTTGAGGGTGTGGTAGCGCTGACGGCATCAGCTTCTGCTCTGAAGTTGGATAGCAGGCTCAGTGTCTAGTAAAGATCATTTTACATGAAATAACGATAGTCAACCAGTGGCAAAGGTGCCATTCAGCATTACCTACTGGGTATATACATATGTTTCTTATAAGCATTTTAATGTGAGAAGTCTAAAGTAGGAGGGGAAAAAAAAACCCACCGTGGTTAACATTATTTCCTATGAATTTTTGAGCTGCTCTCCCATAATTGAGATCAAGTTTATATATACAGTTTGGAACAAGGCATAACTAAATACAGATGATTTTGTGTGCCTTCATGTAACATATCCATAAACAAAGCATTCAATGTATTCCAGAAACATTCATTGAATAACTGATATGATGGCTAAGAATGTACGCTCTGGGATTAGTTTCCTCATCTCTATAAGTGAAAGTAATAGTACCTACTTAATTGGGTTGTTGTGAAGATTAAAATGTTTACAACTACGTGATGAAAACATAGTAAAATCTTCCATAAATATTAGCTGTTATTATTATTATATCGTTAATGTGGCCCCGGCACCCTATGCTAAAAATACAAAGGTAACTGAGAAACGACCAATTGATTGCATTCCCTTATTTCTGGATATTTAAGTTGTGTCTATTTTTCTCTGTTACAAATAGCTTTGCAGCCGTCATCTCTGTGCCCAAGTGTCTGATCTACCTCTATAATTATTTCTTCATTAGAGATCCCTGAATTGAACGGGTATTTACGTTTGTTTTTAAGGTTTTTGGTAGTTACTGTCCAGAAAAACTGTACTGATATACATTATACGAGCAGAAATGTCTTGCTCACTTCTGTACTCTATATGTTATCATTTTTTAAACACCACTAGAAGGGTAATTGAAAAATGTTTTCCCTTGTGATTATTTGAATACTAGTGAAATATACTTTTCACGTCTGTTATTTGTTATCCTTTTTGTATTGTCCATTCATGTTCATTTTTATTTATTGTAATCCTTTATACGAGCTCCTTGTAGAAAAACAATATGAATCTCTGGTCACATGTGTTGCAGATATTTTTCTTTTGTTTACAGTTCTCAGAAGACTTTTAGAAGTCTTTTCCTATTTGACGATACGCTAAATCTCCACGTGTTCTTGTTTTTCATTGTTTTTTTCTTTTTTCTGTCACCCTCTACTCCTTCCCCCACCCCAGCTTTATTTTTCTTTGTCTCTTGGTTATGTCTTAACATCAGTGTATGGCATCCATAACTATTGCTCTTAGGGCAAAAGCGGTGATTGGCCACATCCTGCCATTTGTAAGAGGCTCCCTAGGACTGCTTGGCTGGAGTGGCGGGGGGGGGGGGGGAGTAGGAGTTGGAATTAACATTTTTCTCCCCTCGTCCTCCACAGACATCAAGGAGCACGTGAAACAGCTGGAGAAGGCAGTCTCAGGCAAGGAGCCCCGGTTCGTGCTGAGGGCCCTGCGGATGCTACCTTCCACATCACGCCGCCTCAACCACTACGTTCTGTACAAGGCTGTGCATGGCTTTTTCACCTCCAACAGTGCCACTCGAGACTTCTTGCTACCCTTCCTGGAAGAGGTAAGTGAGTCAGGCCAGCGTGAAGGGTGCAGGCTTGGCTTGACACACACATTCCACCCTGTGTAACTGTTTCCTATCCTGGAGACCTGTCTTGTTACCTGCCATAGCAGAGTCATGAAGCAAGACAGCCCCTCTTAATACTCATTTGCCCTCTAACAAGGCGACCATCCTTCTGCCCTGTAGAGTCATTCTTCTGAGTCAGGAAGAAGAGCCAGGAATCAGGACCCTTCCAGCCACACTCATTTCCCACCACCCCCAACAGGGGGCCTATTCCACTGCCTTTTTGCCTCCGAAGCTTCACCATGAAGGATGTGTAGAACAGTGGTTAAGGGACTTCCCTGGCGGTCCAGTGGTTAAGATTCCTCGCTTCCACCCCTGATTGGGGAACTAAGATCCTACAGATCCCACATGCCACATGGTGCGGCCAAAAAAAAAAAAAAAGCAACAAAAAAAGGAACAAAAGAACAGTGGTTAAGAGCACAGGTTTTGGAGGGGGTGTTGAATTTGAATCCAAACTCGACCATTTGGTATCTGTGGGACTTGGGCAAATGACCTAACCTCCTTGTGCCTCATTTTCTTCATTTGGTAAATGTGATGAACAGATTTGGGGGGGGCGAGGAGGAGGGAGAAAGCTCGTAGAACAGGGTGTGGCACAGAGTGCATGTTGATGAAGTTAGTTCGCTGGTGGTAGTGGTCTCCATGCCAGGAGAAACCTCTCCTTTTCCTTTCTGGCTGTAAAACTCCCCTTATCATCCATGATACAGTTCGGGTCCTGCCCCTTCTCAAACCTCACTGGCCCTTCAGCCACCTTCATCTCCCTAAAATCCTGTATGCTTACAGTCTGTTTCATAGATGTAAAAACTCAGAAAATCCTTGAGGTGGACAGTGAAGACTTTACTGTCTGGGAAAAAGGAAAAGCGCCCCCTCTCCCAGCCCCACCTGGAATGTTTTTAACCTTTACATCTCTAAAGTAACCCACCATGATCGTCTTTTGATCTATTACACATTATTCCAGTTTTGGTGACTAGATCTGAAGGTAAGTACTATGTATATGTCAATTTCCCCCCAAATTCCTTTGTTCCCACCAAAAAAAAAATTTTTTTTTGTTTCATTATTCTTTTTTTTTTTTTTTAATTTTGGCCACACCGCACGATTTGCAGGACTCAGTTCCCCAACCAGGGACTGAACCCAGGCCACGGCAGTGAAAGCCCAGAATCCCAACCACTAGACCACCAGGGAACTCCCTGACTCATTATTCTTGATCTCATCTCTAGAATTATATCCCTTTATTAACCCTGCCTGATAGAATTCGCAGTGGTTCCAAGTATGGTGGTTTAATCTCTACTTAGATTGTAGGCTCTCTGAGGGGTCCTTACATCATCCTTTCTGTCCACATTATATTCTGTAAGGATGTTATACTCCTGTAACCCTTTTTTGTATTTATTGTATTGCCAGCCTCCTTGACTCCCTTCAGAAAGAGACTGTGTCATCTTTATTTCTGAACCCCCAGCACCTAGAACAATCTTGGCGTGTAGTAGACACTTATTAAATATTTGTTGAAATACATAGTGAGTGCTTAATAAATTCTTGGTTGATTGATCTGACTGAGCTCTTCCACGGTAACTCATGTCCTCTCTAGCCCATGGACACAGAAGCCGATTTGCAGTTCCGTCCCCGAACAGGAAAAGCTGCGTCTGCTCCCCTCCTGCCTGAAGTGGAAGCCTACCTCCAGCTCCTCGTGGTCATCTTCCTGATGAACAGCAAGAGCTACAAAGAGGTAGCCGGGGCCCGTGCAAGTGACGGACGCGCCCCAGGCGGGGTGCGGGCTTAGTGGGGGAGGGTGCCTCTAGTGAAGAAATAGACAATCGCTGGGTTATTAACTGTCCCCCAGGCTCTTCCCCCGTGTGGGAATGCACCCAGCCCCACATCTGGGGAAGACCCCTCAACTCCTGCTCAGGCTCTGGGAAAGGGCTGGCAGTGGCCACTCTGTACCCGTCTGTGGAGCGATCCCAGTATAGTGGATGCTTTCGAGAAGAGTAGGTCTGGAGACAGAAATACCTGGGTTCAAATCCCGTTTGTACCTTAGGCAAATTAATTTCTCCCAGCTGTGTGTAAAATGAGACAAACTGCCCACCTTACAAGATTATTGTTAGTATTAAATAAAATAATACATTTAAAAAATACTTAGCACAATGATCTGCACGTAGTAAGCGTTCACAACATTTTAATAAATGGTAGCTATTATTATGAAACTGAAAGACTCCATTTTGGATAGCACTCTTCTACCACGCCTTCCAGCTGGGGCCAGCTCCTTTGTCAGGCTTAGCCGCTGTCCCAAGAGCATGCCCCCAAAAATGACAGGTCTCCTCAGTCCTCTGTTTTGTGTTTTCCTTGCTCTGCACTGGTTGGCTTTCGTTTGGTTGGTTTTTAGGAATAATTCACTCCCTTGAAAGTGTACAACTCAGTAGTCTTTGGTATATTCACAAGGTTGTGCAACCGCCCTCACTATCTAATTCCACACCAGTTTAATCACTGCCCCCACCGAAAAACGCCATACCTATCTGTAGTCACTCCTTGTTCTGCCCTCACCCCAGCCCAGTAATCTATTAATATTTTGTGTCCCATGGATTTTCCTATTCTGGGCGTTTTATCTAAATGGAATTATATAATATGTGCCTTTTGTGTCTGGCTTTTTTTTGTAGCATGATGTTTTCTAAGTTCATCCATGTTGTGGCATATATCTGTACTCTGTTCATTTTTATGGCTGAGTAAAATTCCATCCTATAGATATACCACATTTTGTTTATCCATTCATTGGGCGATAGGCACTTGGGTTGTTTCCACGTTTTGGTTATTGTGAATGATGCTGATATGAATGTTCGTGTGCAAGTTTTTATGTGAACGTGTGTTTCCAGTTCTCTTGGACGTATGCCTAGGAGGGGAATTGCTGGCTCCGTGTTTAACGTTTTGAAACACTGACGCTTGATTCTCTTTTGGCTGCCTCCCCAGGCACAGAAGATCTCTGATGACCTGATGCAGAAGATCAGCACTCAGAACCGCCGGGCCCTGGACCTTGTGGCTGCAAAGTGTTACTATTACCATGCTCGGGTCTATGAGTTCCTGGACAAGCTGGATGTGGTGCGCAGGTACTGTGGCCAGCGGTCTGGCTCGCGGCCCGTGGGGTCAGAGACTCGGTCAGGCACTACCACAGAGCTGTGGACTTGCAGGGGGCTGTGGGCTGGTAGATGTAACGTGCCCAGCAGGAAGTGGGGGTAATGGGTGTGCGAGGGTTTGAGAGCGAGGGTTTGAGGGCGAGGCTGAGACTAGATGAGGAAATGGAGACGACCACTGGCATGTTAAGTCCTGTCTCCCAGGCTCTTCCCTCCACACGTCAGGGGAGGACTCATTAGTGGGTCAGAGGTGCAAGCAGGTTCAGGCTGGAAAGCCTTTCGCTCCTCTACTTGAAACCTGCAGCGGCTCCCCGCTTCCCTCAGGGAAAAGCCAAAGCCCTCGTGATGTAAGCTTATAAGGCCCCACGGGGTCTGGCCCCCGTTACTGCCTCCTTGACTTTATTTCCACTGCTCCCCCGACGCTGGCCGCCTCGCTCTATCGCGGGCACGCCAGCGCACTGTTCCCTCGGCCGAGAACGCTCTCCTCCCCGCCTCTTTCAAGCCTCTGCTTAACGGTTACCTTCTCAGCGAGTCCTACGCTGACTGGGCTGTTTAAAGTTGCAACCCCATCCTCCTCTCCTTCTGCGGTTCCCGTCGTACTTACCCTGCTTTCGATGTCACCCCACCACCTTTTGTTGAGCTGCATGGTACGCTTATTCATCGTGATGGCTGTCTGTCTCCCCCCACTAGAATGCAGGTTCCCTGAGCAGAGTTCTGTCCTTCTGTGTACCTGGACTAGTGCTTCATTTGTTGAGTATTCAGTGAATAACCAGAAAAGCAGTTTGAGTCACTTTTTTAGGAATTGAGAGAGAATGGAGAGGTCAGAGGCAGCTTGAAGAGTTGTTACGTGAAGGCTTTGACCTCCCTGTTCTTTCCTTCTTGAAGCTTCTTGCACGCTCGGCTCCGGACCGCCACCCTGCGGCATGACGCGGACGGGCAGGCCACACTGCTGAACCTCCTGCTGCGGAACTACCTACACTACAGCTTGTACGACCAGGCCGAGAAGCTGGTGTCCAAATCTGTGTTCCCCGAGCAGGCCAACAACAATGAGTGGGCAAGGTACCTCTACTATACAGGTGAGCAGGGCCCGGCCCCCAGCCGGAAGGTGTCTCGGGCTCACTCGGTGCAAATTTGCTAAGAAAGTGGTGCCCTTCGTGCATAAGAGCGCCCATTTGGCACTCTGGTTTGCGGGGGGCTGGAGTTTGGGTCACACCATCCTCTTGATCAGTTCTCTTCTTCACACCCAGGGCGCATCAAAGCCATCCAGCTGGAGTACTCAGAGGCCCGGAGGACGATGACCAATGCCCTTCGCAAGGCCCCTCAGCACACAGCTGTCGGCTTCAAACAGACGGTGAGCGGCAGTTCTCACCCCTTTGACCCCCTTACTTGTCTCATACCATGTTAGTGCCGCTTCCCTATCTGAGGAGCCCAGGAGGTCCTTAATCTTCTTACCCTGAAGGTGGCATCGCATGTCTGTTTGCACGTGACGCTGTTCAGGGCGCGTTAGGCAGACGCTACCTGCACCTCGGGCAGTTTCTGTTTCCAGTATTCTCCCCGGTACGTAGGTTTAGAATATTCCTCATTCCCCAGAACCCCCTGTAGTCATTGCGGGTGAGGGCCTGGATTGTGTTGATAAACCCCAGGCTCTTACCTGGTCCCTCACGTGCCCCTTCGGGAGCAGTGTTGTCTGTGGCCAGGGAACCCAGAGCTCTCCCTAAGGCTGTCTGACTCAGGTGGAGGTAAACCTTGGCCGTGGCAAAGCTGTCAGTCACCAGGTAGTTTTTTGAGTACTGACCTTCATGTTGGGCACTATGAGGGATAGAAAAGAAGAATAAGAAATGGTACTTGCCCTTGAAGAGATAGATAAAGAACATTGACTCAGAAAGGCTTGATGGCCTGTGTAAAGGCACAGAGACTGGTAGCCAGAATTAGGACCAGCTTTCCCAGCTACAAACCTCTGCTCTCACATTAACACATCCACCTCCTAGTGCCCTTGAAAGAGAGCAGGGTGAGCACGTGCAGTGATTAGCTCAGTGTGGTGGGAGGTTTGTTTTGTTTCAGTTCAGAAGTTCAGAGAACCGCAGATTCAGTTGTGGTCAAAGTAATCTTAAATAGTTAAATTTGATCTGGGTTTTGAAAGATGGGTAGAATTTTCATGGAAAGGAATGGCTTTCCAGACACATGGGGTACATTGCACAATGAGAGATTGCTTTTACAACGTAGGACACACACTAAGGCTTCTTCAAAAATTCACTCAAAATACAGGTAATTAACATATAGGCTGTGTTGTGCACCAGGGAGAGGTCTCGTGGGATAAAGCAGTGTTTTCAGACCAGGTTTTACTATGGATGGGTAAGGTTTCACAGTTTTCTGTGGTGGAGCCAGGTCGCCAGAAGAAGGAGCAGAGGGCGCTGGAGTACGGTCTTTGACCTGTAGACTGTTGGCCAGGGAGCCAGGAAGGAGGTGGGAGGGTTGCCTGAGAGGGGAAGGGGCAGAGTTGGGGAACTTGCCACCCAGAGAGACTTAAGCAAATAGGCGATGGGCCAAGGCCTTGAACAAGGTAGGAGGAGTGGGATAGAGAGCCCACATGGAGAAGCCAGCTTTAAGTAAAAACAGGGAGAGTGAGAATGGCTAAAGAGAGACATTAAATTTAACTTGGAGTCCACAACAGAGCATGTTGAAAGTATCCATCTGTAGAAAATCCACATTCTCGCCTTGGGTGATCTCATTTGCCTTCATGGCTCAGCTGTGACCTCCATGACGCTTCACCGAAGTCCGTTATGAACTGTCTTAATCTGCTCGGGTTGCTATTACAAGACTGGGTGGCTTAAACAATAGAAATTTATTTCCTCACAGTTTTGGAGGCAAGAAGTCCAAGGTCCGGGTGTCAGCGTGGCTGGTTCTTTCGAGGGCTTCTCTTTTGCTTGTAGTTGGCCATCTTCTGACGTCTTCAAATGGTCTCTCCTCTGTGCACGTCTGTATCCTAATCCTTCTTATAAGGATCCCAGTCGCATTGAATTAGAGCCCACTCATATGACCTCATTTTACCTTAATTACTTCTTTAACGGCTCTATCTCCAAATCCAGTCACATTCTGAGGTACTAGGGGGTTAGGGCTTCAGCATATGAATTTGGGGGTTCACAGTTCAGCCCATAATACAAATTCTAACCCCTTTCATGAAGCCAGACCTGCAAATCCGACTTCCCACCACGCATCTCTGTGTAGAGACTGCCTGACTCCTCACCCTCAGCTTGTCCAGACAGGCCCTTCTGGGCACCCCTCACCAGTCCTTCCTCCTGCCCTCCTGATCCAGATAGGAGCCTCCGGGCCATCTTGGATTCCTCCCCACACCCCCTTCACCATCGCTGAGTCATCTGTTGATTTGCCTCCATGGCTTTTGTATTCATCTCCTCTCTGATGTTACCAGTGCCCTTGTTCAAGCCGCTGACCCTGCTGGTCGCCATCCTCCCCTCCACCAGCCCAGCTTCCGCACAGCTGCCTGACTCAGCGGAGCTCCAGGCCCGTCTGCATGGCCCGGGAAGCTCGCATTTCTCCCCATTGCCTGCCCAGTAGAGTATTGTAAGTCTTGTGAAGTAGGCAAGCCAGGTATTATTGTTGTTGTTATGCCCATTTTAGGGAGTTAGAAACCAGACTCAGTTGCTCAGCGTTTCCTAGCTAGCAAGTACAGCCTAGCTAGTTCTGTCTCCAAACTCAGAACTCAGCCTGGCATTCAAAACCGCACGTCCCCGGACGGGCCCCCGCTCATCTCTCCAGGTGGCCCCACACACACCCCCTCCAGTATGCCGGCCTCTTCACCAGCCTGTTCCTTTGGCTGAAACGTCCTCCCTCCTTTTCTGCTTCATCAGAATCCTTAAGGCATGTGTTAGCTTCTGCCGTCGGCATGGCTTTCCCCTCACTCGTGGGGTACGCCGAGGGCCAAGGGACAGGGCAGCCTCGTGGGTGTGGGTGGAGGAGCAAAGGAAGGGTCCTTGCCCAGGGGTGGACACCATCAGCCACCACCCATTTTAGCCCCTTACCTCCCTCGTGACACTTGCTGTCACGTGGTTTAGCTGTCTGTGCTCCTGTCCCTCCTGCTTGGTGGGAGGCTCCGTAACTGCTGGGCATCGTCCCCTCCACCGTAGTCGTCCTTGCACGGTGCTGAATCCACGGGAGGCGCCCTTGAGAAATACCCACAGTGGTATTTGGAGGAGGAGGGGCCCGATTTTCCAGCCAGCCGGCTCACTCGCTGAGGTGCTGCAGGCCCTTCCCTGAGCTGCTGCCTCTACCCAGATAACTAGTTTTACACGTAGTTCACCTCCCTAGCAGCATCTTTGGCTGACTCACATTCCATTGCCTAGGCCTCTCGGCCCTGCTTCCTCACCATTTCTGAGCCATAGAACCTACCCATCTGCCTGTACTTTAGAACTTTGCCATTTCAGGGCGCTGTGCACCGATTGGCCAGATGAAATGCAGCTGAGGGCCTGGTGTGGCCAAAGGGTCAGAAGCTCACAAGGCCTGTCTCCCAAGGCAGAGCTTCAATTCCACGCCCAGCACAGCTTGAGGATTTTTTTCCTCTCTCTGTGGGCCTGGTCCCAGTGCCACGTTCCCTCTTTCCCTGTGTGTCTGACTGAATTGAAGCCCCATTTCATTCTCTTCTACCACCCGGTGGGGCTCCCTGCCCACTGTGTTCCTCTGTCGCACTCTGCCAGGTGCACAAGCTTCTGATTGTGGTGGAGCTGTTGCTGGGGGAGATCCCGGACCGGCTGCAGTTCCGTCAACCGTCCCTCAAGCGCTCGCTCATGCCTTACTTCCTTCTGACCCAGGGTAAGGGCTGGTCCCCTCCCAGAGCTTGCCGGACCCCTGGCACCGTGGCCCCTTTTTTGTGCGCACCCTGTGCAGCATCTGATCCACTCCTCTCCCCACTGCAGCTGTCAGGACGGGAAACCTGGCCAAGTTCAACCAGGTCCTGGATCAGTTTGGGGAGAAGTTTCAAGCAGATGGGACCTACACCCTCATCATCCGACTGCGACACAACGTCATCAAGACAGGTGTGGAGCAGCGTCTGAGGGGCCCCTGGCAGAGCAGGACCGGGACTAGGGACAACCCTGTGGGCGCCTGGGCGGGTGAAGGGTCTGTGCCCGCCCCATCTTCCCCACCGCTCCTTCCTCTCCCAGGTGTGCGCATGATCAGCCTCTCCTATTCCCGAATCTCCCTGGCGGACATCGCCCAGAAGCTGCAGCTGGATAGCCCAGAGGATGCAGAGTTCATTGTTGCCAAGGTGGGCCTGGCTCAGGGACCGTGGTTGTCACCTTGCTGCCTCATTTCAGAGATGGGGGTGGGAGGAGGTTGACCAAGGAGGGGAATAGGTAAAGCAGTGGCATAGTCTTTTCAGGGAGTGCCCGTCTTGCAGTGAAGCCAGGAAGTTGCCACAGAAAGAGAGAGGGTGTGTGTATGCAAGTGAGTGTGTGAGAGATCAAGGAGGACAAAGAGATGGGACAAGATGTTCTAGGACTTAGAAGATGGACTTTCTGGTGACTCTTCCTACCTTTGGGGCCTGCAGGCCATCCGGGATGGCGTCATTGAGGCCAGCATCAACCACGAGAAGGGCTACGTCCAGTCCAAGGAGATGATTGACATCTATTCCACCCGTGAGCCCCAGCTAGCCTTCCACCAGCGCATCTCCTTCTGTCTGGATATTCACAACATGTCTGTCAAGGTGCGGAGCCCTGGGCTGCAGAGGCGATGCTTGGCAGCAACGTGCCCCCCTCCACACCCACGGGTTCCTCAGGGAAGACTGGCTTGGTTTGGGGCGCAGTTCCCAGGCGATCTCTGTAAAACCACTGGGTGTCCAGAAGGGGCAAAGGACTGTGCTTGTGGGACCACAGCACCTTCCCTTTGCTCTTCAGGGGTCTGGTTGCCAGGGAGCATCAGACCGGGATTCAGAGGGCAGTGTTCTGGATTGGGTTCCAAGTTTGAGTCATTTACCTTCCCTGAGCCTGTTTCTCCTTCTGTGAAGCTGATAATGAGGTGTTACCTGCCCTGCCTGCTTCTCAGGGTTGACAGGATTACATGAAATCACTGTCTTGGGGCACTTAGTGAAGTCTGAATTGTGTAAAAGGTAGGGCTGCCATCTCGTTCCACAAAAGGCTCTTAAGCTCTTACCCTGTGTCAGGCGCTGGGTTAGGTGCTGGTACTGTTGGGCTGCCGATTTTTTTCCTGCTCTCTTCCCCCAGGAAACCAGGGATATAGCTTCACTTAAATCCAGGCAAACGCTGTGCTCTGCTAGACAGGAAAGGCCCTTCGTGAATTGGTCCCCGGCGTCCCTGGCCTCCCCCCACCCAGGACCTCTCCGCCGACCCCTCTCCTCCACCCCAGTTGGCCCCAATGAACTCAGGCCGGGCCTGCTCACACCCTGAGTCCTCTGCCTGCAACGCCTTTCCTCCACTCCCATAGCCCGTCCATTCTTCGTCTTCCTTCTCACTGCCAGTCCCTCTCCTGGCCCAATCAGGAGGGTTAATCATTTATACCTCTGGCTTCTTCTAATTCTCCATCTTCAACACTTATCCTGTGGTGTCGTAGTCATGAATTAGTCTCCATGCCTGGCTCCGCCACTGGACTGAACTAGGGAGTGATCACCTATCCCGCGCATACCCTGGCGCCTGGCACGCAGGAGCACGACGAGTGGGTGTTACATTGATGCCTCCTCTTCACCTTGTTCCTTTCTCTGTTGTGCTTCAGGCCATGAGGTTTCCTCCCAAATCGTACAACAAGGACTTGGAGTCTGCGGAGGTAAGCTGCCTTCTGCTTCGAGTAAGACTGAAAGATCAAACTTCCCTCTAGAAAGGGGAGAGGGGAGCTTTCTGCAAGGGCTGGGGCAACTCCGAAGCTTGGGCGGTCTCTGGCCCTGGGTGGAGACGGAGTGAGAGAGCCCGACCTGTCCTCAGCAGCCCGGCCCTCGCCCCCTCTGTCCCCAGGAGCGGCGGGAGCGGGAGCAGCAGGACTTGGAGTTTGCCAAGGAGATGGCGGAAGATGACGATGACAGCTTTCCTTGAGCTGGGGGGCTGGGGAGGGGTGGGTGAGTGGGGACTGGCTCTTTATCCTTCCCCGTTGGGGGTCCCTGCCCAGGGAACTGGCCCCTTTTCCCACACGCTGCACACAGACTGCATAAGTGCAGGGGCTGAGGGGTGCAGGGAGCCAGTCACCCCCACCTCATCCCAGGGCCCCTCCCCAGCCGGTGACGTAGCACACGTGGGCAGGAGGGCGAGCAGGCAGCCTCCCCAGGGCAGGGTCCTGGCTAGCAGTGTGGGCAGCAGGATGGGAGGGACTAGCCCTGTGCTCTCCTCCAGGGAGGAGGGCACTGGAACTGGGACATGTGTTAGGTTGTATGTTTTTTGAAGCTTCAGTTGTGATTTTTAAACAATAAAAAGTTCTCCAGGACCCTTTGTGCATCAGTTAATTACTCTTATTTCACTCTCACATGTGCAACGTTAACAGGCCCAGATTTTTTTCTGGCCTGGGAGGGAACGCAGCTAGGAGAGGCAGAAACCCACGAGGCATCGTTCTGATAGCAGAGCTCGCTCAGCAGGAACGAAGGGTACATGTACGGCAACGCCCCAGGTGCCAACCAGAGAACATCAATGATGCAGAGGACCCAGCGTGGGGAGCATGACCCGAGGACCCGAAGCAGCTGTAGATGAAGAGGAGGCCGAGGGCTGGGTGGAGAGACTCTGATCTGGGATCAGAGGGCCTGGGTTTACTCTTTCATATCTAACTGGCTCTCAAATAACTGGCACCTCCAAACTTCTCAGGCTCCTTTCCCATATCTGCCAGATAAATGATGAGACTCAGTGACCTCCTGGCTCTAAAACTGGGAATCTGGGCTTCCAGTGGATCAAACACAAGGTGCGAGTCTGACCCTCAGGTGAGGTTCACAGAGGAGAGAAGGGTCTCCTGCAAGGCTGCAGCGGGTTGAGAGCAGGGTTCTGCCCAGTGGTCCTTATGGAGTGGGGGATAGGCTCCTCCCTGAGAGCAGAGCGGGGGTCAGGCGAGAGGGGGCTCCCTGTGGACGCCCAGCCCACCTTCAGCTGCATGTGGTGGGAAAATGCACCTGCCAGGGTTTCTGTAAGTCTCCCAGTCGCTGTCAGCGGTGCTCCCCACATTGGGTCCTTCACATCATTGATGTTCTCTGGTTGGCACCTGGGGCGTTGCCGTACACGTACCCTTCGTTCCTGCTGCGCGAGCTCTGCTATCAGAACGATGCATCGTGGGTTTCTGCCTCTCCTAGCTGCATTCCCTCTCCTGTCGAGCTCTCGCTCTGCACCTTGCTGATTGCTACACATCTTCCAGGCATCCTGCCTCACAGTGATTCAACTCCCTGACGTCTGAACCACTCACTGGATAATCAAATTCTCTTAGGAGGTTGTCGCTGTGAAAGCCTTATCCTCCCAACTAGATTGTAACTTCTTAAAGAGCATGAGGCACTTCTGTCCCCCCAGGGCCTTGCCCAGTACCTGGCACACGAGCTGGTTAACGTCTTGTTTGTTAGGAAAGGTACGCCATGTGTTCATCACCAACTGCTGATTTTCATACCCCGATAGCCCTAACTTCCATCAAAGGCATGTTTTAGACTGGCCTTGCTTTGGTTTCTGATCCCACCCCAGCCTCGGTGTGATTTGGTATTGCCCACTTCCTTTAAGCTTTTGTGAAACCCAGGTAGTGAAACTTTTTTTTTTTTTTTTTGGCTGCATTGGGTCTTCGTTGCGGCACGAGCTTTCTCTAGTTGTGGCGAGCAGGGGCTACTTTTCGTTGTGGTGCGCAGGCTTCTCGTTGCGGAGCACGGGTTCTAGGTGCGCGGGCTTCAGTAGCTGTGGCACACGGGCTCAATAGTTGTGGCTCACGGGCTCTAGAGCGCAGGCTCAGTAGTTGCGGTGCACGGGCTTAGTTGCTCTGCGGCATGTGGGACCTTCCTGGACCAGGGCTCGAACCCGTGTCCTCTGCATTGGCAGGTGGATTCTAAACCACTACACCACCAGGGAAGTACCTAGTGAAACTTTTTAAAGTTTGCTTTGTGAAACGGCACTTTTTTTTCCCAAGCTCCCCCCTTGATCTTTGTGGAAGATGTTATTATTCCAGCATCCAAACTTTCCATTATTTTTTTTTAAAGGATTCAATCTTTTCCCCATTTTACAGGCCAATTTGAAAATCTAATAGGAGATCTTTTTTTTAATTAATTAATTTATTTATTTTTGACTGTGTTGGGTCTTCGTTTCTGTGCGAGGGCTTTCTCTAGTTGCAGCAAGCGGGGGCCACTCTTCATCGCGGTGCGCGGGCCTCTCACTATCGCGGCCTCTCGTTGCGGAGCACAGGCTCCAGACGCGCAGGCTCAGTAGTTGTGGCTCACGGGCCTAGTTGCTCCGCGGCATGTGGGATCTTCCCAGACCAGGACTCGAACCCGTGTCCCCTCCGTTGGCAGGCAGATTCTCAACCAGTGCACCACCAGGGAAGCCCCTAATAGGAGATCTTTAATTCCCTTCCAGGAAGGATGGGGACTAACGGTGAGCACCCCTCCGTGCCCCTTCCAGGCTTGTGAGGACAGGCTTAGGTGGGACTTGAACACTGGCCTACGTGATACCAAGTTCAGGTCACGTTCTGTAGGCTGTGCAGCCTTCTCCCAGCCTCAGTCTGTGGCTCTGTTATCTGGTTGGTTGGTTGGTTTTTGTCCCCACATGGCTGTCCTTCTGGCCCATGACCACTTTACCTGACCTCTAAAATGACTTTCTTTTTGAGTGTGTGATAATTAGTTGTAATTACTATTATTCCCAATGACAAATCTTAAAGTCAGCACCCAGCCCAAAGTGCCCCATACCCTTTCCTGGTTGGTAATGGATTGGGGACTCTATCATCCTGTTACACAGAGTTGGGGTCATTTGTCATGATTTCCTGGTTCGCAACCACCTTGAGTCTATAGACCATTCTTCTGTCTGCTCACGGTCTGGAAGTTTCTTATAATTCATCGCCACTGGCTTAGCTTTCTTTTCCTGGAGAAGTTCAGTGTTATTTTTATGTTTGGAGAGTTCACTGTGTTCTCTGCCTTCCAGTTTTGTTTTTTAATTAGAAAACTACAGAGAAGTACAAAGAATAACATAAGAAATACCCATGTACTTTCCACCCAATTTTAATAAATGTCAACCTTTTGTTATCATGTCAAGTTTTTTCATGCAAGATAAAACATGACAGATAAGTTAAAAGCCCATCTTCCTTCCCCAGGCCTCCTCCCTCCTTCCCTAAAGGCAGCCACTCTGATGAATTCAGTGGGTATCCTTCCAGTTTATGTTTTTATAGTTTTACTACAAAATATAGTATTGTCTTGAGTTTTTAAATCTTTGTTAATGATGTATCACATGAAAGTAAGTTCCTTTCACTCAGTATGGGTTTTGAGATCTAATCATGTTTAAACCCGTGCCCAGCACTGTTCTAGGGACTAAGAAAAGAACTGAATGAAACAAACTGCTTTCCTCGTGGGTTTTCTATTGTGGAAGGATGGAGAGGCACATGTGGTATGAATGTGCCACAATTTATTTGTTCATTAATTTATTGGTGGCCACTGGTTTACTGTTACAAACAACACTGCAGAGGACATTTCTGTATGTCCCCTTGTACATATGTCCTGTGTACTAGTTTGCGAACTTTGCTTAAAGGGCCAGATGGTACGTTTTTTAGGCTTGTGAGCCATGTGCTCTTTCACAACTACTCACTTCTGCCCTTCTTGAGAGGGGCCTTACATAAACAATATGTAAACAAATTATTTATGAACACTGGCTTTTCATGATTTTTACCTGTGCTAAAATATTCTTTTGGGACTTCCCTGGCAATCTAGTGGCTAAGACTGTGCTTCCACTGCAGGGGGCGAGGTCCCTGGTCAGGGAACTAAGATCTCGCATGCTGTGCAATGCAGCCAAAGAAAAAAAATCTTTTGATTTTTTTCCAACCACTTAAAACATGTAAAACCGATTCTTAACTCAGGGTGTACGTATCTTGGCCCACAGGCCAAGTCTGCAACAAAGGCATTACGCCGGAGCCTTCATAAGGACACTCCAAGCCCAGTTCCAGATGAAAACAGGAAGTGGGAGTGGAAGCCACTCACCCACTCTGGCCATTGAGAAATAACTGGGAAGGCCTTTAGGAAGCTGGAAGGATGAATAACAGCTAGTGGGGGTCTCTGGAGCCAGGACCTTTGCCAGATCAGTTCAGTCTGGCTCAGCCCGCATGTGTCAGGACTGGTAACTGGGCTTTCTCTCTGCCTGGTCTTTATTCTCTCATGGGTGGGGCTGAGATCTGGATTGAGCCATCATCCAAGAAGTACATACAGCTCTCTGAACAGGAAGATAGTGTAATAGGAATGACGGGGGCTTGGGAAGGCTGATCACAGATCCTGCCTCGCTCTGCCCCCGACTTGTTCTGTGATCTTGGGCCTTTCGGTTCCCTGAGGCTGTCCCTTGTCTCTAATGGGAATAGTCCACACTTGGTTGATAGGATGAAAGACAAAAGTGTAATGGAAGGTGCCTGGCATATAAGAGGTGTCCGGTAACTGCCAGCCAACATTCGGATTTTCCCTCTATGGAATGGAGGCCAGAACACCTCCCTGGTCAGGCAGTTCACTTCCTCTGGAAGTAGCCCACTCCATCCTCCAGCACCTCTGGCAGTTAGAAAGCTCTTTCCTTGAACTGAAAGCTGGCTAGCTGGGCTTCCACTCCCTGTCCCACTTCTAGCCCTTGAAACCACGCAACAACCTCTCCTCTTGACCAGACAAAATGGCGTGTTTTCTTCAAATCATGATCGCAAGTCCTTTCACCATTCTGGCCACCCTTGTTAGAAGTAGCATTTTCTGAGCCAAACCTCTGACACACTTGGACTGTAAGTGAAAATTAAAGTTTGGGTCTAGAGCTGGCCTGGGTATGGTTGAGGAAGGCCAAACATTGGTCAAGAGATTCAATGGTGGGCACTTCCCTGGTGGTCCAGTGGTTAAGAATCCGCCTTCCAATGCAGGGGACGGGGGTTTGATCCCTGGTCAGGGAACTAAGATCCTACATGCTGTGGGGCAACTCAGCCCTGTCCCTCTAGAGCCTGCACGCCGCACCGAAATACCCTGCATGCCACAAGGAAGATCTCGCGTGCCACAACTAAGACCCGACGCAGCCAAATAAATAAATAAATTTTATATAATTAATGAATGAATGAAAGAGATTCAATGGTTAAGAGTTTAAGACTGGTACAGTGCAGACCTTGGCTCTGCTAGTTTTGGGCAAGTCAACCTCTCCAAGGTCAGATTCATCTTCTGTAAAAGGGGAAATGGTTCTGATACATTCCTCATAGGCTTATTGAAAGCAATGCATTTGCCAATGTACAGGGCATGCTCTGCACAACATCTGGGGCTGGCTGGGTCCTCTGGAGGTTCTTAGCGGGAAGGAGAGGAGGCATGTTTGTGAGAACCTCTGCCATCCCCCCACAGTTCTGTTAAACCCACCCCTCTCCTCCCATGGAGGTGGGTGCAGAACTGGGCTTAATAGGGGCATGGTGGCCGGTTGCCTGGCCTAAGGTAGAGCTGGGGGCCAGGGCTGCCCGGCAGGACCAGGGACCAGAGGCAGGACGTGAATTGATTAGCAGGTGAAGGCCCTGCCAGCTGTGGCCACCAGGGGGCACCCCCGCCCCAGAGATGGCCTGGCCCAGTCAGACACACCCACTCCTCATCCGAAGAGACTCTATTCTGGCCCGTCCTGGGGTAGAACAACGTTCTCTTGGGACAGAACATGACAGTCTTGCGTGCAGTTGGTCAGACTTCCCCAGGCAGGCCCCATGGCCTGTGGAAAACTCTCAGGCCCAAGGCAGAGGTCTGGATTTTAACTCTGACTCTGCTACCCATGACCTTGGGCAAGCCTCTTCCCTCACTGGCCCGGTTCACAGGGTTGGAACAGACTCCAAAGTCCCTTCCAGCGCTAAGAGTACGTGGTTCTCGGGTTTGAAGCCGGGTGGTTTCTTTTTTCTCACCCTAGCGCTTCTCCACTCAGGGCAGCACACACATGCCCGCTGGCAGTGAACCTGGCCAGGGAAGCCACCTGTCCCAGACCCTCAACTCCAAAGCACTGCGACACTAGGGGGGAGGGGTAGTGCGGGCGGGGTGGGGGGGGTGCGCGGAGGAGGAAGGGCAAGGTCAGGTGAACCTGAACCGAGAGCCTCAATGGGTCTTGCTTCATTCGGGACAGACATCCGGTTTCCTCTGGTCTCTGCCAGGATTCCGGGGGCTTAAAGGAATGAGTCATGGGGGGGATTGGGGAGTTCCCAGCTAATCAGTTCGGGACAGGAACCAGGGTGATGCCTCTCAACATGTGCGGTGGGGACAGGAGGCAAGACCCCAGTGTTCCTATCTCAGGCCCCTGGCCCCTCAAGAGGGCACTCAGAGAGGCAGCCTCTGGGAATTGGGGGGGATAGAAATAGGGCAACTGGTTTCTTCCTTCTCAGAATTGGGGGCCTAGGGAGCAGGTGGCTTGAGAATCCCAAGGGAGAGAGGCAAATGGGGCTGACCCAGGAGATGTGCCAGGGGAGGGTGGGAGGGAGGACCCCAAGGCCTAGGCCTGCCTCTTCCCCGGGGTCGACCTGACTCCAGCCTCCCCGGCTTTTATCATTGGCTCAGCTTTGGTTCAGCGGTTCAGTTCAAACACTCTGGGGCAATTCAGACCTGGGTGGGGCTGAGGGGAGGAAGGGAGTTTGAGGGGGGCAAGACGTCAAAGAAGAATCAGAGATTCCACAATTTCACAAAACTTTCGCAAACACTTTTTTTTGTCCCAACCCCCCTGCATTGTCCTGGACACCAAATTTGCATAAATCTTGGGAAGTTATTACTAAGCCTTCGTCGCAGCACCAGGTAATTTCCTCCCAGGCCTCCATGGGCTTGTGTATAAAGGCCCCTGGACCTGGTCCCTGACAGAACCCAGAACCTACAGACCCATCCAGATCCCCGGCTGAACCTGCTGCCCAGAGCCCCATGAAGCTGATGGGTGAGTGTCCGGGCCCCAGGAGGGGAGAGCTGCGGGGCCCGGAGCGGCAGAGGGCAGGGTCCCTGGGCTCCCAGAAAGGTATGCACGTCTCCTGAGCCCCCCGTCTGCTCCCAGCCCTGCAGCTGCTGCTCTGGCACAGCGCACTCTTGACGGTGCAAGAAGCCACACCCCTCGGCCCTGCCAGATCCCTGCCCCAGAGCTTCCTGCTTAAGTGCTTAGAGCAAGTGAGGAAAATCCAGGCTGATGGCGCTGAGCTGCAGGAGAGGCTGGTGAGTGAGGGCAGCCTGCGGAGGGACAGGGAGGGGACAGAGATACTGCAGCAGCGGGCAGGGAGGAAAGAAGGTGTGCGAGGCAGAGCTGAGGGGAGAGAGAGAAGCAGAGGGAAGCAAAGGGAACCATGGGGAAGGGACATGGGATGGGAGAGGAGAGACTCAGGGGAAATGGGAGGAAATTAGGAGAGGCAGAGCCCCGGCGGCTGGTGGGGAACTGGGGGAAGAACCTCTTGGGGACAGTGCTGGGAGGGGCTGGCTGGGCGCTTGGACGGAGGAACAGGGCTGAGAAGCCTGGCGGGATGTGGAGAGAGGGGAAGATGTGGATGTTGAGAGATGGGGGCACTCGGGAAGGAGGAGCCGCCCGGCTCTGCCAGTCCCCCTCACTCAGCATCCTTCCCATCCCTAGTGCACCACCCACAAGCTGTGCCACCCTGAGGAGCTGGTGCTGCTTGGGCACTCTCTGGGCATCCCCCAGGCTTCCCTGAGTAGCTGCTCCAGCCAGACCCTGCAGCTGGTGAGTGTCCGGAGGGGAGAAGGGAGATGAGGGGAAGGGCGGGAAAGGATGACCTGGAAGGCTCCCCAGTCCTCCAGGCTCCATGCTGAGGCCCTGAGGGGAGCAGCCCAGGCAGCGTCCCCTGACTTTCCTATCCCATCTCCCAGACAGCCTGCCTGAGCCAACTGCACGGCGGCCTCTTCCTCTACCAGGGCCTCCTGCAGGCCCTGGCGGGGATCTCCCCAGAGTTGGCCCCCACCTTGGACATACTGCAGCTGGACGTCACCGACTTTGCCACCAACATCTGGCTGCAGGTGAGTCTCTTCCGGAACAGCAAGCATTGGGGCCCCGGACCGAGCTGGTCCTCAAAGGTGGTGCTGCCAGCCTGGGGACCCCGGAGTTCTCTAGGGCTGGGGCAGAAACATTCTCAGTGGGCTGGATGTAGGGAGCTACCACCTCATCCCAGGACCCTACCCCATCCCCCCTAGTTGAGGGCATGAGGCGGGGTCACTGGACCTTAAAGAGACCTGGGTTCGGTCCTGGCTCCACCATGAACCCTGGATCGTCTACAGCCCATCAGCCCTTCGCCTTTCCTCCCCGTGCTAACTACCCACTCAGCAGGGCCTGATTGCTGACCTCACCTTTCCCCACAGATGGAAGACCTGGGGGTGGCCCCTGCCGTGCAGCCCACCCAGGGCCCCATGCCGACCTTCACCTCGGCCTTCCAGCGCCGGGCAGGAGGGGTCCTGGTTGCTTCCAAGCTGCAGAGCTTCCTGGAGCTCGCGTACCGTGTCCTGCGCTACCTGGCCGAGCCCTGAGCAAAGCCCTCCCCATCCAGTGTATTTATCTCTATTTAATATTTATGCTTATTTAAACCTAATATTTAAAGACGGGGAAGACAGAAAGGAGCCCCAGACTCCTGGATCCTTCCCTCCACCTCCAAGTTTCATTCTCCCGCCTGTAGCAGGGAGAAAAACTCCCGTCTTCCCGTCCCCTGGACTGGGAGGGAGTTGGTAAATACCAAGTATTACTTCCCGTGACTCCTCCCTGCCTGGCTCCGTGGTGGGCTCTGGGGAGAGCCACAGCGAACCCCTACCCTGAGGGTGCCTACCTCGGGGCCCTTGGAATCATCGGGAAGTCTCCCACGTGGGAGATGAGACAGCCCTGTTTAATATTTAAACAGCAGTGTTCCCCAACTGGGTCCTTGCACCCCCGGCTCTGCCTGACTTGGCTGCTTCCCTCGAGTCCCCTTTGCCTCGGGCACGGAGCCCATCAGAGGCAGCCGAAGCCGGGACGCTTGACCCTGGGGTCCCGCGAATTTGCTGGGGAATCGTTTTAAGATTTTTTTCGGGCAGGTTTTGACTCCTGGTGTGGGGAGCCCAGGCAGCCACCAGCGACGCCTCGTTTTCTGGACGCGCTATAGACACCGTCAGTCTAGCGGCGCCTGCCCCACCCCGCCGGGGCCAGGGTCGGGATTCTGACTCCTTTTCAGGCTGGGCAGTCGTGGCTCTGCCTTGCTGGGTGGGGCTGGGAATGTGGGAGGGAAAAGATGAGGGGGCTCGTGTGACGGGGTGTGAGAGGGGCGCTCGACTGTTCACCTTCCCCCTCGGCCCCCACTTTCTCATTGTAGCCAAACTTCACGATAATAAAGTGTTTGTCTCCAGTAAATGTCCTTCCTCCTTCTTGAGTCCAGCTGGTGCCTGGCCAGGGGTCGCGGGCAGGGAGTTGAATGGAGGGCGAGGCCCGAAGGAGGGGAAGAGGAGGTGTACCCACTGGGTGCAGACACTGGGCCGGGTGCTAGGACACGGCAGTGAACGAGGCAGGCGTGGTCCCTGGCCCCGTGGAGCCACCGCCTAGCAGGGAGGACAGAAGGTAGATGGGTCGCCCGTACCGGGGGAGGAGAGAGTAGGGTTGGGAGAGGGGGACTGGGGGGGTCAACAGTCCAGACACAGGTGGACACGGGCCCGAAGCGAGGGAGGATTTAACATGTGCACAGGGCTTCAGTTTACCACCTTCCATAAACCTTCACCCATCCATGCTCACAGCCGCCCACAAAGACAGAATTATGAAGGGCCTTTTACAGATTAGGAAGCTGAGGTCAAGGTGACAGCTTGGGTTGGACCCCACATTCCAGGCTCTGCACCTCTGTCCCTCGTCGAGCGCTGCCTCTGATCTGGCGGGGAGCCCGCAGCCTTCCTACCTGTCTCGGGGCTAATGGGCTGAAGAGGCCTGAGCTCACACCTGGGGAGACCGGAGGGGCCGCTTCACAGCTCAGATTCAAGACAAAGCTCTCTGTGCTCTCAGCTGAAGACGCACGTATGCTTCCAGGCTGCCACCACCAGACCAAGGACGTCCAGACGGCCAACCAGTCCCCAGGTCCCCTCCCAAGACTTCCCCATCCTCAGCTCCTGAGTCACTTCCCACTTCCCTTCCCCATCTGGTTCCTTAGAAGCAGGGTCGGGCTGAGTGGGGCTAGAACCCCCAGCTGCACGGCTCAGGGTCCTCCCTCTCTAGTTGGTCCTGAAGAACCGGGGCTTGGAGACGACCAGGCAAAGAAGGGTTAAACAGAGTTCCTGCCTCCATCCCCCCTCATGCCTCAGCCCCTCACCCCTCATACCCCCAAGTCCTTACTGGAGAGGAAAGATCCAACTCCGGGCCAGTCAGACTCTGGGTGGGGCTTGGCCGGGCTGGGGAACATCAGAACAGGACACCCTACCCCAGCACCAGCGGGGCCTTTAGCCAAAACCTCTCCCTTTTCGGAGTAAGTCTGACTTTGGGAGGTGGGGGGAAGTGGCAGGCGGGAATGAGGAAGGCAAGCTGCTCTCGCTGCCCTGCCCCGCCCCTACTGAGCGCACAAACAGGGACCCTGAGCCCAGCCCTCCTCTGCGCCCTCCTGCTTCCTCCAGCTGGGCCTGCACGGGTCCAAGGCGGAGCCAGCCGTTCCCCACCCCCATCGGACACAGGCACCAACAGTACCAACAGGCACAGAGGGATCCACGAGGTCTTTACTTACAAGCCAGCCGAGGTGAACACACCCATGTAAAAAGAGATAATATATATATATATACACACACACACACATATACACACATACCCTGCACCTGTAAAGTTCCCCGGAGGTAAATCCACTCTTGGAAGCGGGAGGCACGCACAGGGGTCGGGCGGGAGGGCTGCAGTGAGACCGCCCAGAGTCAAGGAACCAGGCTGCTCACACGCATCAGGTGCTGGCAGTGGGAAAGGAAATTATGAAAGAAACTGGGAGCCGTCTTAGAGGTCAGAAGTCAGGAGCAGGGGAAAGATCTGGAAACCGACTGAGGGCAGTTACATCATGTGGATATGAGCAATGATGTCTCATCTTTCCACACGTCCTTTTCTGAGGCGCCCGGGGCTGGGACCCTGCCTGCCAGCCCCTGTGGTCACTCCAAGCCCCTCAGAGGGCGGCAATGGCTTTGGCGGCCACCTGGCGGCCCAGGGGCAGGCTGAGGTCCGTGATGGCCAGAACCACCTTGGGGCTGGACATGGCTGACACCTTCACCAGTTCCGATACCTGTCAGACAGACAGACAGCTGCTCAGCAAGGTGATGGTGGGTGTGACGTCCAGGAGGAAGGAGCCCTCCCTCCTGGCCGCTGGACCCCAAGCTCTCCTGCGACGTGCTGACCCGCTCTGAGCTGGAGGGTGGGCCAGTGGCCCGGGGGCGCGGCACTCACTGTGGTAAAGGGCATGAACTGCAGGATGCTGCCTCGGCCGCCCTGTTCCAGGCAGTCCACGCAGCCCTCCATGAACCACTGCGCAAACTGCGTGTGGGGGCCGGCGGTCCGAGAGCCCAGGATGGAGGAGATGAGCAGGAACAGGTTGGCTGTGAGGAAAGGGTGGCAGGGGGAAGGAGAACTCCATGAGAAGGGTTTGGGAAGAGGTCAGATTCTGGGAGAAGAAAGAAGTGCTAAGGGTGTCCCCCCAAATGGGGACGTCAAAAAGAGAACGTACAAAGGAAAGCTGGGGGCGAGCCAGAGAGGGACGCGACGGGGGCCTGGGGGAGACAGGAGAGCTGGCCATCAGGGGGGACGGAGGGCAGAGGGGAGGAGGGTGGGGAGCGGGGCTGGGAGGCCTCACCCAGGACTCGGTTCAGCGGGTCTCTCATGTTAACCGTGTGAAGCTGGGAGGCTGAC
Source organism: Leucopleurus acutus (assembly GCF_964270905.1). Classification (NCBI taxonomy): domain Eukaryota; kingdom Metazoa; phylum Chordata; class Mammalia; order Artiodactyla; family Delphinidae; genus Leucopleurus; species Leucopleurus acutus. The sequence continues at coordinate 20,667,760 of NC_139161.1, read as the reverse complement.
AGGTTGCTGCTCATGGACCGGTCCGCTGTGGGGCAAGCGAGGGGCACTGAGCCAACAGCCTCCTGAGTTCCGAACCGCCGCCCACGGGAGCCCTTGCCTGTCGGGGGTGGAGGGCCCGGCCGGAGAAGATGCTTGGGTCCAGTCACATGGGCCCCAAATACAGGCTTCCCCACAAGCAGGTAAGAGAGAACTACCATCTGGTCACCGCCAGGTGCCAATCTGCGGGCTGCGTACGACTGAAACCGCTAATCCTCACGTCTCCGTTTTACAGACAAGGAAGCTGAGGATAAGATTTGCTAAGTAACCAGCCAAAGGCCATGGCATCCTTCCTCTGTTCAAGTGCACAATTGGTCCCCTAGTCCCTAAAAGACCTCAGAGAAACTTCTAGGCTCAGGAGAAATCTCTGGAAACAGGAAAAATTAAACGCCACGGAAGAGCCCTTAGCAGGGAGAGGCGATGACATCTAGGGAAGCAGGTGGAGTTGGGGTGCTCTCCAGGCAGGAAGAGTGGGGAGCAGTCCCAAGTACCAGCCCAGGCCTGCTCCAGGTCTCGGGGCCTGCTTCAGGGGAAGGAAGGTCAGAGCTGTGAGTCAGTGGCACAGACTGTGCCCAAGGCAGTGAACTCACTGCCGTGAGGAGTGGGGAAGGGTCAACTATGCACCCCGGGCTGGGATGGGATCTGGGCAGAAGAGCTTCAGCCCTTAGGGAGTGATCCACAGCAAGCTTTGGTCGCTCGAGGAGAGGAAACAGAGCATCTGCAGGGGACAGAACGGGGCAGACTCCTACCACAGCCTCTCTGACCAGCCAGCGAGCTGCAGAGCAGCTCTCAGGAGGAGTGAGTTCCCGGGAAAGGAAACAGCCCGCCCGGCCCGTCCACACACTCACTGGGACTCGAAAGGATATTTGCATCTTCCTCATTGGAGCTCAGCAGTCGCATCAGCTTCGAGGGCTGCATGTCATCCAAAGGGAAGAGGCTGATGTAATCCTGGGGGGCAGGAGAGCCACTGTTACCCACAGCTGCATCCCCAGATCTTCCAGGACTGGAGCTCAGTTTGGAGTCAAGCCCCCATAGGCCGCAGGCAGCATCTCCAGGGGGTCAGCTTCCCTCTCCTCGCCTCTAGCACTACCCCAGGGAGAGACCCTCCCACACAGTCACCCCTGACACAGTGGCCCAGAGGCAGGGACCATGCCTGGCTGGCTGTGCCCGGGAAGGCGCCTCTTACCAGAAGAGGCTCAGTGAACATCTGCTGAACAAGCACAAGGGCAAGGAACGGGGGAAGGGGCCCCTACCCTACCTCGATGGCTTCGCGCTGTCTCTTCTTTTGGCGGGAGGACGCCTGCCCCTTGTGGGAAGAGTAGGAACTCAGGGCACACCAGACGGCCAGCCTGGCAAAGGGGTCCAGGAAAAGGGGGTAAAATCAAAGAGGCCCCAACGCGGCTTCTGTGCCCACGCTGATCAGGCCCCACCAACAGGGCTTCCCACAGCCCAGCTTCCTGGGTGGCCCGGGCAGGGTGCCCCACTCCAGGCTGGGGGGACTTAAGGCTCTCCACAAAATCCTACTTGGCGAGAGCGGTGCCAGGGGGGTCCATGAGGCTGTGCCACTTGGAGGAGTCGGTGAGCAGACCAGGCAGGATGTGGCCCAGCAGGACCAGGGTCACTTGCTGCATGTCCAGACAGAAGATGGAGTAGAGCAGCTCCACCGCCCGCAGCGTGTGCTCCTTCCGCGTCTCCTTCAACAGCTCCTGGAAGGATGGGGCAGAGGAGGACCGAGGAGCTGAGGGCCCTCAACGTGGGCAGTGACGTCCTGCAACTCCCTTCAGACCCCAGGAGCTCCCGAGGCGAGGACCGGCCTCTGGAGTCCAAGGAATCTTCTCTGCATTCAGTGGGCCTCGCGCAGAAGCCCGGCTGACTGGGCTGGGGGTTGAGAAGCCAGAGGACCAGACCACGCTTGGTCCCGTCAGGCGTTTTCTCAGCTGTCTCCGGCGGTCTGAGGACGCCTGTTCCCCCCAGCCCACCCCCACCCCCGACCCCAGTACCTTAATCAGGTTGTTGCAGAACCAGTAGACGCCTCCCATGTGCAGCAGGGTGTCAAAGATGTGGATGGAGCGACTGTCCACCCATCCCTTCTCCAGCACCTTAGCAAATATGTCCGTCAGCACCTCCTTGATGGGTCGCTTGGGGGGCAGCAGGTTCCAGTAGGGCATGGTGTCCATGCCCGTGGATGGGAACTTGATCTGTGTGGCCGTCTGCTGCAGCACGTCCGCACACATATGCTCCAGGATGGAGCTCATGATCACCACCCTGATGGGGGGAGGGAGGCGGGAGGGCCTGTGGTTCAGGCAGCAGCAGGTTCAATAGCTGGGGTGGGGGCAGGAACAGGCAGGCCCGACCCTTCCCAGGACTCGGGTTACGGAATTAACCCCATTCTATGCTGAGGGAGGAGACAGGGGAAGTTGCAAACCCCTAGGAGACCTGACCCCACGAGTCCTGCTCCGGCACCAGCCTATGGGGGGCCGGGGCACTTGCCTCCCCCAAGTCATTCTAGCAATATATTCATTCATACTTTCTCTCACTCTCTCTCTCCAACTTCCTCCATCCCCCAGGCCTGGGCCCTGACAATCCTCTGGCATAAATAAATACAATCACTTCCCTCTAGGCTGAGTGCTTGCGGGGGTTCCCCACCCAGCCTTGGCCTCCTCCCAAAGTAGCTGTTACTTCCAGGACAGGGGCCCAAGGACTGCCCCACAAGACTTTTCCCGGCCGTTGGTAGCTGGGCAAATAGAAATGTATATCCAGGAATTTTCGCATGAAGAGTCTTCGACAAGGAATGCAGGCCTGGGCCTGAGCGCTAACCGTTCGGGGAACACTGGGTGGCTCTGGGAAAGTCACCATGACTTTCACCGCCACTACTTCCACCTGCATGATCGAGCCACAGATTTCCCAGACAGGAGTCAGGGTGCTTAGAATGGATTACGTCACAGAAAACAGTCCATGACTTTTGCGGGGAGGACGCTGAGGGAGGGGAGGAATAAAGAGGAGACGGGATTTTACAGATCCTCCCAACCTCATTTCAGCTCAGTGTTCCCACTTCTCTTAAAAGACATCCTGATGGCTACCTTGTGGGTCATCGCTCATAACTCATTGCTTGGCGCATGCCCACGTTCACAGCAGCACTATTCACAAAAGCCGAGAAGTGAAAGAAACCCACGTGTCCATCAACCAAGGGATGGATAAGCAAAATGTAGTATATACGTACGATCCAGCCTTAAAAAGGAAGGAAATTCTGACACATGCAATGACATGGTTGAACCTTGGGGACATTACACAAAGTGAGATATGCCCGCCACAAAAAGACAAACACTACATGACTCCACTTACATGGGGTACCTAAGGAAATCAAATTCATAGAAACAGAAAGTAGGACGGTGGTTGCCAGGGGCTGGGGGAAGGACAGGAAGGGGTGTTGTTTAACGGGTCCAGGTTCAGATTTACAAGATGAAAAAGTTCTGGATATCTGTTTCACAACAGTGTGAATATACTTAACACACTACTGAACTGTGCCCTTAAAAATGGTTCAGGTGGTAAACTTTATGTTAGGTATATTTTACCATATTTTTTTAAAAAAGCTTATTGGATGGGCAAATGAACAAACACCACTGAACTCAACACAGCTGAAGTCGCTAGGGAGGTCCTCCAAGTCCCTGAAAAGCCCAGGCAGGAAAATGGCACAGAAGATAGCTGGGCCTGGAGGGGCAGGGTAGGGAGGGGGTGGACAGGCCCAAGGCCTATAAGATCTACAGATGGGCTCACAGTTCCTTAAGAGTGACAGAGCTAAGATAACCATTCCGTTCTGGCAAGCCAGCTCCCCAGGACTCGAGCCCTTTGAGGGCAGGAATCATAGCACGTGGGGTCTGTAGTTCCGGCGCACACACAGCGGGTGCTGGATAATAACACTCCCGGCACAGAGACACATACTAAGTGCTGCTGAGTCAGTGAGTGAAGACATGATTGAGAACGTGAGTGAGTGAGGAAGAGACTGAGCAGGTGAGCTGCATGTTTGGGAAGGTAAGAGAAGAGGAAGAGAGTGGTTTCCAGAGGCGCTGGCTTCTCAGGACAGACCTGCAGAGTTCCAGAAGGGAGGGGATGGGCCGCTGACCTCTCGTTGTAGAACTGCAGGGTGTTCTCGCTGTACAGCGGCCCTGCCAGCTGGCGGATCATCTGCAGCGACTTCTCACGCTCGTCCAGCCCCAGCATCCGCACGTGGGCCACAAGCCAGGCCACAGCACACACTGCCAGGCTGCACACCTTCCCCTTGATGTTATCGGTGATTTTCTGGGGGGGGAGGGGGGAAGGGTGATGGGGCCACCCTCTCCCCTTCCCTGGCCACCACCTGCCCCGGCCTCCGTGGGCAGCTCAGCGCGGCAGTGGGATCCAGGGCCATGTTCCATGCCTCTTTTCACCACAGGTCTGATTCTCCCCAAGTTCCCTGCGGGGGACGGAGCAGCTAACACTATGACCACAAGAAAGATCAAGAGCCACGCACAGGCTCCTGGATTAAGGGCCTTTTCGTTCTTACGAAATCTAACAAGCTATCGAAGACTGCCTCTGTGTCTCAGGGAAGAGAGAAGGCCGCTGGAAAGGTGGGGCTACCTGGATGGACTCAAAGGCCAGCACCCCATTCTCCCAGGCATTGAGGATTTCCAAGATGGCCGCCGAAATGTTGAGACAGGCTTCATGCCACTTCATCTGCCTACAAGAGGGTAGGAATGGGAGAAAAATCACCACTGGGGGGCGTGGGATGGGCTGAGGGAGAGGGTCTGGGCCCTACCCGCACTACCACCCTTGGAGTGGGCGCCCAGGCTACTGACACCAGCTTTATCTCCGAGGAATTGTTGAGCAGAGCCACCAGGGACTCCACTTTGGTGGAGTCGGGCCGGAAGCAGGGGTGGTCAGGGTTCAGGATTTTTCCCTCCTCGGGCATGCAGGTCTGCATCCAGGTCTCAAAGAAGAACACCTCTCCTCCCGTGTTTGACTCGGACAGGATCACCTGAGAAAGGAGGGGGTGGGGAGGTGCAGCACCCCGCACCTCTCTTCCTGCCCAGTGGCTTCCCCGCTCCCAGCCTGAAGAACTGGGGACAAATTGGTCTGAGGGGGAAAGACAGGGGCTATGCTGCCACCTAGTGGTGGATGTGGAACTGAAGGATTCAGGACATGACAAGGGGGCATCTATTGACTTGGGGCGGGGGCATCTGATTTCTGCAGCCAGGAGAACTAACTGGCTTGGGACATTGACGGGGGTGGGGTAGGGGTGTGAGGTGGGGAGACTTATTGGTTGTTACCTTCCCCTTTGTCCCAAGTGCCCCAAGCCTGACTGCTCCCCGTCACTCACCTCTGAGCCATAGGTCTGGGCCACGTGGCACAGCATGAGAAAGGAGATGTCAAAGAGCAAGGCTCGAACTGAGGCCGCCTTGGCTGTGGAGGATGAAAAGGCTGACCCCCAGCCTAGGGCAGGGGCCCAAAGGCCTTGTCTGGGTCGGGAGGGGCTCAAGACCTGCCGCAAGGAAGGTCAGGGACCGAGTGGCTCCTTCAAAGCTCTGAGGCTCAGAATCCTTTTCTTGAGTCTCAGTTGGAACATCATCCCTTCCTTGGAACCAAAGACTCCTGAACCCTCCTTTCCCCCAACACCTGACCAAATCGCAAGGGGGGATGGAGAGAGACAAAGGGTGGTTTGGGAAGAATGCTTTTCCCAGCATGACCCTCTTTCACGGCTCCCCAAAAGCTTCAGTCAGTCATCCCTAGGGGAGAACACAGCCTCCCCAGGATGAGTAGAAGTGTCCTCTTCCCTCCCCTGTTCTCTCCCTCCACACCCCTCCTTCAGCACCACTGGGCCTGGGGGTGTGTGGAGCTGACTTACTGCTTTCTTCACTGCGGTGTGTCGTGAATTCATTCAAACTGCAGAAGGAATGGAGACAGGTTGCATCAACCAGGGCAAGGGCTGGGCAGCGGCTGGGGTCAGGGGCTCTGCCCACTCAGAGAGGCGGTCACTAGAGTCTGAATTATGGGTTCAACTTAAAAGGAACACCATTGCTACAGAAACAAGAACTCTTTCTATTTTTAAAAGATTTCCAAGGCCTAGAGAATGGCTCGCTGAATGGAACAACATTCTACACATCAAATTCCAGGTCAATCCAAAAAGTCAGCAGAACTTGAGAGTCCCTTATTAATAAGTGGGTATGAACACCATCCCTCCACACCTGCTATCCAACACCTCGTCACCTTGCCAAACACCTGCACTCCATCCTCAGCTGAAGAGAAAACAGCACTTCATGTCCAGAGAACGGGCCCTTCCCCCAGGTCTCCAGCTGGGATGCTCTGCCTTGGCATCTCTGGGGAGACTCAGACCCCAGTGCCTTGCCCTTATTCTGCCACCTCCTCCTTTGTTTTTTGCTTTCTTTCTTTTTAATATTTATTTATTTATATTTGGCTGTGCCGGGTCTTAGTCGCGGCACACGGGATCTTCACTGCAGCACGTGGGATCTTTCAGTTGCGGCATGTGAACTCTTAGTTGTGGCATGTGAACTCTTAGTTGCGGCATGTGGGATCTAGTTCCCTGACAAGGGATCGAACCCGGGCCCCCTGCATTGGGAGCACAGAGTCTTAGCCACTGGGCCACCAGGGAAGTTCCCACCTCCTCCTTCACACATGCCTCCCAGACCCTGGTCAGGGGCTCAGGCTTCCTTACTTGATGAATTTCCGGGCAAAGGACTTAAGCTTCCCAGTGGCCGCAGCAGCAGCCAGCAGCAAGTCCAGGCTCTTCCCAGACAGCATGTGGCCCAGGACCCCCAGCAGCCCCTCCGGGGACTTGGAGTGGTCTGCATCCATCGTCTGGGGACAAGACAGGAAACCAAGTCCTGAAGAACACTGAAGACCCCCCCAGGTACAGCCTAGCCACAGTTTCTCTCTCTGCATGTCTCCATTAAACGGGATACCAGGACCTGCCATTTAATCGACATCTGACTCCAATCTGGAAAGCCGTTCCTTAAATTCTTTGCTCTCCGATCCATTCCTCTCGACTAAACTGGGACGGACGATGGCGCTGGAGTCAGGATGGGTGAGGTCTCTGCTGTGCGATTCAGCGCTGTTTCCACACCCACCACAGCGCCTGGCTGACCAGTGAAGCTCAACAAACACTTGTTTCCAGGGGCGCTTCCCTCACCTTCCCCCTTTCTCTACTTCCAAAGTAACCAGAAGAGAGAGAGGTCCGTGGCCTATTTACTTATCTGGAAGAAGAGGGAAACTGGAAAGAGGGAAGGTATGCCCCTGGTGGCAAGGGAACAGCGCACTCACTTTGAGGATGTTGGTGACGGTGGGCTCCGCGCGGAGGATCAGCCCGGGGTTGGGCTGGATGTTGGCATTTTCATCTGATTTCAGCTGGGGTGCATGCTCCCGGTCTGCTTTGCTGTGGCCACAAGAGAAGGTAAGGGAACAGAGATGAATTCCTGACACGCTCCTTAGTCCAGGCCCAGGAGCAGAGGCACAGAGAAGGCGCGAAGCACATAAGCACCACGGGCTCGGGTGATGCCTATGAAAGTGCGTCCAGTATCGCAACTGCTTCAAATCGTCTCTAGTCATTACATCTGTTTTGAAAGTTCATTTAAGACTGAAGGAAGTCTTACAATTTCTACTTCGATCACAAAGGAGGGCGAGAGTTAAAGCCCTAACAGTGCAAAACCCTGGTCTGCAGAAATCAGTGTCTCCTGTCCCTGGTAACCCTAGGTGTGGTTCCCGTCACCCACACTCAAACCCTCGACAGGAGGGAAAAGGCACCCAGCAGCCCAGTCTGGACATGAGGCGGGTGGTCAAGGGGCCCATGGGCCAGCCCGGGAGTTCATACTTACCGCTTGGCCATGAGGTTGTTCGTACTGGCTTCAGACAGAAGCCCCTGCTTGCTACATTCTTGGAGTAGGAAATTTGTACAGTCACAGCTGTGAGGGAAAAAGATGATGGGGGGCCTAGGCATACTGCAGGGATTATGGAGGGCGAGCCGTGAGGCCCTGCCCAACATCCTCCCTCCTTTAGGGTGAAGAACATTTTGAGTGCCTGAGGGGAGGGGGAGGGGCTTGGGCACTCGGCAGCCACGGGGCTGCTGCCTCCTGCCCCTGCCGAGAGGAGGAACGAGGAGCCGGTCCCCGGTGCTGATCTGGCACGAAGAGCAGGGGAAGAGCCAGAACTCCTGCCAGTACAGTGAGGTGAGCAGGGGACCTCATACTTGCAGCGCTGGTCGGCTTTGTCCAGCAAGGGTGTGAGCTTCAGCAGGAACTCAAAAGCAGAATTGACATCCTCGGTAAAGTCCTGCAAAGAGACAGAAACTGCCTTCTGGCTTCCAGGTCCTCCGCCCACCCACGGCCCCTGATGCAGGCTCACAATGACACCCCGCTGGGCACAGCAGCCTACAGGTCGGCCGTGCCCACTGCTGGCTTCCAGCGACTGGACGGGGACAGGATGGGGCATCACTGCTCCCTGCCATCTCGGCCCCGGTCACCCCGGGCACCCTCGCCTCCGGAGCAGCCTGGCTGCCTTCTGTGCGTGGGTGCCCGCGGATGCTAGGGGGATACCCCCGCTTCCAGCCCTCCCCAGCACAAGAACGCACTACCGCCCAGGTAGGGCCAAGTGACCTTCCCTTGCCCTTGTTTCTCCAGAGCTGTAACAAGGATTCACCTGTTCCCATGCCAACTCCCCATCTCATTTCTTTAACTTACCTTGTCCCCATGGGAGTATTTCTTCAACTTCACCAAAACCTGTGGAATCTACAGGGTGAGGCAGGGGGAAAAACAGGAAGCTCAATTTCTTCTCTCTTTCACCCAGAATGAAAGGCATCCCTTCCGTCCCCCTGCTCTGGGTTGAGACAGGAACACTCCTGCCCTGGAAGTGAAAGTGCTCAAAGAGCCAAATGCGAAAGCTGACGTCTAGCCAAGCGCCCGCTGCCCTCAGCCCGCAGGGCCCAGGAACCCCGCACTTCCGTGGCTCAACAAGGAAATGCTCTAAGTGAAAGTGGGCTCCCGGAGCTGCCCCGTGCCAACATGGCTGATGACCAAGCTCCCAGCACCTGTGGGCCAAGACATGGCAGAGGCCTGCCAAGCAGGCTGAACAGCCCTGGGACCTTCAGGGAAAATCAGGGCAACTTGTGCTGGGGGACCTGGCAAGCTGGGCATGAAGTCAGCGGGGAGAAATGTGGGGCAAAGGCCCAGGGTGTCTCCGCTCTTCCTGGGAACCATCCTGAGACTGGCCCTCTGTGGCTCCCACGCCCCAGGTACCTTGAGGAAAGTGAAAGCTGTCCACTTGAGCTCCCCCGTGCCCTCAGGAGACTCGATGAGGCCCACGAAGCAGGCTTTCCAGATCTCCAGGACAAAGAGCGGGGTGGGGATATGCTGTGGGAAGACCCAAGGGAGAGCATAAGAGGGCGCCCACCCCCCTCCCGTCTCCTGACCCCGGGGGTCAGTGGGTCACAGGAGGGCAGCACAGGCACCTCCCCGACTCTTGTGCAAGAACCAGGGAGAGCAGGTGACATGGCAGAACCATTCCACCTGACAGAACCATGCACGTTCCACCACGAATTAGGAGAAACCCTATTTCTCCCCTGAAAGACCAGAAGAATCCTCCCTCCCGCCCCCGCACAGCCGGCCCGCCCCGGGGACAGAGAAGCAGCCCTGGCCTCCCACCTGCATGCGTTTCACCATCATCAGCTGCTCCACCAGGGGCTGTGTCTCGCCAGTCAGGTTCATGGTGCCCTCAAGCAGGACCACTGCGTGGACCGTGGGGAAGCCAGTCTTGTGCAGCTGCTCAGAGTGCACGGACAGCATGGTGGGGATGCTGAGGGGACACAGAGGGGACAGTGTGCGGGCGGTAAGGGAGAGTCAGAGAGGAGGTGAGAGCAGAGGGGTCAGGGCCAGAGGCCACATCTTCCCCCCCATACCCAGGCCTTTCCTCTCTCCCTTCACCGGATCACCCTGGGAGCAGGTACCTCCTAATGAGTGTGCCACACTGCTCAGCCTGGCTCCGGAGCTGGGGGCTGCTGAGATTGGCCAGGATCTCCCCAAGCTTCAAGAGACAATGCTCGATGGCAGTCCAGGAGGCTGGCAGAGAAAAGAAAATGCAGAGAATCATGGGGAGCAGAGGAGAGAGAGAGACTGGCCCCAAACTCCTTGACTTGGCACCCCCTGGGCCCACAGAAACCACGCAGGGAGGCTTCCCCCGAGGATGGCATGGAAGCTAGGGGCCTGAGGGCAGCATGCACTGTTTCCAGAAGCGGGGTGAGCACCAATGATGAAGCCACTAGAAACGATCCCCAAAAGCCCGATTCCTTAGGGGTCGCCCACAGCTGACTTCAGAAACTAGGTACGGCAGAAGACAGGCAGTGACAGAGAGAGGCCCAGGGGGCTTGCAGTCCAGTGGCCAGAACAGGGAGGTGACCACAAATCATTCCGAGAGTGGGCCAGCTCTGCAAGCGGCCACCGCTCTCCACCGCAGTCAAGCTGGATTCCTAAACAGCCTCCTGTGTTCACCTGCTCCCTGTCTGCGCCTTTGCTCTCGCTGTTCTCCCCTCTGAAAAGCCCCTCCTACTCACCTTCTCCCCTCACACTCTCACTACCCTGCGAGTCTATGTTCAAGCCCCAGCTCCTTTAACAACTTACCCAACTGGCCCAACCCACTGACCTCTTACTCCTAAATGCCTGAACTCATGGTCTATACCACACAGTTTGGCACTTATAAGTCACTTATCCTAGTTACACTTCCAGAGGGTCAAATGATGAATAATGGCGCCAACTAGCCCATTAACCTCCATGTAGCATAGGGGAAAAAAACAAAAAGATAAGACCTGAGAGCCAATAAAATTAAGTTAAAAGTTCATTCATTTTTCAGCCAACAAACATTTGTCAAGCGCTCAAAATAGACAAACTGTCAACATAGCCCACTTTTACACAGTGATCGTCTTTCTGGACTTTTCATAGCCAATAGCCATATTTTGAGAAGTAATAAATATACTAATCCTGTAACAAGTTCTTCAACCAGGTCCTAGAGACCTGGGCGTAACCCACCCCAGCGTTCTCGTTACTGGAGGACAAGCGATCCTTAGGTGGCCCCGAGCCTCATCAGCAAGACCGTGGCCTTCAGGTCCCATGTCCAGAAATACCCGTCTTCCCTCCCACCAGGTGATCTGTCTGATCCCGGGCTCTGGAGGGTTCCAACGTTTAACATCTGCACTTGAGTAGAGAGGCGTATGGCTCAACAGGCCTGGCAGCAGGCAGGCACTGCATTTAAAGGGATGTTTTAGGCAGCACTCAAACACAAACGTTATTTGCTTTCAGATGAGTAACATGGAGACAAACACAGCAATGGATGGCGTGCTTGTCTTGACCTCTCGTTTTTTCCATGTATATTATGTACTAGCCTTGCTCCCCACTAGCACGTACACTTGTTGAGGGCAGGGACCCTGCCACATGCCCCTTCGGTAGCCCCCCGCCCCCACCCCCAGCACCTGGCACAGTGCTGGGCGTACAATAATGCTCAGTAAATACCTGTTGGTTGATTGGCTCGGGTGCCACCCTGCCCAAGTCCCTGGGATGTATGCAATGCTTATGGGGAGAAAAAAAAGGAAGTGGGATGATTTCAGATCCTCCTGGAAAAAAGTGGGATGGCATCCTGCCTCTCCCCTCTCAATTAAAGAACCAGCTATGGGAGCAGTGACGGGTGGGGCTCAGGGAACCAGGGGACATACAGGCCTCCTCTAGTTTGGCGATGTGGAGCAGGGCCCGGTTCTTGGTGCTGCTGAGGGTCTTCTCCAGGCGCTGCAGGCACATGGCAAGCTGCTTCTCACCAGCCGCTGGGGTGCCGGCCTCCAGCCCCTCCCGGAGCCGCTCTGCAGAGGCTGCGGTGCAGCGCAGCAGCCAGTGGAGGGCGCTGAGAAGGGCCCGGCACAGCCCGATGCACTCCTCTGCTTTGCCGTGACAGCTACCGGGAAAGGATGCAAAATCTGTCTTTGATCCAAAGGCTGAAATCCGACCCACACCCATGTTCCCCAGAGTGCCTGGCACTCCCTTACTAGGGAAGAAAGTTGGGAAGCTTGCAAAGTCCTGGGGAAGACTGCCCTGTTGGCTTTCACTGGATAAGATTTCAAATGAGTTACTCCAAATAGAGAAGAGGCACTTTAGTCCTAAGGGAGTAAGTAGAAAAAGACGTGGATGGGTGGGTGCAGACGAGCAGGTGGGAAGAAGTGTGGGAACCAACAGAGGTGGTCTGAGCCTATATGCCGGGAGCTTCTTTACACTAAGATAATGCTGGAAGGTGGTGAGCTCCTCATCCCTGCCATTACCTCAGTCGGTCACAAAACATGTCCATGATATCCAGCAAAGCCTGGACACACAGGTCCCGGGAAAAGTCATCAAACTGTGGAGAGAACAGTGGCGATGCGATGGGGTGTCCCAGTCACCCCCCAGTCTCAAACATGAGGCAGTTGGCGCATTCAGGAGTCCTGCTCATCTTTCCTCCAACCCCAGGTTTCAGACTCGGCAGCCTTTCAACATTGGAAATTGGCTCCTAATTGCCAGTGCCCACTTCCTAGGATCCCCCTCCCTCTAATGGGAGGCAGCCATGCCAGCCAGAGGCATGCTGTGCTGCCTGCCCAGCCACAGAGGTCACTCTATCAGAGCAGTCAAGGAGGTGGGGCCCCATCTGTCACTACCATATCTCTGTCCCCCCATCCCCCATCTAGCTTGTAAGTATCTATGGTCATACCTTACTGATAGCTGTGAGGACGGAGGAGTAGGACACCATCTGGAGGGAAAGAAGAAAGATAAAGTTCAGAAAACTGGTGTCTGAGAGGAACAACACAGTTGAGAGGAACAAAACACAGACACTTAAAGTCGCTCCTAAAATCTCAACCCCTTCAAGAGGACTTCCACAAGCCCCGAGGCAGTAACACCAGGCACTGTGCCCATCCCTGCTTCCATCAAACTCACTATGATTGACAGCACCAGCATAAACCCACTAAGAAGATGATTTGGGAGTATTCAAAGGGGCCATGTCTCATGTTCACCTGCCACACACTGTCCACCGTATAGTACAAGGTTTGACTGCTGGTGGGCAGAAGAATGGACACGAGTGAGGTCAGTTACTCTACTCCTGCAACTCCTACCAAGGGTGATTTTATCTGGACAAGAACTGGAGACATACGAACTGCTCTTGCAATGAACAGGTAGTAACTCCACTTTGAAATAGGAAGTGAATCTCAATACACATACTCATTCTCTAGGATACCTCCAGGACACCACCCAAAGCTGAAATCCTTTCTCGGTGCTCCAAGTAATCCCCTTAGACCCATCATTACACAGTGGGTACCTGCTGCCCCCACCAAACTAGGAGCTCCTTGAAGACAAGGGTGCTTAGGGAGAGTGGGAGGGAGACGCAAGAGGGAGGAGATACGGGGATATATGTGTACATATAGCTGATTCACTTTGTTATACAGCAGAAACTAACACAACGTTGCAAAGCAATTATACTCCAATAAAGATGTTAAAAAAAAAAAAAGACAAGGGTGATTTTACTCAGTGACCACCATCAACTTGTTAATGTTTGTAGAATGAATAAGTAAAACACAACTTTAGATCAATATTTCTCAAAGTAGCTTCCAAAGCTGCACTGTCCAATAGGGAAGCCACTAGCCACATACGGCTGTTTAAGTTTAAATTAAATAACATTAAAAATTCAGTTCCTTACTCATCGTAACCACATTTCAGGTGCTCAACAGGCTCATGGGGCTAGTGGCTGCTGTACTGGACAGCGCAGATACAGAACATTTTTATCACTGTAGAAAGTTCTATTGGGTGATGCTGTTCCAAAGGGTCCTCAAGATGTTAAAAACTTTTACACATGCACACACATACACAGAGCTTCTGTGTGATATGAATTTGAGAAACCCTGAAATAAACATACACAGAGAGCTTTTTTTTAAGGGTTCTTTTAGTAAAGAGCTTTCTTTACTGTAGGACTGCTCTTACCCATAATAATATACTTGTATACAATGAGACTCTCTAAGATCACTGGAGATGAAGCAAGCAATATTTTTCCAATTTACTTGACCAAGGAACCTCATTTAACTAGTATCTGCAAAACACATTTCGCAAAATGCCATCTGAACAGCAAGATCCCTGAGAACAGAAATAGTGTTAAATTTATATGTTTCCCTAGAACCTAGTCTGGGGCCTACCACATAGTAGGACTGCTTTGGTTTGATGACTTCTAGTAACTAGCATTCTGAAAAAATTTTACCGTAACACAAATTTCTATTAGCAAAACCTATTATCACCATTATAAGATTGGAGATGTAGTTCAAAAGAAATAATCTGTCCTGAATGAAATCAAACCTAACAGAGAGCTTTTAAGTTGTCATATTTTTAAAAAATAATTATAGCGGGCTTCCCTGGTGGCGCAGTGGTTGAGAGTCCGCCTGCCGATGCAGGGGACACGGGTTCGTGCCCCGGTCCGGGAAGATCCCACATGCCGCAGAGCGGCTGGGCCCGTGAGCCATGGCCGCTGAGCCTGCGCGTCCGGAGCCTGTGCTCCGCAACGGGAGAGGCCACAACAGTGAGAGGCCCGCGTACCGCAAAAAAAAAAAAATTATAGCATGCTGATCAAATATGGATAATACTATAGAAAATAGTTACAACTCTATACTCAAAATCAGTGGCAAAATATACCAAAATAAAAAGCAGAATACAATGCCAGAAACTGTCAGGATAATCGCCTGCCTCATAGGTTGTCTTCACTAGAGGAAAAGAAATTTCCAAAGATTTAAGAAGAAAGCTAGGGCTTCCCTGGTGGCGCAGTGGTTAAGAAGCCGCCTGTCAATGCAGGGGACACGGGTTCGAGCCCTGGTCCAGGAAGATCTCACATGCCACGGAGCAACTAAGCCCCTGCGCCACAACAACTGAGCCTACGCTCTAGAGCCCGCGAGCCACAACTACTGAAGCCCGCGAGCCGCAACTACTGAAGCCTGTGCACCTAGAGCCCGTGCTCCGCGGCAAGAGAAGCCACTGCAATGAGAAGCCCGTGCACCGCAAGGAAGAGTAGCCCCCACTCGCCGCAACTAGAGAAAGCCTGTGCGCAGCAACGAAGACCGGACGCAGCCAAAAATAATAAAATTTTTTTAAAAAAAGAAGAAAGCTAAGTCACCCTCAATGACTCAGTATGGCAAATTTTACATGCTTGGCAATGCCTTCCATGTATAATTTCTCCCTCACATGAACAGGCTGCTCTCTGTTCAGACATTTTTTAACCAGTATTCTTGGAGAAAGAGGAGCAAAACACACAGAGGACTTAAATACACAATTAGTGTTTAGTGCCACTCTCAGCGGGTCATGCTGTGAAGCACTAGCTGGTGTCTGACAGGGACCAGAAAGTTGGGAGCCTGCCTGGCAGGATGACCATAGCATTCCAGGCGAGTGTTTGTTTATTAATAACTGATGTCCCCATAGCAAGAGCTTGGAAGTGAACTGAACCTTGCTGGATACCAACCTGAAGGGGGAGCTGGATGTTTCCACTAGAAACTGACCCCAAACTACCACAAGAGAAAGCCCCAATTCTGTATGTTCTAAGGGATGTTGTTAGTTACTATGAATTTATTGTCTCCAAATTCAGAATTGTGTTCAGTGAATTTCTGCGAACAGTATCGATAAAGCCCTCTACTCTAAAGACCTAAAAATACTTTCCACATGGTGAACTGTTTTTCACAGCAGGACTTATAACTTATCTCAGTCCTACTGTATCTATCAACGTAGAAGCTCTGAACTACCACCACCAGCCCCCAAGGCTGGAGCCCATTGACGCAGCCCAGTGCACACCTGGCCAGCCCAGAGAGACCCTGCAGCTGCTCTCTAATCCCCCTTCTCTTCCTCATATTCGACGCCTTCAACTACTCCTAAGGGCTCTCTACACGCACAGCACTGGACCAAAGAGCCTCTTGACTCCGACGGAAGAATAAATTACTAATTTTGCATAGCACTTTGCAAGTCATGGAGGTCTTGCATATATATTTATTTCTCACTCACTGGTACTTCAGCCTCTTCCTCTCTCTTGCCTTTGCCACCAGTTTACACATCTCAAGATTCTTCTCTTTTTAAAAGAAACTCCCGCAGACCCTATACTTCCAATTAACCACCACGCTCTCTTCACAGTCACAGGAGTTCTCTACCCTCTACCTCCCCACCTTCCATTCACAATGCGACCCACTCCAATCACTTCTGTCCTTCCCACCACATGAAATCTCTCATTAAGCTCATCAACAAACTTGTTAAACCCCATGGATACTTCTCAGTTCTGATCTCGCTGACCTCTCAGCAGCATCTCACACCAGGAAACACCTACTCATCCTTTGGTCCTCTCCTCCCTGGGCTTTTCTTTTTTTTGGCCACGCCATGAGGCATGCTGAATCTTAGTTCCCCAACCAGGGATCGAACCCCCGGCCCCTGCATTGGAAGCACGGCGTCTTAACCACTGGACCGCCAGGGAAGTCCCCCCTGGGTTTTTCTTGATACCACACTCCCTTGTTTTCCTTCTCTCCTCACTGGCCCCTTCTTTTCAGACTCCTATGAGGAATTCTCTTCCTATGTGTGTTCCTTAAATGTGACTGGTTCCTTAGAAACATGGTTTGGGTCACTTCTTTGCTCCCTCTGCACGCTCTCTCTGGGTAAATCTCATCCACGCCCATACCTTCAATTACCACCTGCGGCTGACAACTCCTAAACCGTAGCTCCAGCCCTGACCTCTCCTCCTGAGTCCCAGACATCGATGTTCTACTGCCTACTGAGTGTCTTCTCTTTGACAGCCCACACAGGCGCTTTCCACGAAACAAGGCCAGAATCAAACAAGGCATCTCCACCCCTCATCTGCAATGCTAACAACAGTCCTGCTCTTCTCCCACCGTCTCCTTCCGATTCCATCAGCCATCCGGATGTCCAAACCAGACACCTAGACACTGGCCTTGACTTCTTCCTCTCCCTCACACCTTTCATCCAGCTAATCACCAAGTCCTCGCAATGCCACTTCCTAATTTGTTCTTGAATTCACCTTTTTTTTTTTCTGTTGCCACTTCTCAAGTTTATGCTGGTATCGTCTCTTACCTGAATCCCTGCAACAGCCGAAATCAGGGGCTGGGAAACAACAGCTCGCAAGCCAAATCCGGCTCATCACCTTTTTGGTAAATAAAGCTGCATCAGGACACAGCCATGTCCACTTACTTCTATATCGCCTACACGTTATAGGCCTGCTAACAGAGACCATACAGCCTGCTAAGCTGAAAGCATTTATTATCTGGTCCTTTACAGAAAAATTGTCTCCCTGCTCTCTGTCTTACCTCCCTCCAACTCATTCTTCAAACTGCAATCAGAGTGATCTTTCTAAAATTGATCCACAAATCCACAAAGTCAAGGAAACCCCAATCAAAATGCAAAAGGCCTTTTTAAGGAACTTAAGTCTAAAATCTGTCTGGAAAAGAAAATGCCTGAAAATAGCCAAGAAATTTTTGAAAAATAAAACAACTAAGGGAACACCTCCCTAACAAGATATCAAACATACTAAAAAGGTATAGTAATTAAAACAGTAAAGTACTGGTACAAGAAAAGACAAATATGTCAATGATATATACTAGAATGTCAAGAAATAGACCCTAGTCTATAAGAGAATTTAAGATATGACAAAGAATGGCCTATTCAATAAAGGCAGTTGAGCCAATTGTCCATCTATTTGGAAAAATAAATAAATTTGGATCTCTTCCTCACACCAGAATAAGTTTTAAATGGATTAAACAAAGTGAAGTGTTGGCAGAAATTAAAGACTATATTCTGATCCTTGGAGCAGGGAAGCCCTTATGCAAGACAAAAGCCATATAGAGGAAAAAATGGTTAAACCTGACAACAAATACATATTTAAAATTCTGGGGAGGGACCTCCCTGGTGGTCCAATGGTCAAGAATCCGCCTTCCGATGCAGGGGACGCAGGTTCGATCCCTGGTTGGGGAACTAAGATCCCAAATACTGCGGGGCAACTAAGGCCGTGCGCTCTAGAGCCCGTAAGCCTGAACTAGAGAGAAGTCCATGCCCACAACGAAGATCCTGTGTGCCGCAACTAAGATCCGATGCAGCCAAATAAATATATATTTTAAAAGTTAATAATAAAATAAAATTCTGGGGAATTCCCTGGTAGTCCAGTGGTTAGGACTCCATGCTTTCACTGCCGAGGGCCTGGGTTCAATGCCTGGTTGGGGAACTAAGATCCTGCAAGGCACACTGTGCAGCCAAAATAAATAAATAGAATTCTGCATGCTAAAAAAATAAAATGATAAAGTAAAAAAGTGATAGAAAATTTAAAACATAAAAATCAGACAATGATTACAAGACAGAATATACTAAAAGACTGAAAAATCAGTAAGAATTCTTGGAGAGATGAAAATGTTCTAAATGACTGTGGTGCTGGTTGCACAATTCTAAATATACTAAAAACCAGTGAACTGTACACCTTAAATGGGTAAACTGTATGGTATGTGATTTATATCTCAAATAAAGCTGTTACTAAAAAATTTAAGAAAACAAACTAATGACAGAAAAATGGGCAAATGATATTCATAAGTAATTCACACAATGTACACAGAGAGCCAATAAACATGAAAAAATATGCTCAATATCACAATCGTGGAAATACATCTTATAACATGTTGTAATTTTTGTCTCTCTAGAAAATACTCTTAAAAGATTCAACCTTGGCAAAGGTATGGGGAAATACTATCAAGCACTATGGGGCAGGTGTAAACTGATACAATCCTTTTTTGGAGGGCAATCTGCAGGATCT
The DNA here is from genome assembly GCF_964270905.1 of Leucopleurus acutus. Taxonomy (NCBI): domain Eukaryota; kingdom Metazoa; phylum Chordata; class Mammalia; order Artiodactyla; family Delphinidae; genus Leucopleurus; species Leucopleurus acutus. The sequence goes on along the minus strand of NC_139161.1, from coordinate 20,648,863 downwards.
ACTACAATTTAGTATGTGTGCACTCTTCAAATCAGCAATTCCATTTCTAGGTATCTATCCTAGGGAAATAGTCCCAGATATGCAGAGGCAAGTACAAGAATGTTCAGTAAAACATTGACTATAACAGTAAAAAATTTAAAACAACTTAAATTACACTACATATGGAACACTAGGCAGCAGTGAAAAAGAAAAAGGTAGGGACTTCCCTGGTGGCACAGGAGTTAAGAATCTGCCTGCCAATGCAGGGGACATGGGTTTGATCCCTGGCCCAGGAAGATTCCACATGCCACAGAGCAACTAAGCCCATGTGCCACAACTACTGAGCCTGTGCTCTAGAGCCCGTGCACCACAACTACTGAAGCCTGTGCACCTAGAGCCCGTGCTCCACGACGAGAAGCCACCACAGTTGAGAAGCCCATGCACTGCAACAAAGAGTAGCCCCCACTCGCCACAACTAGAGAAAGCCCGCACACAGCAATGAAGACCCAACGCAGCCAAAAATAAATAAATTTATTTAAAAAAAAGAACAAGGTAGATGAATATGTGCCAACACAGAAAGCAGACTTGATGCCAAGAGGAAAAAGGAAGCATAAGAACCATGAGCCAGCTGAGGAATACTACTCAGCAATTTTTTTTTTTAAGATTTATTATTTATTTATTTATATTTATTTTTGGCTGCGTCGGGTCTTAGTTGCGGCACACGGGATCCTTGTTGAGGCATGCAAGATCTTTTGTTGCAGGTGTGCGTGCTTCTCTCTACTTGAGGCATGCAGGTTTTCTCTTTAGTTGTGGCGCACAGGCTCCAGGGCGCGTGGGCTCTGTAGTAGTTGTGGCATGCAGGTTCCAGAGAGTGTGGACTCTGTAGTTTGCGGCACGCAGGCTCTCTAGTTGAGGCATGCGAGCTCAGTAGTTGTGGCATGCGGGCTTAGTTGCCCCGCAGCTTGTGGGATCTTAGTTCCCTGACCAGGGATCAAACCCGTGTCCCCTGCATTGTAAGGTGGATTCTTTACTGCTGGACCACCAGGGAAGTCCCTACTCAGCAATTTAAAAAAAGAATGAAGGGCTTCCCTGGTGGCACAGTGGTTAAGAATCCGCCTGCCAATGCAGGGGACACGGGTTTGAGCCCTGGTCTGGGATGATCCCACATGCCACGGAGCAACTAAGCCTGTGCACCACAACTACTGAGCCTGTGCTCTAGAGCCCGCAAGCCACAACTACTGAGCCCACGTGCCACAACTACTGAAGCCCGTGCACCCAGAGCCCATGCTCTGCAACAAGAGAAGCCACCACACCACAACCAAGAGTAGTTCCCACTCGCCCCAACTAAAGAAAGCCCACGCGCAGCAACGAAGACCCAACGCAGCCAAAAATAAATTAATTAATTAATTTAAAAAAGAAGAATGAACTACTGACATACACAACAACATAAAGCTCAGCAACATTTATGTTAAATTAAAAAAGATAGCATTAAGAGTTTATACTATATGAGTCCATTTCTATGAAATCCAAATATAGGCAATAGTAATCTATGGTGATAGAAAACATTTAGTGGACTAGAAAAGGAAAGATGGACTAGAAAAGGGTACAAGGAAACCTTCTGGGAGAATGGAAACATTCTGTATCTTATTTTGGAAGTTAGTGACATGGGTATACACAATTACTAAAACTCAATGAATTAATCTTAAAAGCTGTATGTTTTATTGCACGTTAAATAGTGTATATATATATATATATATATATAAATCCTATCACACTATTCCTCCACTTAAAACCCTTTAAATGATTATTCATCACCCTAAGGTAAAGTCCAAACTCCTTAGCATCACCCACAGGTCACTTATGACCTAACCTCTGTCTTTCTCTCTAAACCATTCTCCTCCTTGAAGTGCTAACCCAGCAGTTATCAAAATATGGTCCAGGAGCCCCTGGGGATCTGTGAGGTCAAAACTGTTTTTAAAATACTAAGATGTCATTTGCATTTTTTACTCTTTTTTTTTTTTAAAAGCAATGGGATGCTTTGTGTGTGTGTGTTTATAAAAATTTATTTATTTATTTATTTATTTTTGGCTGTGTTGGGTCTTTGTAGCTGTGTTCAGGCTTTCTCTAGTTGCAGCGAGTGGGGGTTACTCTTCATTGCGGTGCGCGGGCTTCTCATTGCAGTGGCTTCTCTTGTTGCGGAGCACGGGCTCTAGACGCGCGAGCCTCAGCAGTTGTGGCACACGGGCTCAGCAGTTGTGGCTCGCAGGCTCTAGGGCGCAGGCTCAGTAGTTGTGGCTCACGGGCTTGGTTGCTCCACGGCATGTGGGATCTTCCTGGACCAGAGCTTGAAGCCATGTCCTCTGCACTGGCAGGTGGATTCTTAACCACTGTACCACCAGGGAAGCCCCCCTTTTTTACTCTTATTCTCTCACAATTGTACAGTGGAATGTCCCAGAGGCTCCATGACATGTAATTACACTATGTAATTAAATGTGTCAACAATTAGAATATCTATATAACTTAGTAATGGATATTTACCAAATGACCAATTCACAATTTATAAAATCAGGCATGGGTGAAAGATCTATTCAAAGCGCAAGAGAGAGACCAATGGATTTTAATGTAACAGAGTATTAAAAGTTCATTGATGTGATTTCACATCACCTATTGAACTTTAGTGTAATGTCAAAGAATATCTACATTTATCTGAAAGGCTTATTAAAATGTTCTTCCCTTTTCAAACTAAATACCATGATGTGTGAGGCCAGATTTCCTTCATATACTTCAGCTGAAACAGCCTACTGCAACAACTGAATGCAGAAGCAGCTATGAGAATTCAGCTGTATTCTATTAAGTCAAAGTTAAAGAGATTTGCAAAAATGTAAAACAATGCCAGGTTCCTCACTAATTTTTTTGTTTGTTTTGTAAAATATGGTTATTTTTCATTAAAATTTTACTTATATTAATATATAATGGGTTTACTTTTTATTATTTTTAAATACATAGTTTTTACATTTCTCAGCTTTCATTTTTAAAGTGGTAAATATGAATAGATATAATACATCTAAACAAAAGCTCTGTAGGAGACTCAATTTTTAAGAATACAAAATGTCCTGAGACCAAAACTGCTACTCTAGCCATACCACATTATTTTCAGTTCCTAAACATCATGTGATGTTTGTCTCCCAGCCGTTGCATATGCTTTTCTCTCTGCTTTGTACACACTCATCAGTCTGCCTGGCTAACTCCCACTCAACACTCACGTCTTGGTTTAAACATCACTTCCTACCTCGTTGCTCAAACTGGATTAGGTATCCCTCCTATGTACTCCCACAGTACTCTGTCCGAGCTTATATCATAGTCCCATCCTGTGACTGACTGCTTATTTACATGACTGTATTACCCACTATATTCCTTGAGTGCTTGGATTAGACCTTGTTCACAGCTAAATCCCCAGAGCCTGTGGCACCGTCTGGCACATACAAGCATCTGTGAATATTTACTGATAGAATAAGTTAATGTAATATTCATCATAACCAATCAAGTACTATTATTTTCATAAGAAAACTGAGGCTCAGAGAAATGATGTGTTCAAACAAATTCACCTAGAAAGTGTGAGCTGACAACTGTATTCCAAGTCTTTTACCTTCAAACCCTCATTCTCTGGCATAGGTGGAAGAGTTTACCTGGGAACTAATGGCATACTTCAGGTAGGACAGGATGAGAGGATTGGGGGAAGGTCCAATCATGGCCTGCTCCAGTAGTGCTTCTGCAAGGGGAATAACAAAGGAAGACTGAGTGGTTACAACAATTCTGGGTTTAGCCCTCCCATCCTTCCTTCCTACTTCACTTGAGACCTGCTAGGTTGAGAATGTCCCAGGTGGCTCCTTTGGGAAAGAATTTCTTCATATTGATTGCCCACTGGTAGTCACTCCATCGCTCCTTCCAAGCTTGCAGAATGGCTTGCTTCAGGTTCACCACCTTCATGATTTTACTCTGAGGAGGCGGGGCCCGTGGCGGTCAGCCTTGAGGTGGGAGAAGTCGAGCTAGAGAAGGGGCTAGGGGATTCTGAGGAAAAGAACGGGGGGCGGGGGTGCAGCACAGAGTTGAATGGAGAAGATACAGGATGATTAAAGGGAGGCAGAACAAAAATGCGGAAAAGGAGAAAGGGGAAAAGTAGGGATCCTGTCAGGTTTTTCCCTCCTGAATCAACTTTCTCTAAACTGGAGCACTAAGAAGAGGGTGTCAAATGGGCTTAATACGAAGAATAATGGGTACCAAGGGGTTAAGCCAGTTCCGGTTGCCTAAATACGCCCTTAGCTCTGGCTGCGTCCCTCAGCCACTACCATCCCAAATCCAGATTCCCCCCCCCCCCGCATTCCCTCCACCTTCCCCAACCCTAAAACTATAATTCCCTCTTTCCTTTTCATCCACCACCTCCCCAAATTTAAGCCTACCGGATAATCCAGTCCTAGATCCTAGGTACCGCCATTTTGGCACTTATCAAAGGGCTAATTTTCTATTGGCTGGGAGTAACAAACATGAACCAGTAGGAATGCAGCAAGAGATCGCTCATGCCACGATGTCTTCTGGGAGTTGTAGTTCCTTGGACTCCGCTGGCGCGGACGCTAAGCGAGGAACCCAAGAGACGAAGCTGGTCAGCTCGCATTGTTTCTCTCCTTTAGGAAAAGACTACTAGGAGCTGAGGCATCCCAAAGACTCGGGGGGCTTAGGGAGAAAGGCTCTCGAAAGGTCTCCCTTTTATCAGGCATCGTCCAGTGACGTCACTATCGACCGAACATTTAAATCACTTTCCGACACCCTTCCATTACCCGTAGTTAGTAGGTACACCAAAGGTGTGGCATACGTTCAGCAATAGGTTTTCTCTTTCCTGGCCTCCTTTTGTTCTCCTAAACCCCTGGATCTTCCTGAGTTCTTCTCATTTCCACACCTATATTCCAGAAGTGACACTGAGTCTCTGTCAGTTGTACACACCTCACCCACTACTTCACCCCCAAATCTGGAAGTCCTCTCAGAATCTCTTGGCCCAGAATACTGCTTGACTACAGGGAGACATAAGGAGGAAACTGAGGTTTAGGATATAGAAAATAAGGAAAGTTTGAGAAACTGTTACAGTCAAGAGGACCTAAGGAGACACGGTGACTAAATGTAACTTGGTATCCTGAATGTGATCCTGAAACAGAAGAACATTAGGTGAAAACTAAGCAATCTGAATAAAGCGTGGACTTCCGTTAATAAAAATGTATCAATATTGGTTCATTAATTGTAACATGAACCATACTAATGTAAGAGGTTAAAGGCGGGGGGTTGGGTGTGGGGTACATAAGGACCCTCTACTATCTTCAAATTTTTTCCTATAAATCTAAAACTATTCTTTAAAGAAATGTTTATTAAAACCAATATAATGTCTCGCTTTATCCTATGGAACCATATCGTAGATAATTACGTCCAGTGTTCGGGGTATTAGCCCTTCTTCCTCCCTTCCCTGCAGTGAGAAGCCAAAAGCAAATGCTACCCACCTCTGACTCCAACATCTGGGCCTCATCTGAGCTTCCCTATACACAGGCCTCATCCCTGTCCCGTCCCGTGGGCAGGTCATCGCTAACATTTACAACCAGAACAACATGGAAGCCTCCAGCCAGTGTCCTGCTACCCCTATTTTCAGCCCCCCATCCCATACTGTGAGGAGCCTCATATTCCCATCCATGAGTCCAAGCTCCATCCATATTTCCCAATAACCATTCTTTGGTCATACTTTCAGTGGCAAAATCAGTTCTCAGAGGGATGACTCTGGAAGAGCAGTCCACTAAGGCCCTGGAAGCAAACATGAGGCCCTCAGGGCAGAGAATCCCAGGATCCTGGGTATCTGGAGCATAGTTTAAACAGGGAGACAAGAACTCCTGTTCTGAAGAGGAGAGTGCACCTGGAGGAGAGCCAGATCACATCCCTCTAAGGTCATGACTGCCTATGGCCTTCCTTCATCCCCGTAACCCACCCACAACCCCTTGCATTCTGCTCCCTTTAGTGCCTGCCCAAGCGACACCACGGGGAAATTATGTTTATACAAAACAGCTGCTAAATATGTGTAGCCAAAGCTTCCAAAGCAGGAAGGAGGGTGGACCCAGACTCCTCACACTTAACCTCCAAACTCCCCCCCGCCCCACACACACACATATACTAGAGACAGCCACAGACCCTTTTTCTCAGCAGTCCCTCACATATCTGGCTCCCCTTCTTCTCCCAGGGCCCTCACTCTACCTTTGCCTCTTCCCTCCTCTCATCTCTTTGCTGTTACTGCAGCTTAGGGCTCCCCACCTTGACCCATCCCTGGATCCTGCAGCTCCTTTCCCATCCGTCAGAGCCCAAACTGCCCTCTTGGAGAAAAACTGTCAACCTTGTTAACTGCTCCTGACTTAGTAGGTATTTGGTTCAGTCCACATGGGAGTGGAGAATGTTTGGGCCCTGAGGATAGTGATAGTCTGAACTCAAATCATCCCCTTCTGGGCTTCCCTGGTGGCGCAGTGGTTGAGAGTCCGCTTGCCGATGCAGGGGACGCGGGTTCGTGCCCTGGTCCGGGAGGATCCCACATGCCGCGAAGCGGCTGGGCCTGTGAGCTATGGCTGCTGAGCCTGTGTGTCCGGAGCCTGTGCTCTGCAACGGGAGAGGCCACAACAGAGAAAGGCCCGCGTACCGCAAAAAAAAAAAAAAATTATCCCCTTGTTTCAGGAAGCTGGCAGATCTCCGGGGGGCTCCTCCTCCCCACTTTACAGTGGCAGGGAGGTGGCTTCTGTGGTGAGACAGTCTGCCTTCCCTATCCCCCACCTGTCACCAGCAGCCCTTTCTCTTGGATTGGCAGGGTTTCCCCAAGGACTGGACTCCTAAGGGTGTAAAAGAACTCCCTTATTATTATTTTTATTTTTTTTTTATTTTGGCCATGCCGCATGGCTTGTGGGATCTTAGTTCCCCAACTAGGGATTGAACCTGGGCCCTTGGCAGTGAAAGCGTGGAGTCCTAACCACTGGACCACCAGGGAATTCCCTGAAAGGGCTTCCTTAGTTCTGGGCAAGGGCTATTTCCAATTTCTCTACTTTGGCCTGACTCTCTAGTCTGTCAGTTTCAGAGACAGCCTTTCTGTACACCACTGCTTCCCTTCAGACCAGAATAGCTTCCTAGAACTCGCAAGCTCTTGGCTTGCCCTCCACAAGGACAGGACTCCATGATAATACTCCTGTGGATGAGAGAAGAGATGCCAACATCCCCTTTGTGTGTAGAAGGAAACCCACCCCACACACAGCCCCTCTTACATATTCCACTTTCCTTGGCTATCCTTTCCTTCTCCCTCAGCACTGATACAGACTGGGCTCCCACTTCTGCTCTCTTAGCCCTGAGCCCCAGGCTCTTCATCTTGTTGCCTGGTCTGGCTGGGGAAGGGGTCTGGCTGGAGAAGAGGGGCAGATAGAAGCCAACCAGGCAGAGTGACATGGCGACACTGGAGCAGTAGCAGAAAAGGAACTAGGTCAGGGTGAGGACTTGGGGTGGAGTAAGAGGCTGTGAGGAATTGGGGTTTTGGTAACCAAGGACATGGAAACATTCCTCACCTAGGCTGTAAAGAAGTATAAGGAAAAGTGGCAAGTCTAGACCCAGAAACACTGAAATACTTGGTAAGCGTACAACACACAAAGGGTTTCATCTTCCCTTCTCTCTATAGGGTAACTGACTCGTTTCCCCTCCTCTAACTGGAACATTTTCCTTTGGATGCTTGCCTGGGTCCCCCCACTAAGGGGAGTTAATTGGCAGCAGGTGGGTGGGAAAGAAAGAGAGTTGTTCCCACACACTCATACACAGCTGGCTCCAAACCAGTTCCCTCCCCCTACCAGTCCCCACCTCAGAATCCCTGCTCTCTGTCTATCTGGGGAAGAGGAAGATGGGGGAGAAGGCTACGAGGTAGTTCCAGGGACAGCTCCTGGATGCCCACAGTTCCATCTCTGTCTTCCCACTGCCCCCAGGAAAGGTCCACAAAGAGACAAGCCAGGACAGTGAAAGGCAGAATTTGAACCAATCCTTGGAGTTGTTTCCTCCCTAACACCCTGAAGGATGCCTTCCCTCTCCACACCCTCCAGCACGGAGAAAAGAGTGCTGTGATCCTGAATCCTGGACAGGCCAGCTGCTCCTTCCTCCGGGCTCTGAGAGCCACTCTGTACTCTTGGCCTCCACATCAACCTGTCCCATCTCTCCTTTAACTGAAGGGGGAGGGCTGCAGTGTGGTAGGTAAAGGAGACTGCCCCATACCCCTCCCCTCCTCTCTCCTCCTGCCAAAGCAGGACGAAGGGGATCCACACGGCAGAGAAACCAGAAGCTGGGCACATTTAGGGGATCCAATACCTGGCATGTATTAAATGTTCAAAAAAAAGTGTCAAATGAATGAATAAAAGTAGGAGAAACTCTGAAAGACAACCTGGAGAAGGTGTCAGCTTGGTTTGCCATTTCTATCCTCAGATACCAAACGCAAGGCTCAGCCAGGCCCGAGTCCCTTCGCTGATTCTTTTTTGTGACCCATAACCAGGACACGTGATGGGACAAATGTGGTCGATAGGGGGGCATTAAGTGGCCACTTTACTCTTAGCAGGACAATTGTTTGCTAATTTCCCAGTCTCTCATCTCTGCCAGCCACTTAATCCCCAATTCCCATAAACTGACCCCCCTTTCTTTCCTCCATTTCCACCATCTTTTCTTGATTAAAAAATTGGTAAGAGGGAGAAATACCTGGGCTTTAAGTTCTCTTAGTTGGTGATACCTCAGTTTCCTCTGCTTTCCAGAGTCTTTCCAGAACTCCCCAATAAGTGGGGCTGTGTCTGCAGAGTCAGGGGGTGTCTGCTGGACACCTCATCACTTGCTGACATCACTCAGAGCCCAGGAGGTCAAGATGAGATGGGGAGAGGAATTACTGAGGCCCAGGCCACTGAGCTAGTTCCAGGACAGGCTGGCAGAGGGCTTGTCCCCTGTTCCCCCAAACTGTTTGGGGCTTCTTGGCAGGGGTGGAGAATGCTGTGTGGGGTCTTGGCTTCCAGGCTTTTGGGGAAGCTATTCAGAAAGCAATCTGGATCCCCTGGCTTCTAGGGGTGGGACCCTTGAGAAATCTTGGGGTGCTTCCTAGCAACAGTCTGGGAGGGAGAGAAGGAAAGGGAAGGAAGAGAGGGAGGGGCCTGGGCATAGCTGTTCCAATGGGAGCCCAGAGAACAGGCTGTTCTTGCTGCCTCCTTGGCAACCAAAGTCTAAGAGGGAGGGGGCCGTCAGATGTATCCCCTTGCGGGGTCTCTATCCATCCTCACTCATGCCCCACCATTCTGTTCTCCCCTTGGACTCAGCGCTGAAGCAGGGGTGGTGGGGATGGTAGGAGCATCCCGGTAGAGGTTTCATGGCAAGGAGGGAACATGAGTTGGGGATGAAATGACCATAAGGTGAGCTATAAGCTTCAAGAAATGGGGGTAGGCAGGGTGAGTGCGGTGGGAACGGGAGTGATGCAACACAGGGCCAGGGGCTATAAGCACAGACTTGGGCTGGATCCTGGCATCTGGCAAGATGCCTGCTTTGGAGGCAGTATGCCCTTCACTTTGTCCTTGCCCAGGTCTGTTACCAGCCCACATCTGGAGCCAAGGAAAGGGAGAGAGGTAAGGAGAAGATAAGAATGGTGAACTTTCATCTTTGAGTTCAAGGTGCTCACTCTGGCCCCAGGGAAAAAAGATGGATCAGGAGACACTTCATTTTCTATGGCTCTGGGTCTAGGATTTCAAAAAGTCTCCCTCATCTAATAACTTTAGGGCCTTTCATCAAAAAGATGTGGTGGGGGGCTTCCCTGATGGCGCAGTGTTGAGAGTCTGCCTGCCGATGCAGGGGACACGGGTACGTGCCCCGGTCCGGGAAGATCCCACATGCCGCGGAGCGGCTAGGCCCGTGAGCCATGGCCGCTGAGCCTGCGCGTCCGGAGCCTGTGCTCCACAACGGGAGAGGCCACAACAGTGAGGCTCGCGTACTGCAAAAAAATTAAAAAAAAAAAAGATGTGGTGGGGAAGCCAGAATGGAGGGGAGACAAAAACCGTAGCACTTTCACCTTCTCGCTCTGGACTCCATCACCCTGCCCTACCTAATCCAGATTGCTGCTAGACCTCTCCACTGCCTCCTGCTTCCGGCTGATGGATGCAGAGGACACATGCACCTCATCTCATAAATGTATCTTATGTACTGAGATTATGTACTGCCTAACTCCTTGGGTAGCCCAATCCCAAGGGACTATCTCCATACATGGTACAGCCTGCACCCTAAGCACTGTACACCGCGGCCCTGCCCTGCGCCCCCCCCCTCCACCAATCAGCCAAACCCGATCACTGAGGAGGTGGCATTGATTGGCAGACAGCCACCATCACTGCACCTCCCCCTGCATGCTGCCCTGACCCTGCGTGATCAGCTTCCTGCCCCATATTGCAGCTGTTGCATGTCCACCGTGAGCCCAGGCTGAACCCACAGGTTCATTTACTGCATGCTGACACTGCACACTGCAGCCCCAATTCCCCACTGCAGGCTCCCTTCCCCCACTGCAAACCCCTAATCACCACCTCTCCACTCTGCATCCCATGCATTTCTCATCCCCTTGATTCCAGGGGGTCCCAAGAGAGTCACTCTCCCCTCTTCCATGCATTGCAAACCCCAATACCCCCTAAAAGAAGTGGTTCCAACAGAGCTGAGGATGCAGGTGGCTGAGACTAAGAAGACCAAGGGCAGGGCTCCCCTGGTGGCGCAGTGGTTGAGAGTCCGCCTGCCGATGCAGGGGACACAAGTTCGTGCCCCGGTCCCGGAAGATCCCACATGCCCTGGAGCGGCTGGGCCCGTGAGCCATGGCCGCTGAGCCTGCACGTCCGGAGCCTGTGCTCTGCAACGGGAGAGGCCACAACAGGGAGAGGCCCGCATACCGCAAAAAAAAAAAAAAAAAAAAAAGACCAAGGGCAGCCCAATTCACATAGGCTGTTGGTCAGAACCCCACATTTGACAAGTGATTCAGGACAAACTGGGCAACTGGTAAAACAGCTCCCCTTCACACACACACACACACACACACCCCTCTCCAAGAGCAGAGAGTGGAGACAGGGCCCCGCCCTGGGAGCCGTGGGAAGGCTATGGCCCCCACTGGTAAAAACTGAGCTAATGACAGCAGGTGAACCGGAGGGGTAGGGGAGAGTGCTGGGGTAATTAGGGCTCTGCCTGGTGCTGGGAGATCCTGAGATGAAAGGATCTGGCGTCACTGGGTTGGTTTTATGTCCATGAATGCAGGTGTGTGTGTGTGTGTGTGTGTGTGTGTGTGTGTGTGTGTGTGTGTGTGTGCATGAGGGGTGGGGCTGGCATGATGGGGAGACCTCTCCTTTGGGGAAGGGGATCCATTTTTACACAGCCCACCCTCCTCCTTAGACTGGCCCTGTACATTTGGATTGGGGGGGGGCAAACATGGGAGGAAAAACCACCTCTGTGAAGCTGAGAGTTGAAGGGGTAGGGCAAGCCTTACCCCCTCCCCAGCTCAGCAAGAGGACCAGATTGTTGAGGAAATGACTGGTGACAGTGAATAGAAAAAGCCTATACTGGAGGAGGGTGACATTTGAAAGAGGAGGCAGTGGATCAGGTAATGATGTTAGAAATGAGCCTGCAAGGGAGGTAATGGGGAAGCATACCTCCAAAAGGATTAAAAACACAGGATGATTGAAGTTAAAAGGACCTCAGGGGTAACCGTGCACAATGCTCAAATTTTAAGGTTGAGGCAGCTCTGCCACCTAGAGCGGTGGCGATTTGTTCAAGGTCACACAGTGAGTTACTGGCAGAGAAGGGACCCGAACTCAAAACAAACTCTAAACCTCCTGGGGTTTGGTATTTAGACTTTCCCCCCGACTTCTAAGGTGCAGGCGGCTCGCCGATAAGCCCTTCTCCATCCCCGTGGTGCATCTCCCCCAACCCTGCAATTCTTCCAGCAAGGGAAGGCTATTTTCTAAATGACATCTCTTCCAAAATATGTCACCAAGTACCACTCCCGCCGGAGACGCCTGGAGTGGGGCGGGCAAGTGCGGGCGGGGCGGGGGCAGAGGCGGCCGAGGGGCGGCTGGCCGGGGTCCCGGGGCGCGGCGGGGGACGGGAGGCGGGGGCCGGCGGCGGCGGCGGCGGCGGCGGCGGCGGCGTCTAGGCGGCCTGCAGGGAGCAGCCGAGAGCCTGCCGGGCGCGCAGAGCCCGAGCCCCAGCCAGAGTGGGGCGGGGGAGGGAGGAGCTAAGAGCGGCCGCCGCCTCTGCCGGAGGAGCCGCGGGGCCGCCACACTCGCCCCCCGCCCCCCCGCGCTCACTCGCACTCACACCCGGGCGCAGGAGGCGGGCGGCCCGGGCCCCACCGGCCCCCCATGGACGCCCCCGGCACGGGGCGCTGAGACCCCCGCGTCGCTGCCCAGCCCGGTCCAGCGCGCCACGCCGAGGTAAGGGGGAGGGAGCGAGGGGGCATTAATATGCAAATGCATCGCGATTGATTATGCAAAGCCGCGGGGCTCTCTGGCCAGCTCCCAGGTGGGCTGGGGGCGCCCGAGGGGTACCCGCTGCCAGCCTCAGCTTTCCCGGACGCCCCGGTGACCCTGTCACTGGCCGGGAGCTTGCAACTTACTCCCTGGGGAAGAGAGGCGTTGCTGGGAGGTCGGTGGGCCCCGGGGTTCGCCGGCGGAGATGGCGTCCGGGCCTCCCCCTCGAGGGCCCGCCCGGCCTCTGTCCGGCCCGTCCGCTGCGCATTCCCGGGCTCGGCCCCGCTGCCGGCCGCCGGAGCTCCCCCGCCCGCCGCGCCGCGGTTTGTTTACGGTGCGCCGGAGGCCTGCCCCCCCAGCTCCCACCCCTAGCCTCCCAGGCCGAGGCCGAGTGGCCTTTGCAAAGCTGCCTCCAGCTGCGGAGGGCGGTAGGAGTGGGGTGGGGGGTGGGCTTGCACTGGCCCCGGGAGGAGGAAGTCCCCCCCCCTTCACCCGCCTCCCCAATTGAACATGGCTCTCTGGTTGCAACACTCCTAATTGCAAAAACGCGACTGGTTGGGGGGGGGGGGTGTGTGCGGGGCGGGGGGGGTGTATCTGAGGGTTCCTAGATGATTAAGGGAGTTGCAAGCTAGGGCGGTTAGGGAAGAGAGGGAGGAATGGACCCGTGTTGTGTGTGCCACCCGTTTCCCTCCCCTTGCAACGTGTCTCTGGTGCCCCTTCTCTGCCTGGGGCCTTCCCTAGTCCAGTGTGAAGGAAAAGCCTGCCGGGTGGGGGATGATAGGGGCAATGGAGAGAGCCACGCGTTTCCAGGGGTGGAGGTTGCAGAAGGAAAGTCAGTGAGATGGGAGCCCACCTCTCAGTGCTGGCTCTGGCCCCAGGAGGGGGAAGGGATGAAGGGGGCTGTTGTCCAAGATGAGGGGGGAAGCAAACGTGACATGCAGACACACAGATGTGCCCACATAGACAGCCACATGCACACCCAGGGACACCCAGGCGGATTCAAGGACAGGAGCTGCTGGACACACCCACATGGGGACAAGGGAAGAGGCTGGCTGCCACTGCACAGGGGAGCTCAGAGGGGTGAGACACACCCACAGGAGACCAAGAGCAGGGAGACCAACCCATGCACATACCCATGCACAGGGTCACATGGAGATGCTGTCACACACAACAAGGAGGAGTCGCTGTCACCCACACAGAAAAAGTCACTATCGCACGCTTGCATGAACACAGAGCAATTGCACACAGCCGTACATTACAAAAGACCCTGTCACTCACAGGCACACACGTGCTCGCATGAGCCCAGTCACACAGGCATCATCTCCTTGCCGTATCAGTCGCTGTCACTCAGTCAAACGCAAATGCAGTTACACATCAACACACGGATACACAACTTAGCAACAAGTATTTTCCTGGACTCTTACTGTGGCTCTCTGAGGTTCTGTATACCACCAAACCCCTGCTCCCATAACGGTGTAAGGCATGCATTCACGATAACATTTTCCACCTCTTTCGCTTGTCATCCCCCCCCTCCCCTAGATGGTGAGCTCCTTGAGACCTGGGAGAATCTCTGGAATTGCTCTGGATCTCACCCAGAGCCTAGCATAGGAAGTGCTCTGTAAATACTTGTTAATTGATTGACTGTGGGAACTCCGGACACAGGTACACTCATTTGCACACAGTCCCAGGGCCTCAGGTGCAGAAGGCACTTACAAGGCTCCGGCCCACACAGTCACAGGTCTACAACTCTGGATGCGCACGGTGTAGCTGTGCAGTCAGGCACACCCCTAGATGGACATACAGTCATAGACTTTTCTCCTCAAGCTTCCTCCTGTCTTCTTTTTTGAGGTTCTTTTTTTTTGAGGGACAGAGAAATTAGAGCAAAGAGAGTAGGGGGTAGGGGAGTTCTAGAGGGCCGAGTCATGGACCCGAAGCAGTGCTCAGTGACTTCAGGAGCTGAGATGATCCTGGTTGCTGGGGGGAGGGGGTCTTGGGGAAACCTGGCTCCTAGGAAGCAGCCTTTATCCCCACCCCAAAAGCAAATAAGGAACCTAGCTGCCCCTGCTGGGGTTGTTTGAGCCATTCCTGGGGATGCTCACGGGCCCCCAGCTGAGTTCCTGCCTCCCACCGTGAGTCTGGCCCCTTTACCCACCTCTGCCCTCCTGTCTAAACTTGGAAGCCTGCCGTAGGAGGCAGTATGTTGGTGAGTGTCTGGGTGAGTGATGTGTATTTTTGACTTGGAATTTCGCTCCAACGCTCTGTCTCTGCTGTGTCTCCTCCCTCCTCGCTTCTCTGCTAGTCTGTAACTCTCACCTGTCCCTGACCCCGTCGACCCCTGTTCTGGTCTCCGTTTCTGCCGCAGCCTCCTTGCTCAGAGCTGGGAACTGGTGGTGAGGTTCTTCATTCTTCTCCAGTTGTTCATTCTCAAACCCCGCCCCGCCCTGCCTCTGGGGTCAGCGGGAGGTTGGGGTGGGGGGCAGGGGGCTCAGCTGGCTGCTCAGGACATCCTGCGCTTCCTCAGTACTGCAGCTGCGGCCAGCGAGTTTGGGAGGCTGGGAGTGGGGGGGAGAAGGAAAGGGGGTCGGCCACTGCCCATGCTGATCTCTCAGGCTGGCAGGCTCAGCCAGGGGACACCAGCTGGGTGGAAGGCCTGGGTGTGCAGGCCATGGCTAGCTAGCTCCCAAACAGGCCGGTGAGGGGGCTCCCTCCACACTGACCCGCTGGAAGATAATTGCCCCCGGGGGCAGTGGCAGGAGTTGGCAGGACCCGGCTGAGCTGGGTCTTTGGCAGGACTCACAGTGGCCTTTCTCCACACCCCTGGCAGCTGAGACCCACCTCAGAGATGCCCAACAGCTGTGTCTGCTTTGCCCAGCCTCAGAGCCTGGTTCTGAGGGTACAGCTGCCCAGACTTCGTGAGGCCCTCTCCCATGCGCTGGCCCTCCAGCCCAGAGTGGCAAGTCTTCCGGAGAGGGAGTTTGAGCAGGGGACATCTACCATTTCTGGCCATGCTCCCCTCTAGCTGTGGCCCAGACCATGGATGAGGAGGCACTGGTAGGGATTCTACCATAGAGAATCCATGGCTGCTACTGAAAGGGAAACTGAGGCTGGGTCACAGGGAACACATAGCTGGATGAAAGAACAAGATATTGTTCCTCTAGCAGGTGATATGCTGTAATGGTTAAAAACAGGGAGATATATATATATATATATATATATACACACATATATATAGGAACTAGATCGCCTGGGTTTGAATCCCAGCCCTGCCACTTGTAGGCTGTATACTCCTGGGCAAGCGATTTAACCTCTCACTTGCCTTGTCTGTGAATTGAGGAGGATCATACCTACCTCATTCAGCTTTTTGAGGATTAGAGGAGTCAGAATACATAAAATGCTTTAACAAGTGCCTGGTGCCTAACAAGCACTGTATGTGTTAGCTGTTACAACGAGGAAGTCTGTAGGTCACTTCTTGGAGAAGCTCGGTGGAGAATTGGATCTCCTAGACATCACAGGAATGGGATGGGGATGGGGGGTGGTAGGGATAGTGGGTCCCTAATCTCCAGTCTCCTCAGCCTCCACGTCCCCTCTCTCTCCCGCATGAGTTTGTGCAGGCTGGAGCCCCTCTGCCTTGCCCTCCTCTGATCACCTTTTAGCTGCTTCTTAAAAGGAGCTCTTGACATCTCAGCCTGGACACACCTCCCCAGTTAGGGGCAAATGCATGAATGTTTGGGCATCACTGCATCTCTGGTTAGGACAAGTCTGAGCACTGGGAATGGGGGAGAGAAAAAACAAGGAAAGCAGGCTCTCTCCATACCCCCGCTCCTTTCTTATGAGTAGAGTACGGCACCCTTCCTCTCTCCTGGGGACCCAGCATCTCAGCTACCTGCCATTGATCAATCAACCAGGACCCAGCCCGGGCTGACAGATTCCCCACCCCTGCATGGAGGGGGCATTAGTGTGGAGGACGGTGGCAGTGAATAAGGAGGGTGTTAGGCGTGGCACCTCGAGATCCAGGGTCTGTCCTGGGTTGCCACCTTTCCTCTGCATCTGGTGATAAGACTCCTCTCTCCCCCCAAATCCCTTTTATGCAGCTCCCCCAGGACAGTGGTGGGGATATGCCTTGTGGTGGGCCACTGGGGAGCCTCTGGAGTAGGGAGCTCATCTCAACCCTGGTTCTCATGGCTCTAAAGGTGCTTGGGGGACTTTTGTGCCTCTTGGGGAGGGAGGCGAGCGTGACCATGGCGGGAAGAGCGCGGGCTGGGAGTTAGGAGGCTGGGTTTTCACCATTTGCCAGTTTCTGACTCTGGGCCTAGGTTTTCATAATCTGGAGACAATGATGCCCACCTCACGCAGAGTGAGGGTAAATAACATAACGTGGGGTGACACCTGTGGTCAGTCGGTATTGCATCCTGGCACTGGCACGGCAAACAACGCCTGTGGATTCTCCTCTCTTCCCAAGGCCTGGAACGCTCCAGGGTGCGGATACACACGCTGCTTGGAACCAGAGACAGTTCTCCGTCTCTCACAGAGGCATCTGGGGCTGCTGGAGGGAGGGGAGCATGTGGTTTTCAGGCATATGGTGTCGCCTGCCTTCCTGGCAGGCCAGGGCTGGGGCACCAAAGGGGACCTCCCGCTTGCATGCCATTGTGTGAGGTGGTCCAGAGGGAGGGGTCAGAAGTTCTCTGGGTAGACAAGGGGAGCAAGATGGAACTTATTGGTGCCCAGAAAATGCTATCCTTGGTCCCCTGCTTTGGAGGTGGGCACCCAGCACTGGGGACTGGGGTTAAAGGTTAGGGCCAAAGGCACAGCCACACCTCCAGCAGTGGCAGAGCAGCGTGATTGGCCCCAGCCCCCAGCCCTCTTCCTCCTCTCTTACTCTTGTAAGGAAGAGATGAGCTCTTGGCTCCTAGAGCCTTAGCTGCCTGTTTCATTTTCTCTTTTACCCAGGCGCGTGGGGCGTGGGCGAGGGAAGGGGAATGGGACCTGAGGCTTTGGTGGCTATCAGCGTCTTTGTACACATCAGTGAGTGGGTGTGTTGTGCGTGCAATCCATGTATGCGTGTTTTGGGCATGTGTGGGCTGGGGAGGGCTCTGAATATCTGCTGGAATGGGGTACCCAGAGCCCGAGGCTCTGCGCATGCGGGGTGAGTGTGTGTGTCTGCACGTGTCCGTGTGTGTGCGGGAGACTCAGCTGCATTTACTTGCTCTCGCCTGCTCTCTCTCCCTCGTATGCGCTCCCCTCCCTCCCTTCTCCCTCTCTCCCTCTCTCCCTCCCTCCCTCCCCCTCTCCCTCTCTCCCTCTCTCCCTCTCTCCCTCTCCCTCTCTCTCTCTCTCTCTCTCTCTCTCTCTCTCTCTTTCTGTCTCTCTCTCTCTCTCTCTCTCTCTCACACACACACACACACACACACACAATTTTCAATCTCTCTCTCTCTCTCCCCATTCCCTCCCTCCCTCTCCTGGCTTCTCTCTCCCCGCTTCTCTCTTCGTCCCTCTCCCCCACCTCCCCTCCTCAGCCAGTTCTGCTTGGGTGGGGGCTATCTTCCGCCTCTCTGGGGTGCCTGGGAGAACATCCCTGCTTTTCTTTTCCCATCCACTGTTCCCTTCCCTCCTGGGCGTGCTCCCCAGGGCTTGCAGACTCCTCTCTGCAGCCTCCTCCTTGGAAGAGGGGAGTGGGGAAGGGAGGACCCCAAGCCCTGTGCCCCTGATGCCATCTGCACTGAGCGCCTTGGCTCTGTGACATTCATGCCTCCAGCCTTCAGCTGCCCCACCTCCCAGCTCCGATTACCCGCTGGCTGCTGGGGGGAGGGCAGGGAGAGTATGCCCAGCTTGTGGGTGCTCCTAACTCTGCCTTCTTGGCTATTTGGATCTCCCCCTCCATTTCTGGGGGGAACTGGGGCAGGGGGCACGAAGTTCTGTGGGTTGACAGGGAAGGGGCTGAGCTCTTGAGCATGGATGTGGGCACAACCATCGTCAGTAGGCGTGGGGGGGGATGGAGGTGAACCCTAGACTTGGGCGCCCACCTTAATGCCTGACTGGAGCTGGCCTGGGGTGGGAGGAGGGACAGGAGAGCAGCAGGTGGGTGAGGTTATGGTGGGGTTGGGCGGGAAGCACAGTCTTTGATGTTAATACTGGGCATCTGGCCCAAGTCAAGGCTACTGTTTATGTCTTTCTGTCTGTGACCTGCAGGGGGGAATTTCCTGTTATATTCTTTTGGAGGAGAAGATCCTTTTGTTTAAGTAACCTATCTCCCCCTTATATTATATCCCCCAACCCCATCTCCCATTCTCTAGCCTCCAAGGCCCCACAGTGGCTAGGAGATCAGACTTAAGGGTCACTGCCCTTAAGCTCCAGAATCCCATCTCATGGGGGCCCAGCCAGAGCCCACCAAAGAGTGCTGCCTCAGCCCCTGCCCACCCACGCTCCCCCCCGCCGCGCTTGCCAAGCTGGTGCCTCTGTCTGTGTACTCCTCTGCCATGTCACACCTGCCAAATAGTACCTCCCTTCCCGCCTTCACTCCTCCTCTCTCTGCTGGCACTAGGGTAACAGCAGGTTGGGTGGGGCAGTCCCCTTCAGTCCATACCTGAGAATAGAACGGGGGGATCTGGGAGAGGAGGAAGAGGTCCCAGCCCTGAGAGGCATCTACTCCTCAACCTGCGTGCCTGTGTTGCTGCCGCAGCCTCCACCATCTCCAGACTCCCGGGGCTGTTGGTGTTTGTGGCTGTCCATGGGAGCCCACGCTGGCACAGGCGGCAGTGTCTGCACACAGATGCCTGTGTTTGCCTGTGCATGCCCGTGTGTGTGTGTGTGTGTGTGTGTGTGTGTGTGTGTGTGTTTGGGCTACAGTGGCCACCTGGCCACCCTTCTTGGCCCCCATGGTGTGGAGTCAGGGCGTCAGTGCCAGATAATTTGGAGTGGGGGAGAAGTACCTCCCCCCACCCTAGCAGCAGGCAAAGGGGAAGGGGAGAGGGAGGTGTGAATCTCCCCACAGCACTATTAATAGCCCACATGCCAGGCCACCAAGAACCAGCTGTCACCGTGGAAACCATTTCTCTTCTCCCCTCCCCCCAGCCTCCATGAAGCACCCCCCACCCATCTTTCTTTGTTACCTTTCTGCCTTTGTCTCCCCTTCCCTTCTCTGTCCTCTTTTCTCCCTCACCCTTCTCTCTCCACTCCCATCTCCTTGCTGCCTTTCTTCCTCTCCCTTGGCTTCATTGTCATCCCTGCCTCTGCCCCCACCCCTGCCCATCTCTTTGTTCTTGCCTCTCCTCATCCTTCTCCCCCTCTTCCCCCATCGTCCCTTTCACCTCTCTGCTTCTTCTCTTTCTCCCATTTTCTCAGCCCCCCTCTCTCTATGTGAGTCTTTCCCTCTGTGGTTGGCAAGGAGGAGGGCTGGGCTTTCCGTAGAGCATTAAGGACAAAGTTCACGGGCCCTGACAGGTGGGGCCAAAGCCAAGAGCAGACACTCAGGAGAGTGGTGGGTACAGAATTGGGGGCTGGATTCTGGGGCAGAGAGTCCCCTCTGGCAGCCCTAGGAGTCCTTCCGGGGAGTCCCTTGGGTCCACAGGACTGCGGAGTGGGACAGTCCAGCAGCAGGAACATGGCATGGTGCCCATGGATGCCGCATTGGCCTCTTGTCTCAGTCCCCCCATTGCAGAAGCACTTAAGCTTAATGAAATGCTTCCCCCTCCGCGGGCACCTTGCCCACACTGCCACCAGGCATCTCTTATCTGACAAAGAGGGAGTGGGTGGCCAGGCCAGCCAACAGGTGGGCCTTGCCTGCCGGCTGTCCGGCCTAGTCTCAGAGCCCCATAGCTCCAGCCCTCTGCCTCTTGGGGGGATGCTGATCCTCTTCCTCTGCAGGGGATGTGCCAGGCTGGCACTAGGGGAATTGAGGAGGACTCCAGGAGGAGGGGAGAGAGGCTGCCCTTCAGCATGGGTATCTCTGCCCCGCCCCCCTGCCCCACTGACTTTTTTCTGCCCACAGCTAACACAGGCTCATGTGCTATGTGCCTCCCCGCATGCGGGCCCTCTGCCTGCCCTGTCGCCTCAGAGGCCCAGGTATGTCCCCAGAGAGATGACAAGGACTCCCCAGGGGTTCCAGCCTCCTGCTAGGTGCCAGGCAAGGGTGCCCTAAGCAGTGAGGGCAGGACCTTGCTTCCCTGCCCACTACCAGGGGCTCAGTGGAGCCTGGGTGGCATCAGGCACCGTTCGGCTCAGCATAGAGGTGAGGCAGAGTGGGGGCCTCCTCCCTCCACCCCCTGCAGCAGGCACGTGCAAGCCCTTGGCAGTGCCCAGCCACATTTGGAGTTAAGGCCAGGCTGGGTCGGGGGAACGGAAAATAAACATGGTGGCTTAGGTTGGCACTGCCCCAGGTGTGCCCTGTAGCAACTGGCGGTAGCAGAAGTCAGGGGGAGGGGTCTTCCAGAGCTGTGGCCTGGGGCAGGAGCTGCCCATGCCATGTGCTGCCACCGGTGCTCCCTGCCTGGTCTGGCCCGTAGCCGCTGATACCCATTCCCACACACCCCGGTTCCCTTCACCTGCCTCCAGGGCCTGCTCGCGCGGCTGCCCCTCTCTCAGCATGCCCACTCCTGTGCCTGCCTCCTCCCCTCCCCGGGGGCACTCGGGCCTCAGGCTGGCGAGTGGATTTTTCCAGCTTCTGTAAACAAGTGGTGGCAGTATGCCAGGTGGGCAGGAGACGGGCGGGGGCAGCACCGCAGCCAGGGTGTGCCAAGCACCGAGGCACAGTCTTGGGGGGCGGGGGAGACAGGGAGACATCCAGACCCAGAGAGAGAGAGAGAGAGAGACATTCAGATGCAGACAGACAGACCAAAGGAAGCTTCACTGGGCACAGATAGAAGTGGAAACAGAGGCGACAGAAAATAGCCCTCTATTGTCCAGCCCAAGGCCCACGCCTGTCTCGGCCCCCAGCCCCTCACTGCTCTGGCTGAGAGCAGCAGGCCCCTATGCCCAGGCTCTGGGCATCCCCACCCACTCCTTCTCCCCCCATCTCCACCCCTTAGGGCTGGCTACGCCATTATAAATTTATAACAGGAATTTCTCCGCAAGCCAAGAAAAACTTGACCTACTTTCTTGACGGCTCCCTGGGCTAAGGCTCCCTGCTCGCACCCCTCCACCCCATGTCTCCTGTCCAGCCCCCAGTGCCCAGTTCTGGTCTGCGGGGGCATCGAAAGCAGAGTAGGCCACCCTTCTGTACTACTGCCCTGCTCCCCAGGATGGGGACTTGTCTGAGTGCAGAGGCCCTGTCCCATGGTCCAGCCCGGTCCTACCCTGCCCAATGGCCTGACTTATCTCTCCTTTCCCCTCCCACCCTGGCTCCTTATCAGTTCCTAGGGGTGGGGCCGGGGGGGCCCAGGGGCAACGACTCTGGTGCAGCAGCCACTCGATGGAGGCTGTGTGCGGAGAGCTGCACCTTTTGTCCCCTCTCACGTGCCCACACCTGCCTTGTGTGTGCAGACACGGAGCCTCGGGTCTGCAGGCTGGGGTCAGCGGAGCAGCATGGGGGGAATGGTTGGCCCAGGTGGGCACTGCCCTGGACCCCAGATAGCAGGACAAGGCAAGCATTGGAGGCAGGCTGCTCACTAGCTGTGCCAACTCGAGTGAATGGTCGGGCTTTCTGAGGCTTTATTTCCTCACCTGTGCAGCTCTGATACCAGAGGGCCTATATTCTCTATTCCATTAACGCGGGTTAGTTTCCTTTCCCCTCCTCTTGCCATCCTGGTGGGTGGCAGCTCAGCTAAACCGACTGGGAAGTCTGGTCCTCAGACTGGGAAGTGTGATTAGGGACCTCGTATGGGAAGCTCCTTGGGGGGCCGGGACTGAGGAGTCGTAACTGAGCCAGCAGCCGGGGGGGGGGGTGGGGGGGGGTGGTCTCCCTACTATTTGCACTGCCCCTCTCCGTGAAGGCACCCACGTGGGCATTCAGGATCCCTGCATGCTGCCCCCACAAACCATACTTCCTTCACCAGTACCCCCATGCCTGGGCTGAAGCTGCCCATCTCTGGTGGCCTCTTGCCCTGTAATACTGATGAGTTTTAGGGAAACTGGGGGGTGGTAACAATAGCTGATGTTTAATAGACGCCTATTAAGGGCTAGGCACTTGACTGTGAGGACTGAGACGAGGTACGTGGGTGACCTCATTCTTTCCCTCCATCCCTTTCCATGTCTGGGGAGCAGGATGTGGCTCTCCAGCCTTGCCTGCTGTCTGTTAATCTGAAGGGTTGTCCTGGTGCCTGCCCTCCATGACTACCACCATCTCGTTACGAGCCCCCAAATGTTGGCACCAAAGGAATCCTATTCACCCAGCCCCACCATGGCGCCGCCTTATCCCTGCCTCTTTCCTCTCTCTGCAGGGACCTCCGGACAGGACAAGATTCCGAAGCTACTCCCCCAGCCCAGGACCCCCCCACAGACCCGGCTTCCCCCACAACCCCACTATCTGCCACTCCCTGGCCCCTCTCACCGCCCGCCCCCCTTGGGGCGCAGGGCATGGTGTGAAAGGCCAAGTGCTGAGGCGGGCACCATGGGTGCTGGGCCCTAGGGCCTGGGTGGCGGGGGGTGGGCGGCCTGTGGGCGTGCCGGGGGGGCCAGTGTGCCCACCCCAGTCTCTTGGCGTGCTGGAGGGCATCCTGGATGGAATTAAAGTGAATGGAACAGAAGCCAAGCAAGGTGGAGTGTGGGTCAGACCCAGAGGAGAACAGGTAATGGGTCTGGCAACTAGGTCGTGCCAACTCCTAGGCAACAGGAAGGGTCACCTGGCTGGGCCCGAGAGAGTAGAGCTTGGGCCTTTTAAGCACCTCTGGGGGGATGGGCATGAGGCCAACAAGCCTGCTGCCTACCTTTGCCCAGGAGATGAGGTCATGTTCCCATGCGGCAGGGAATTAGGCACCTCAATGGAAAGATGCCCATTTTGAAAGGGGGAGGTGATGCAGAGCAGAGTAATTACAGGCAGCAGGCACGTGGCCCCTCCCTTGACAGTGCTGGGAGTCTCCAATGCCCCCCAGTGTCCCCTCAGCCACCCTCACCTGAGCATGTGGAATCCAAGCCTTGCCATTTCCCTCCTCTCCCTACCAGGTTGTTCACTTCTGACCACCAGCGTGTTGTCCAGAAGCCATGGTGCATGTGACATGACATTTCAGGGCACATGCACCAGTAGCTGTTGGTCACAGCTCACGCTTATATTTGGAACCTATTGGGAGCCTCACAAGCTCTTCCTTGTTCATGGGCAAGGGCGGGCATTGCCATGGGGCTCCTCCCAGGAAGTGAAAGTGAATGCCAGCTATGAAGGTTTTGCTCCCACGTGGAGGAGGCATCAGCCCTGCACACGCAACTAGGGATGGGTTACCTACTATCTGCATTGTGCTTCAGGAGCCCAGAGGGTCTCTGCCTCTCCCATCAGCTCCAAGTGGCACAGAGCTCAGTCTCAGTTGGCGTGGTGCCCTGGGAGCTGGGTACAGCCTGTGCCTATGGCCAGGGAGAGGGTGGGGGAGGGGGTGCTCTGGGGAGTAGTGTGGCCGTTGCCTAGGAGACCAGATCCTGAGCCAGGAGGCCGGAGGCCTGGCCCAGCAAAGCCCTGGGGCCCAAGACTGGGTCCCTGGAGGGGTAGAGGAAGTGGATGGGGCTGGCAGCTGGGTAGGGCAATGCGGGTATCCCCCCAACCCAATCCCCACCCCAGGGAGCTCTGAAAAAGATTTAGCCTATCATTGCATAGCTCTCACTTACAGCCTCTGTACCTCCCTGCCCAGACTTCTGTGGATCTGGGAAAGTCTGCTGCTAACTCTGAGAAAGGCGGGAATGCCAGTTCCTGGTCCCCCAGGACTGCAGCCCCTCCCCTGTCTGCCTCCCCTCCCCCATGTCCCTGCGCCACCTTGTGGCTGTCCCTGGGACTGCACCCAGAGGCTGTGAGTCTAGTTAATTGCTGAAGACTGCCAGCTCGACTGGGGCCTAGGTGGCCGGGGAGTTCCCCCCACACCCACCCCTCCAGAGGCAGGAGGGAGATCCGACCCTCGAACTGTTGTAGACATCAGACAGGGGTAATCCCCAGGGCGTGTGGAACACAGAGTTGTCTGTGGCTGTGACCCTGGCCAAGGTCACTGTGTCAGTGTGTTGGGAGCCGCATCAGGCCCCAGGCGGGTGGAGAGAGGGCGGAGGACCCTGCAACATGCCACACACAGGGTGGGTGTGGGAGGTTATACAATCCGTGCATGCATGTAGAAAGCTTATGTAACCTGTGTGTGCCGAGGTTATGTAACATGTATGTGGAGAGGCTGGCAACATATGTGTGCAGTGGCTGGGGGTTGCTAATACCGTACTTGGAGGGGCCCAGCATCCTTGTCCTGGCTCTGACTCCAGTCACAGTGTCACCAGGCACAAGTGGGGCCTAGGTTTGCTGCTCTGTTAAAGGGAGGCCCTGGACTGGGCAGCTCTGGGAGTCCCATCCTTTTCTCATATTCTTGGGTCTAGGTTCTAGTGGTCCACTGTGGTTATTTAATTTACTTTTATTTTAATTTTTGGCTGGTGTTGGGTCTTCGTTGCTGCACGTGGGCTTTCTCTAGTTGTGGCGAGCGGGGGTTACTGTTCGTCGCGGTGCGTGGATTTCTCATTGCGGTGGCTTCTCTTGTTGCAGAGCACGGGCTCTAGGCGCGCGGGCTTCAGTAGTTGTAGCACGCGGGCTCAGTAGTTGCGGCATGTGGGCTCAGTAGCTGTGGCAGACACGCGGGCTTCCGTAGTTGTGGCTCGCGGGCTCTAGAGCGCAGGCTCAGTAGTTGTGGTGCACGGGCTTAGTTGCTTCACAGCGTATGGGATCTTCCCGGACCAGGGCTCGAATCCGTGTCCCCTGCGTTGGCAGGCAGACTCCTAACCACTGCGCCACCAGGGAAGTCACACTGTGGTTATTTAGCGTGTGTGCATGACCTGGAAATCAAGTCACATGTTCACTGGGGGGAGGGGCATGGTATTATTAGGTGCCCGTCTAGAGGGTTGTGTAACATGTGGGCATATCCTAGAGGTCATATAACACATTTGAGAAAGACTTGAAAGTTGCATAGATATAGACAGTAGAGCCTGCTCTTGTTTACCGTGCCTGGGTTTATACTGAAGGCAGCATAGTTGTTCGTGTGTGCTGGTCTTATGTTGCACACATTTGTGTGTATTCTAAAGGTTATATAGCTTTAAGCATGTCCTGAAGATAGATTCTTTCTGCATATGTGTCATGTACTGAAGGCTTAAATATGTGGCTATCTTATAGATTATGGGCGTGCTCGTGTGTGTGTGTGTGTGTGTGTGTGTGTGTGTTGGGGCCCTAGAACATGCTTGTGCCCCAGCCAAGCCCTTTATCTCTCTCCCCAAAGCTTCCAGATAGCTGGACCCTTCTCAGTTTTGTCAGTTGACCTGGGGGTGGGAGGTAGGATGAGGACACAAGAAGGAGAGAGTCAGGCGTGGGGGATGACTTCAGCCTATGGAATGAGAAGGGGGGCTGCCCAAGGACTGCTCTCTGATTCGGCCCACTTTGCCCCCATCCAGTGCCAGGTCACCAGATGGAAAGCGAAAAAGAAAGAACGGCCAATGTTCCCTGAAAACCAGCATGTCAGGTGAGCCTGGCTGCGTGTGACCTTCCTTCCCACCCTCAACCCGACAGAACCAGGCCGGGACAATTCCAGGGACTGGGCCTATACCAGCAGTTCCTGTGTCCCACGGGGAGAGCCTCCTGGAGAGCGTGGGATGGACTTGTCTGGGGTGAGAGGGGTGGTGTGGGGCACGCTCCAGCCTTTGAGGATGGATTAGGTCAGGAAGGGCCTCTTCCCTTCCCCCATAACTCCCTTGCCCGAGGTCCCCAAGATGAGCTGCTCTGACATTTGCTTCTCCTTCTCCCATATCCCCTGCCCCTGGCATGCGGCAAGAGAAAAGTCCTGAATGGGGCAGTCAGAAGAACTGGATTCTCCATATTCTTAGGGAAAGGGATGGACAAGGTGACCTCTGATGTGTCTCCAGGATTATACCTGGAGACAGAGAACCCTTCAGGGAGGCTGGGCTAGGGGATGGGCCAGGAAGGAAAAGCTGGGGGATGGAGAAAGTATAGGAGCCTCTCTGCTGGGGACCCAAGCCATGCCTGCCTGCCTGCCTCCCTTCCTCCCTCCCAGGGTATATCCCTAGTTACCTGGACAAAGACGAGCAGTGTGTCGTGTGTGGGGACAAGGCAACCGGTTATCACTACCGCTGCATCACTTGTGAGGGCTGCAAGGTATGGACCAGCCAGCTCCTGCCCCTCCCCCACCACCTGAGCGCCACCCTCCCCCCCTGCCATCACATTCCCTTTAAGTCCCTCAGCACCTGGCACAACAGACAGCTCTATAAACATGTAAGCTAAAGCGCACCTGTTATATCCTCATTTCTCTTCTCTTATTCATTCATTTGTTCATTCATAATCCCTGCTCTGCCACTCATAGGTAAGATGCCTAATCTCTCTGAGCCTCAGTTTCTTCATCTATAAAATGGGGATAAACATACTACCTACTTCGTAGAGTTGCTAGAAGAATAAAATGAGATAACGCACATAGAGTACTTAAAACAGCGCCAAGTACAAAAGAAGCACTCAATACATGTCTGCTTTCATCCATCCATTCAGTGTATTAAGTGTGAGATGTGCAGTATATGTGCCTCCCTCACGGTGCTCACAGCCTACCAGAGAAAGACTGACATCAGTTAAACAGCATCAGTGTTTCTCAAAATGTAGTTCCTGGACCACCTGCAGTACTTGTTAAGTGCAGATCCCAAGGCCTCATCCCAACCCTACTCAATCAGAATGTTTCATGGCGGAATCTGCCTTGGATTGCTTCCACTGCACCTGAAAGGGTGAGAACCAGTGCTGGGGGGCGTGGCGGAGGCCAGAGAAGAGGATGGCAGAGTCTCCCTGGGCAGAGCGGGTCTCTGGCTTGAAGAGGCTTCATTAGATCTCACTTTGGACATTTCAGCCTACATGGTTTTCCCAGGATCATCACTTCCTGACAATGTAAGACCTTTCAAGAAACAGAAAGCTTTAAGCATGTGTCAAGGCTTCAAGTTGCTCTCTTTCCTGGTGTTGTCAATCAGACCAAGACCACCAGGGATATAGAGTCCCCTGGCAGTGTTCCTGCAAGCAATGCCAGCAGTGTAGTATAGAGCCAGGAACCTCACCCTCAAGGACATCTGAGTCCCAGCGGGGCATCCGGAAAGGACAGAGATGCCTTCCCACTCCTAGAGAGCCTGATGTTGTAGGTCTAGCGTGAGGCCCAAGAGTCTGTATTTTTGATGGCTACCCAAGGTGATTTTAATTGCACCTCAAAATCTGAGAGCTCAGACCTTGTGTCTTATACCTCAGGTCCAGCTCTGAGTGTCTGCTGCCCATTTAGCCATATGACTTTGAGCAAAGTGCTTAATCTCTCCAAGCTGCAGTTTCTTAGTCGGCAAAATGGAGGTAATAACAGTTCCTACCTCACGGGGTTGACATGAGCATTAAATGTGATGATACAGGAAAGAAAAGGCTTATAAGTGCCTGACACATAGTAAGTATGCAACAGACATTAGCTCTTCATATTATCACTGCCATCTTGAGGTTTTTCCTTTAAAGCAAAGACTAAACTCTGTATATAAAATTGAAAATATTCTCTTCATGCTAGTAGAGGTCATACCCAATGCCTTTTCTTAACTTTTTGACCCCCCCGCCCCCCATTTCGTGAATTCCACCTGCATGGGCAACAGGCAGCATGTATGAGAATGGTTTTGGGGCCAGTGTTGTTTTTAGAGTCGTTTAACAAGATGGAAAATCAGGTATTAATGGGTGTCCAAAGCGGCTATTCCTTCAAGCCTCTGAGCACCTCACACCATCCCAGGCTCAAATCTCCTAACTGCGGTCACCGTCCTTAACTCTGCCACCACCACTACCCGTGTACCCCGGCCCCTAGGCAGCTGGGGGGCTGAGGATGTGTATTTCTAAGTCCTGGCAGAGCCCAGTGATGCTGGGCTTGCTGTGTCGAGAGGATGCCAGGTTCCCTCACTAGTTCCCCAGCCCGCCGCCCCCCGCCCCCACCGCCAACCCCAGAGAACTGCACGGTTGATTCAGGAAGGGAGGGTTGTGATCACAACATGCTCCGTCTCCCTGCCCTCCCCCAACTCCAGGGCTTCTTTCGCCGCACAATCCAGAAGAACCTCCACCCCACCTACTCGTGCAAATATGACAGCTGTTGTGTCATTGACAAGATCACCCGCAATCAGTGCCAGCTGTGCCGCTTCAAGAAGTGCATCGCTGTGGGCATGGCCATGGACTGTAAGGGGATGGGTGGGGGAAGCGGGCCAGGCAGCTGTGGGGGGGGGGGGTGCGTTCAGACAGGGCAGCTCCCTTCCAGGTACCCACAGAGCAGAGGGACAGTCTGGGTCAGGCTGGTGGCAGAATGAATGTTCAGAATCTTGGTCCCTGCTGCCCTCGTCCCTGAAGAAAAGGAAACAGGATCCCTCTCTGGGCTCTGGGCATGGGCCCCAGTGCCTGCCTGCCTTTCACCACTCCAGGGCCTTAGAGTTGTTGGGTAGAAATAAGTCCTGAGTACCACCCCCCCCCAAGAGCACAGTGTCTCTGACTACTAGAGAAGGCACCCCACTTCTGGGTGAGAGAGGGCATTTTTCATTAGCTAGGGATTGGATGGTACAGTCTTCTAGTAACTACTGTCACCATAACCCTTTAGATCAGAACATGGTCTTCCTCTGGGTCAGCCCAAGTTGGAGTTGATGTGGTCTCAGTGATCATTCAGGATCCAGGTTGTGCCACCCGACTGCTAGGTGATTTGGGAAGTCACTTAGCCTCTCTTGGCCTACTGGGAAGCATAGTTTCTGAGTGGGTTACGGAGTGTGCCATGCAAAGGGCATCGTATCTGTCTGTTGTTGACAGTGGTTCTAGATGACTCGAAGCGGGTGGCCAAACGCAAGCTGATTGAGCAGAACCGGGAGCGGCGGCGGAAGGAGGAGATGATCCGATCACTGCAGCAGCGACCAGAGCCCACTCCCGAAGAGTGGGACCTGATCCACGTTGCCACGGAGGCCCATCGCAGCACAAATGCCCAGGGCAGCCATTGGAAACAGAGGCGGAAATTCCTGGTAAGGAGAGAGGGAGCACGGGGGAGCCGCAGCCAGGTAGCCAGGAGAGGAGAGTGAACTCAGAGTCTTGCCTCCTCTGGAAAGCCTTCTTAGTTTAGTCTGACCCAAGGCTGATAGTCTCCACGACTTGACAGTGCTGATTCGTACACCTGTGTGTGTGTCGCTGCTATCAGGGTCCTGCCTTTTCCATCTGACTGGGAGCTCCATGAGGGCAGGGCCTTGCCCTCCTCATCGAATTTCCAGTGAACGGAGGCGAGCTCTCCTCTTTTTCCCGCCCACAGTGACTGGGAGGAAGGGTGAGGACACAGTCATGTAACAGTATTTTGGGGGACCTCTTGGTTGCTGGGCATTGTTTTAGGCCCTGGCAAAACTGAGTGCCAGGAAAATGGCCAGCTTGGGAGGAGACGGGTAGTTGGTTGTGTATGGTGGGGAAGGCAGAAAACTCCTGGCGGAGTGTGTCCGCGTGCGGAACAGTACGCTGTTAGGAGCACTGACTCTGATCCCAAGCGCGTGTGTGCGTAACTTGTCGGGGGTCAGACTGCCCGGGTTCAAATCCTGGTTCTACCACTTACTAGCCACATGACCTTGGGCTTATTACTTAGCTGCAGTCTGTCTCAGTTTCCTCATCTGTGAAATGATGATAAGTATAACATCAACTAATGGTGGTAAGTCGTGGTGAGGATTAAATGAGATAGTGCGTGTAAAACACATGGCTTCATGCCTAGTTACGTGTTAAATATTCAGTAAATCTAGCTTCTATTGTTATGACATTACCTCTGCTGCTATTATGATCCTTGTGATTATTAGCCAACTTGGAGCTCTGATGCTGGTGTATTCTCTGCCCCAAGATGGGAGAAGCCTTAGACCTGGGTTGGGACACAGCTGTCCCCAGGTGCTAGGGGCCCCGCCTCCCCAAGCTGCCTTGGAGCTCCCCCTGGTGGGCAGGGAGCCTCTGTGAGAGGTTGAAAGGGGTCTGCAGCCCCAGCTGACCCCCATCTCTCCCTCTAGCCGGATGACATTGGCCAGTCACCCATCGTCTCCATGCCGGACGGAGACAAGGTGGACCTTGAGGCCTTCAGCGAGTTTACCAAGATCATCACCCCGGCCATCACCCGCGTGGTGGACTT
The DNA here is from genome assembly GCF_964270905.1 of Leucopleurus acutus. Lineage (NCBI taxonomy): Eukaryota > Metazoa > Chordata > Mammalia > Artiodactyla > Delphinidae > Leucopleurus > Leucopleurus acutus. The sequence continues at coordinate 20,618,064 of NC_139161.1, read as the reverse complement.
TGCCAAAAAACTGCCCATGTTCTCTGAGGTGAGTGGCAGATGGGAGGAGAGACACGGTGCCACGCTGGAGGGAGACCTCGGGCTGCTCCCCAGATCACCCAGTCCCAGCTCGTGCTCATCTGAAGCTCTCTGGATGGGGAGCAATTCCTGTAGGTCAACACAGCCAACACACGCACGCACACACGCGCACACACACACGCACAGGGTGAGTTGATCCCTAAAGAACCAGCAGGCTCCACGGGCCCAGCCTCCCCAGCCCGTCCCTTCCTGTCTCCTCTGAAGTCTACGCAGCCATCCTGACTCTGGAAGTTCTCCTTACTTTAAAGAGCACTAACTCTGGGAACAGGCTGCCCTACTGGCTTGTGACCTTGGCCATGTGGCCTAACTCCCTATACCTCCCTTTGCTCATCTGCGGTGGGCATGGAGGTACTGACGGGACCTAACTCAGAGGCACAGTTGGGAGAGTTAATGAAACAGGGCAGATCCATCGCTCATTGCAAGGGAGCTGTTCAGAGCACACGTTCCTGGCCCGTGGTGACCTTGCGGCTCCCGGGGGGGCCCCCCCCGCTGGCGATGCTTACGGGGAGGGGCCTGCTGAGTGTCCCTGTGGTTCTGCAGCTGCCTTGCGAAGACCAGATCATCCTCCTGAAGGGGTGCTGCATGGAGATCATGTCCCTGCGGGCGGCTGTCCGCTATGACCCCGAGAGCGACACCCTGACACTGAGCGGGGAGATGGCTGTCAAGCGGGAGCAGCTCAAGAATGGCGGCCTGGGTGTCGTCTCCGATGCCATCTTTGAACTGGGCAAGTCACTCTCTGCCTTTAACTTGGATGACACGGAAGTGGCTCTGCTGCAGGCTGTGCTGCTAATGTCAACAGGTACCGAGGCCTGGCTGGGAGGGCTCGGGAGCTTCCAGGGACCCAGAGTTTGGCTGGGCCCTGGGCCTGTCACGCTCCTTCTTTAACCCCGTGGTCTCTCTGCTCCACAAAGCTACCTCTCTGTCCCCTGCTCTTTCACCCACCCCCACTCCGTTCTGATATCCAGGCCCATCTCTTACCTCCCAGTCCCTCCTCTACTCCTATCCTGGCTTCATTTTTTCTCTCTGCCCCCACCTGCTCTCTGTCTCTCCCAGACCCCTTTGTTCCCCATCCCCTACTCTGTTCCCATTCACCTTCTCTCCCCCATCCCTCCTCTGTCCTCAGTCCCCCTTTCTTGCCCCTAACTCCCTCTGTATTGCTCTCCCCACCCCATCTCTCTGTCCGCTAGTCCTGCCCTGTCTCCAGGTCTCCTCTCTTTCCAGGCCTACCTCTTGCCCTCTGTCCTCTTTACCTGCCCCTCCACCCCCCGTCCCCTCCCTCTGCCCTGCGGTTGCCCCTACACTTGCCCAGAACGTGCTTTTCTTCCCTCTCCCCCAGCCTCTCCGCCTCTGCCCGCCTCCGCCCACTCACCCGCCTGCCCCTCCTTCCCCGCAGACCGCTCGGGCCTGCTGTGTGTGGACAAGATCGAGAAGAGTCAGGAGGCGTACCTGCTGGCGTTCGAGCACTACGTCAACCACCGCAAACACAACATTCCGCATTTCTGGCCCAAGCTGCTGATGAAGGTGACTGACCTCCGCATGATCGGGGCCTGCCACGCCAGCCGCTTCCTCCACATGAAAGTCGAGTGCCCCACCGAACTCTTCCCCCCACTCTTCCTCGAGGTCTTTGAGGATCAGGAAGTCTAAAGCCTCAGGCGGCCAGAGGGTGTGCGGAGCTGGTGGGGAGGAGCCTGGAGAGAAGGGGCAGAGCTGGGGGCTGAGGGAGACCCCCACACCTCTTCTCTCCTCCCTCTCATCCTCGGATAGATTCAGCTCCCCACACACACACACACACACCCCGCATTGCCCCGTCCCTCCTCAGAACCTCCAGCCCTGGGGCAGGGCAAACAAATGAACTTGCTATGAAAAGGACAGTGTGGGAGGTGGGGGGAGGGGGGTCAGGGGGCGGGGGGGACCGTGTCCTGCAGTTCCCAGGACCCCGTCCTCCGAGAAGGTAGGAGAAGGGAGGGAGAGCTAAGAGGGGACAAGCCATCTTGACCGTAGGGGATGGAGGGATGGGGGAAGATGCCCTCAACTCACCCCCTGCACACATGCAAGAGAGAGCCCCCTGCCCAGTCTCTTGGCCTAGGTTCCCCCTCCAGGCTAAGGGCCTCTCTGCTTCCCCAGATGCCTGGGTGCAAAGAAAGGCTTGGCTTGGCCCCTCCCCTGGAGGTTAAAAATTACAGTCATTCTAACTGCACTTTGGAAACCAGGCACGGAGACAAGATAAATGAAGAAGTACTAGACAGAAGAAAAAAAGAGAAAAAAGAGAGAGCGAGCGATTGATAGAGAGATGATATTAAGTTATTAACTGAGGCTGGCCAGAGGGGAGGACCCCCCCCACCCCCAAGCACTTTGAGAGCTGCCCCTCCTCCCCCCACATCAGAGAGAACTGCCCCCCGCACCAGGTCCCCAGGGGTAGGGCTGCCGATCAGAGCTGTGAGTTAATACAACAGGGTCCTGGCCACCCCCCCTTGCCTTGCCCCTCCCTCTGTGCCCCTTTGGCACCCCCGCGCCAGTACTCCCTCTGCTCTCTGCCACTCGTGCCCGCTGAGTTCCATCTACCTCTCACGCTGGATGCCAACTGGCCCCTCACCAGCCTGCCCTGCTGCCCGCACAGCTCCCCTTTCAAGTGCCCAGCCCCAGGGGCCTCTCCCTGTGTCCCCCACCAGCTCCTTCCGCATCGTGGCACCCACACAGGAAAAACTGTGGCTCAAGGTCCCGCCCTCCTCACATCCTGCAGTATTAGCTACGATCCAGATGCTGCTGCCCTGGGGTGGGGGGGTGTGCGTGAGCTTCTCCGAGAGCCTCCACCCCCCTAGGCCCCTGTTTCCATCTGTCTGCTGGGCTCTCTCTAACCCCTGCCCTCCTCCTTTCCACTCCCACTCGATGCACTATCCCAGACTCCGGGCAGGCAGGCACCGGAATGGGGGTGCTTAGATAAGTGGCACTTAGTCGAAGCCCCGGGGGAGGGGGTGGTTGGTGCTCCTCCTGTTTTCTCTGAAGCTCTTTAGGCCAGCCGCCCCTGTGCCCCCGGAACCCCTTTCCCCTCTTCTTTTCTCTAATTCAGGGACTTTGGCTTGAGTCACCTCCCACCCTCCTGGTGAGGAGTGCTCTGTTGGTCTGCACTTGGGTGAGCTGCCCTCCTCCTCCCTTTGGCTATCGCCCACTCCGCAGGCGAGAGAGGGAGGGAGGAGGTAGCCCTCTGAGGGTGGGGGGAGGGGAGGGTGGGGGAGGGACGGAGCAGACCAGAGGGCCCTGGGCTCAGGGCTGCATGTCGGCAGGGATGGATGGGTGGACACAGATGCCCCCGGAAGCCATGGGGAATGGGGCAGGGGGCGGGGGGAGGGGTGCCAGGGCTTCCTGCGCTTTGCACTATTGGGGCAAAAATGTCTTAAGCAGTGGGGAACCTGCCACCCCACCCTGACCCTCAGCCTGCCACAGCCCCCTTCACACACACACACACACACACACACACACACACACACACACACACACACACACACACGGGAAGGCAATGCTATGCTGCCCATCAGGGCATGTCCTTCCCCCACTGTTCAGGTGTTCCGACAGGGCTGGAGGGCCTAGAAGAGCATCTGCTATCACCTGTGCATGTGCCTGCCCAGCCCCCCTTGGGTTCGTGGGCTGCCCGTGCTGTCCTTGTCCGTCTCTACCCTCTCGCTCTCCTGGGGTACTGATTCCTGTATTACTCCAGTCCCATGGATAAGCCCTCTTGTACCCTCCTCCCACCCCCTGGGGGCCCAGTGGAATTCCTGACCTGTCTGCAGTCTCTCTAGCCCTCCATCCCCACGTCCACCCCTCCGTTCCCGTTCTCAGCCATGCCCATGGTGGAGAAAAGGCCTCCAATACAGGCACTTGGGAATCCCCCTCCCCCTCCCCCCCAGTCATATGAGCTGTGATCCCCCACCCCTCCCCCCACTCTCAGTGACGTGGGGCGTATGTGTGTGTTTCTCTGCGTGAATGTGTGAGCAAGTACACGTGGTGGGGGAGGAGCCGGGGGTCTCAGGAGCACCACGCACCTGCTCTAGAGAGGCAGCTGTCCCAGTCCCTGCTTTGGAAGTGAGGGACGGGGCCCTCTCCTGGGGGCCATTGGTGCTAATGAGGGGGATGGCCTTGACGTGGGTGCTTAGCATGCCTACCCCAGTATTGGCCCGGGGCACTAGGGCAGGCAGAGTGGGGCAGCAGGTGCAGTGTTGGTGGGAGGAGGGTGCCAGGCCAGGACAAGGGGGTGCCAGAGCCATGACCACTACCCCACCCCCACCCCCCGCCTCTCCATCTCAGTATTCCCCCTCCCATCACTCATAACACACATACCTCATCCAGCCTCCTCCCTGCTCAGACTTGGGGAGGGTGGGGGTGGAGGAGCCCCTACCCCTTCCCCTGGTGGCGGGTCTACAGGGCTGGGAGAGGGCAGGGCGTGTGACACAGACACCGTCCATAAGGGGGACAGTAATTCCTGCCCTGGGAACTCCTGGGTGGGAGGAGGGGGACACTTCCTTGCAGGCGCTACTGAATGTATGAGAAGCTGGTGCTGGGGTGGGGGGAGGGGGGCTGTGGCCAGAAACAGGGAAGGAGGTAGGTCCCTTCCCCAGGGAGGGGTGGGGCCAGTAGGGGTGACTTGGGGGCTCCTACTCCTGCCCCACGTTGACAATCAGTATGTCTGTTTTGTGCGATTTTTCACCCCGTTGTGTTCTGGGTCAGGATTTTAAAGAAAGATATTTTTATGGTAATTGTTGCTCGTCTATTTTACTATATATTTATGTAATAAATATATGATGAAAATAATCCCCTTGGGCACCCCCCCCTTAGACTTGTGTGCTGTTTCCCTGTATCCTCCCATCTGCTGGCCAGAGGACCCACCCCACAAACTGACCAGGTGGAGAGGTGTGCCCCCAGCCTTGGCCACGCTTCCGCCCCGCCCCCCAGAACGAGCACACACCACAGAAGCCAGCTCAGCTGTGAACTACTGGATTTGAGACAGGAATAGAACAAATCGGGGGGCTAGAGAGTAAGAGGGGGGAGAGAGTGGTTTAAATAGGGGAGGCAGGGGAGGTTCAGTGATGGGGGAGGGAGGCAGGTATTACAAGAAGGCTCGGGGGGCCAGAGGCTCATCTTGGAATATTTTATAACAATATAAATAAGATTCTGGTTTGCTTTTCCTTTTCGTCTCGTAAAGGAGAGAGAAGTGCAGAGTTCGATTCTGTACAAGGGGGCAGCGGCAGAAGGCCGGCCGGGCGGGTCACTGGGCGTCCACCCGGAAGGACAGCAGCTTCTCGGAATGCATGTTGTTCAGGGTCCGCAGGTCCGGCAGCTTGAGCAGCAGCTTGGTGAAGCGGGAAGTCTCCGAGGGCCGGTTCTTCAGCACCAGAGCCCGAAGAGCCCGCAGCAGCGTCTCCTGGAGCTGCTCCACCGAAGCGGAATTCTCCATGCCCGAGCGGTCTGTGGGGAAGACGACGGCAGTGAGGCAGGCTCCCTGAGCTCCTCTGACGAGGAGGACCCGGAGGCCTGCGAGGACGCGGCGGCGGCCATGCAGCCTCTCCCCGAAGCCCCTCAGAGGGCCGATGGGGAAGGAGGAGGAGGGGGAACATGACTCCCTCTCCTAGGCCTCTGACCCAAGAGCAGGAGGTGCCTGCGACCTGGGAGGCCAGGCTCAGCAGGGCTGGCCCCCTCCCACCCCACCAGGCCGCTCTCCTTCCCTGAACAGGCCAAACACGCCCAGGCTCCCTTGCTTTTTGTTCTGTAGTTCCCTCTGCCTGGGATGCCCTTCCCCCTCTCTCTGCCTGGCAGTATCTTTACTTGTCCTTTGAGGCCCCACTCAAGTGTCACCTCCTTCCCCAGCTCCCCAGGCAGAAATAGTTGTGTGTGCTTCCAAAGCCCTTGGTTCATGCTTCTACTGTGACACTTATCTCACTGTTTTATAATTAGTCGGGCATGAGTCTGTCTCCTGAGCTAGACTGTGTCTGAATCATGTCTGTATCCCCAGTGCCCGGGTGCAGGGCCTGGCCTAGAGTAGGTACTCCATAAAAGGTGTGTTGAATCGAACTGCGTCCGCCTCCTCCCGGGGTCAGGCTCAGGCAGAGCCTGACCTACCTGCAGAGACGAGCACCACCGCGGTGAAGAGGCCCAGCTCCTCCTCGGTAAGCGCCAGGGAGTTGAGCTTCTCGCTGAAATCGAACATGGCATTGAGCAGGTCTCCCATGCCCATAGCGCCGAGCTCCTGCAGGCTGTAGGTGGTGCGGCTCAGAAACATCACTGTCTGGTCCTTCACGTTGAACAGCGACGCAAAGCGTACCATCAGCACCTAAAGCGGGGACAGTCATCCTGGGTGGAGTGGGAGGAGCAATCGCCAAGGTGCCCCTAAAGGTTTTTTTTGTTTTTTCTTTTTTGTTTTTTGCGGCACGCGGGCCTCTCACTGTTGCGGCCTCTCCCGTCGCGGGGCACAGGCTCCGGACGCGCAGGCTCAGCGGCCGCGGCTCACGGGCCCAGCCGCTCCGCGGCATGTGGGATCCTCCCGGACCGGGGCACGAACCCGCGTCCCCTGCATCGGCAGGCGGACTCTCAGCCACTGCGCCACCAGGGAAGCCCCTCCCCTAAAGTTTTGTGAAAGGGTTACTGGTGCTGCCTTAGATTTCTCAGTCAAGACTGGGGCTAGTTTCTGAGTAAGCAATGAGGGGGGTGCGGTGCCAGGTGGATGGGGAACATCCCACTGGCTTTGGAATCCAGCCTGAATCTGGGTGTCAACCTTGTCACTCCCTGTGACCTTGGGCAAGGCACTTCACCAAAGTGAATGTGCTCATGCCTAGAACGGGAATAGCGCTGTACCCTAAAGTGTTATTTTAGGGTAATAGGATGTAATTAGACCCCAGCTGAGATGACAGAAGTCCCAGCCATCCATAGTCAGGACAGGGAGGGATTCTGCCCCTTCCTTCATCCATCAAGAGTAAGGTTTCAGAGCCCCTGCCCACCCCAGACACCTTTCTGCTGGATCCTTCCCAAGGTCAAGAGCAGGGAGCACAAAGGGTCACTCACCTCAAAGGTGCCAGCCTTAAGCAGGGTGACCTGGTCGTGCTGAGAAAGGTCACGGAAGCCAGGGATGTGCTTGGCAAACTCCACCACCTCCCTCACAGCGGGCGTGAAGCTCATGGAGAAATCCTCCCAGATCTCCTGCACAGTTCGCCCACTGCGTCCGTGCGGGTACATGTTCATGGGACATGCCTGGAAAAGGAGAGAATTTGGGGAGGGTAGTATCAGTCAGGCTGCCTCAGATAGGCTTCCCCAGCAGTGCTGGGCCCCCGATTCTGCTTGGGTTAGAGTTGTGGCGTTGGAGGATGGGTCTTTCAGGTAAAGTAGCAATCGGGTGCCAGGTGGAGATCAGGGATTCCCAGGCAGAGCCCTTCCTGCAGGGCTGAGCATCCTCCCTGCACCTAGCCTTCAGGCACACCCAGCGGCTCTGTGCTAAATCCAGTCTCCCCAGTCCCCTGCCCACTTCACCCCCAGTGCCCTCACCAGCAGAACGTTCTTGGAGTTGCCCTGCCGCAGATTGTCGGCAGGTGCTTCGCCTTCGGGGGCTGGGTACACGTGGGTGGGGCACAGATGGTGCCCATGGCTGTTTGGCTGGTGGCAGCTGTGATGGGCAGGGCCAGGGGGCCAGGTGGGAGGGTAAGAGGAGGGAGCCTGGCGTAAACTGTTCAGGGCCTCATTATGACGCTGGGCGGCCACGATGTTGTTGTCATTGGGGGCAGGCGGGCAGCCCTGACTTTCCCAGTGATGTGGGGTGGTGGCTGGAGGGTTGCCCGAGGCATGGTTGGCATTTAAGTTGCCAGGTGAGGTGCCCAGCTTGTCATGGGCGTAGGTGAAGATCTCTCGGTGGGCCCGGGCTACCTGGGATATTACATCCTCCACTGTGGGCTCAGGACTTGGGGATCGGGGAGGCGTCAGCTGCTGTGGGAACTGGGAGAAGCCCACCAAGGGTGAGGGGGCAGGGGCTGGGGGTGGTGAGGGGCCCATGGGGCTTGGGGTGGGGTGCTGGGTGGGCGGGGTCTCCAGCGGGCACTGGCTGCTTAGCTGGTTGTTGGCCAGGTTCATGGCACTCTGCATCTCAGCCAGCATCCGCTGCTTCTCTCGTTTGGGGATGCGCCCAAAACGCACAGCTGTGACAGGATGAGAGCAGTGTCAGGAAGTTCTAATACACACTCACACGCTTCTCTTCCTTCCTCCTGAAAGGGCAAGCCCCTTAGAGCTTGGGGTTCCACATAAAACCCACAAGGCCACACCCATCGAGGGGGTTTTCCAAGTAGGCATTACGGTAAGAGGTGACCAGAGAGACTAATGGGAAAGATGTGTGTGTTTACCTGAGACCCGATGAAATGTGGGCATCCCCTATGCAAATGAGATGCCTAGTATTGGGCCTTTGTAAGGCAGGGATTAATTCAGAAACTTCCGAGTGGAAGAAAGGGGGAGGGGGAGGGGAGGCTCGTGGGCACGGTGCTGCCTCACCATCTCGAGACATGCCCACGGAGAGACACTTCTTGAAGCGACACTGCTGGCAGCGGTTACGATTGATGCGGACGATGGAGCAGTTCTCGTTTTTCAGACACCTTTTGTACTGGATGTTCTGCTGGATGCTCCGACGGAAAAAGCCCTGTGGAGCCGGGGCAGCTAGTGAGCATCTCCGTCTAGGCCGGGCCTATGTGTCCTGTGGGAGAGGGTCACCTGCCCTTACCCCCACCCTGCCTCACCTTGCAGCCCTCACAGGCATGCACGCCATAGTGGAAGCCCGAGGCCACGTCCCCACACACCTTACACAGTAGCACCATGCCATTCAGCTCTGCGGGAAGAGAGAGGCAGTGGGTGAACAGGGCAGGTTTCTGAGTGGCCAGAGAGCTGGAGGTTTTCTGAGCTGGAGATTGGGCGGGGGGGTGGGGTGGGGGGGAAACTGAGGAGGAGCTTCAGTATCTAGGGGGCACCCGAATGAGCAGACAGGGCTGACAGCAGTTGGTGCAACTCTAGGAGAAATCCCTGAGGCCAGCGTAGGTCCTGGGAATAACTGTGTCACATGAATGTCAACTCCCCACCTCAGCCTGGACACCTTCCCTTCCCCCCAGATCGGCTGGAAATTTACTCACTGGTGATGTTGCTGGTGCTCTTGCTGGGGGACACTCGGTTGCTGTCTTCCAGGGCCACTTGTAGACCCCTGGGGGGGCTCCCGTTATAGAAGGAGGAGGATGACGACAACGAGGAAGATGAAGAAGGGGAACCATCGTCACCCAAGCTGGGTGGAGTGCTCCCAAAGGAGCGAGCTGGGTCCTGGGTGAGGGAGCCAGTGGGTGATGGTGGGAAGTAGGTGGGACAGCCTTGGGTCAGGGACTGGAAGCTGCCATTCGAGCTGTCACTGTAGAGGGACTCGGGGCTGGTACGGTTTGGGGAGGAGCCGCTGGAGCCGATGTAGGTGATGACGCCACCTGGCAGGAGAACCCAAGGGAAAGGCGTGTCAACCACCATATATCTTTGGTCCTAGGTCACCACTCTGCCCATCTCTCACCTGCCTCCCAAAACACTGTTGGATACTCAGAAGTTAACCATGTGAAACACCTAATCCTGGAGTCCCCAGAAGAGCCACAATAAGCAACTCCCCAACACATACCAGACACGGCCAACCAACCACCGCAACTCTTGGCAGGTACACTCAGCTTCTGCCTGGCGTGTGAGGTACCTCTCTAGAGGCATGACCTCTGTGATGCTCTGCGAGTATCTCACATATGTACCAACCCCCCCACCCCCGCCCTGGATGCCTTCCTTTAGAATATCAACCGCAGCTAATGACTTAATTGTCAGCAGCTGACCTCGGGATAGGATGAGCAGCTGAAAACCATTCATAATGCCCAGGCTTCAAAAAAAAAGAACAAAAACCAGCTGCTGATTTTAATGCCAAGACCATTCCAGTGATGAGACCATGGAGGGGCAGCTAGCCAACAGTGAGGAGAGTGGGGGTCTTACAAGAGCAAAACAATCACATTCCCTCAAAACTGGAAGACGTATTCTCCAAAGGTACTGTTCCCCTGGCCTCCAAGATCAAGAGTCAGAGTGGACTCTATCCCTGAACCCAGGGAAGGGCTTAACAGTATGAGTTGCAGGAGTTGGAAGTGAAGGACAAACTGTCCAGCCTCAGGCTTTGGAATTCCCCCTTCTAGATCTCTCTGCCTGGTGACAATGACCTTGGCTCTCTGGCCATTCAGGGACTTTGGCCCTCTAGTTATATTGCCAACCAGGTGGCTGTGTTCCCATTGCATTAGCAGGAGAAGAAGGTGACCTGCCTGCCACACCTTTGCCAAGTACCTCGCATGGCCTGCCGTGGATGGGGTGGGAGGAGGGAGGATCCCAGGACACGTGTGAGCTGACACAGGGCATGCCACCGTGTCTACAGAGGCACATGTCTTGCTCACCCACTGACACACACTAAGCTGGGCAGAGCAACCCTAAAATAGCTCAAGGTTGGTCAGGGTGAACCGAGTTCCCTGTAAAATAATTGCACAATAGATCAGCTCCTACAGTTTCAGGGCCGAGGTGGGGGAATGGGATATTTATTTGGTGGTAAATGAACCTGACCCAGTTCAGCCATCCCCCAAAGAGAAGTAAGACTCATCCGAAGAGACTTCCACCTGGAAGTGTGGGGCACACTCAAAAGAGTCTAGTTTTAGATCTGGATCTATCACCACCAACTTGATTTGTGACCCAGAGGAAATCAACTCCCCTCTCTGGGTCCCAGTTTTCCTTTCTGTGGGAAAAAAAAAAAAAAGATGAAAGAGACTTAATATCCTTTCAGCTATGTTTCTGGGATGTAGTTGTTCTGCGGGAAGCCCTTAGGAGACAAACTGCTTCTTGTTTGGTGGGAGTAGGCGTAAGACAGTGTTTGCAGGACTAAGAAACGAGATGCTTGGGGAACAGAAAGAATTTGTAATGTGGAGAAGCTGAGTCTAAAGGCAGTACGGTGAGGGAGGTGCAAAGAGAATAAAGAGGAAAAGAGTGAGGAGAAGGGTGGCTAGATGTGAGGTCCCCTTGACGAGTGTAAACATGAGGCCACGAGAGGTCAGGGATGGCTCTGTCTTACTCTGCATCGGTTATGGGGAAGGAGGAGAGGGCCGGGCAGGCGGACAGGAAAAGGAGGCAGGCGGGGGCGGTGAGTCAGCCCAGCTTCACCCAGATCTCGGCGGGGCGGGGCGGGAGCCGGGCCCTCAGCCGGCCTCACGTCCCGGCTCCACGTGTGCCTCTTGCACGTGGCTCCCCAACGAGGAACCCCAGAACCCGAAGTTCCGCCCTCTCCGCTTCCCGTCAATCGGGAGCAGCAGCCCCGCCCCCCGCCCCGCCCCTCCTCGGCGTCCGGGGTCCCAGTCTAGGGCTGGGTCCCTCACGCCAGCTGGGTCAGGACTACTAAGGGGAGGAGAGAAGGGTACACGCGTTGCCGGGGCAACGGGGGGCGGAGCTCATTATGTAATGGGGCCGGGAGGCAACCGCCAATGGGGTGGCGGCGACGGCTTCTGCAGAATGAAAACAAACGCAGCACGTGGGCCCGGCTCCGCAGCCATGTGAGCGCTCCGGGCTGCCGGGGCGCTCTGGGTGTCCTTCCTGGGGCAGAGCACCACTCGTGGGACTCCTCAAGTGCCGCTCCCTACTGAGGATTCACCAGTGAGATCCGACCCATCCCCCCAGCCCCTCCTGCCTGGAACCCAGGTCGCTCCACTGCTTCTCGAGTTCCCTCGAGCCTGCAGGAACTAAGGGAAGAGGAAGATTGGAAGGAGGGGGTCCTCCTTCCGAGAAGTCCAGGCATGCCACAGCTGCAGGGGGTGGACAGATGGGGGCGTTTCGGGGCACTGCTCCAAAACTCCCAGTTCTTGTAAACTGTTCATCTCACCACACGTACCCGCTCTCCATTTCCTCCTTCCCCGCGATCCGAGTCCTTCAGGCTAAAGAGAGGGGCTCTGAGGGGTGATGGTGGGGCGCCTCCGGGCGCATTCCCAGGCTGAACAACCCACTCTGGAAATCCCAGCCTACGGCCCCCATCACGCTAGCAAATCCCCAGGCCGAGGGAGTCTCCAGTCCCTTACAAAGTTCCTTACAAAGGCGTAGATGGAGGAGAGGAGACAGTGACAGAGAAAGAATGATGGTAGCAAAGGAATCTTAGTACCTGTGTTGTTGTTGGAGTCCAGGGTCGTCATGTCTTCACCAGCTGACAGCGGTCATTCAAACTGGACCTTGACACAAACTGGAGATTACAATTGCCGCTGTCGCCCCCTGGGAACTGACCGAGGACGGGGAGTGGACCCCGCGGCTCACGATAAGGATCCTAGGCACCCTGCAGCAAGGTCTTGGGGTGGCCGACTGCAGCCCTGCAGAAGGGTAGGACGCTGAGGCAACGGAGGTCGGCTTTGCATGGGAAAAGCAAGAGAGTGTGGGGGAAGGGGGCGGAGGGAATCAGCCTGCAGTAGTTCTGGCTAGAAGGTAGCAAGGAGGGTCGGGTCTCTGCAGTGCCCGGGGTGCCACTGCCTGAAGACTCCGCAGCGCTGCAGGGTAGGGAATCTGGAGCTCCCGGTGCAAAAGTCCCAGAGGGAGAGAGGTTGCAGTCAGGAAGTAAGTACGTGATGGGAGAAACGGGGCACCCAGGCGCAAAGAAGCGAGACGTGTGCCCTGCTACGTTCCCTCGGCAGCAGTATTTCACTCTGCCAATCTCAACGGCCTTTTGCCCCAGCCTTTTTCTCTGGGACAGAGGGCTCTGCGCAGGCGCCAGCAACCCAGGGTTCCCGGGCCGCACGCGGCACTGGAGCAGGTACCATGTGATCCCAGGGAGCGCCTCGTGCCCCAGTGACACACTTTTCCAGCAGCAGGCACGTTGAGTTCCGTGCGCCTGCGTAAAGCCAAGGCTGTCGGGATATGTAGTCCACTGGCAAAGTGGGCGGACTGCGTATATTTCCCCGTTTCTGCCTCGCAAAAGCTCTTGCTGGAACCGGGGAGGGGCTGAGAGCCTTGTGGGGTGGAGTGCGCTGAGAGTCAGGGTGGCGTGTTTGGAAAGCCTGTATGGCAGAGGCATGTGAATTCCTGGGGAGCGGCTGGCAAGCTTGGCCGCTCCCTGGGAGATCAAAGCTAACAGCCCCTTTCTGCAAACCTTGCAAACGTGAGGGCTTCACGTGATTGCAGGACTGACTTCGCCTTGAGGTTACTGGTGACACGAGAGAGATGACAAGTAGGAATATCCCCTCGGTCAGGAGCTTAAGCTGAACTTCTGCTGCAGAGCCAAGTCCTGAGATGGAAAGGAAATGTGGCCCCTGTTCCATTCTACTCCCCTAGGGAAACGAGTTGCCATGGCGGGGGGGGGGGGGGGGGGGGCGGGGCGTGGTGAGGATGTCCCTGGGGACTCCCTGTTTTCGTGTATGACACCACCCCACCCACTGAAGGTGACTTCGGGGTGAGTCATTTCCCTTTGTCTAGGAAATAAAAAGGACAAGGGAGGAGAACTTTGTGGTGAAAGTGCTTTGAAGTTCTAAAGGGGCCAGAGGTGAGGCAGGGCTTGGGGGCAGAGTGACACCCCCCTCCCCACCCTCAGTGCTTCAGGGTAGCGTGGATTCCACGGAAGGGAACACAAAGACCATCTTAACCCTCTCTCCTTTACTGACGAGGAAAATGAGTCTTAGAAGAAGTGATTGGCCCAAGGTCAGGCATCCATTGCTAGTTTCATTTGACCACCATCAAGGAGGTGGGCAGACATGGAAGTGAAACGCTGAATAGGGGTTAGAAACAGCCCGCATCTCCCTTCAGAGGAGCAACTCTGCCCCATTGGCGAAAAAGGGTCTCCAGTCAAGGTCTATCCTGTTTTGGGGTTTTTTTTTTTGGCCTCGCTGTGTGGCTTGTGGGATTCCCCAACCAGGGATTGAACCCGGGCCTTCGGCAGTGAGAGCTAGGAGTCCTAACCACTGGGATGCCAGGTATTTCCCGAGGTCTATCCTGTTTGAGGACTTGGCTTGCGGGGAGAGCTGCAAGCCTCTTCTTGAAGCAGCCAAGTGAACCTGGGCCACCTGCTGCTTCCTGCTAGTCCCTCCTCAGTCCCACTGCTCCTAGGGAGGGTTTTTTTTTGTCTTTTTTTTTTCCCCCCCACAGGAAGCCCTTCTCCACTTGTTCACAGATAACTCCTGGGACAGCATTGATGGATGCCTGGAAACAGCTACCGAAAAAGTAAAGAAAAGGAGGCGTGTGGACACCAAGGAAGGAGTAAGCTGGGTGGTGAGGAAGTAAGCAGAGAGGACTGTGAAGATGACTGAAGGGGAGGCGGCTGGGCAGCTGGCCTGACCACTCGCTGGCCCTCTGACTCCCAGGGGAAGACAGATGGGCTCCCTAGAACGGCCTGGGCTTTAGCTTTGTTTCCTTGCCCCCAAGAACAGTGGGAGAGTGACGGCAGTGGGCTCTTCCCTGGCCTGCCCTGGCCCCTTGGCCCAGAGCTGGGAAGCTGCAGCAGAGCGTGGGAGGACCTGGGAGGGGCTAGGACAAACAAGGAAAGAGGCTTTTCAGGAAAACTTGGTCCTGAACTCAGCCTCCACCCCCTCTCCCTCCTCCTGCTGGGCTCTGGAGGGAAAACTGGGAGGTGAGCTGCCATGTCCGGCACTGCATGCTCTCTGCGCCCTTCCTGAGTCTCCATCAGAGCCAGGGCCAGGGCCAGAGCCCGAACCCAGGGACCCGCCAGGGCTAGACTCAAAATCAGGGACCTTGGTATGACCTCTAGCTCCCCACCAGCCTAGCACCCCCATCAGCACACTCCCTTTCGTTGCCCTGTTAGGCAGCTACAGTTCTGCTTGCTGCTGTGGTCACCCTGCCCACCCCTTGTTCTACTTGCTGGTGTTTATCCCTATTCGGGGAGGGCAGGGGTCAAGACTCCCTCCCTGAGTTTACAGCCAGTGAGAGGGAGGAGGAAGCAGAGGCAGCCAGAGCTGAAATGCAGTCAGCCTGACTCTTGGCAAGAAGCTGGGTTGTTTTGCAGTCTGTGGAGGTACGAAGGCGGAGGCTGGGAGGGAGGAGGCAAAGGAGGGGGGTTACTTCTGCGCCCTCCTTCCTCTGCACTTCTTATAGGGCCCCTCCTTTGCTCCCTGACAAAGAAGTAACTTTGGGATCTTCCTTCTACAACTGGAGAGAAGGATAAAGAATAATGACGAGGCAGGACTCTCCCTTGGCTCCAGAAGCTTCTGTCTATCCATCCTGCTCCTCTCTCTGTCAACAGCTGCTGGGAGAAGGACAGAGACTATGGGACTAAGAGCCACCAAATGGAGGGAGAAAAGGCTGGGTTGTCTGGCCTTTGGGGACCTGGAATAGAATCTAGCTTTGGTCTCTCTATGACCTCAACCTTGACCTAAGACAACAGGTGTATCTCAACACGGCCTCCCACCCCTCCTGCCAGCTGGACATTCCAGTTCACTTCTATACACACACACACACACACACACCCCTGTGCATGCTCACGCACCATGTCTCCCATAGCGAAATTCAGCCCAAGAACAACTTGGACCCTTAATAAACAGTGCCCAGGTAGAACCATGGGGAATGGATGCATATCCAAGACCCAGCACAGCAGAGCACACCTGGCTCCATGTTGCCCACACTTCTGCTCAGATTCCTCAGAGTCTGGGATTCTAGACTGACCTCACCATTTAGGGGCCGGGTGGAATCCTGTGTGTGTGTATATGTTTCCAACTATGTGTTAAATTCTCTTGAATTTCTTTGGTCTGGGGAGGACAGCAGAGATAGGGTAGAGGAAGAGAAGAGAGTGAGAGCTCCAAGTTCTGGCCAGAGTGTGATCATAGGATTATGAACGAGAGACTGCATGTGTGAGTGTGTAAGTGTGAATGGCAAGAATGTGTGTGGATGTGTGTGTTTGATCCAAGACCTATTTTCCTCATCAGTAGGGTGCTCTGGGTAACAAGGCAACACCCTGTGCAAATCCTGGGTGGCCTAAATCTTGGGCTGACTGCTTGACTGACTGACTGACTGGGGTGGGTCCTTGCTGGAAACCAGGTCAGCCTTCAGTAGGAAGGAAGTGCCTTCCTTCCCCGCTCCTTTCTCACGGAACGAACCACTGCCCCAGGAAAATAACCTGCCTGCCCAGGTGATGCAGACCCAGGACAGAAATGCTGGGAATGCCCCAGCCCCAGGCAGCAAGCCCTGTGCCTGGGAGAGACTCATTCCCAGCCCTCCTAGATCCTTTTTCTGTTTTCTGAAAGACCAGCCAGCTTTCCCTAACCCACCAAAAGCTTTGATGTCTTGGGGAGAATTTCAGGAGAATTAAGTAGGAGGGTTAAAGTCTGAATTAATTTTTTCTCTGGGGGTGATAGAAAAAGGGAGGGTGAGGTATGATCCAAGCCTGGGTTCCATGGATGTGTTTTGTCTCAGATTCTATCTTTACCTCACTACTCCTTTTTCCAAGGAAAGGAAGTAATAAATATGTATTAAGTACCAACTGTATGCCAGGTACTGGGCTAAGTGTGTTACACAGATCATTTCATTGAACGTCCATGACAGCCCTATGCTGTAGGTCTCATTCTTAGTTTATTTATTTTTAAAATTTATTTATTTATTTTTGGCTGCGTTGGGTCTTTGTTGCTGCACGCGGGTTTTCTCTAATTGCGGCAAGTGGGGGCTACTCTTCGTTGCGGTGCGTGGGCTTCTCATTGTGGTGGCTTCTCTTGTTGCGGAGCACGAGCTCTAGGCGCGTGGGCTTCAGTAGTTGTGGCTCGCGGGCTCGGTAATTGTGGCTTGCGGGCTTTAGAGCAGAGGCTCAGTAGTTGTGGCGCACAGGCTTAGTTGCTCCGCGGGATGTGGGATCTTCCCGGGCCAGGGCTCGAACCCGTGTCCCCTGCATTGGCGGGCGGATTCTTAACCACTTGCGCCACCAGGAAAGTCCCCATTCTTAATTTAGAGATGGGGAATCTGAGACTTAGAAACATTTATTAACTTGCCCAGGACGCTCCAGAGACAAGGCAACTTGTCTTGAAGCTGTATTTGAAGTGAAGCGCTTAAGATTGAGAAGATGTCACATTAAAGAATGGTGGAGTTAATGGAGACTTATGGAGGAGCTAAAGCTCCCCCAGCTGTCTCTTGGAACTACTACTATCAATGGCACAATGAAAATGGCAATGTTGGGAATTCAACCCCAGGCCTGAGGATAAAACTCTTCCCACTAGCAAGACTGCCCTTCCTTGAGAGAATGATTACTCTGGGTGGAATGTCTGAGCTGCAAGCTCATCCTGGTGTTTCCTAAGCAACGATGGTGCTGGAAATGAGGTGTGTCCCCAAGAAGGGGAAGCCCGAAGTACCCCTTGCTCCTGTCTCCACAAGTACCTTAGTTTCCCAGAACCTCTAACTCCACCCTCATTTCTTCTTCCCTTAAACTCCTCCCTCTCTCACTCCTACATTCCCCTCCTCTGGTTAGGTAGAAGGGGGCCAGATTAGGGTGCAAACAAACACACAAAAAAACAAACTTCCACATACATTGCTACAGAAGTGAGTAACTTAAGCAGGCATCCTTCTCTCCTCTGACCCCGTGACTCTGGGATATGTAGCTGGTGATGAAGGGAGAGGGACACATAGGTCTGGGCCCCTTAAAGGGCCATGGTGCTTCCTTCCATAGGTCTGGGCCCCTTAAAGGGCCATGGTGCTTCCTTCCATAGGTCTGGGCCCCTTAAAGGGCCATGGTGCTTCCTTCCATAGGTCTGGGCCCCTTAAAGGGCCATGGTGTATCAGGAATGGATTGGTTGGGGAAAAAAATGGGAATTCCCTGGCGGTCCAGTGGTTAGGACTTGGCGCTTTCACTGCCAGGGCCCTGGTCGGGGAAGTAAGATCCCACAAACTGCGCGGTGCAGCCACAAAAAAAAAAAAAAAGGATTGGTTGGGTGGTGTGGTCTCTATCTTGCTGGAAGTCACCCTCGGTGGGGCCACATGAATGGGGGCTGCATGGATGCCCCCCTCCTGTGGGAGCCTTGTGCACGCAGACCCTTTGGTGAGAACCATATCTACATGTACCCCTTGGTAGGAACCAATCAATATGGGCCCATTGCCAGTAATGACCTGTTACATACTTGCTTACCTTTATAATTCATTTAGTCGATTGACTTTTCCAGTGAACCAAAGTTCTCCTTCCTTGTTAACACTTCAAATACAAGTTTCAATTAAAAAAATTAAAAATAAAAAAGAATGGATTGGTTAAATGAGAGTACGGAAGACCACCAAGGACAGACACAAGTTGTATAAAAAGCCATCAGGAGGGACTTCCCTGGTGGCGCAGTGGTTAAGAATCCGTCTGCCAATGCAGGGGACACGGGTTCAAGCCCTGGTCCAGGAAGATCCCACATGCCGCGGATCAACTAAACCCGTGTGCCACAACTACTGAGCCTGTGCTATAGGGCCCGCACGCCTAGACCTCGTGCTCCGCAACAAGAGAAGCCACCGCAATGAGAAGCACGCACACCGCAACAAAGTCTAGCCCCCGCTCTCTGCAACTAGAGAAAGCCAGCATGCAGCAACGAAGACCCAATGCAGCCAAAAATAAATAATAAAGTAAATCTATAAAAAAAAAAAAGCCATAAGGAAACAACATCCTTCTTCCCCATTTACCTGCTTGAGAGATGAGCATTTTTGAAAACAGCCCTCTGAAAGCCACCCACCATCCTGGGCCAGTGCTTCTTCAGCAGATGCTTTGGGGAATCCTCCTTTGGGTTCCCCTCTCTGAGCCCAGGATCCCAGCAAAATCACAGGATCAAGGAGGTGACATGGACTGCCCTTGGCAGGAGAAAACTAAGCCCCGGAGTGCCCACTTTCTGGCATGGGGTTCCTCCTCCCAGATCAGGGGGCAGTGACATCCAGGACATGCTAAGGCAAGGCCATCCTGTCCAACCTTTGCTATGCTGCTGCTGGAGCCCACGCGTGGTGTCACCTTCCAGGTCCCTGCACCTGCCCCTTGGCTGTCCTTGAGCCTCTGTAGGACTAAGATGCAGGGGAATGTATGGGGAGTGGTGAGGCTGGGATACCTGTGTGCCTGCCTCCATCGCCATCCCTTACCCCAAGCTCCATCTCAAACCCCCTCCATGTCCAACATCTCCTCATTCCTTGGGCCTCTGCAGATCTCCATGCAGCTGCCTGGGGAGGCCGGAGGCTCATGACAGTCCTCGTGAGCAGGACGGACCTTGGAGGAGCTGCGGCCTGGGCAGGCATTAGGGGCTGTGTGTAGCTTCTGGGAGGCTTACATAAACACTGGCTGGGATGGGGAGGGAAAGAGGGATGCAACGGGTTGCCCAGGAAAAAAGCAACCCCGCCCCCCCGCCAGCTCAGTCTGAGTGGAAAGGAGGAACAAGGCTGATTTTTCCCACCTCCCATCCCTCTCCCCTGGTCTGCAGCTGTTAGTTGGGCTGGAAAGACTGCAGTATGTTGGGGGAGGGGAGCAGGGGAAGGAGAAAGGGAGGATGCGACTTCACAAATTTGGGATCCCTCCCCTTTTTCTAAATTGGGGGTGGGGGTGGGGAGAAGCAATTTGCCAGAGATTTTCAATGCCGCGGGAAGGAGCTTTGGCTCATTAGAATGCGCAGTTTGCACCCTGAAAAAAAAAATCTGTACTGGTTGCAAAAATGCAGACGCGTGTAGGGGCCCAGTGGAGAATTTAAAAAAAAAAAAAAAAAAAAGCGCTAGCTCTGCAATGCAGGATCTGCGAAGTTTTGGTGCGGTGAGGAAATGTGGGTCGTGCTCCTTTCATTTGCTTGTTCCTGCTAACCTACTGTCCGCCTGACTCCAGCACAGTCTCACATCCCAGCAAGAGGCACTGCCGCTCAGAAACAGGGTCACGGGTGGGGGGCCGGAGCAGAGGGCTGGAAGCGGGGGTCTAGGGTTAGAGTGCTGACAGAGGTCTCTAAGGGGCTGGGAGGGCCAGATGGATGAGAGGGGACACTTCCATGAGGGATGGAGGCTGAGCTTGTCTCTCGCGTCACAAGGAAGAGTTTGTTCTCCAGCTGGACAGAGTTTGTGTTCTTCCAGATCTCACCCCCCATCCCCACCCCATCCCTCAGCTCTTCCCTATCCTCAGTTGGCAGAGGGATTTTGCCCTTCCTGTCCACTAACCCCACAGACCACTGCTGCAGAAAGAATCCTTGCTTCCAGTCCCTGACCCCACAAATCCCTGAACACTCCTGGTTCTAATTCTGGACCGGGCACTCACTGCATCTCTGTGCGGCATCCTCCTTCCTAGAAAGAGGGGACCAGGTGGCCTGATTTGGGGAGCCCAGGCTGCAGGGAAACCAAGTCTTGGCTCTGGGCTGCCGTTAGCACATCAGCCGGAGGACTGGGGCTGGCATCCTGTGCTCTTGGCTTGGGGAGGCCCTTTGTTCATTTGGGGCTTAGGGCTCTGGGTTGTGTAAATGCCAAGGGGCTGCCCGGGAGGAGAATATGCCTGGGGAAACCATGTTCCTTTCCTGGGTGTTTCCTCTCCTGGTGGCTTGGGAGAGACAGAGGAGACAAAAGCAGAATAAAGAGCCAGGAGACAGGGGGAAGGGAGCCCAGTGCCCTTTCACTCCTTCCCCATCTTTCCTCCTGTTTCTCCAGCCGGTGGAGGACAGGGCCGAGTGTGTGTGTCTGTGCCGGCTCGAGGCTCACGCGGGCTGCTGGGGTCACATGGCCCGGGCATGTGCAGCCTGCTCCATTTCTACCACAACAACTCGCTCATAAACAGCCCGGCTGCTGCGGCGGTGGCGGTGCAGACATGTGCAAGCGAGGGGGTGGGGCACGTGGCCCTGCCCGAGCCAAGGGAAGGCGCTCGCTCAGCAAGGCCTCTCCCCTCCCCATGCTGGCGCTGCCTCGCCACAGGAAATTCCTAGTGCTCCGTTGCTGCTGCAAAACATGTTTTGGGAAGTGACTTTAAAAAAGGATGGAGTCGATGGACTATTTAAAAAGAGAACGTCTAATCAATTGGAGACCGACTTCTGCTCACCCTTGCCCTATCTTTCTGGGATCCCTGTAGGTGTTCGGGTGGAGGACTGAGCAGGAGTCACGTGTTCCCAATTCTCACCTGTTCCTTCCTCCTAAACTATATGACATTGGGACGAACCAGGTCCCCATGGTGAGCACTGGGGTGAGGGGCTGTGGTTCCCTAAGACAGTGATTCTCAGGATTAGTGGAGGGGTCAGCATCACCCAGGCACCTGTTAGAAATGCAAATTTTCAGGCTCCATCCCAGGCCTATTGAATGAGACACTCTGGCGGTAGAGCCCAGCAATCTGAGTTTCACCCAGCTCTGCAGGTGATTCTGATGCAGGAGAACCACAGCTCTGGGTCTCTGTTCCCTAGCAATCAGTCCTGTAGGAGAATCTAGCCCAGGATCTGGAGAGGGTCTATCTTCTCCTTTTGTGCTTTTTCATCTCAAAGTTTAGCCAGAGAGCATAACCGGATTCAGTTTGACTCAGTGTAAAAAGCATTTATTGAGTGCCTACTGTGTGCAGGGATTCTGGGAATGAGAGCAAACGAGTAGTGGGAGGATAAGTAGCTGAGACGCGAAAGGGGAGGGTAAGGGTTTGAGGGGAAGAATGAGGGGAAGAGAATGCTAAGACTGATTATTTATCCTTTCTCCATCTTCCCTACTTTTCTTCCTGTCCTGAGACTCCTACAGAACAATTGATTGTGGTTTAAATTGTTTTGAGTCTGAAGGTAGAAATTGGTCCCTTGTCTATTTTTCCTGGCCATGAGGATCCCAAGCTCATTACAGCCATAGGTCCTTGACACCCCATGCAAAACCAAGACAGTATGGGCACCATGCATGTACACAAAAACACACACTCCTTTGGACCTTGGCGGGTAGGGAGAGCCAAGAAAAGAAATGAGGCCCCAGAGGGTTGGAAGTACCCTGGGCAAAATGAGTTTAACAGATAACAAGCAGGAAGAGTCTTTCAATGGGGCGGGTGGGGACAACCCTGGCCTACTCTAGCTTCCTGAGACACAGAAACTGTGACCAGAGGAAGCAGAGGGTCTCTGAGGCAAGTCACAAAGGCTCCAGAGAATGAAATCTAAGCCTTGAAAGCAAGGCAACTGGAGAATGGGGGATGGACAGTAGATCAGAAGGGTTCCCTTACACAGGCAAAGAGAGCAAGGGTGGGGCATGGGAGGGAAAGCCAGGGAGGGGGCCATGCTCAACCCCTCTCCTCTCCCTTTCCCTCCTCCATCACATGCAGCCTCTTAGGAGCAGAGCTCCCATCACTGTCTCAGGTGCGACCAGTTGACTCCTGGCCTCTCCATGCTTCATTTTTTGAGGAATGCTTTCCTCTGCTACTCACAGAGCCCTTTCTCTCACTTCTCTGCAAGGTTTCCTCTCTGTGCCTGAAAGGCTCTGCGCTCAAGGAGCAAATAGCCCCGCAGGCTCAGCTGCAGTGACCTACATCGGCTCTCCTCTAGGCCCTCGGTGTGGGGGGGCTGATATTTCAAGATAGGAACTTGGGAATCTGGCACAGGTCTACAGATGATGACTTCAGGTAGACAGTCTGCAAAATCTGCACCGAGGGACCACGAGGCAGGGGATGCCACAGGACTGAGTTCTCACTTTGTCACTTGTGGACAATATCAGAAGATTCTCCAACCCCCTCAATGCAAAAACATTTCTGAGCAGTGACCCCTTGGAGAGGACGCAGAGGCCTCTGACAGGCCTGGTCTCTATTCATTAGATTTGGGAGTAATTTCTGCCTGTTCCCCATTCTCGCTGAACCCATCCCAGTCGGCTACAGCTGGGTGGAAAGATTTCCTTGGCCTTGATGTAGACCAACAAGTTCAGATTTCAGCTGATTTATTTCAGGAACATGGAGAGTGAGCAGAGGTAGTCAGATATGCAGAAATTCACTCCCAAGATTTACTACAGAGAGACGTACTTCCTTAGACCCAATGGTCCTGAGAAGGATCCAGAAGGAGCCCCAGGGCCAAATGACGGTTTACAAAACCCTTACCTTCAGGACCTGGCAGCTGAACCTCTCCTTCCAGCTACATGCCTTCTGCAACAGGGAAGGCAGGTTCTGTAATAGTTTTTTTCCGCCTCTCTCACTATAAACCAGTGTTTAGGATGCCCACCGTCTCCATATTGTGGATGTTTTGCCCTGGCAAGGAAATCCTATTGTGGGGGTAGGAAATTAGGTGATGGTGACAGAGAATGATAGATGAGCCTTTTGCTTGGGGCGGGGGGGGGGGGCGGAGGGAGAGAGAGACACGGAGAGAGCGCGCGAAAGCAGGCTATGCAGGATTGGGTGGCTCTCCTGTCCAAAGGGCTTCCCCTTGGCCAAGCCCCACCCCAAAGCCCAGGAAGTCCAGAGCTTGGCACCCAGCCAGGGTGAGAGCATTCCTCAGGACTCTGACAGGCTGTGGGGGATGGTGGTGGTGTTCCTACCACAAGGATGGGGGAGGGGAAGGAAACGCGCAGGGGAGGAAATGACCTCGGAGGGTAAGAGGTGGGGAACTAGTCCCAGTCCCACGAGAGAAGGGCTGAGGCTGGATGTCTTCCCAATGGCCATGCGAAGGGTCTGCAGCTTCAGAGCAAATGTCCCCTAAGTCACCTCTCTGCTCAGGGTCACCACTGACGTCCCAAACTGTCCTCTGAAGGCTCTCTCTCTCTCCCTGCCCCCTCCCCCTTCCCCATCCTCGTCCCCGTCCCTAACTCTGGGACTGTGGTTGAGCTCGGGAGCCCCCGAGTGGCGAGAATCTAGAACTGCAGCTGGGCTGGGGGAGGAGCCCATCGGGTCTCCCTCTGTCTCTCCACCAGGGCCCCTCCCTTTTCCTACACTAGACCCAGGACTCTGGAAATAGCACCTGGTAATGAGAGTGCTGACAGATGCTGAGTTATAGGAGAGCAAGTGTCCCTAGTCCTTAACGTTCTAGCTTGATTGCTTTGGAGCTGTTTCCTTTGAAAATAGGTGCCTTAGGACTCCTCCCATTCCCTTTGACACATCTCTCTTTAACATGCCCCTGGGTGGTGTGCTTCTTGGCTACAATGGAAGTCCCCTTGTTTGTGCCCCAAGATTTGTAGTTCTTGGGCTGTCTACTATTCATGACCTCTGTGACTTTGGAGGGACAAATGGCACCCAACTATTCTGATTTTAAATTTACCCTTCCCTACCCTTCCTTCTCTGATCACTACCTGATGTACAACACTTTCTCCTAGTCAGCCTCCGACCACATAACTTCCGTCACCCCAATTTCCTACCCCATCTCTCAACACCACATCTCATGTGGGGAAAAGGAGTGGGGCGGAAAATGGACAAAGCCCCGGTCACAATTTTTCCCAAGGAAAACAGTTCCTCTGTTTAGCTTCACTTAACCTATTTTCTAGCTTTTCGTCTTTAGTCCCCTTGCTCTGCATCAAGCCTTCCCACTGGACTAATTTTTGCTGTCCTGCCCTCTCCCCCTTCCTTCACCATGATCTCCCAGGGCTCTTCCCATCCAGGACAAATGTTCCCAACGTTGAGAGAGGAGTATTCTCCATTCTGGAAGTAATTTGCAGCTTGAGGAAACTGAGCCCAGAGAAGAACTGTTTCCAGTGTCGTTGGGGAAGAGGAGGTGACGGAGGAGGCAAGAAGCAGAACGCTCACCCTAGGAGAGGCCACGTTCCCGCCCGTAACTGAAGAACTCGGGTGGTATTCGGGGATCTCAGAGAGCTCTGCCAGCATCATGAAGAAGTCTAGGGGAAATGGAGTAGAGGTAACCAACTTTGCAGCTAGGGATTAAAACTCTACCCAACTCCACCTCCAAAGCAGTTTTCTTTTGTTTTCTAATTAATTAATTTATTTATTTTTGGGTGTGTTGGGTCTTCGTTGCTGCGTGGGGGCTTTCTCTAGTTGGGGTGAGCGGGGGCTACTCTTTGTTGCAGTGCGCGGGCTTCGCACCGCGGTGGCTTCTCTTTTTGCAGAGCACGGGCTGTAGGCACACGGGCTTCAGTAGTTGTGGCACGCAGGCTCACGCAGGCTCAGTGGTTGTGGCGCATGGGCTTAGTTGCTCTGCGGCATGTGGGATCTTCCTGGACCAGGGCTCGAACCCGTGTCCCCTGCATTGGCAGGCGGATTCTTAACCACTGAGCCACCAGGGAAGCCCCCAAAGCAGTTTTCTTAAATGATATCCTTCCTCTTGAATTTGCCTCATCTTTTTTTTTTTTCTGCAAAACAGCATGTTTATGAAAACTCATTTGATCCATTTTGTGATGACACTTGAAATAGATTTACTAATTAAGACAACCAACACTCTGCTTTTACTTTTATTTGCATTTAATTTTTGCAGCATTTATTCCCGGGCCATAAGTTTTTGTTCTTCACTTTCTTCTGGGATATCTTTTTCTTCTGGGCAACCTCCTCTTCCGGTTTAGGAGCAATCTGTTCTTTTTCAGTAAGGATCATCTCAATGTGGCAGGGAGAGCTCATGTATGGGTTGATCCGACCATGAGCTCTGTAAGTCCTGCGCCGCGTCTTGGGGGCTTTGTTCGCCTGGATATGCTCAATGACCAGGGAATCTACATCTAAGCCCTTAAGTTCAGCATTACTCTCTGCACTTTTGAGTATGTGCAGTAAAAATTCAGCACTCTTTTTGGGCTACCGACCTTGCGTCCAGCCCCACTGTCTGGCCTGGGCACACCTACCAACTCCACCATTGTAATGACGGAATGGCACACATTGCTTCTTTAAAGTGACATCCTTCAGATACTTGGTGGCTTTTCGGATATGCATACCCTTAATGGCCTGGGCAGTTTCACGAGTGTTCTTAAAGTGAACACGAAGATTTGAACCTCTTGACTTGCATGATTTTGTGGAGTTTTCTGGGTCAAGTGAATAGCGAACCATTTTTAGAGGTCACCTCAGACCGCTTACCGGAAAAGCTGCCTCATCTTTTAATTGTATGATCCTTAAAGTTATTAACCAGGGAGTTATGGTTTTGAAATCATTTTAAGCAGCGGCAGTCACGTTCCCCTATTGTACTCCAGTCCTCAGTCAACTTTCCTCTGCTCCCCAGGCTGCTGCTCCACATTCACCCTGAAGGGGGCACTTTTGTTCAGTCGTTAGTTGGTGCCAGCGAAAAAGGACCCCAAGAAGGAAATATAACAATTGGTCACGTGTTGGGGGTGGGGTTCTCGCAGAGGTTGCTGGGTCAGGGAAGGGAGGTCCACGTGGAGTGGGCGGAACTCGCTGAAAGTTTTGGCGGGGCTGGCAAAACGAGAGAAATAGCCGAATTTGAGTTGTAATTTTATTAAAAAAAAAAAAAAAAGAAAGGCAGCAGGGAGGGTGTGTCCTGCGGAGAGGCCCCCGCGGAGGGGAGAAGGGGAGCGGCAAACGAGCATCCTGCTCGCGGAGGCCTGGAACGCAGGGCAGGGTTTTTGCCAAAAAGCTCTGAGCCGGGGCAGGGCTTCAGAGCCGGAAACCTTTGTGGCTCCATGCTGGTTCCCCATCCCCCATCCTCCCAAAAACGGGAAAGGTGGCCTCTCCACCCGTGGTCTCATTTCAGTGCCATGTGGAGCTGGGTTAATGCCAGCCACGCAACCCGTCTTCATTTACCTTTCCAAGAGGCTCAGGAAGTCGCCAAGATGAGTACTCTGTCTCCGGGAAGAAGCCAAAGCAAGTCTCTTTTTACTATACCTAGTTCGGCCCCACTCTTAGTAGGAAAACACAGCTTCATACGGTCTTAAAGATGATCTATTTCAATTTTCTTTTTGGTCTGGGGAAACCAAGACCCAGACTGTTAAAAGGGCCTGCTACATGCTCTTTCCACACTACAGGCATTCCCTTCAAAGAATGTAGGTCATAGAAACGGAATTCTGTCATTCCAAAAAGTCTTAGAGGAATGGTGAAAGTGTTGCTGCATCCATACACTTAGCCAGAGGGCAAATGGGAATGGTCATTATCCCATTAGGATTGAAACAGATTTGTTTAGGGACTTGATTTATGGGTCCTATGGTTTTCCTAAGGCTCCTCAGCCAGTAGGTCCACTTTCTCCCTCTTGTCCTTTACTCTTTGGTATCTCACGTCCTTATATACGTCCTAGTTCAGGGATTATCACAGTTTAGGACCTAATGGTTTGGCAGCAAGAATTCTCTTCCCTTTTTAGAGAGCTTCTCTTCCCAGGTTTCAGTTTTCTGGTGGTCTATCCACCTCATCCTGTGAATTGAGATCAAGAAGATCAGACCTCAAATCCAAAATTCCAGCCTTTTCGCTTTGGGGGAGAAAAGCATGTTTACTTAGTCTGGAGCAGTGAAATCCTAGACTTTGGATTTCAGAGCTGTAAAGTTTTCAGGAAAAAAAATTGTGGGGGACTGATGTAAGCTTTTTATTTTGCCAAGTAAGGACATTAAAAAACTACCCACCACCGATTGCTGTGTACTATCACTATCATTTCACGAAAGTACATTTTAACATACACAAAATAGGAAGTATGTGATCTCTGAGTAAATGACAGTATTAAGCCGCCCTGCATTAATTTACATGGGTGCATTTATTTGTAGACTTTTAAATGATGGCCATTCTGACTGGTGTGAGGTGGTACCTCATTGTAGTTTGATTTGCATTTCTCTAATAATTAAGCTAAGTTTGTGTGTGTGTGTGTGTGTGTTGTTATTTATTTATTTTTGGCCACACCCAGAGGCATGAGGGATCTTAGTTCCCTGACCAGGGATTGAATCCTTCTCCCTCCGCATTGGAAGCATGGAGTCTTAACCATTGGACCGCCAGGGAAGTCCCACTAAGTATTTTTAAATAGTTGAAAATCTAAAATAATATTTCATGAAACATGAAAACATATGAAATTTAAACTTCAGTGTTCCTAAATAAAATTTTATAAAATGGTGGGAATGTAATCGCTGGTTGCAGCCTCACCCCAGAGCCTTTGCTTTCAAACAATGAGTCTGCCACCTGTCATTCCCTCTAAATCCCCGTACCACTGGTACCTTAGATTAACCACTCATCATCAGCCACCACTCATTCATTTACACATTGTCTTTTGTGCTACGGTGGCAGAGTTGAATAGTGCAAGAGACTCCACAGCTGTCAAAGCCTGAAATACTTACCATGTGGCTCTTGAAGAATAGGTCCTGGTATAGACTCCAAAGCAGTGTTTTTCAAATTTGAGGTGCATCAGAATCACCTGGAGGGCTTGTTAAAACACAAGACTGCTTGAGTCCCACTGTAGAGTTTCTGATTCATTAGGTCTAGAGTGGGGCCTGAGAATTTGCATTTCTAACAAGTTCCCATCTGATGCTGATGATGCCAGTCCAGGACCACACTTTGTCTAGTGAGGAAGAAAACATATGCAATTTGTTCATGGAATTGCCATCTGCCTGACCTTAGAAATCTTGACCACAAAGTCCTCCTTCTCCCTCACCCCCTCCTCACACTTTCTATCGATCAAGAAATTCTGCAAATTACTAATAATGTGATAACTATACTCTCAAGCCTTAGATTAACGATTCATCATCTCTCACCTGGACTAACAGCCTGCAAGCTGGCCTCCTGCCTTCCGTGCAAAGGTATATTGAAGTTAGCTTTCAAACACAAATCTGATCATTCCACACTTTGGTGGAAATCCTTCGATGTTTCACCTTGGCTGATAAATTAGTTGTCCCTCAGTATTCGAGGGAGATTGGTTCCAAGACCCTGCTCAGGATACCAAAATCCTCAAATGCTCAAGTCCCTTATATAAAATGGCGTATATTTGCATATAGCTGACGCACATCCTCTAAATCATCTCTAGGTTACTTACAGTAACTAACACAATGTAAATGCTATGTAAATCGTTGTCGGGCTTGCGGCAAATTCGTTTTCCTTCTTGGAACTTTCTGGAATTTTTTTTCCTGAATATTTTCTTTTTTTTTAATGGTCAGCTTTTTAAATTAAATTTATTTACTTATTTATTTTTGGCTGCGTTGGGTTTTCGTTGCTGCGTGCAGGCTTTCTCTAGTTGCGGCAAGCAGGGGCTACTCTTTGTCGCAATGTGCAGTCTTCTCATTGCGGTGGCTTCTCTCGTGGCAGAGCATGGGCTCTAGGCGCACGGGCTTCAGTAGTTGTGGCACACGGGCTCAGTAGTTGTGGCTCGTGGGCTTAGTTGCTCCCCAGCGTGTGGGATCTTCCCGGACCAGGGCTCGAACCTGTGTCCCCTGCATTGGCGGGCGGATTCTTAACCACCGCACCACCAGGGACGTCCCTTCCTGAATATTTTCAATTTGCAGGTGTTTGCGTCTGCAGATGTGGAACCTGCGCATATGGAGGGTCGGCTGTATCCATTTCTTAACTGGGCCTTCAGACCTTAACAATCTGGTCTCAACACACCTTGCTTGCTTTACCCCCTGTACTCCCCAGTATCCAAGCTAAAGTCCAGCCAACTTCTCCTATTTACTCCAACACATCCTTTTATCCCATGCCTAGGCAATGTTCTCACCTCTGTCTGAAATGTCCTCCTATGGCCTCAAGCTTTAAGACCCACTTCAGTTGTCACTTCCTCAATTCCCTCCAGATAATATGTTCTATCTTCTCTGTGCTTCTAGACAACTTTATTCTTCCCTAGGTTTCACTAATTTTTACACTCTATTAATGTTACAAGACTGTCACTCTCAACCAAGCTAAAGGTCAAGGGTACATGCTTTCTCTTAATATAAACAGCTCATTTACTCATTCAATGAATATTTATTAACTGCCTACTTTGTGCCAGGTACGGTTCTAGGGGCTAAGGATACAGCAGTGAACAAAACACAAAGCTCACATTCTAGTGTGAGAGGACAATAAACAAGGTCAATTACATCTTAGATGGTAATAAGTATATGAAAAATATAAAGCAGAAAAGGCAAGGGAGGGTATTTGGAAGAGGTTGTGCGTTTACACAGGGTAGCCAGAGAGGAAGGCATGATGAAAAGATGATATTTAGTAAAGAGCTGAAGGAGATGAGAGAGGAAGGTATGTGACTATCTGAAGAAAGAGTGACCCAGGTGGAGGGAACAGCAAGTGAAAGGACCTGAGCAGACACATGTTGGGTGTGTTTGAAGGACAGCAAAGAGGCAAGTGTGGCAGGAGGGGGGTGAGTAAGGGGGAGAGTAGTAGGAGCCAAAGTCAGAGAGCAGTCCCGGGGACCAGACCCTGCAAGCCACAATGATGATTTTGTTTTTACTTCAAGTAAGATGGTAAGTCATGAGAGGGTTCTGAGCAGAGAAAGAACATGCTCTGCCTCATATCTTATCAGAATCACGATGGCTGCTGTGTTGAGAACAGACTTAAGTGGGGGAAGGCAAAGCTTGAAACTGAGGGACTAATTACAAGGTTACTGCAATAAAAAAGTGAGATACGATTATAGCACAGATTATGACTCAAGGTGCAAGTTGTGGAGATGCTGCAAAGGTGTGTGATTCTGGATATATATATATTGAAGGGCAATGGGATTGAAGACTGATTGGATGTGGAGTGAGAGAGAAAGAGAGGAAGGCTGTAGAAGAAGCAGGATTTGGGTGAGGGAAATTCAGGAGTGTGATTTTAGACGTACATTTGAAATGCCTGTTACACATCCAAGTGGATATGTCTCCTAGGCAGCTGAATATATGATTTTGGAGTGAGAGGATGATCCCAGAAGAAGATATAAATTTAGGAGTTGCCAGTGTAGAGATGGTATTGAAAGTCTCGACACTGGAAAAGATCACCACTATTCTATATGCCTCCTGCCACACACCTCCTTCACTGGTATCCCTAACTCCAGGACTCCCCTTGCAGATCTGGTAGAAGAGGGCTGGGGCTCCCTTGGCTTAGCATATTCGCACCCATTTATTTAAAATTTCCAGTGCTCTGTGTTTTGGGGAGGTTTTCACATTAGACCAAAGAATGTTAAGTCATCTCCATCTCCATATAGACTGGAAAAAAAAAAAATCCCACCTCAACACAAAAGAAAAACAATCAATTAAAACTATTTAAAAGTTTTTCCAGGAGAAATTCTGTGAGGACTTGTTGGCTAAAGTTGCCTGTAAGTTAAGGCAGACAGACAGACACACAAAGTGAACACTGAAGAGAGAGGACAAAGTGCTCAGCATAGGAGAATACCCTAAAGTATTCCTATTCCCGGTAAAGGTAAAGGTCCCTTCCGAGACTTCCTTTGCCTCAATCCTTCATGAACCCCCAGAAGATGCTAGAAGTGACTTAAGAAGGCTGGGGAGATGACCGTTGGGAAAGAACTGTCGGTAGTTGGCAATACTTCATTCCAGGGAGGTGGTGGCAACAACTCCCTAGGCAGCAGACATCATGGATTTTCCTCCCTCGGGGAACCAGAGGTCCCCTCCGTTTCTGGCCTGGATCCCTTAGAGACAAAGAACTTCATTCTCTCCCATACCAGTGTGGGGCTGCTGGGGAGTGCTGGGGGTGGAGGGTTAGAATTCTATGCCCAGGAAACACCCATAGGCTCAAACAGGAGCCTGCATCCTGACTGGTCCAGGAGGCGTGCGGGGCCGCTGGGCCCCTCCAGCGAGGGCCAGGCCGGTTGCCAAGGTGCCCGGGGAAGGGGTAATCCAGCGCAGGCCGGGTACGTGGACCGCTCGGTACACTTCCACGGAGGGCGCATCTGCCTCCCGAAGACCCCTTCCTTCCTCTCAACTCCATTCTCTCACGCTCCTCTCTTCCGAGGAGCCTCCGCATTCGCCTTCTACCCGTCCTGGCCCCAGCCCTTTCTTCACTCCTCCTGACCCTCCCCCGGCTTGCCCCTCCCCCGGCAGCCCACCTTCACCCCGCCGCTCCGCGGGCTCCTCGGTCCTCGCCCCTCATCCCCGGCCTCCCCTCGCCGGCCCCCCGCGCCCGGCGCCCCCGTGGCCCCTTGCCCGCCTTCCTCGAGGCGGCTGCGGCCCCTTTCACAATAGCGCGGCCCGCCTCCCTCCTCTCCGCTCCCGGTTCGCTCCCGCCCGCTTCCCTCCCGGCGCATGCGCCCTCCGGTCGGCGGCGGCTGCGGTTGTGGCGGCTCCGAGCGGCTCCGTTTTTTTTAAAGGGAAACGCTGAGGCGCCGGGGGTGACTGTGGGGGAGGGGGACCCCGAGCCCGGAGACCCGCGGGGGAGGCGACAGACCCCCTCCCGGAGTAGGAGGGCTTTGGGCGGACCCATCCCTCCCACCCCCTCCTGAGGAGGAGGGGGGGG
Source organism: Leucopleurus acutus (assembly GCF_964270905.1). Taxonomy (NCBI): domain Eukaryota; kingdom Metazoa; phylum Chordata; class Mammalia; order Artiodactyla; family Delphinidae; genus Leucopleurus; species Leucopleurus acutus. Next base: position 20,585,804 of record NC_139161.1, on the reverse strand, counting down.
AAAATGGAGGCTCGGGGCGGCTGAGGCGAGCTCCGGGGCGGGGGGCCGGGGCGGGGAAGGGGGTGTGTGGGGTGGGGAGACGAGGCGGGCCCGGCCGGGCCAGGGGGGGCCGAAGCGAGCTCCGGGGATGAGCTCGGGGGCGGCTGGGTGCGAGCTCCTGCCTCTGAGGCGAAGGCGGCGGCGGCGGCAGCAGAGGCGGCGGCGAGGCCCCCATGGGCCGGCGGCGGGCCGCAGCCGCGGCCTCCACTTCTCCGCACGCCGGCGGGATGGCGCCCGGGCCCCGGAGGAGCCGCGCTAGCCAAGGCCTGCTGCCGCGCTGCTGAGGCGAGCCCGCCAAACTCCCCTCCCCCTCCTCCGTCCTCGACCCCCCGCACCTCACCCCTTCCCCACCCCCTCCTCCGTTTCGGTCCCCGGCGCTGCTCCGGACCACTATGACCATGAGATCCGCAGTGTTCAAGGCGGCCGCGGCCCCTGCCGGCGGCAACCCTGAGCAGCGACTGGACTACGAGCGAGCTGCGGCGCTGGGCGGGCCCGAGGACGAGCCCGGGGCGGCCGAAGCCCACTTCCTCCCCCGGCACCGTAAGCTCAAGGAGCCGGGGCCTCCGCTGGCCTCCTCCCAGGGCGGGAGCCCTGCGCCCTCCCCGGCCGGCTGCGGCGGCAAGGGCCGGGGCTTGTTACTCCCGGCCGGGGCGGCCCCCGGGCAGCAGGAAGAGAGCTGGGGCGGCTCGGTGCCCTTGCCCTGCCCGCCCCCGGCCACCAAACAAGCTGGCATTGGGGGGGAGCCAGCGGCAGCCGGAGCCGGCTGCAGTCCCCGACCCAAGTATCAGGCGGTGCTGCCCATTCAGACGGGCTCTCTCGTGGCGGCGGCCAAAGAGCCTACGCCCTGGGCTGGGGACAAGGGTGGGGCGGCTCCCCCAGGTGCCACCGCCTCGGACCCGGCGGGACCCCCACCACTACCTCTGCCCGGGCCGCCACCCCTCGCGCCCACCGCCGCCGCCGGAACCCTGGCGGCCAGCGAGGGCCGATGGAAGAGTACGAGGAAGAGCCCGCTCGGGGGTGGCGGCGGCTCGGGAGCCTCCAGTCAGGCCGCCTGCCTCAAACAGATCCTTCTGCTGCAATTGGACCTCATCGAACAGCAGCAGCAGCAGCTGCAGGCCAAGGAGAAGGAGATCGAGGAGCTGAAGTCAGAGAGAGACACGGTACGGGAGGGGTTAATCTGCGTCGGGACTAGGAGCGAGTTGTGCGCATGCTCGGGGGAAGGGGGCTGTAGGAGGTTAAGGTATCCCTAGGTTAGGGGTAAGGAGGTTGGCCACCAACGTAGGAGTCTTCTTAGTTAACGGGTCCTTGGGAGCCAGGCCCACAGACACACGTTGGGTTGGAGGGAGGGGTTAAAGGGCAACCTCCCAGGGGGAGGGGGAGGGGAAGTTTCAGGTGCCAAAGGGTTAATTTAAAATGACAGCCCCAGACGTGTGGGAAAGACGTTTAGAGTGGGAAAAGACCTGATTTGTGAGGGGTTGAAAAATGAAAAGGTGGGATACATATGTGGTGGCTTTATGGAAGGGGTTAACTTAAAGAGCTTTGCGTTATAAATGTATTCTGGAGGAGAGGGCCATAGCAGCTGTTGCTCTAAGCACTGCTGTAGCATCTTTAGACAGAGTAGTAGGCCTTTTAATTGGCAGAGGGGTCGAGGTGATTCACAGTGGAACCCTATTACAGCTTTTTAAAATGATATTAAGAGAATCATCACCTTTGATTTCAGACAGTTTTTCATAGGAATCTGAGTTATAAAACATGACCTGCTAACCAGCTCCCTTGTATGAGCATGGTGTTTAGAGGCTGGAAGGTTTTTAAGGCATCAGGGGAAATTAAGCTTATTAAATGTATTAAGTAGACCAAAATTTTTTCCCCTATATTAGAATCTTAGGGTAGTAGGGAAGTCATTTATTATTTCTTTGTACCTCTGAGGAGCACGACTATATAGGGTTATTTTTACTGCAGCAGTAGTTAAGGGCACCTTATGTGTTAAAACATATTCCTCCAGATATCAGGAAAGCTGTGGTGGTGGGATATTACTGTGCTAGCATACCTTACAGCTGCCTAAAAATAAACATGGTTTCTACAATTGTTGTGTTCAGGCTGCAGCAGTCTCTCTCTCTCCCTCCCTCTCCCTCTCCCTCTCCCTCTCCCTCTCCCTCTCCCTCTCTCTCTCTCTCTCTCTCTCTCTCTCTCTCTCTTTCTCTCTTTCTCTCCCTCTCCCTCTCCCTCTCCCTCTCTCTCCCTCTCTCCCTCTCTCTCTCTCTCTCTCTCTCTCTCTCTCTCTCTCTCTCTCTCTCTCTCTCTCTCCTCTCTCCCTCTCTCCCTCCCTCTCCCTCTCTGGCGTTGTGTGCGCCAAGGGCTGAGCAGGAGAGCAGAGGGCTGTTCATTTTGTTTGCTTTCCAAATGAATCTCTCCAGGCAGCGACTGTTTTATTGGAGAATGCATTCTGCAAGGTGGAATGGGAGCTGGGGCCGGTCTCATTAAAATATCTCATGGTGTTGATTTGTGGAAGTTACTCAACATGGAGGTGGCACTGCTCAGCTACTGTACTGCAGTCTAGGGGTGTGATGGTACTGTAATTACAACACATCGTGTCCTTATTTGGGGGGGGGAGGCGGGAAGAGAACGACCAGTGAAGGAGAAGAAATCAAGGAAATGTCACCCATAAACCGTGTTTAAGTAATGTTAAGGCTGTGAATCAAAACAGAAGATGAAATGAGAATGTGGCTGACAGGGGGGCTCTCTGCTGATTGTGGAGGTTTCTGTTCAGTACCTGAGGTAATGGCCCCTTTGCAGACTTTCCTAGGCAGGAAAAGCGGGGTGAGTTAAGGATAGAGTGTCAGTCTGAACTTGGCATTCATTGCCTCTGTTGTGTATTGCAGTCTTAGCGATGCTTAAGCTTGTTTCTCTTATTCCAGTTGTTGTTTGGCCTCTCATGAAATCTGTGCAGCTAAGTGGATGTAATGAAGTCAACATTAATATCACAGTCTAACCCAAATAAAATTCTTATTATAGGGTGTAAGTAGCACATTTGGCATCTTTTCTCAGAACATTTTAATGTGAACTTTTCAATGATAATAGACTTCCATTTTCTGTTTGATTATGTGGTCCTCCCTTTAACTAGAATTAAAAGACTTTGTTTTCAATATTCAGACAAATAGGTATAATTTTTTTGTTATCTCAAATGCAAAGCAATATGTATATTTGATGATTGATGGGATTTATGGGTACTGGTTCTTTTATAATTCTTCCAAATTGAGTGTTCATTATTTAGGTGGCACTTCCCCACCCCCACCCCACCCGCCTTCAAATAACACTGCAATCCCTAGTGGCACTGTGATTGTGTGAGCTTTTAATTCCTTCTCAATGTACTGTCTGGACTTTGTCCTTGTGTATAGTGTTTTGGAGTGGAAGTAGAGAGGATAGGGTTTGGAGAACCTTAGGGCCTCCTAAAAGAACATTAAGGTTAATTCTGGAAACTCCCAAACTGACTTGGAGCCACATGGTTAGCAGTAGCAGAGACCATGCCATTTAAAAGGCATGTTGTGGCCCCTCCCAGTGAAGAGGATTTTCTTTCAGAAGAATGAAGTACAAATTCCCCCATGCCCCTCCCCAACTAGTTTAGCCCCTAAAATCAAGCAGTGTACCTTGTCTTCTCTATTGTGTTTAAGAAAATCTATTCAGATTAATGTCTGCCTGTTAAAAATAAGTTGAATTGCTATGGTTCATGGAAAGAGGCAGAAGACCATACTGATTCGCAAATAGGGCTAAGCACCTGTGTTTAATTTTTTTGTTTTTTAAGTCTGCATTTTGCCATTCTCTCTTTTAGCTCCTTGCTCGGATTGAACGTATGGAAAGGCGGATGCAGCTGGTAAAGAAGGATAACGAGAAGGAAAGGCACAAGCTGTTTCAGGGCTATGAAACTGAAGAGAGAGAGGAAACGGAGATATCCGAGAAAATTAAACTGGAGTGCCAGCCGGAGCTTTCCGAGACATCCCAGACTCTGCCTCCCAAGCCTTTCTCCTGTGGGCGGAGTGGAAAGGGACACAAAAGGTGTGCTGATAACTTTGTTACACTGTCTGGACATGAGGTCACCTGTTTCCAGTGACTGAGAGTAAGGGATTAGGACTTATGAATTTGTTTTAATAGAACTATATCTTGAATCATGAGGTCTTCTGTGCTGAGAAACTGTCTTGAAACATTCTTGCGCAGACTATGTACGTCTGTTAGGAACATTTTGGTCACCGTAGTAACTACAGAATGCAGAGTACATCATAAAGAGAATGGGCAACAAATGTGACAGCTGAGTTTCTTAAAGAAAACTATAGCCCTTCACTTCAAGTTAGGAAGTGTTAAATTCCTTCATTGCATCAGGCACTGGTAGACATTAAAATGTAAGCTCTAAGTGTCCTTGGACTCGAAGAGATTAGTCTAGCTATAAGGATGGCATAAGTTTTGAAAACTCAGAATTCAACTGCAATAAAATATGCAGATAGACAACAGTGATACAAACTATTCAGAGATTAAAGATTATTGTGCGTTAAAATAGTGAAACTTTAAGGAGGAGATGGATCTTGAAAAAGAAGTATAGAATTTAGATTGGTAAAAAGGAGAGGAGATGGCATCCTAGAAGTGTGTGTGTGTGTCTGTGTGTGTGTGTGTGTGTGTGTAGACTGGTGGGAGAAAGAGAGCCAGAAGATAGCAAGAAAAAAGAAACAGAGATTGTAATTAACATGGTGTAGGTTTGGAGGGGTAGAATAAGAGACTGGTCTCTGGCTGACAGGAATGAAACAGGCCACAAAGTAGAGGCCTCTAATGTTAGCTAAAGGGTCTTTTTTTTTTTTTTTTTTTGCGGTACGCGGGCCTCTCACTGTTGTGGCCTCTCCCGTTGCGGAGCACAGGCTCCGGACGCGCAAGCTCAGTGGCCATGGCTCATGGGCCCAGCCGCTTCGCGGCATGGGGGATCTTCCTGGACCGGGGCACGAACCCGTGTCCCCTGCATCAGCAGACAGACTCTCAACCACTGCGCCACCAGGGAAGCCCCAGCTAAAGGATCTTGAATAAAATAGGGACCTTTTTAGATTTAGTAGGCAGTAGGATACTAGTAGAGGTTCTTAAGCATGGAAACTCACTTGTTCAACAAACATTTACTAAGGGCCTATTATATATACTGTTAAGCATGAAGCTGTTCCTGCTCATGACAGCCAAATGAACGCAGATATTTAGATACTTGAATACTGGTTATTTTGAAGCAAGCTAGTTCTCTTGCCCCAAAATGTAATCAAATTAGATTTTATTCAAGAGTCAATAAATTCTATAATGTTTTCTTCCCTATCTAATAGGAAATCCCCATTTGGAAGTACAGAAAGAAAGATTCCTGTTAAAAAGCTGGCTCCTGAATTTTCAAAAGTCAAAACAAAAACTCCTAAGCACTCTCCTGTTAAAGAGGAACCCTGTGGTTCCTTATCTGAAACTGTTTGTAAACGTGAATTGAGGAGCCAGGAAACTCCAGAAAAGCCCCGGTCTTCAGTGGACACCCCGCCAAGACTCTCGACTCCCCAGAAGGGACCCAGCACCCATCCCAAGGAGAAAGCCTTCTCAAGTGAGATAGAAGATTTGCCGTACCTTTCCACCACAGAAATGTATTTGTGTCGTTGGCACCAGCCTCCCCCATCACCGTTACCATTACGGGAATCCTCTCCAAAGAAGGAGGAGACTGTAGCAAGTAAGGCATAGAGAACACTTGCTCTTATACCCTAGTGGTGGCGGTCAAGCTAACAAGTGTGAAAATGCCTTTGGCATTTTTAAAAAAGTGCAATCAATAAAGCAGAGTTCTGTCAAGAATGAGTAAGTTAACAGCCAGAGACAGACACTGTGCAGGCATTGCAAATAGATGGAATTACAGCAAAATGTGCTCAATGTATTTGCCTGCTTACAACACTGGGAGATGTGTTTGCCAGTAAGTTGCTCATCACAAGAGCACCAGACTTGGGGGTGTAATCTCCGGCAACTTGCATGCCCTCTGAAAGAAGGGTTTTCTGTGCTGTGAAATGCATAGAACTTATACTTTGCCATGCACGACTGTTCCTGCAATTGATATTGTGTGAAACCTGGGAGGGTGGTCTTTGGGTGTTCTCAGGGGCCAATGGTAATTTTTGGGTTGGGGAGCCAGTTTGGGGTGGGGAATTTCACCTGGACCTCCGCTCTTTAACTATATAAACATTTATCTGTATCTCTATGTCCCGGTCTGGGGGGCAGGAGGAATCTGCCAAAGACCAACAGTCTTACTTTATCTTACGATACTTCACAAAGGTTCTAAATGTGAAGAGTTTACTTGGATTGCAGTAGCCCATTGGTTGTTCATATATTTAAATAAAATGGTCTACAAACTATTTTTCAAACAATAAGGACTATCTTGGGATATCTGAGCTGCTTGGGATGGGTGTGGGGTATGGGACCTTGGTCTTCATTCCCTTTTTTTTCTTCATGGCTTCCACACAGAGATGCTCCCCTATCTCCTACATCAACCAGTAACTGGAATGTGCCTTCAATCGTGTAATGTTAGTCTGTGACAGTCACAGCGGGTGCTCCGGGGTGACGGTGGGGAAGCCTTGGATAGAGTCACAGCCCTGAGTTTCTGATGCTGTGTCTTGCCCTAGTAGGGATGGGGATGGGAATCCATTCCAGTAAGACAAGAGCATTCTCCAGGCTTTGTTTGGCTGTTCTGGTGACAAAATTAAGTGGGGAAGATAGATTACTCTTCTTAATTATCTAAAATTCATTAGGCCTTACACTTGAGTACATGCGATAGACCAGGACCCTGATCTAGGCTCAGGTTTTTTGTTGGTTCAGTTAGTTGAACAGGTTCATCCTTAATGGTTAACCTTCTTGCTGCCATGGCAATGCTGTGTAACAAGAGAAACCGTGAAGCAATTTCCCATCCGGGATTGGGAAATGGCTTAGTCCGAAGCTGTTCTGTGTGACTGGCTATTTTTGAAAACCCTTTCTGCCCTAGTACAGAAAATTCCAAACACGTCTAATATTGTGGGCCTAGCAGTACAGAAAGAGTCTGATTGGGGGGAATCCCAGTCCTTTGAGGACCCTGAGTTGTGAATAAACATGTGAATCCTTATTCTTGACGCCCCTATCTCAAGAGGAAGTCTCAATGGCTTGTTCTAAGGAAGCCAAAGTCTTTGTGCATGTTGTTCAGGCTGGACCAGCAAGGTAGTTTGTTTGGAGGGAGGAGGGAGCTGTTTAAGAAGACTACATATGTAAGTTTTGAGAACACTGATCTTTTATTTGAAAAATAGGGTCAACTTTTACTCACCTGCCATGTTCTGAGTTTAAGGTTTGATATCCTTGGCCATCAACTGTTGCAGGGAAACCACCCTAAATAATGAAGAAAAGAAGTCGTCTCAGTGTAAAAAAAAAAGTGGTGGGCTTATTTTCTTTTCTTTTGTCTGTTGTTCCCTCTTCCCCTCCCCCAGAGAGAAATTCTCAAAAGAACAACTCAAAAAACCAAAATGGCTTCCTAGTGAGAACTTCAGTGATGATCCTTTCCTCCATTTTGGGTATGGGCTTTTTTTCTTTTTACACTGAGGTGATTCTTCTTTCCTGCATTATTTAGGGTGTCTGATGCCATCAAGTGTTGCAGGAGAAACTTCAGTCTTGGCTGGTGAGTAGAATAGGAACTGTGCTGGCTGGGTCTGGGGTGGGGGTGGTGGGATGGTGGATGGTTGGGAGCTGCATTCCCCATCAGTTGGATGGGGGAGAGTGAGATTCCTTGGTGTATGATTACACTATAGACTTCAAAATGACTACAAATTTCAGTTGTTTTTCAGGAACTGCAATAGCATCCATTATGTGAATTGTCAGGTATTGGTTTAGGGTTTTTTGTGATCCTGTGTTTGGCAGACTGCAATGGCATTTTAGGTTCTTTTAATACCGTAGCAAGGACACTGAATATGGCTTCAGGTGAGGCCATAGAATGGATTCCTATCACTTGGTAACTTTGTCTTATCTGGGAGAGATCTCTTGTCCTAGTGAATAGTAGGTTGTGTGACCTTGGATTTAAGGGTGGTTCCACCCCTCCTCCCTTTCTTTCTCTCTTTCTTTTTTCTTTCCAGTTCCTTCTTGGAGGGACCACTCAGTAGAGCCTCTAAGGGACCCAAATCCTTCAGACCTTTTGGAGGTAGGTACCTAAGACCTGTCAGTAGAAGGGAGTGAGAGACAGAAATGGGTCTGTTACTTGAATATGTCATTGTAACTGTATGGATGGGTTAAATAGAACTTTGAAGCAAGAAGGTAACTTGAGAGATTATCTAGTCCAACTCCTTTGTTGTATAGATGAGAAAACTGAGGTCCAGAGTGGCTAAGTGATTTATTAAAAAATAAATAACTAGGGAATGTTCAAAACAAAGCTAGATTCCATGCTATGTAGAAAAGTTAGCCTGTACCACTCAGCAACAGAATTATATATTCCAACCTCGTTTGACTCTTATAAGTTTGATACTTACTTTAAACTCAGACTCTTATAAAGTATAGAGGTAGGGAGGGTTTGTGGCAGTCTCAAGGGTTGTTTCAGTTTGATGTGACTTTCACCTTGGAAAATTATAGAAATGATTTTGGAATATGGAGATTCTACAGGGTAGGGGTGGGGAAAGGAGTATGTGTTTTGTTGATTTTGTACCAGGAGGTTCCTATGATATCCATAGAACTCACAGACTCAGGTGGGACCTGAAGGTGAAAGATTTTACATTCCTGGAAGCTGGAAATGAGTATACATGTGTCACACGGTGATAAGTAGCTTATCAGCTGCTATTCTTTACACAGAACCTGGATGACAGTGTGTTTTCGAAGCGGCATGCAAAACTGGAGCTGGATGAGAAGAGAAGGAAAAGGTGAGGCTGGAGATGTCCATTCTGGGGACAACTGAGCCCTATAGGACCCTAACCTCTCTTATCTATGCTGAGGGGAGCCCTGGAGCTCTTAATACTTTTCAATTACTCAATTGGTTGAGTATCAGAGTGTGAAGTGGTTGTTGTTATACACGTTTGGCCTCTTTTTCTTCTGGGGAACACCAACACATGATCTAGACTGCCAGACCTATACAGCTCTTCCCTAACCAAGCAGGCGGTTCTCTTTACCCCCGTACCCCTCCCCACCCCCCATCCCCCATCTAGAAGACTCAGCAGAGATCTCCCTAGCATCTGGATTGTGTGAGTTGCCTTTATAGAGCTGGTTTTCAGTAATGTTGGGTTTGTTTGTTCTGTTTGTCTGGTTTGTTTTTCCCAGATGGGATATTCAGAGGATCAGGGAACAAAGAATTTTACAGCGACTGCAGCTCAGAATGTATAAAAAGAAAGGAATTCAGGAATCTGAGCCCGAGGTTACCTCATTTTTCCCTGAGCCAGATGATGGTAAGTTTTGTTTATCTAAAAGAGTACAGGGCTCCAGGATACAACTTGCTCTGAATGAATGCAGTATTTTGGAACAGGTATAGTTGCTAGACATTTTCCATCTGTGTCACTAACAAGGTCCCGTTTGGCTTTCTTCCGTAGTTGAAAGTTTGATGATTACCCCCTTCTTGCCTGTTGTAGCATTTGGACGACCATTACCAAAACTAACTCCACAGTAAGTATAAAGTTTTTTTCCCCTCCTCTCTCAGGTAGTCTGTGCTTCACCTCCCTTCCAGACTTCATGAAAGCCTAGATATAAGGTGGAATAGCTGGCTTAGGGATAGCCATGGCTCTTTGACAGAAGTGAGGCTGCCTGGGCCACTAGTTTTTGCAGTGATAAGATTCCCAAGCCAGGAATTAGGAGGATTGCTTTTTGAATTAGAAATAGATTATTCAATCACTTTAGTAGCACACCATTGCTCTGGCTTTGAGGCAGGAAAGACAATCTAAACCTGGGACTTGGGAGTCAGGGCTAGGAGTGGTAAAGGGCATAGTGTCTTTTTCTGAGTTAGTCTCATGTCCATACTGAGTTTCTTCTAGTCTTGCAGGTTGATTTCTGTATCCTTTTTTGCCAGGAATTTTGAGCTGCCCTGGTTGGATGAGCGTAGCCGATGCAGGTTGGAGATCCAGAAGAAGCAAACACCTCATCGGACATGTAGGAAATAGCTGTGCTGGCAAGAACCTTCTGTCTTCAGATAGTTGTAGCATGCCATTCCCAGAGAGTGGCAGAGACCTGTATATGTGACCGATGTCCTCATGTATGTTATCATTCGCTGGTAATGCCCTTCCATACTCCCCTGATCTTGGTTTTGTTTTCATCACTCTGATTTCACAAATACTCTTTCACTGGGCTAATTGTGAATTATGGAGGGTGATTGGGGTTTCTTTTCCCCTTTTGGGGAAATGAACTCTCAAGCTAAATCTATAGGATGGCAGATTTGGAAGCTTCAGGGGTCTGCTTCTCTACATTTGCCTATGTTAAAAGGGTGAAAGGGCTCTCTTCATTAGACTTTTGGAAGATGAAGCAACCCCTGCCTTTAGAGCTGTGCCTGCATGGCACTCTTCTTGCCCTGGTATACCCTTCCTTATAGTGTGAGCATAGTGGTTTTTACCCCAAAACAAAACAAAACAAAAAACCTCACCATGAGCTTAAGGACCAGATGAGGAATAACAAGTGACGTGATAAAGCAAGTCATCTTCACAGGGTAGAAAAGAGGTTGGAGTTGGTAGATAAATATCTGAAAAGACAGTTCTCTTAAAACTATCCTGTGATATAGCCATGTGGGAAGGGATGTTTGGCTGTGATTATTTTCTTAGTTAATGGGTAACTGAATTTCTTCCCCCACCCCTCAAAGAATAAAATCTTCTGAAAAGAGAATGAGGATGGTAAGTTTGGGACCAGTCATGGCTCTAAACAAAAGCCGTTGGTGTTTGGGGATGGCATGCCAGATCCTGTATAGATGTCTTTGTGTCACATCACTTCTCCAGTATTCCTTAGTTGGGTTTTATCCTTTTAGCTGAGCTCTTGGTGGTGGGATAGAGATTTAGGGAGGGTGGGGGTGTGTGTGGAAATATGTGCTTCCTTTGGCTGGCAAATGTCTACATCTTGAAACAAACAGATGTACCTAATGAGCTTCTCCGTTCATTTTGTAAAAATAGATTTGTATGTGTACCATCTTAGTTCCCCCCTCCCACCCACCTCCCACCCCACCCCCATTTTGTTAAAAGAATTTCAGGACAGCACTCCAGGCCACTTTGGTCTCAGTGTAAGATCCCTGTAACTATCTGGAAGGAAAATAGAGCCAAGACCTCTGGTCTTAAATATATAGGAATTGCCTTTCTTTAGTCTTCAGGACTATTGTATGAAAACAAGTAGGGGTCTAATCTCCTAGAAGGTAGGGGCTTTTATCCTTGAAGAGAATATGTCCCCAGATTATTAGCACTTTTAGAGGAGAAGCCAAGGTATGTAGGATGTGTGGCCGGCCCATCAGTGGAGCATGAGAGAATGGGATACCATTGTGGGAAGGGAAGAAAAAAGTTCCTCAGGGGCCTCCCACTGCTAAAGCTTTTTGTGAGATGTTGATCTGTGCTCCCTGAGTTTGACTTTTAAAGGAATTACTCTGGCAGCACATGTAGTATTCTTGGATGATCTTGCTGCTCTTATTTCTCCTTTGTGTGTGTGTGTGTGTGTGTGGCTATGGGTTTTCATTTGTAACTCCATCTGCTTAGGAGAGTGGGCTCTCCACAAGGGAACCTGCTGTGAACTTCATTGCAGCAAGAATGTAGAGAGAAATAGGACTTATTCCACTAGGGGCTCTCATCTCACACCTTAAGGAGAGGAAGGAGATTTCTAGAAAAACTGGGCCAGATTTTCTTTGTTCTCCATCATTTTAATATGGCAAGCTGTTTGGCTTTCCTACTCTGACCTATGTTATGTTCCTTTATAATGTGCCCAAGAAGAAAAAGACCAGTCAGTGTCTCTTTTATTCCTTGATTCCTCTCAGTTTCTTCTTGATTTTCAGCATTTGTCAGACTCCTAATTTGGGTATGCATTAGCAAACTTAGCCTTTATGTTTGTGCCTATCCAGCAGACTCCCCAGATTTTGAACTTGAGTTAGACTAAGAGGAATCCATGGGTGCTATCTGGCCAGTCTTAAGTGGATTCTATTTCCTTGGTTCTCCCTCTACCTAGGACCTCTTATTTTATTGTCCCCTCTTCTAGATCAATTCTCCTTTGATTTGGATATGTTGAAGTTTTGTTGAGAAGGAGGTTGGAGAGTAGATTAGCAAAGTTCCAAGAGCAAAATTACAGTGTGTTGAAGTGTGGGGGGAAAATTAGTCTTATTTTTTCCCTACATGGGATACAACACTGAAATTCAATCTTCAACTGAAGGACCTGCAGTTCTCCTAAAACACAGTTCTTTGTTTCTTTCCTTAACAAAGTTTAAGCTAGTGTTAATAAATTAAAAAGAGAAATTGCTTGTCTGTCCACTTCAGCTTTGTTTTATGCCCGTTTCATATTGTTGTCTGTGTTGTAATTCATACTTTTGATACCATTTCTGATGTGTAAAATTGGTTGTCTTGTAAATATCTTATAAAGAGTTCAATTGTAAATAAACTATTGTGGCTGTTAATTTTGAACTTCTGCTTCAATTTATTAGATTTATTGGGAAGCATTAAACAATTCTGCTTGTATATTTTAAAAGACTAGAAAAAGAAATCCATTTTCACAAAATAGAAAAACACTATTTTCCCTTTTATATGAGATATTAACTTCCATTTGTGTATGAACACAATGTATGTTTCATCCCTCTTTGTCCTGTGTTCTTCCTTACACATAATTGGCAACTTTAAAAACAAGAGATGATAGGATACTTGGTGCCTGGTGTCTAAATTAGTAAAACCTCAGTTGGAAAGACCTTAGAGGTCATCTAGTCTGACTCCAATACATGATTTCCCTTTGACAACATTCCAGACAAATGAAGTCCAGCTTCTCCTTTAACACTTTGTTTTCTCTTATACGTTTTTTTCTAAATGTTAGAAAATTCTTCCTTGTTGACAAAATCTAACTTCTTGTAACTCGAGCCCACTGGTTCTTGCTTTGCCTTCTAGGGTGATGAAAAAATATCAATTCCTCCTTTCCTCATAGTCCCTCAAATAGTTAAAGTTTGCTGTGGCAATCCCAATCTTCATGGTTAACATTCAGAGATTTTACAATTGTTCCTCAAAAGAAAGGATCTTGAATGTTTCAGTTCTCTGGATGATTTGCTCATGTCCATTTAAAAATTGAATCCAGGGGCTTCCCTGGTGGTGCAGTGGTTAAGAATCCGCCTGCCAACGCAGGGGACTTGGGTTTGAGCCCTGGTCCGGGAAGATCCCACATGCTGCGGAGCAACTAAGCCCCGTGCACCACAACTACTGAGCCTGTGCCCTAGAGCTGGCGAGCCACAACTACTGAGCCCGTGCACCTAGAGCCCGTGCTCCACAACAAGAGAAGCCACCGCAATGAGAGGCCCGCAAACCACAATGGAGAGTAGCCCCTGCTCGCCGCAACTAGAGAAAGCCCACGTGCAGCAACAAAGACCCAATGCAGCCAAAAATAAATAAATAAATTTATAAAAAAAAAAAAATTGAATCCAGACCAAACAACTGAAAGGCAAAGTGGCAGACTATCACTTTCCTTATTTAGACACTAAACTTGGCAGCTTTACTATATCAATTTACTTTGAGATAGATAGGATCCTCTGGGTCTTTTTTTTTTTTTTCTTTCTGTTAACACTTATTAGATCACACATCCTCCATTTTGAACTCAGGCAGTTGGTTTCTGGAGCTGTATTTACAAGTTGTCACATTTGACCACTTGTTTAACCAGCTGAGATCTGTTTGGATCCTGATTATATCTCTGAAGGCATTCAGAATACCTTCTGGTTTCATATTGTCTATAAATTTGATAAACATCAGTATCCTTAACCATAGCATTTGTAAAAGCATTACACAGGACAGAATCCTGTGCTATGATAGTGACCTTTCTCTGGTGTGTATTATTAAAATGTGTACTCCCGTAGGTGCACTAATAGCTTACGCTTCTTATATGTTTTTATTATGGTACAAAACAAATATACCGATTTTTTTCATTGCTGAAAAATGTGTTGCCAAAATCTCAGCATTCCCTCATCTACCCGTCTGGCATGCCCTTAACAAGAAGGAAATCATGTCAGGATATTGAACCAAATGCCCATTCCTATGATTCTCTTTTTTAAAATCGGTTCTAAAATCTTGGTAAGATTACCATCATACCAGCCTGCGCTTTGGGAGAGGTGATGGCTGGGGTGGGAAGACACTTGAAGAGGGAAGAGTAAATGAGAATACAAGGGAAAACACTGTAGTGCTGCAACACTAAATCCTCGGGCTTCACTACGGACAACTGGTTTCTCCTCCGCCCTTTAGCTTAAAATGGGCTGGTGTAACAAATCTGATGCAGCACAACGGCTTCAGAGGTTTCCCTTGATTCGTGATTTTACCAAGCAAACGAATTCAGTCAAACGATCTGCTTCAAACGTAGGTAGAAACGAAAAAGAAAATCATGAAACAACTCCAATGCCGCAGTGAAGCTGTGACAGGTCAACGATATCCACTCAGAAAGCCCAAGATGGCCGGGCGTGGAGCCGAAGGAGGCTGCCCGAGTGCAACTCCCCCCTTGCCCGGTGCCCTACCGGGGGAAGTCAGGGGCCGCGTCACGCCCCCTCACGTCACCGACTTACGCAATCCCGCTCGCCGGCAAACTTGTCGCAGCGCGCCAGCTCCGCCCCCAGCCCCTCCCTCTGAAGAGCCAGGCGATCAGCGCCGCAAGTGAAGCATGCTGGGACCAGGTCTCGAGCTTCCCGGCAGCCCCTGCGACGGGCGGGGTACGTCAGGAGCTGGCCGGCGGCGGCTGTTCTCCGTAAGATGGCGGACCGGCGGCGGCAGCGCGCTTCGCAGGACACCGAGGACGAAGAATCTGGTGCTTCCGGCTCAGACAGCGGCGGTTCCCCGGCGCGGGGCGGCGGGAGCTGTAGTGGTAGCGCTGGAGGCGGCGGCAGTGGCTCTCTGCTTTCCCAGCGCGGAGGCCGAGCCGGGGCCCTTCATCTGCGGCGGTTGGAGAGCGGGGGCGCCAAGAGCGCTGAGGAGTCGGAGTGTGTGAGTGCGCGCGGGCGGGGCGGGCCGGCGGGCGGGCGGGGTGTAGGTGAAGATGGGAGGCTGGGAGTTGACGGTAGATGCTGAGGCGTAACGTGTTCGAGAAGAGAGCTATCCCAGTGCGGTTTGCCTCCGCAGCCCCAAGCGAGGAGGAGCGGTTTGTGGGGGGAGGGCAGAGCTTCTGCGGATGGGTAGTGGATGTTTATTCAGAAATTGGGACTGGAGGTGAATAGACGGGACCTCCCTCGGATGCTGCTTGTTAAAGATGTACCTTTCCTCGTGCCCCTTTCCAACCATTTTGTGTTCAGTTTTCAGCTCTCACCCTCTGGAAATCACAGAACTAACCCATGTCTTTTCCTTTCTTTTAGGAGAGTGAAGATGGCATCGAGGGCGATGGTGAGTAGCATCCTGACAGAGTTGTTTGCCCATAAACTCAGGTCAGCTGTTTCCAGCAATTGACATCCTCTCAGATTGTAAGGATTTGGGGGAGGGTGCCGCAAAGTGGCTCTTTGTCGCATAGAGCTTAAAAGCGTACGTTTTAGCAGTATGATCTTGGGAAAGTCAAAGTCACTCTTTGAACCTGTTTTCAGTCTGGATATGGGGACTGTAATTTTATCTCCCTCATAGGTTGAAATCAGAATTAAATGAGAGCTTTAGCTTGATCCGCAACAGGCAGTCGGGAGATGTAATTATAATAACTTGTGTTGAATTTTTTTTCTTTACATGTTTCTGTTTCCTTTCAGCTGTTCTCTCGGATTATGAAAGTGCAGAAGACTCAGAAGTGAGTGTGATAGTTTCTTTTTCCTATGGTGTAGGTTGGAAAGTGTATTTTAAAAACTGTACACACCTGTGGTTCAAAAGTACCATCACCTACTTGTTACTCCTCTTGTGCATTCTTCATTTGTGCTTCTGAAAACTATTATAAAGGGTCTTGTTCAGTTATAGGGAGGGAAGCTTGGTGTAAGCCTCTTCAGGCCACATGTGTTAGACTGTTAATAGCTGGCTTTTCACCCTATCTAAAAGAAATAAGGTTCTAAATGAGAGAATGAGAACGCTCTGAAGCCCTTTACAGGTTGTTTGACACTCCATTTCATGATGCCTAGGTAGTGAAGCCAGCCAGTTGGATATTTTTTCTGAGTATATCTGAAGACCTTTAAAGGGTAGGATTCTGAATGGTTTGTGTCCGAAACATTTCTCAGTTTATGGATAAGGTTTTCTGTCTTTAGCAGAAAGCTTCCCTAAGCCAAACGTTTGTGAACTTACTTGTTTTGATTGGATAAACTACTAGAGACGCTATCAGAATGGCTATTTGTTTACTGGAGTTGTTGAACAGAGCCCTGAGATATAAGGAGGAATTGGATTGTGGATCAAAGGTTTATTCTATAAATTTTATAGAACTGTTGCTACATATTAGACTTTCCATTAAGCCCTGGAGATGCAACAGATATAACAAAGTTCCTATCTTTAGGAATCCTGCAACTTAATAAGGAAGTCAGACAAACATTGAGGCAATCGTAGGACTTGGTGACAACTGCTAGGAGATAGGGTTAAGTAGGGTGTTAATGGCCGGGTGCTGAGTCCATCTTAGGCTGTCCATCTTAGAGGAGAATGAATTGGAGTTAGCCAGGCAAGCCATGTTCTAGGCAGAGGGAACAACCGCTACAAAAGCCCAGAGACGGGAGAGAAGATTAAATATTTGGAAACTTGAAAGTAGTTTGGTGTGGCTGGATCATTGTCGGGACAGGATGGATACAAGAAATAAGGGCATATTAGTGAGTAGGGGCCAGATCATGCAGGGATTACTTGTTCCTTCTCTTTATTAAGTGCCTGCTCAGAGCCAGGAGCTGTACTAGGCACTGAAATAAAAGACAGGCATGGTTCTGCCCTCATGGAACTTAGCAGTACATTCCAGGTCAGAGGGGGAAAATATAGATAGTTAACTAAGTAATTACAATAATGTTTGGTAAATGCCATGTTATTAGAAGCATATGGTGCTTTGGGAGCACATAGCAGGGACAACTAACTGGGTTTAGGGTGTTTGGAAATATTTACAGGAGCGAATGTTCAAATAGAGACCTGAAGGGTGAGTAGGAGTTAGCCAGGTAGAATTTTCTAAGCAGAGGGAACAGTGTGGAAAGAAGGTCTAGAAGGGATGGACTCCATGGTGAGTTGGAGGATATGAAAGGTTTAGTATGACTGGTGGTAAGGATGAATCTCAGTCCAAATTTTAAAGTACTTTATAAGCCAGGTTGAAAACTATTTGGATTTTATTCTAAGGAAGTAAAAAAGTGTACCAGGGTTTTAAACAAGAGTGTGATACAGGTTATGAATTAGACTTAAATTTTAAAGCAGTGTTTGTCAGATCCAGAGAACACCTACATGAAAAAATCCTACTGAAACAATCTTGCAGAGGGAGGGAAGACTCAGACATTTGTATGTTAACAAGATCCCAGGTTGAGGCACAGTAATATTTTAGAATTATTATTTTTATAACCATTATTTTGTGTGCAGTGGGGAGAGTTGATCTGAAGGGAGCAAGACTAGAGACAGCAAAGCTAGTTAAGAAAGCTACTGTGGAAGTCTAGGAAAGTAGTAAGTGTGGTATGGAGTGGAGTGGTGGCAGTGAAAATAGAAGTGGACAGCATTGACAGTTATTTAGGCTATGGAATTGACAGAATGTGGTGATTGATGAGATGATTTATTTTCTTTGAAGTCAATGGTAAAGTTATCTGCAAAGAGTAAAAAGGAGATAAGAGGTTTTGGAGTGAGGAATGTGTGCAGTTGTCACTAGAGAACAGAAATATCAGAAAGACTGCCAGGCAGTATGGAGTGTTCAGTGAGGTTTGGTGCTTGTGACTATAGGAGTTTACCATTCTGTGTATAAATGAGTTTGGATGTTACTCTAACAGCAAAGAAAGAAAGGCTGTTGGAGGCTTAAGTGTGGAGGATGCATTGTGGATGAGGCAAGACTGGAGACAGAGCTGTTAAAAGGTTATTAGGATAGTCCAAGGAGCATGATGGTGCCCTAAAGAAGGGACATGGCAGTGGCACTAGCAAGACATAGATTTGAGAGATATTTTGGTGATACTAACAGAACTTCTTGATTGAATGTGGAGCGTGAATTAAGGAGAAGTCAAAGGGATGCCCAGGTTGATGAATGGTGTTATTCACTAAGAAACGGACCACAGTGGGAGGAGATTTCAGGAAGGACAGTGTTGGGTTAAGTTTTGGTTGTTTTGAGATTGAGGAACATGTGGGACTTTGATGTGGCAATATCTAGTATATATTGTCTGAAATTTAAGAGAGAGGTGTAGTTCTGTTCTGTCTGATAGGGTAGTCACCAGCCATATGTGGCTATTTAAATTAATTAAACTGAAAAGTTCAGCTCCTCAGTTGCAGTAGCTACATTTTAAGTAGCCACATGTGCATAAATAAAAACATTTCCATCATCCCAGAAAGATCTGTTGGACAGCACTTGTCTAGATTAGAGAAGTAGACTTGATATCTTGCCTTTCATTGTAATGTTACTTGCTTGAATTTCTTGTTGATTACTAACTGTATATACCTAGATGCTACACTTTAGTTTTGCCTATTTTTTAAATTTTGATCTATCTCTTAGTCTGCAGTTTAGTTTTTCATCCCTTTCTTTTCTTTACAGTGTATCCATTGAAAAGATTTTGATGGTCACTCATTCATAGTACAACTCAGCATGCTCTCTCTGTCCTTTGTATTTCTTGCAAATTGTCTTTCCATGATACTCTTGGAAAAATACCAGTGTGACCCAGAGCTTTTATCTTGCACAGGACTGACTGGTGAACACCTGATTTTCTTTCCCTTATAAGTCACTTGCTATTTTTGTCTAGATATTCCCAGTATATTTTCTTTAAGTCCAATAAATTTATTAGAATTTGTCCTGGAGTTGGTCATTCTGGATCAGTGTTCATAGGTGTGAGATGTGCTCTACAGTATGTCATGGAACTTCTATCCCAATATTCTTTTCCTGTCTTCAGTGTTTGACCCTTCTTCTGTAATCCTTTATATCTGTTTCTTCATTTTCTGTTGATTTTTAAATATTTTCTTCCTTTTCACTTTTAATTGCTCATAAGGCATTATTGTTGTGTTTGTGTTGTTTGTGTTCCTTCTAGTTTTAGACTTTGTATTTGAAGTGAATTTTTTTTTTAATTTCTAATATCTCCCTTTGAATGAATGAGTTCTTTCATTTCATTTTTGGATTTTTCTAATTCTGACTGATGTTCTTCATGCCTTATATAATATTAATGTCTTTTTTGCTCATTTTGAAATAGAAGTTACAATTTTGATATGATATGCATGTCTTTTTGGCATGCTTTCATGGTAGGAATGCTATTCTACGTTTTCTTTTTCTCATAGCAAGTTTATGTGGGATTTGATCTCTGTATTTTTCCTTTGTTGATTTTAAAAATTAGTTTTCCTGATCTTTTCGAAGGAAGTACGGCTCAGAGTAACTTTTTCTAACTTCATAGAGCTCCCTCTTCAGTTGTTTTTCTGTAGTGTTAAAAAATATATATATGATGGCTTGCTTTCTGAGATTTTCTGCTTTTGTTCCCTTCTCTAACTTGTTTTGGACCTTCTCTTTCCTTCATTCCTTTTATCCCTCTTCTGCTGAATTTGATTCCCTTCTCAACAGTTTTATCTTCAGTGTGTTACTCTCCTAGAGGGGAGCCCTGGCAGCTAGATTGATTTTAAGATTTCAGAAGAGTTAGACTGCTCTAACCCTTTCAGACCTTCTTACTGCAGGACCCTTAAACACACATTCTATTGGAGACAGTAAAACCCCTTCTGGTTTCAACTGTTATTCTCAGTTTTGCTTTCTATTGACTAGTTCAGGGTTCTTCTGTTTTCAGGTCCATTTAGTGCTCTCTGCTTTTTCCAGTACTGATACCAATCTGATGCATGTCTTGTGGCTGTTGATGCTTTGCTCTTATGTGCTTATATTTTGGGTCCTGGGGGATAGCTTGTAACTAGTTTTGTTGTAAATGTTATCCAGAGGGTTTTGATCTTGCTCCCATTTCATGTGGAGATTTGAAGAGATCAAAAACTATGCTGCTGCCATTTTCGCAGAATTCTCCAAGAAAATTTTTTTTTTTTTTCCCAAGAAAATTTTTTAAAGAAATTAGCCTATGAAGGGGAGGCTAGAGAGCTGGTAGCTGGAAAGAAGGCTGTAACATCAAGAGAGGGTTTGGTGTTATTTTTTAAGTTGGAGAATAAAGTATGGCTAAAGGTTGAAGAAATCAGTAGAAAGGGAGAGAATAGGGAGGGGATAGGTAATGCGTGTATTGGTGTCCTTGACTGAGTACATGAGAAGAAATAGGAAACAGACAACAACAATAGGAAACATCTTCCATTGTAATTACAGAGAAGTGGGAAGCAAAGGTATATGGGGAGGAAGCTGGTGCGCCCTTTGTTTTGTTTTCCTTGTGAAGTAGAAGGAAAAACGTAAAGAATGGTTGTTGGTGGAAGGGCAGTGTAGGAATTGTGAGACTAAAGGAAGTTTGAGTAGTTGAGGTTGGAGGTGGCACTGATGGGTGAAGTTGTATGATTTTTTTTTTTTTTAACTCCCTTTAGTGATGATCAGAAGTCTGGTTGTAAGCTTAGAAAAAGATAGTTGATCCAGTCTTGGGCACATGGGAGTAGGGGACTTGAGGGAATTACTAGTAGTGATTGAAATGAAGGGGTCACAGAGTTGAGAGAGGAAAGTGAATGTGGGAAAGGACTGATCGGTAGGGAAAAGGTAGAAATGTCAAGGGAGTGGATGACGTAAGAAATTGGAGACTAGAGAGTAAAGGAGTAACTGGGGAAGAACAGGAATAACAGGCGGGTTTTCGTTTTTTATTTTTAACAGCTTTATTGAAATATAATTTATGTGCCATTCAACTTACCCCTTTAAAGTGTACAGTTCTATAGTTTTTAGTATATACAGGTATGCATGACCATTACCACAGTCAGTTTCAGAACATTTTCATCACTTCAAAAGGAAATTCTGGGGACTTCCCTAGTGGTGCAGTAGTTAAGAATCCATCTACCAATGCAGGGGACATGGGTTTGATCCCTGGTCCGGGAAGATCCCACATGCCACGGAGCAGCTAAGCCCGTGTGCCACAACTACTGAGCCTGCGCTCTAGAGCCTGCGAGCCACAACTACTGAGCCTGCGTGCCTCAACTACTGAAGCCCATGCACCTAGAGCCTGTGCTGACCAAGAGAAGCCACCACAATGAGAAGCCTGCACACTGCAATGAAGAGTAGCCCCTGCTCGTCACAAACAGAGAAAGCCCGCGTGCAGCAACAAAGACCCAACGCAGCCAAAAAATAAATTAATTTAAAATATATATATATGGTCCACATCAAAAAAATCTTAAAAAGAAAAAAAGAAATTCTGTACCCTTTAGCTGTCACTTGCCCCCCACAGTTCCTCCATCCTTATTCGCTCCAGCCCTAAGCAACCACAAATATACTTTCTGTGTCTAGAGATTTCCCTATTCTGGCCTTCTATATGAATGGAATCATATATTATATGGCAACATAATATAATATACTGGCTTCTTTCACTTAGCATAATGTTTCCAAGGTTTTCATCCAAGCTGTTAGTTGCGGCATGCAGGGTCTCCGTTGAGGCATGTGGGATTTTTCTTTGCAGTGTGCGGGCTTCTCTCTAGTTGTGGTGTGCAGATTTTCTCTCTAGTTGTGGCATGTGGGCTCCGTAGTTTGTGGCACACAGGCACTCTTGTTGAGGCGCGTGAGCTCAGTAGTTGTGGCGCGCCGGCTTAGTTGCCCTGTGGTATGTGGGATCTTAGTTCCCTGACCAGGGATCAAACCCATGTCCCCTGCATTAGAAGGCAGATTTTTTACCACTGGACCACCAGGGAAGTCCCCTGTACTTCATTTCTTTTTATGGCTGAATAATACTACGTTGTATGCATATACCACATTTTGTTTATCCATTCATCCATTGATGGACACTTGAGTTTCTGTTTTTTTGTTATTATGAATAATGCTGCTGTAAACATTAGTGTACAAGTTTTTGTATGGTTGTATGTTTGCATTTCTCTTGGTTATGTACCTAGGAGTGGAGTTGCTGAGTCATGTGGTAACTGTTTAATTGTTTGAGGAATTGTCAAAACTGTTTTCCAAAGCAGCTGCACCATTTTACATTCTCAGCAGCAATGTATGGGAATTCCAGTTTCTCCACATTCTCAACAGCACTTATTATTGTCTTGATTTTTTGATTCCAGCCATCCTAGTAGGTATGAAACGGTATCTCATTTTGATTTGTATTTCCCTGATGAGTAATGATGTTGAGCATTTTTTCTTGTGTTTATTGGCTATTCGTGTATCTTCCTAGAAGAAGTGGCTATTCAGATACCTTGTCCTTTTTTTAATTGGGTGTTTTTTTTATCATTGAGTTGTAAGAGTTCTTTATATATTCTAGATATAAGTTTCTTATCAGATATATGATTTACAAATACTTTTTCCCATTCTGTGTGTTGTCTTTTCACTTTCTTGATGGTGTAAGGTTTTAATGTTGATGAAGTCCAATATATCTGTTTTTTCTTTTGTTGCTTGTGTGTTTGGTGTCATATCAAAGAAGCTTTTGCTGAATCCATGCCAAATGCAAAGTCATGATTTCTTCTAAGAATTTTATAGTTTTGGCTCTTATATTTTAGCTCTTTGATCCATTTTGAATTAATTTTTGTATAAGGGGTGAGGTAAGAGTCTAACTTCATTCTTTTCCATGTGGCTTTTTTTTTTTTTAATAAATTTATTTATTTATATTTTTTTGGCTGTGTTGGGTGTTTGTTGCTGCCCGCGGGCTTTCTCTAGTTGCAGCGAGTGCAGGCTGCTCTTTGTTGCAGTGCGCGGGCTTCTCATTGTGGTGGCTTCTCTTGTTGCGGAGCACGGGCTCTAGGCGCATGGGCTTCAGTAGTTGTGGCTTGTGGGCTCAGTGGTTGTGGCTCGTGGGCTCTAGAGTGCAGGCTCAGTAGTTGTGGCACACGGGCTTAGTTGCTCCAGGGCATGTGGGATCTTCCTGGACCAGGGCTCGAACCCGTGCCCCCTGCATTGGCAGGCAGATGCTTAACCACTGCGCCACCAAGGAAGTCCCCCATGTGGCAGTTTTGATCAAAGTCTGAGGTGTTTAAATTTAAGATTTTTAAAAGTAGATCAGGTTTACTTAAAAAAAAAGAAAATGTATATAGCAGTTCCAGGTAAGACTGAAGTCTGTACGTGGAAGTGGATGACCAAAGTGGAGGTGAAAACTGTGAGCTCCTTGCCATAGTCTTCAAATTAATGACAAGGTGGACCCAGGCAGAGGCATAGAGGTACAGGTTTCCCCCTTGGTCTGATAGAGCGTCCCTGTGAGCTGAAATGGCTTAAAGCAAAGAAGCAATTACCTTAGGACACATCTTGCCAAGGGATGCACAGAATAAATCGACATAAAGCACGGATGCTCACAAGACACAGTTCAAAGCTGTGGTAGCTTGATGCTAAGAGGCTGAGTGTAGTTCCCAGGGCAGGAGCTTGGTGGTGCCACTATTTCTGCTTGGGGTGTGGAGCTGCCAATATGACAGCTCACTGCAAAACAAAACACTGAGTACAATTTTCACTTTTGCCTTTTTTCTTAAAACAAAAATTATCTTCAAGTTTCTTTCAGTTTGTGAAAACAAGTGCTACTGTAGGTCTTTCATAAAAGTGAAGTGGTGTAATCCTAACCTTCGAGAAGCAGGGTATAGCTAGGTGATAGGAGCCTCAGAGAAAGAGCAGTTTAAAATGAGGTGGAGTTGGGATTAGCACATACAAACTGGTATATATAGAATGGATAAACAACAAGATCTTACTGTATAGCACAGGGAACTATATTCAGTATCCTGTGATAAACCACAATGGAAAAGGATAGGAGAAAGAATGTTTGTATATGTATAACTGAGTCACTTTGCTGTGCAGCAGTAATTAGCACATTATAATTCAACTATTCTTCAATAAGTAATAAATTAAAAACAATAAAAATTTAAAAAATTTTTAAATGAGGCAGAGGAGTTAGATCTGGAAGAGACATTGAGAATGAGGAAGATACCAGGTCGACCTCTTACTCTGAAATATGTGGGGAATGGAAAAATGAGCTAAAACCTTTGCATGAGAATTCTGCCAGGGAAGCAGTTGCTTCAGTAGAGAGCTAGGCTTTAGGGTTGGGAAGGGTGTTCACTGAATGGGAGAGTCAGCAGTAGGGGAAAGGGTTTTGATGTCAGCCCATAGCTGAAGAAGCTTGACTCTAGGGTAGCACCTTGGCTTCCATTACACCAGACTTTGATGCTAATTTGGAGTCTCCTCAGCACTGTGCTATTTGTATCTTTCTGTCCTGCCCTGGAAACAAAATTAGTTTCTCATTTGGAATAAAAGAGTTGCCTCATTTGGCATTCCACCACAGACTAAGAGGGGATAGAGCGTAAAACAAAGTTCTCTCATTAATCATGCTGATACTATTTTAAGGTGTTTGAATTCAGTCAGTGTTGGGGCGGGGGGGGCGGGGGGAGTAGTGAATTAAGGTCACATACACACCAAGGAAAACATTTTTTTTTAAAGATGAAATCTTTATTATTATTATTTTTTTTAATATTTATTTATTTGCTGCGCCAGGTCTTAGTTGTGGCATGTGGGATCTAGTTCCCTGACCAGGACTTGAACCTGGGCCCCCTGCATTGGGAATGTGGAGTCTTAGCCACTAGACCACCAGGGAGGTCCCCCAAGCAAGATTCTTGCAATTTCTGCTACAGAACCTGCAGGGAACATAGGACCAAGGAAAGAACTGAATGATTACCACCCACCTATTCCCAACTCAAGAGGAGAGAAAACTTCTTGTGATTGAGGAGAAATGGGAAGAATCAAGGGTACTTGGTTTTTAAAAAGCTGTAGGTAAAGGTGGTTCTCATAGTGTGGGTGTGGTCAGGCAGTCTCCCTGAACTCTGTGGTTTCATAGCAGTGTCACCTTCCTGGGACTCCTAACCCAAAACACTTAGAGGCCGAAACGCCCTGATGCTTGAGCAGGGAATAAAGGGGAAGGGGAATTAACTGACTTGTCTGGGCCAGTCATCAATCTTAGCCCTATTTGAAAAAAGGTCAAAAACTTAGAACTTGAGAGCTTCTTGTTTCATCAGGAGTCTCAGTGAGTATCTTTGATCAGATTCCTGAGGCCATCCTGGACCTGGAGTCAGGAGAGGGTCTGGTACAGATTGAGTGTCAGACCCAGTAGGAGAATAAGAGACCAGTGTACATGAATATACCAGAGGGCAGAGGTATATTGATACCCTTACATGTTAACCCAGCAGTGGGGACTAAACTACCTTCCCTTGAATCCATTTCTTTGTGTCCTCATAGGTCTCTAAACCTACCTCCCCTGGCCTATAGCCCTGCCTCCTTAGGTCCAAATCTTGGAATGACAAGGGTATGAGAGTAACTTTAGTCTAAAGCCAGCCCCCTTAGCAGGAGCCTTAGCTGCTCCCTTTCCCTACCTAGAACTAGCTACACCTCTATCGCCTAACCCTTTCTAGTGGCCCCTATTTAAAGGATGGCCTAAGGGACCCTTCTTTGTATGGGCAGACCTAACACTCCTATGTCACAAACAACTCCTATGTCCAGTTGTTTTTTTGTTTGTTTGTTTTTTGCGGTATGCGGGCCTCTCACTGTTGCGGCCTCTCCCAGCCACATGGCTCAGCGGCCATGGCTCACGGGCCCAGCCGCTCCGCAGCATGTGGGATCTTCCCGGACCGGGGCACGAACCCGTATCCCCTGCATCGGCAGGCGGACTCTCAACCACTGCGCCACCTGGGAAGCCCCTGTTTGTTCGTTTGTTTGTTTTAATTGAAGTATAATTGATTGGATTATCCAATCTTGCTGTGCTAAGAGAGGGAAGAAAGTGGAGAGGAGAGAGAGCATTTGGGCTTTAATTTTTTTCATTTCTCAGGTGCAGTGATAGTACAAGTCCTTCTAATGTTTTCCAAGTCGTAATTTTATAATTTTATTCTGGACAGAGTTGTTGGCTAAGGGGCTCTCACGCTACAGAAAATTTAGTATTTATATCATAGACATAAAAAATGTAAGCCACTATTTCCCAGCTTGAGAGTAATAGTGCCTTGGGAAATCATGGAGTTCTTATAAAGGGTTGCAAATTCATTAGCTGTGTTCTCATTATCTGTAGACCAAATCGACATCTCCCACCTTTATGTACTACTATTATTGAATATATATATGAATTAATCAAATATAAATGTATTTAAAAGTATTATTGAATGTATAGCAGTTGTTTGTCATTACATGTTTTCTCAATTTGTGGATACTATACTAAGCTATTGTCTCATGGGGATCCGTGAAAGTTTTAGATCCTAAAAAGGGGTTCATATAATCTAAAAGGTTGGGAATCTCTGTTCTAAGCCATTTTGAGATGAGAGAATTAACAGCTTGAGTTAGAGTGTAGTTATTAGGCACTGCATGTTTAAAGAGACGATTCATTGAGAGGGAGAGAAATTATCAACAAAGATAAAGCTCCTTCTGTATGCTAGACACTTAAAGCCTCCCATCCATATCCCCTGGGCTTCTTCCCCAGAGGCTGCCACTGTTTTTGGTTTTTGGGTTTTTTTCCTCCCAGTTTTATTAAGGTATAATTGACATATAGCACTGTGTAAGTTGAAGGTGTACAGCATGATTTGATATCATGAATGATTATCACAATAAGCTTAGTGAATGAAAGAGGCTGCTGCTGTTAACAGACCCTTGCATTTCTTCCTGGAAAACTTACAGGAATCTATATAAACATATATATATTTTGGCCACACTGCAGGGTTTGTGGGATCTCAGTTCCCTGACCAGGGATTGAACCCAGGCCCTTGGCAGTGAAAGCATGAGCAGGGAGTCCTAACCACTGGACCGCCGGGGAATTCCCTGTATATATATTTTTTTAATGTGCTTTTAATTTTTTAACAATGTTTCTGTTCTTTAGAAATTTTAGTAAGAATATTGATGTGTTTGCTTTTAATTCGTTAGAAAATGTTTTCCTAAAGAATGGAAAATTTTTTTTAAAAATGGAAAATTTTAAAATACACCATTCAGATCTTATCTCCACAGCTGACAGGGAAACTTTTTTCAGGGTGATGAAGGGGAGTACAGTGAAGAGGAAAACTCCAAAGTGGAGCTGAAATCAGAAGCCAATGATGCTGCTAATTCTTCAGCAAAAGACGAAAAGGGGGAAGAAAAGCCTGATACCAAAGGCACTGTGACTGGAGAGAGGCAAAGTGGGGATGGACAGGTTAGTACCCACCAAAGGCCTCCATTTGGGTTCTGGAATAGGAGCTCTTAACTGTGGAGTGAGTAAGGAGTCCTTTATCTGTCCGATAGGAGAGCACAGAGCCTGTGGAGAACAAAGTTGGTAAAAATGGCCCTAAGCATTTGGATGATGATGAAGATCGGAAGAACCCAGCATACATACCCCGGAAAGGGCTCTTTTTTGAGCATGATCTTCGAGGGCAGACTCAGGAGGAGGAAGTCAGGTAACAGCCACTTGCCACTGCTCTGTAGTATGTTAGTATGTATTTAGTGCTTACTATTGAAATATATGCCAGGCACTTTGCTGAGTATTTTACTTGTATTATCTCATTTACTGTTCACAACATTTTAAGGTAAGTACTGTGATTATCCCTCTTGTACAAATGAGGAAAGTAAGGCTTAGAATATTTAGTAACTCTTGGTGGAGAAGCTGGGATCCAGAGCCACACTTCCACTGCCTTCTTTAATCTGAGGCTCAAAACCTCTGGGATTTGAAATACTTGCATAGGTGGCCTTATAGGAGAGAGATGTTTCCAGAGTGCTGAGTAGTTTGAAGTGAAGTCTCTCCTCATTTCTATTCCTGTTACATTTGAGCCCAGCAGGCCCTGAGGTGCTGTGATTCACTCTTGCTTTTGGAAGGCCTGTTTTGTATAGCCTGTTGGGAAAGATGGAGAGAATACCTGAGTTCCTACTGTTTCCCTGCCCAACCCTGTTTATTTCATGAACATCTTTTTTTTTTTTTTTTTTTTTTTTGCGGTATGCGGGCCTGTCACTGTTGTGGCCTCTCCCGTTGCGGAGCACAGGCTCCGGACGCGCAGGCTCAGCGGCCATGGCTCACGGGCCCAGCCGCTCCGCGGCATGTGGGATCTTCCCGGACCGGGGCACAAACCCGTGTCCCCTGCATCGGCAGGCAGACTCTCAACCACTGTGCCACCAGGGAAGCCCCATGAACATCTTTACTTGGCAGAATCTGCCAACCTAAGACACTTTTCCCTGGTTTCAACCAGACCCAAGGGACGTCAACGAAAGCTGTGGAAGGATGAGGGTCGCTGGGAGCATGACAAGTTTCGGGAAGATGAACAGGCTCCAAAGTCCCGACAGGAGCTCATTGCTCTTTATGGCTATGATATCCGCTCAGCTCACAATCCTGATGACATCAAACCCCGAAGAATTCGGAAACCCAGGTGAGGAAATTTTGGAGCCTACACTATTGATATTTACAGGAGAAAATCTCTGCTTTTTTTTTTTTCGTTTTTTTCTTTTTTGCAGTATGCGGGCCTCTCACTGTTGTGGCCTCTCCCATTGCGGAACACACGCTCCGGAAGCACAGGCTCAGCGGCCATGGCTCACAGGCCCAGCCGTTTCGCGGCATGTGGGATTTTCCCGGACTGGGGCACGAACTTGTGTCCCCTGCATCGGCAGGCGGACTCTCAACCGCTGCGCCACCAGGGAAGCTCAGGTCTCTGCTTTTTAAAATGCTATTCTGGGGGCTTCCCTGGTGGCGCAGTGGTTGAGAATCTGCCTGCCAATGTAGGGGACACGGGTTTGCAGCCCTGGTCTGGGAAGATCCCACATGCCGCGGAGCAACTGGGCCCGTGAGCCACAGTTACTGAGCCTGCGCGTCTGGAGCCTGTGCTCTGCAACAAGAGAGGCCGCGATAGTGAGAGGCCTGCGCACCGCGATGAAGAGTGGCCCCCGCTTGCCACAACTAGAGAAAGCCCTCGCACAGAAACGAGGACCCAACACAGCCATAAATAAAGCAAACTGTCAACAAGTAAAAATAAGCACTATTATTAAAAAAAAAAAAATGCTATTCTGGCCCGTAATTGGGTGAGGAATATAGGAAGTCTCCCTGACCCTCAGTTTATGTCTCTAGTGGTCCCTTTTGTTATTTCTCTGTTCCATTTGTTCAGGTTTGGGAGTCCTCCACAAAGAGATCCAAACTGGATTGGGGAGCGGCCAAATAAGTCCCATCGCCACCAGGGTCCTGGGGGCACCTTACCACCAAGGACATTTATCAACAGGAATGCTATAGGTACTGGCCGCATGTCTGCTGCCAGGAATTACTCTCGATCTGGAGGCTTCAAGGAAGGTTGTGCTGGTTTTAGGCCTATGGAAGCTGGCGGGCAGCATGCTGGCAGGTCTGGTGAGACTGTTAAACATGAGACTAGTTACCGGTCACGGCGCCTGGAGCAGACTCCAGTAAGGGATCCATCTCCAGAAGCAGATGCTCAAGTGCTTGGTAGTCCTGAGAAGGAAGAGGCAGCCCCAGAGACACCAAATCCTGCTCCTGACACTGCACCACCAGCTCCTGACAGGCCTATTGAGAAGAAATCCTATTCCCGGGCAAGAAGAACCAGGGTCAAAGCTGGAGATGCAGTCAAGGTTGCAGAGGAGGTGCCCCCTCCACCTGAAGGGCTGACCCCAGCACCTCCAGTCCCAGAAACTACGCCTCCTCCACCTGCTAAGACTGGGAACTGGGAGGCTCCAGTGGATTCTACTACAGGTGGACTTGAACAAGATGTGGCACAACTAAATATAACAGAACAGAATTGGAGCCCAGGGCAGCCTTCATTCCTGCAATCACGTGAGCTTCGGAGTAGGTACCTTAGGGATAGTGACTCGCTTTTTCCCCTTTGTATCATTGGACTTAGGGGCATGGGACTTATGTCTCTCAGAGGTGTGGTGTCTGACAATATCTTCATTAACTGCAAGAAACAGATGGATTCATAGGTATATTCATTCAAAAGCCTCAGAGCAGTTTTATCTATTGCACAAGACTACCCCACTACTTTGCTTACTATTAACTGATCAGTCATCAATACTGAGCTCCTGAGTACAGAATCCGTTACCAGTCGCTGTAGAAAAAGTGGAAGAAGGCAGTGTTCTTATTATTTGAACTAATGGTTAAATGTTTCAAGGCAGAAACTGCATTTGAATTTGGATGAGTATCTCCTAATCTTTTTGAAAGGAAAGCCTCTCTAATTTCCTCAATCTTCTAGAGCCAGGCTGCCCAGTAGAACTTTCTGTACTGATGGTGCTTTTGAATACTTGTAATATGGCCAGAGTGACTGAGAAACTGAAGTTTTAATTTTAATTAATTGAAATTTAAATAACCACATGTGGCTAGTGGATATCCTGTTGGACAACATAGTGCTAGTGACTAGGACCTATCTACCACCCCTCTCCCCAATCCTTTTTTTCTTCCTCCAATCAGATAGATTAGAGGATCTTTTCCTTAGTTTCTGAAATCTAAATCGAACTCAAAGATTGGAAATCCTCATTTGGACTGGCAATTTCTGCGTTCTTATCTGGTGTGCGTAATTTTTGAACACCGAAAACCAGGGTAGCCTAAACTGGACCTGGAGTTGATCTTTGGATAGAGGAGTACACTCTCCTACCAATGCCTTATTACCATTGGAAGACAGTCTCTAGAACATTCCCTTTTGTCCTGAGTCATCTTCAGCCAGAGGGGAATCTCTTCCTATACTTCTAGCCCAGACCTCTGTGGCCAGGAATAATCAGGTAGATTTAGAACATCCTCCCCTCTCTAGTTGTTGCTCAGAGACTTCAGGGCTGAGATTTTTCAAGATGTTTGATAATGTAATACGCTAATTATAACCTCCCAGGGATTCTGTTCAGGGAAATACTTGATGGGAAAATTTTGAACTTGCATTTTCTGAATTGCATTACTGAAGTAATTTTTTTTTCATGTTCAGAGGTTTTATTGCTGTATTAAGGTGGCAGGCAATGGGGGCAAATTTCCAAATGCTGGAGTTGACAGGAAGCAGAGATAGTTTAAAAGGAATTTTGTTAGTTTAAAGGAAGAAAGCCATTCTCCATGTTGGGATTCTTCAGCCTGTCACTTTCTTGATGGTATCTTGAGTCCCATTCACATCTGTCTGCTTTGCAGCAGTGACTTTTTTGGTGTATTACAGGTATGCCCAACCACATACACATGGGAGCAGGACCTCCACCTCAGTTTAACCGGATGGAAGAAATGGTACAGAAGGGGGAAAGGGGCACAGGCAGGGGGTTGCATGTCACAGCTCATTCACTGTTTAAACTAAGTCAGTTTTCGCATGTTTCCCTTTTAATTTGGGTCTCCCGAAATGTAGGGTACAGGGTTTGGGTTTAGATCTTGATGCTTTTTCATTGTTTTTTCAATTCTTTTTGCAAATACTTTTTTTTAACACTGCCATGTACCAAGTAAGTGTTTTGCAGTACCTAAAGGAGGGTGGGACATGATACAAGAGTCAGCCTTTTGGAAGTCTTCTTGCTCAGACCTCTTTCTTTATTTCAGGGTGTCCAGGGTGGGCGAGCCAAACGCTATTCATCTCAACGGCAAAGACCTGTGCCGGAACCCCCTGCCCCTCCTGTGCACATCAGTATCATGGAGGGACATTACTATGATCCATGTGAGTTTATTTTTATTGTTGGAGTATCTTTCTTGGCAGGGTGAAGTGAACTAAGAGACCAGCCTCCTGCCTCCTGAATTTCCCTTCTGACCTCTCCTTGTGGTTAACAAACATTCTCTGGTTGCTGTTTTCTTCACATGGAAATGAGAACATCTTTTCAAAGGGCTTGGGGGTCAAGGAGACTTGTCCATGTGATGTGAAGAGTGAGGGTTTATGAGAGTCCCAATGTGATATCTTACAGTGCAGTTCCAGGGACCAATCTATACCCATGGTGACAGCCCTGCCCCACTGCCTCCTCAGGGCATGATTGTGCAGCCAGAAATGCACCTTCCCCACCCAGGTAAGCTTTGCGCCTCTGCTTGTATGCTTCCAGTACGTGAGGATATGTGTTGGGGGCTTCACAAACCCCATCCTCTTGAGCTCTGTGCTGCTTGCTAATGAAGCTGGCCACTTCGGCTGCTTGGGCAACAAACTCCTCTTGGGTCCATCCTGAGGACTTCCATCCTGAGCAGTTTGTGGTGAGCAGTTCAGCCAGGCCATCTCATGGAAATGGTGTTACCTTTTATTTCAGTTTTTGTTTTCTTATTGTCCAGGTTTACATCCCCACCAGACACCGGCACCTCTGCCCAATCCAGGCCTCTATCCCCCACCAGTGTCCATGGCTCCAGGACAGCCACCACCTCAGCAGTTGCTTGCTCCTACCTACTTTTCTGCTCCAGGCGTCATGAACTTTGGTAATCCCAGTTACCCTTATGCTCCAGGGGCACTGCCTCCCCCCCCACCGCCTCATCTATATCCTAACACACAGGTGAGATGGCTAATGAGATTTTCCTAAGTACACATCCTTTAAATCAGACAGGAATATAGTATGAGGAGAATGCTCAAGGAATTGGAGAGAACATTTCAATGCCACTGATTTGCATGTGGTGTCAGGACGCCTCGTGGTGGTCAGGAGCTAGAAATGCAGCTTATGTGATGCCCATCATCTGTTTATTCTCTTCCGTTTCTTTAATGGTGTTTCATTCAAGTATTTTAGTATGTCTTAGGTGCACATGTCTGCTGTTTATTCAACTGCATAATGAAGTTGTATTCTACTTACCAGCCCTACCCCTCCCTGTACTGTTTAACTCCCAGAAGGTTGACACCATGTGGTATCTGGAGTGTCACCACTGAGCTCAGTTTCTTCCATTTGTCAGCTGATGGTAGGAATTAGAGAAAGCTGGGTAGTACTTTGAAGGAGTAAGAACCCTATTAGGACATATTAAGGCAGAAATGAATAATTATTTTAAAGGGGGGCAGCTTAGAGATTTAAAAAATTATAAATTCCTCAATGCTCTTATTTTTGTGCCTGAATAATGTTTCCTGTTTATCATAGTTTGGATGAATTAATTCCTTTTTCTTCTCCTTGCTTATTGGGGTCCCAGGCCCCATCGCAGGTATATGGAGGAGTGACCTACTATAACCCCGCCCAGCAGCAGGTGCAGCCAAAGCCCTCCCCACCCCGGAGGACTCCCCAGCCAGTCACCATCAAGCCCCCACCACCTGAGGTATGAGAGCTCCTAGGGAAGCAGCTCTAAACAAGGGATGTTTAGGGCACATTCTACCTCAGTGGGCTTTCCTTTTCTTCAGATTTCCCTCCTTTTCTGGGTGTGTTTCTATGGAAAATGGTCTTTTCTTTTTTTTTTTTTTTTAATAATAATGACCTGATAACAAATTCCAACTTTATTTCAGGTTGTAAGCAGGGGTTCCAGTTAATATGAATTTCTGAATATTTTAAATCTAACATCATATAAAAGTAAGTGTACAGCTTAATATGACTCAGAACATTCTTAAAACTAATGCTTATGCTTACTTGCTTAACAGTCACCTAATTAGTGCTCCAAGTTGTAATCATGGGATATCTCAGGGGGAGGCTTAGAGGAGTCCCAGAATTTGCCAGTTTCTTTGTTTTATGAATGCACTGAGCAGGGTTGAGTAAAAACCACTGTTAATTTGGTAGCATTTTATTTGGGAAGCTGGAAGGAAAAAATGCAGGAGGGCATTCCTTATTAAGGAAAGGGGAAATCTAAATTTGAGGTGTTACAGCAGAGCTGATTCTAAAGGTCGTGAAGGAGAAAGACCATGGGGGTTTTGTTGTTTTGTTTTGTTTTAGGGATATTACTTTAATATACATTATTTAGAAATGTGGCTTTTTGGAAATAGCTTATAAATACCCAAAAGGTCCACTAACACTTTGGTGGTTCTTCCCTTTTTCTCACCCCTGTCAGGACAGCAGAGGTGAGAACCCAGGATAGAAAACAACTGGCTGTCTACTACCAGGAGGGCTTCGAAGATATAGGATGGCTCCTACCAGCAAGCAGCTGAATGGGGGGAACCCCTGCCTTCCTCTGAGGATAGGCTCTGTTGGAGAAAGGGAGAAGCAAGTGGACTTCCTCCCGTTTTCAGTCTTTCTTTGAGTTGGCTGTGCTCAGAGGAGCAGAGATCCAGACAGCCCAGGCTTCTGAGCCTACATCTAGGAGCCCACATCTTTTGCTCTTCTTCACTTTCTCCTGGGAAATTCAAGCATCTGCTGCTCCCAGGGAAGCTCCATCCTGTTTTGTTTTCTAAGATGTTCGTTTTTAAAGCCTGGCTTGCTATTCTTAAATTAATATTCCCTTAACACCCCCCACCCCCACCCCCTTCTCTCTCTCTGCCTTTAAATGAAACAAGTTCATTCTCTGGTTTGCTAGCTTCTCTGGGTTCCCTTTTGGCTCTTCCCTGCATCCCAGATAATTGAGACCTTACCAGCCAGTCTTCCCCCACCAAGTCTACAAAGAGCTGGCCTTTCATTGTTGGTTGGCCTTTGTTATTGTATACTTGGACTCTCTTAACTCTTCTAACTCTATGGAAACATAGCTGTCTGCACAGAGTGTCCCGTTGTGGAGACGATCTCAAAATGTGTGGTAGGAGTCCTTCTTCTTGACTTCGGTTTTTAGAATTCTGGGCCTTCATCAGTCTCTGTACTCTGGTAGACTTCACTTCTCTACTAAGGGCAAAGTCTTAACAGTGGAGAGAGATGGCAAACTAGATGCTTTAGTGAGAAAGGGAGGGTGGAGTGAGACCCTTTGCACCTTAGGGGTGTGTATTCACACAGTCCTCAGGGCTCAGTCTTTGAGGTAAGTGGAATTAGAGGGCTCTGCTTTTCTTTACATCCTTTCTACCACACCCCTTCCAGTTGCTATGGACCAATGCATCTCTCTAGAGGCAGATATTACCCAGCCAGCCGTCTTCCCTGTCTTTTGCAATTGCTCTTCTCCGTGTCTTTCCTGCTACAAGTGTTTTAGATGTTACTACCTTGTTTTCCCTAAGTTTTATTACTCCTGTCCTTGCAGACAGAGGGTACCACACCTGGGCCTAAAGCCTAAGGACGCCAGTCACTTTTCAGGGCAAGGGCTCCTCCCTCCTTTCCTTCTTATCTATGGCGCTGAACCACTCCCCTGCTGCCTCTTTGGAAGAGATTCCTGTTACTGCAGCACTTGTGACTGCCAGGGGTAACTTGGCCATTGTCCCTGTCCTTCTACAGAACCTGAGGGAGAAGGTGGCAGCTGTGTCTCTCCCCAAGTAATGTCACTAATTCTGTTCCTTCTCTTCAGCAGCTGGCTTAACCACTCTGAGTCACAGGGGTGGGAGGGGAAAGAGGCACTCAAACTGTAACCCCCAAGGAGGAAACAACTAAGAGATTGTTCCAGGGGTGGCTGATGGTTGTGCCTTTTGTAGGCTGTTCCCTTTGCCTTAAACCTGAAGATGTCTCCTCAAGCCAGTGGGCCACATGCCCAGATTCCCAGACCTTAAGACACTGTGACAGTTGTCTCTGTTGGTCCACTGTGTTTTGTTGCAAGAGTTTCTCCATGTGTATTGTTCTTGTTTGTTACTGTTTTAAAGGGTGCACATATGTGATTGGCATTGTGACTTGGAGAAAATAAAATTTAGACATGTAAACTTGGCTCCTTTGCCAGTGTTTTGCATGGGTCTTGATTTGGGAGGGAGGGAAGGGGACCCCCTGATTCCCTAGAGTCGCAGTCCCAGCTTGAGCCAACTCAGAATTGTGAAATGGAAGCCCAGAGAGGTGAAGACCCCCCCCCATGAGGCCACAAATGACTGTACTCCCTATTAATTTTCTTAACCCCATTGCCACATAGACACCAGGATATGCAGTCTCTTAGATTGGAAGTGCAAGGGACAGAAAATCTAGTGAGATGTTGCTTACCTACACGAACAGCTAGTAACCCTTATGCCTTCCTTTGTGCTTGGCAAGTAAGTTTCCCAGGGTGATGCCCCACATATCAATACAACTGTACCAGGTCTTGGATGAGGGGAAGGTGCAAATAGCTAGCTGTCCTCTTGAAAAGGAAAATTTGCGCTGGCACTGAAGTATCAAGGACCACAGTGTAGAGAGAGGCTCCTATCAGTACAAGTAAAGAAGAGGGGCAATTGAAAGACCAGCTCTGGCTCACACTCCCAGTTACCTAGGCCACTTGGTAGCTAGCTTTGAGTTGACTATTTCCTCCTGCAGATCCTCCAGATCCTGGGTGGTATGGAAGTTTCCTACAAAGGCTATCCCTGGTGTGGGGAAGCAGTTGAATTCAGTGTGGAGCTGGCAGCATCTGTCCTTGGGTCCCACAAGTCTTTGTACACTGGGGGCATGGCCATCATGGTGCATCTTAAAATGACAGTTGGGACTCCCTCCTATACCCTTCAGTGCTGCTGCCACAGCCAGAGAACCATTGACTCTTCTGACCCTCAGCCCTAATTCCTCTTTGATTCATGTCAGTTTACTTACCTTCTCCTCTGCAGAGTGATGGGTAACTATGGGCCTGATCTCTTGGGGTCATCCAAAGGATGCCAGCCAGCCTTGGGGGTGCGTTGCTGGCAGGAGGAATGAGCATGATATTTCCCCCTCACCCCTGCCTCTTGATTCTCCAGTCCTGCAGTTAGATCCCATTGCTCTCTCTGTTGCCCTGGTAACCAGCTCAGCAAGAAGAAACTCAAGCTCAGCAAAGCCCCCAGGTTCTCTGCCCTCCCGGCCTGCCTCTCAGTGGGCAGAAAGAAGGCGAGTGTTAAGGGGCAGACGGATCAGCCTTAGGTAGCCCTGCCCTATCCCCTTCCAGAAGTCCATGGGCTGGGCTCTCACAGTTTTTTGCCTCCGTCTCCTCACAGGTGTTATTCATACCACCCTCTCTCCCTCTATTTCTTCATGGAGTGTAGATGCCCTGCCAACAATCCTCCCCACAAGGTCGGCGCACAGGCCTTATGGGAGACTCAGAAGAGCCAAGGACTTAGAATCCCCAAGTTGTCTCCCAGCATCTGCAGCCCACTTAGGTTGGGTTGTCCCTCTAGGGCAGTGATTTTCAACCCTGGCTATATGAATCACTTGGGGATCTTTTAAAAAATACCATAAACGTTGGCCCTACCTCAGAGATCTGATTTAATTGATTTGAGGTGTGGCCTGGGGAACAGTATTTTTGAAAAGTTCCCTGGATTACAGTGTGCAATTGGTGTGAGAACCACTGCTGTTCTAGGAGGACCATAACTCGATGCTGGTTTTCCTCTCTGATTCAAGGTCTTGAACTTAGTCTATGCCTGACATCCTTGAGTAGTTGGAGCGTGCTGAGGTCC
Source organism: Leucopleurus acutus (assembly GCF_964270905.1). Taxonomy (NCBI): domain Eukaryota; kingdom Metazoa; phylum Chordata; class Mammalia; order Artiodactyla; family Delphinidae; genus Leucopleurus; species Leucopleurus acutus. Next base: position 20,548,218 of record NC_139161.1, on the reverse strand, counting down.
TGTTTCCCCACACTCCGGTTTCCAGAAGTCTCTTTGACCCTTTTATTTGCAGCCCCTACACCCTCCACACTGCCCAATTCTTCCCCCTTCCTAGCCGACAATCCCAGATCCTGCCCAGAGAGGACGTTACCAAGGCAACCAGTTTAATCTGGTAACTGTGGCATGTGCTGGGAGTGGAGCCCTCCCCTCTTCTTACTTGGTTCATAAAATGCCTGGGGAGCTCCAAGCCACTCCAGCCAGTTTCCCCTCTTAACCCCAGGGATATTAGGGTATCCAATAAAGTGGGTCCAGGAAACTGATACTTTGATATTTATTCTAGCTTCTTAGCCAAAATTGTGCTCTCTTTTTTTTTTACTGTTCCTTTTTGCAAATCCACAAACAGATGGGTGTGCAAAGCTTTATTTCTGTGAACACATGCTCTTGTACACGTAGGACCAGATAAGCACACACAGTGACACATGTGTAATACACACCCTATTCAGTTCTACCACCACTCCCAGCCTTTAGCATTCCTGTCCCTGCCTGGTCCGTGCACGGTAAACAGAGGTGGGGCATTGTCCAAGGAGCCTCAACCCGTCTGTTGCCTGGTGCTACTCTCCCACCTTGTTACCTTAACCTTGATGTGCTTACACTGCGCGTGTCTCTATACACCCCTCCTCCTGGGACAGTGTACCCTTAGGGACAGAATGATCTGGGCATAGGATCAGGATTAAGGAATGGAGTGCAAATTCGGTACCACTTTCCCCACTCCATGGTTATGTCACCTCTGGAGGGGCTCTCTATGCCTGATGGTGTTGGTTGGCAGTTCTAGAGCTTGTCACCCATCTCCAGGGCTCTGCTTCCTCCTGCTGCCAGTAGGCTCAGGTGCCCTTGTGCCCCTGGTCTCCTCCTCCACCTGCCTACTGTCTCTTCTCTTCACCCTAATTAGACCTGCCACAACCTGCTGCTCCCTACCTGGCTCCTACCTGCCTGCCAGTACCTGCCTCCCACAGGCCAGGCCCTCACCACCTATGGTGCCCTACCAGAAAGGGCAGATGGGTACCGCCCCTAGTTCCAATGCCAATGCACCGGAGGCCTTCCCATCCCTTCTTACAGAAGCAAGATAAAGACCACATATTCCAGTGAGTATGGCAACAGAGCACACAACCGAGATCGAGAGTGATGGACACCCAATCAGCAATTTTTGTAGGCCTCACCTGAATACAGGTAGGTGAGTCAAGGTTCAGCCTGGTTCTTTGCAATGATACCAAGAGTCCTCGTAAGCCTCGAGCCAGGAACCCCCTCTCCATTGGTAAATTACTCCCTCACCCTTGTCCTTAATGTCTGCGTCTGCTCTGAACCCAATGCCGGTCAGCCCTTACTGTTTCCCTCGCGGTCAGCCCCAAGTTGAAGCCTGGCGCGGCCCAGGGGGCGGGTCCATTTAGGGGAGGGGAGGGGACTGGGCGGGGACTGGAGGAGGGGGCGCGGTCTCAGTTCTGCCACCTTCCTCCGGGCCGGGAGCGCAGCCGCCACCGCCGCCGCCGCCGCCGCTGCGTCCTCTCAGCCTTGCGCTCCGCCCGCTGGCTCTGCCGCCGCAGCCCGGCCCAGGAGCGCAGAGCCTTGGGCACCGGCCCCGCAGCCTAAACACCCTTCGGGCCGCGTGCGCTGCAGCCGGCATGGGGGGCCACTAAGAGCGGGCACTCCTTCCCTCTGGCACCTCCCCCGGTCCCTGGCCACTGGACTCCGGCCAGCGCACCTCGGGCACCTCTGGCCCCCAGTCCGGCGCCTGGCACGGCCCTCCGCTGTGACCCTCCAGATCTGAGCACCGTGTCCCCACCACCCCCCCCCCCCGCCTGTGCCTGGGACACCTGGGTCCCCCGGCGGCCCCGAGCAAAGGGGCGGGGGGGAGCATGAAGCCGCTGGAGAAATTTCTGAAGAAGCAGACGTCGCAGCTGGCGGGGCGAACGGTGGCGGGAGGTCCCGGCGGGGGTCCGGGGAGCTGCGGCGGGCCTGGAGGGGGTGGGGGACCTGGCGGGGGCGGCGGTCTAGCCGGGGGACCGCGGCCGCTGCAGCGGCGTCAGACCGTGTCTCGTCTGCTGCTCCCAGCTTTCCTCCGGGAGCCCCTCGCCGAGCCGGGTCTGGAGCCGCCCCCAGAGGAGGACGGTGGAGAGCCGGCGGGGGTCGCGGAGGATCTCGGCAGCGGGGGGCCCTGTTGGCTGCAGCTGGAGGAGGTGCCGGGGCCCGGGCCTCTCGGGGGAGGGGGTCCCCTGCGCTCCCCTTCCTCATACTCCTCAGACGAGCTGTCCCCGGGCGAGCCTCTGACTTCCCCACCTTGGGCCCCCCTGGGCGCCCCCGAGCGGCCGGAGCATCTTCTGAACCGGGTTCTGGAGCGGCTGGCCGGAGGGGCCACCAGGGACAGCGCCGCCTCAGGTAAGGGGTGGCTGGCTCATCCATCCCGGAGTAGGGGGTTGCCACCTGGTTCCTCTTCCTTTGCCCTTGGACGGTGGGTGGGGGTTGCCCTATGCCGAGCCTCGGCGTGGGGGCGGGGGAGGGTTGAGTGGTCAGCTGGGGGCCTATGGGAGGAACAGACCTTTCTGCAGCAGAGAAGTGGCAGTGCCACCTTCCTCCCTGTAGCAGCCTCACCCATGGCTGCAGAAGAAGCTGAACCCCTTTCTCTCCTTAAGCCACCCTTCCTCTCACCTGGACGTTTCATCTAGACCCTCATGGGTCCCTGATGCTGACTACCTCCTTCTGTGGCCCAAAATTAAGGCCTGACACACTAAGATGGAAGCTGCCCAGACCAGTCAGTGCAGCCCCCTAGAGGTGGCCAAGCCCCACAAGACCTTCCAGGAGTCCCCGATTCCGTTTAGAAGACCCAGAGCAGAGGGCTGGCCCACTCAGTGGGGCAGTGCCAGACAGGCACGCGGCCCAAGCTGCCTTTTGGGCTCCGGCAAAGGGATGTATTGTCCTTAGCAGCTTGGGGGGAGGTATTCTAGTTGGGGGCTGACTCAGAAGGTATTTGTTGGGGGAGAGGCAGCTGGGCAGACATCAGGGCCCCGCAGCATCCCGGGGGGTCTGAACCTCTCCGACTCCCACCCTTCCGGTGGCAGGCCTCAGCACATGGCCTCTTTAAAAAATAACCGCACCCTGAGAGGCTTATTCCCTGAATGATGATGCTATTTTGCCACTCCCCACCAGCACCCGTACTAAGGGGACTCTGAGGAAACTGAGGCCTCAGATTGCTGGTTAGTGGCTGAGGTAGAAGACCGGAGGGTCTTTAGGGCTAGCTCTCGGCATTTCACCAAGCCCAGCGGGGTCTGAGGACTGGGAGCCCTGGTTGAGGGCCTAAAGATGGGGTTTCATGCTTTGCTCCCAGACCTTTGCAGGGAGTCCTAACCCAGGTGTGTGGAATGGGGCTCCACTCCCCTAGATTTTTCTCAACACCCAAGTACTCTCCTTGGCTCAGGTTGTAGTTGCCCTGGGGAGCTGACACCTTTTGGATTTAATTAGAAAAATATCAGACACACACAGCTCTCTTAACCATAACTTCCCGCCTACACCACACACCCTATGTCTCTATGACACATTCCCTGGGGAGGCTGTACATTGGACCAGAGCCTGCCTTGGAAGAGACAGACGCCAAACTGTAGCCCCCATAGCAGCATCTCCCCCACTCTGCCCCCACGTTCCTCTTCCTTTGCTCTGTTTAGCTCTCCTGTGAGATAAAGAGTAGAGGAAAGATTTTGGGCATCCCTATTCCTCGTCCCCATACCTGGAGCTGAGGGTCAGGGCTGGGGGGCTCAGACTCACTTTAAAAACTTGGCAGAGAGGAAAAGGGAGAAACTGTCTTTCCCCTTCCGCAGGGGCAGGGGCCTGGTGCCACAGGCGCTGCTCAGTCTTCCCTGGGGAAGGACTCTTGAACTGACTGTCACCGTATTATCTGGACTGGCAGGCTGGATCCCCAGAGTAACTGCTTTGGGGAACCCCAAACCAGTCCCAGAGTGAATGAGAATCAGCGTAACCTGCCACTCTGATATTCTCCAATATAACCAATGTTCTTAAGCCATCTCGGTTCCCTCCCAGGGCGTGTGGGAGGAGGGGACTTACAGAAGGTACCCCAAACTAACCAAAGGCTCTCAAACGTCTAAGCAGCCCCACCTGCCCACTGTACTCTGACGCTCTGCTGGCCTCAGGCATGGTGAGAAAAGAACAAAGACTCAGGAGTCTGGGTTCTTACTCCAGCTCCAGGCAAGTCCCTCCCACAGCTCTGGGCCTCAGTTTCTCATTTGTGAAATGAAGTAGTTGAAGTAGAGGATCTGGTGTTGATTCTCCTGCTCCACCTTCATGGCTGGAATTGGAGGCCAGGGGACGGTGACCCGGGGGCCATCAGAAGCCTTGGTTTTGCCCTGGGGCAGTACCTGGGGGCCTGGCCCTAACCTGTCCTGGTGAGGACACCTGGCTGCCTCCCCGAACCCTGCCTGTCTGTGTGTGCCAGGCTGCCCTGCCCCACCCCAGGTCTGGCTGCAAGTCAGGGCGACCTTGTACCTGGCTGACGGGCTGAGCCAGGCCCAGATGGGGGTGTGGAGGGAGAAAGGGTGGTGTGAGGAACCACTCCCCTCCACCCTTCCATCATTAACTCTTCCATTCCTGGGCGTCCGGAGGACACAGGCTTTCTATTTAAAGGCTTTGGGATCAAAGAGATGGCAGTCGCTCCCTCTCCCTTTGAATGGGGCTGGTTCTCACCTGCCTAGTTGGAACTCAAATTTGTTAGGTAGGGAGTGAAGAGGGGCGGAGGGACACACACACACACACACACACACACACACACACACACGTTGACCCTAACCTCTGTGCTTAAAAGTTCTCTTTGTCTAGAGACACTTCTGGGGGCTACCTCTTCCTCTTTTTTTCAGGCAGATCTCAAGCTTGGTGTATTAACTGACCAGCTTCCCACACACATTGGAGAGAAGTGGGCGTGGCCATGCAAGCGCGCCCCTCCTTCTCTCCAGCCGCCTCGGCAGCTGCCAACCCCACCCCCGCAGCGGCTGCCCAGAACCTTCACATGTGTGTGTGTGCGCGTGTGTGTGTGCAGAGCGTGACTGGGCAGGTGGCTGGGGCTCCAGCCTGGCTAAAGAGAATTTGCCCTCGGAGGCAAGAGAGGGGGTGGTGAGTGTCAAATTGGGTCCTGGAAGTGCTCTCCCGACATCAGTGGTGACAATTGCTCTCTACAGATATCCTGCTGGATGACATCGTCCTCACGCATTCTCTCTTCCTTCCCACGGAGAAGTTTCTGCAGGAGCTACACCAGTAATATCCTTTTGGGGAGCTTGCAAAAGGGGAGGTCAGGAGGGAGCCACCCCCCCTCACCCCACATGTGATGTGAGGGTCTAAGCTCTTCCCTAGAAAACACACCTGGGTTTCAATTCCAGGTTATTCACTCACCAGCTGTGTGACCTTGGGCAGCTCACCTAACCTCCTGGGGCCTCAGTTTCCTCTTCTGTAAAACGGGGGTAAATAGCACCTGCCCTGCCTCTCTATGGGGCTGCTGTGGAGACCATTCTGACAGCAGATGTGGGAGTGCTCTGGAGACTGCAGAGCCCTGTATAGATGTAAGGGGTTATTACTCTATTAAGAGTGCCTCTCTCCCCACTGAATTATTGCTCTAAACATCTGGTTGCCCAGTGAGTTATTACAGGGTCTGATGTAAACATCAGGTCATGGCTGTGCTTCAGCAGGGTCTACTAGAGACAAGCCACTGGCTGGGCTATTCACAGGGCCTCTCACCAGGTTATTCTAGGACCTAATTATAAACGTCAGGCCAGTGAGTAGAATATCATAGGCTCTCTTAGAAACACCAGGCCTTACACTGAAGTCTTGTCAGGCTTGTGGTTAGCACCATTGGCCTTTATCAGCCTGCTGTAAGCTCCAGGCTGTGGGCTGATGAGGGGTTGGGTGGGTCCAGGCAGAGTAGCTTCTAGTGAATTTTCTCAGGTGAAATTCAAACAGGCAGGGGCAGGAGCTGGATGTGGTCTAGTGGGTGTCATCCCTACCTACTCTGGCAAAAACCTGGGCTGGGGCATGAGGTGGTCTTGGTTCCAAGGGCCCTTGGAGCCCCTTTCTCCATGGCCCCAAACCTAGAGAATTTTTAGGGGTAGCCTTGCCTCCCATTGCCTCCCATACCCCTTCCCGGTGTCCTCAGGTCTGCCTGCCCAGGGCTTTTTCTTAACTTAGGGGTCAGCTTTGTTTGGGCAGGAAGCATGGAGGGCCCCGAGGGGCTTGGCCGGAAGCAGGCCTGTCTAGCCATGCTCCTTCATTTCTTGGACACCTACCAAGGGCTGCTGCAGGAGGAAGAGGGGGCTGGCCGCATCATCAAGGTGGGCCTGGGATGAGAAGGTGGGTGAGCAGGCTGTTTGCTCTGGAAGGGGACCCCTTTGAAGGAACCATACTTCTCAAGCTGGGTACCTGGAAGGAAATGATGCCAGTGAGCCTTAGCATGTACGGTTCTTCTGTGCTCGCAGGCATGGAGACCCTGCCCCGCCCTTGCAGAGGGTGATGCTTGAGACCCCTGCCCTCACCTTCTCTCTTCTCATCTCTGCAGGATCTGTACCTGCTGATTATGAAGGATGAGTCCCTTTACCAGGACCTGCGAGAGGACACACTGAGGCTGCACCAGCTTGTGGAAACAGTGGAGCTAAAGTGAGGGGAATAGGCTGGGGGAGGGGACAGGAAAGAAATCCCCCTTGTTCCTCTATTACAAGGCTGGGTGCCTGTGGCCTTTGGGCTCCAAGATGCTTTTATTTTCATTCCCTTTCTCTTACTGGAGAGTAGCACAAAGCACTGTCTCCAGTCATTTTGGGGGTCCATTCTCCCATCCATTTATTTGTCAGTCCAATGGTGTGCTGATAAATATTGAACGATCAGCACTTCAGGAAAAAGAGCCCTGGTTTATAGCTTTTGCTGATTCCCATGGTGTAAATTCTCTCACTGTGGTTGATTCCAAGCTACCAGTATGACATTACTGAATGTGAAGTTGGGAAGAGATGTGCAGTAGCAGGCCATTAGGTACTATCTTCACCATATAAATCCAACAGACGTAACTTAACCTGAAGAGCATAGATAAGAGTAAAAGGTAGTGAAACAATTAGGAAACTACTTTTTGGGTAATAATTTGGCTGTAAGTTTATAAAACATATATATATATGTTTATATATAATTATATGTTTTATATATATGTAAGTTTACATATGTATGTATAATTAATTTTTGAATGGCTATGTTTAAAAACCAGTTGGCAGAACTCCCCAAAATTTAACAATCTGCTTTCGTGAACCAATGTGAGCTGGCTTCAGGACACTACCGCATCCATCCCTCCATCTTTTCAGCCCTTTCAGTTTCTCCCTGCTCCATCCCACCATCATAACCCTCATTTAGGCGTCATTATCTCTCACCTGGATTATCGCCACAGCCTCCCATCCAGGGCTTCAGCTTATGGTTTTGTGTCTTTCTTATGCTGACCCCAGAGAGATCTTTCCAACTTGACAACATTGTGCTTCTGTTCCAAGAATATCCACGGCCCCCCATTGCCTACAAGATAAAGTTGCAACATCCGAGACTCTCTCTTTCTGCCTCTGGTCATTCTTCCCATCTCATCTCCCACATCCCCCTTCACCCGTGACACTCCCTATACACCCCACCATTCCACGAACACCTTTGTGTTCCCAACTTCCTGCTGTCACTTATGTGGTTCACCCCAGCGTGCCCTCCTCCCACCCCCTTCTCTTCCTGTTGTCCTTCAAGGTCCAGGTCAAATGCCATCCTCCCAGTGAAGGCATCTTTTAGTAGTAGCTGTCCCTCCCCCATACCAACGTAACTCTTCTTGTACCTTTATTATATCACCTAACACCTCCTTCCTCGTGTTAGATGTAGCTGTATGCATGTCTCCCTCCCTCCCAGACTGTGAAGTTCTTTTTTTTTTTTTAATTTATTTTATTTTTGGCTGCGTTGGGTCTTCGTTGCTGCGTGCGGGCTTTCTCTAGTTGCAGTGAGCGGGGGCTGCTCTTCATTGCGGTGCGCGGGCCTCTCATTGCAGTGGCTTCTCTTGTTGTGGAGCGTAAGCTCTAGGCGCGCGGGCTTCAGTAGTTGTGGCACACGGGCTCAGTAGTTGTGGCTCGTAGGCTCTAGAGCGCAGACTCAGTAGTTGTGGAGCACAGGCTTAGCTGCTCTGCGGCATGTGAGATCTTCCCGGACCAGGGCTTGAACCGTGTCCCCTGCACTGGCAGGCGGATTCTTAACCACTGCACCACTGGGCAAGTCCCCCAGACTATGAAGTTCTTGTTGGCAAAATTCAGCAGACAGCTGATGACCTACACCTACCATGTGCCAGGCAGTGTGCTAGACCTGTAGGATGAAAATAAAATTCAATCAGCTCTCAATCTTGTAAAAGAGATAAGACATGAACATAAACAAATATTAGCCCAATGTCCTACAGCTATTAAGACAAAATGGTGACCTCTCCTGGTGGGTGGGATGGATAGAGAAGAATTCACGGAAGAGGTGGCATTTGATTTGGGTCATTCAGACAGTTGTCCCATGCTGGCCATTGTCCTCTCTTCTTACCCCCTTCACCACTCTCTGAACCTGATGCCGGGGCATCCTTGACCAGTTCTGATATCCCTGATTGATGTTGCCTGCCTTGCATGCAGTATGCCTGGCAGGACTTCCTGATGCCCAGCTGTGTCCACAGCAGGATCCCGGACGAGAGCCAGCTGCCCAGCAAGCAGGTGAAGCCACTCTTCCGCCACTTCCGTCGGATAGACTCCTGTCTGCAGACCCGCGTGGCCTTCCGGGGTTCCGATGAGAGTGAGTGCGGACCGTAGGAGGGGCAGGGATTCCTTAGTGGCTCCGGGCGCTCCGGATCTCGGGCACCCTCTGTGGAGTCTCCCTTTTTCATAGAACCAGTCCTTTTCACAGCATATTTTTCAGAGGCCAACCAATTTCAGGTTGGGGTGGGGTGGGGAACAGAGGTGCCCAGGGGGGAACTGTGCTGATGCTGCCGTTCTGCCCACTGGTGAAAAACCACCTCCCGGTCTCTATCCAGTCTTCTGCCGGGTCTATATGCCTGACCATTCCTACGTGACCATACGCAGCCGCCTCTCAGCATCTGTGCAGGACATTCTGGGCTCTGTGACGGAGAAATTGCAGTACTCAGAGGAGCCTGCGGGGCGTGAGGATTCCCTCATCCTGGTAGCTGTGGCCTCCTCAGGAGGTGAGGGTCAGAAGGAGCTGGGCTGGGGAGCGGGGGTGCACAAGAAAAGAAACTCACAAGCCCAGTGCCTTGGGGCAGGAGTAAAGACTGAATTCTAGGCCCTGGCTGCTACTCCAAGTGCAGTCCTGGGACCAGACACATGAGCATCACCTGGGAGCTTGCTAAAAATGCAGTATCTCAGACCCCACTCCAGACCTGCAGAATCAGAATGTGCGTTTTAACAAGATCCCCGGGTGATTCTTGTGCACATTAAAGTTGGGGAGCAGTGGCCCAGGACACTTGCATGCTGCGCTGGGTGCTTTGCCTCTTACATTGGAATCTTGTCCTTTAACTTCCACGAGCATCTAAGGATGCTACGTTTTTGAGGCCAAAGGCACAGGGTGGGCCTCCAATCCCGGTAGGAAGGCAAAAACCCTGCAATGTAGTCATAGCCTTATTTTCCTCTAAATCAGAAAAAAAAATTCCTGCTTTCCCAGTGTCACAGGAATGACAGACTAAGAGAAGAGCTATAAAGAAGGTTGGGAGCCAAAAGGAGGTTATAAATGCAAGAGAACTCATTTTTTGAAAAATGTCAGATAAATATGGCATAAACTGGTGATGATATGAGTCCTGTTAGTCTAGAACATGTCTGGGCGGGATTAGGAGTTTCTGGAGGGGACGGCGGTGGTGGCGGGGGTGTGTGAGGGTACAAGGGCCGGGGCTGAGGCAGGGCAGCTCGTTCTCCTGCAGAGAAGGTCCTTCTCCAGCCGACCGAAGACTGTGTCTTCACCACGCTGGGCATCAACAGTCACCTGTTTGCCTGTACCCGAGACAGCTATGAGGCCCTGGTAAGAACTCCTTCACAAGCCTGGGCTGAGAGGGAAGGCTGAGGGGGACCGGGAGCAGAAATTCAGAAGCCCAGCCCATGTCCCTGCCTGCCACCAGGTGCCCCTCCCCGAGGAGATCCAGGTCTCCCCTGGAGACACAGAGATCCACCGAGGGGAGCCTGAGGACGTCGCCAACCATCTTACTGCCTTCCACTGGGAGCTGTTCCGCTGTGTGCACGAGGTGGGGATTGAGGCTGGAGCTGGGCTGGGGGCCTGGAGCGAGGCAGCGTCTGGGCTGAAAGTTCTGGTTAGGACGCTCCCTGGCAGTGTGCCCTGGGGCAGTGTGCCACCAGAACCTCTCTAAGCCTTTGTTCCCTTTATCTTAAAAAAAAAAAAAGCGAAGAGAGAGGAAACACCTCGCCTTACCCGCCCCCCTCCCTGGGTGGTTCAGGATGCAATTGCTGCTTACACAGAACCTGACCCACGGTTAGAATTCGTAAAATATTCACTATTAAAGAAAATAAGGCAAGGACAATAATGTCAATCAGACGGTTCAAGCGCCTGGCACCGGGTAAGTGTTCAGTAGATGGTAGAGCATTATTAATGTTGGTTGTCTTTTCTCCCCCCTCTCTGTTGCATCCTGTCCTGTCCCGGTTTTCTTCTATTTTCCACCCCTCCCGCCCCCGTCCTCCTGCCTTACCCTGCTCACCGCCTCGCACTGCCCTCTTCCCAACCCGCACTCCCCACGCCCTGGCGGCCCCTCCTGCCACCGCGGGTGCAGCTGGAGTTCGTGGACTACGTGTTCCACGGGGAGCGCGGCCGCCGGGAAACGGCCAACCTGGAGCTGCTGCTGCAGCGCTGCAGCGAGGTCACGCACTGGGTGGCCACCGAGGTGCTGCTCTGCGAGGCCCCGGGCAAGCGCGCGCAGCTGCTCAAGAAGTTCATCAAGATCGCGGCCATGTGAGTGCGGCGGCCGCGGAGCGGGAGGCCATGGCCAGCCGCCCCCCCGCTGACCCCGCCTCCCGCCCCCGCAGCTGCAAGCAGAACCAGGACCTGCTGTCCTTCTACGCCGTGGTCATGGGGCTGGACAACGCCGCGGTCAGCCGCCTGAGGCTCACCTGGGAGGTGATGAGACCTCTTCCCTTTCCTCTCCTCCCACCTGTGCTGGCCCACCTCGGGGGTCTTGGCCTCCACCCTCAGCCTAGATATCTCGGGCTCACCCCAAAGCGGCCTCCCGGGACCGCTGCTCGCCTCTGGGGAGCTTTTGTGCCGATTGGAAGGAGGCGCCCTCTTCTGGCAAATACAGCCCCGGGGCACACAGCAGGGCTGAGGGACCCGGTCCCAGGGCAGATTAGTAGAGGCGGATTCCCCTGGGGGTGGGGGTGGGGGTGGGGGTGGGGTGGGAGGGGGCAGTCCCGGCCAGATCGCAGCCTTAGCTCTTGGCTTTCAGACAGCACCCAGTGAGGCCTTGTACGTGGCACGTGCATCTGCAGAGGCCTCCATTTCCCCAGAATAACTCATTCCTCTGGGCCGCTTCAAGCTCCCCAGACCTAGCCCAGGGCTGGTTCTACTTCCCCGCCGGCCAGCTTCCCAGCCCCCTGGGAGACACTCAGACCCTTTCCCCCTCTAACACCTGGGGATTAGTCAGGAGATCCCGTGAAACCCAAGGAGCTCCAGACTCTGACATCTCTTCTTCCTTCAAACTGCAGAAGCTGCCAGGGAAATTCAAGAACTTGTTCCGCAAATTTGAGAACCTGACAGTGAGTGGGTTTGGCTCTATTATCTGCCCCTGGACTGGCACCCCAGAGAATTTCTGTGCCCATAAACCTTTTACCTCAAGCTTCCCTTTCAAGGTTTTTAGTGCCTGGGTCCCCCCACCCCTGCCCGCCCTTGCCCACCACGCTGGGAGGGAAGATGGGAGGATTGCTGCTTCGTTATCCCTGGAGGAGAGGGGAGAGCAGTTGAGCCCCAAGCACGACACCCAAACACACCCCTATCTGATTGAAGATATTTCTAGGGCAGGGGCTGAGGGAGGGAGTGGGGGATGACTTTGGGGTACACTGGGCCTGTCTGTCCCTTTATCCCTCTTCTGTGGAATGCTAGGACCCCTGCAGGAACCACAAAAGCTACCGAGAAGTGATCTCCAAGATGAAACCCCCTGTGATTCCTTTCGTGCCTCTGATCCTCAAAGGTGAGAGTCACTTCCAAGCTACATTCTTCTCTCCACGCTCTCCATGCCCCATTCTGACCCTCCGTCCCCTTTGAACTCAGCTCTGTGTGTTCAGCTCTCTCTGAACCCACCTAGAGAGGAGTTCCCCCTAGATTGAGTGCGGTCAGGGGGAGGGGAAGGGCCCTTTGGACCTCCTCTCTTACCCATTTGCTTCTCTCCCCATCCCTAGACCTGACTTTCCTGCACGAGGGGAGTAAGACCCTTGTAGATGGTTTGGTGAACATTGAGAAGCTGGTGAGTGGCACTGCCAACCTCACTCCCATTGAGTGGGGGAGGGCTGGCATCCTCGTCTTCTCCTGGCATCCCCCCAAAAGGTGCCAGCCTTCCTCATGGCGCCCAGCTTGCCTGACAGACTCCTGTCTTCCTGGAGGTGTCACTGTGACAACCTGCCCACGGGTGGCAAAACTGACAGGCAGCTCAGGGTGGGGGGGCAACTCTGCCTCCCCCTCACCTGGCACCCTATTGTACCCCTTCTTTGGTCCTTTAGAGACCCTCCAGAGCTGGGGACTGGAGGGAGTTAAACCAAGAGAGTTGGAGATTGGAGGAGGGAGAGCATTAGAAGGGGGGGCATCTTTCTGTGCCCTTTTCAGGACTCATTCCTTGTCATCTCCCAGCATTCAGTGGCTGAAAAAGTGAGGACCGTCCGCAAATACCGGAGCCGGCCCCTTTGTGAGTAACCCACGGCGTTTTGAGAGCGTTGCAGGTAGAGCTTTGACTGAGCAGGGGGGGTTCCTGGGAGAGGTCCCCACTTAAATGTTTATTTCCTAAAATGTGTCATTTCTCCATTCTCTCCTTGGCCTGCCTGGGGGGCCCTCCTGCCCAACATCTGTCCCAATCCACACCCTTCTCCTCTGGCTGGTATGTGTGTAGGAGAAGAAGGGTGGCCAGCACCCTGACTGCCTCCCTGTCTTCACACCCCCAGGCCTTGATATGGAGGCCTCCCCGCATCACCTGCAGACCAAGGCCTATGTGCGCCAGTTCCAGGTCATCGACAACCAGAACCTCCTTTTCGAGCTCTCCTACAAGCTGGAGGCCAATAGTCAGTGAGAACGGAGCTTCTGGCTGGCCCTTCACCAGGGTCCTTGGGCGCCTGGCACTCAAGCACTTTGCACGACGTCCCAACCCACGTCTGACCTCTGTCCCCGGGAGCAGGAAAGAGTTGGGTGGACTTAGCCCTGGACTCACAAGCCTGTTTGTCCTGCTGAAGTCCTCTCCGCCTTGCTCCTTCAAGCCCAAACCACACTCTGCTGGTGCCTGCCCTCCCAGGGAAAGTGGGCAGAGAGCTCCTTCCCCAGCCCCTCGCATAGAGGTCTGTTCCGGAGGTGCAGTTCCCAGCCTCCTCTTCCCAAGCAGGCGGGAAAGCTGCCCCCCTTCCCATCTCGCAGAGCGGAGTTACGGGAGGGATTGGCGTCCTTCCTCTCCACCGCCTGCCAGGCTTCTCCATGGTCACACTGGGACCCCTAGATGGACCCCCGAATATTATAGTTACCTTGTGTCCGTGTGGGTGTGTGCGTGCGTGTGTGTGTGGGTGTGTGCGCCCCCTTTGAAGGAGCAGGAGTGCATCTGGTAGTTGAGGGAGGGTGTTGTGTGTGCCGGGGAGGGGTCCTTCTGTTTGGTGCTACCCTGTCTACTCTGCCGCTGGGACGGTGTGGGGCGCTTTCGCCGCCCCCCCACTCCCTGCCCAGCTCCTCTGATGCCCTGCATGTCCAGGCCTGTGGGTGAAGCTGCTCGGGAGGGCAAGGAGAAGCAGCAGATGGGAGGGTTACCCATCAGCCCTTAGGATTTCCCCCCTCAGGCCTCCCACAGGTCCCTGGGTGGGCTCCCATGGGAGGGTGAAAGATGCTCAGGGAAACACTGGCCTAAGCTGCCTATTGGACCCTCCGTCTGCATTGCAGTGGGGTGAGGTGTGGCAGGGTCGGGTTGGGGTGCCCGCTGTCCATACTCCTGCTGTTCGGGTGTCTCACTGCTAAGCAGGGAGTTGTCACCTCCCTTCTGGCTCTTCTGTGGGATACCAACACATGGTCTCATCCTCCTCCCTGTCTTGACTCCCCCTTGGTCCTTCCCATCAGAGCTGGGGTGGGGTGGACCCCTGTACCTGGGGCAGGCAGCCCCCCAAGGTGGGGAATGAAACGGCAGAGACTGGAAAGGCAAAACTGGGCTCTGGCGATGCCTTTATTACCTGTCTGTCTCCCCTCTGTCTCCCATCACGGGCCTCCAGGGCTGAGGGGTGCAGGGCTCCTGGCAGCTACGGTGTGAGGTTTCCTGGTGCAGCCTCACCCTCCTTTCTGGCACCACCTCTTTCCCTTCCGAAGAGGCAGCAGCCAAAGCAGCTGCCGTTCCTATTCTGAGAGTGTATATATTTTTTACCAAAAGCTCGGGAATTGTAAATTTATTTTTTAAAACTCAAAGAGGGAAAGAGCCTTGTATCATATGTAAACAGTGTATCATAGGTTATGTTGTACAGTCCCTTTTATACAGCGGTCTGTCTTGCTCCTGCCCCCCCCAAAAATGTCTATAGACTCCCCACCCCCAGCACATTCACAGGCGCTGTGTCCCACCCCCTCCATCCCTCACAGACAGGGACCTCTGTCTATCTACTCCTCCCTGCTACTGCTGATGTGCCCTTCTCTCCCTGCAGCCGCCCTTCCTCCTGACCCCTCTTAGCAGCCTTGTCACTCCAGCTCTCATCATCCTCCCCAAACCCTGGGGCCCGCTGGTCCAGTCTCTGCTGCTGCCCACCCCTAGCCTTGACGCCTGCCCTGCTGCCGCCCAGGGGCCTCCCGGACGCCTTCCTGTGCCCCACAGCTTTTCCAGAGTGAAACGTGTGTACTGTACAGGCTCGGTTGTCATTGCAGAAACCTCCCGGTGGAGTAAAAGCTGATAAAATTCTGAATCAACCCGTCTGCTGTTCTCCATTCTGTTTCTTTGAGCCTGGGGAAGGAAAGGCCGAGGGAGGGGAGAGGGAATCACCTTTTGGGGCTCTGGGCTACCTCAACCAGGCTGTTCTGGAGTGACTTTGAAAATGTGGGTGAGAGGAAAAGGCGCTAACCTTGGGAGAAAAGCCACCTAGTGCCTGGGACTTGCAAGCGTGAATGTTTTCGTTCTTCCACGTTCCAGGTGCCATGGATATGTGATCGCGTTTAATTCTAACACTGTGAGGTGGAAGCTAGAAGCTGGGCAGTCCCAGCATAATGTCCAAGTTACAGGGCGAGCGAGGGGGCAGAACGGGGCCCCTAACCCAGATGTGTCCGCTATAGACAGCATGCACGTGCTCTAGCCCAGGGGTCCCCAACCCCCAGGCGGCGGACCGGTAGTGGTCCGTGGCCTGTTAGGAACCGGGCCGCACAGCAGGCGGTGAGCGGCGGGTGAGCGAGCGAAGCTTCATCTGCCTCTCCCCATTGCTCGCATTACCGCCTAAACCATCCCCCCCGCCATCCGTGGAAAAATTGTCTTCCACAAAACCGGTCCCGGGTGCCAAATAGGTTGGGGACCGCTGCTCTAGCCGCTACCCAGACAGCATGCACTCTGCACACAACCAGTACCTACCAGTTATACTATGCGGAGAATCTAGAGCCTCGTGTTAGGCTCTAATGAGAGCCTGAGCTCCAGGAGACATCATATACTCAAACAGCTACACGTGAGCCCTTGACCTTCCCTCATCCTGCATCAGTTATTCCCTCAGTCTTCTGCATCTCAGAAAATGGTCCTCTCGGGCTTCCCTGGTGGCGCAGTGATTGAGAGTCCGCCTGCCGATGAGGGGGACGCGGGTTCGTGCCCCGGTCCGGGAGGATCCCGCATTCCGCGGAGCGGCTGGGCCCATGGGCCATGGCCGCTGAGCCTGCGCGTCCGGAGCTTGTGCTCTGCAACGGGAGACGCCACAACAGTGAGAGGCCCGCGTACCAAAAAAAAAAAAAAAAAAAGGTCCTCTTATCCACCCAAGTTTTCCAGGCGACAATCTAAGACTCACCCTCGATGCCTCTTTCCCTCATCCCTCACTCATTTCATCGGCCCGGCCCGGCGGTTACAACTCCAGAACACAACCTGATCAGTCCACTTCTCTACGATTTCTCTATTACCACCCAGTCCAGACGCTTTCACGTCTTCCCTGGACGACTGCACTAGCCTCCTACCTGGGCTCTCGGCTTCCTCTCTCCAACCTGCTCTTAACCTCACCAGTTGGGTCTCCACACTGCAGCCAGGGTGCTCTTTTACAAACCTGAATCAGATAATGTATGGCTAAACTTAAAGAGCAGCGATACCAGGTGTCAGTGAGAATGCGGAGCGACTGGCACTTCTGTACATTGCTGGCGGGAGTCTAAATTGGTACAACCAGTTTGGAAAACTGTTCGGTCGTACCTACTAAAACTAAATGTACACCGTACCTGTGACCTAGCATTTCCATGCCTAGGTGTATATTCATGATAAAGAAGTTAGAAAAAACCCAAGTATCCTTCAACAGGTGAATGGACAAATCGATTGTAGTATATTCTTATAATGGAATATTACATAGCAATAAAAGGAACAAATGACTACTACCTGTGTAAATGAATCTCATAGACATAATATTGAGTAAGCAAACCAGACATATAAACTACACACTATATAATTCTGTTTAGAGAAGTTAAAAAACAGACAAAATTATGGGGATTGGAGTGAAAATAGTGGTTACTCATGGGGTGGGAGAGAGTATTGAAGGGGTGTGAAGAAGCCCTGTGTGGTGATAATAATGTTCTGTGTCAGGGACTTCCCTGGTGGTCCAGTGGTTAAGAATCCGCCTTCCAATGCAGGGGATGAGGGTTCGATCCCTGGTGAGGGAACTAAGATCCCACATATGCTGCGGGGCAACTAAGCCCTCGTGCCACAACTAGAGAGCCCGCGTGCCGCAACTAAGACCCGACACAGCCAAATAAATAAATTAATTAATTAAAAAAAATATGCCCGGGGGAATTCCCTGGTTTAAAAAAAAGTTCTGTATCTTTTTTTTTTATTGAAGTATAGTTGATTTACAATGTTGTGTTTAGTTTCAGGTGTACAGCAAAGTGATTCAGTTATGTATATACACATACATTTATACATATATGTATATGTACATATACATATATGTATGTGTATATATATATATTCTTTTCCATTATAGGTTATTAAAGATATTGAATATAGTTCCTTGTGCTATACCGTAGGTCCTTGTTTATCTATTTTATATATAGTAGTGTATATCTGTTAATCCCAAACTCCTACTTTATTTCTCCCCCACTTTCCCCCTTGGTAGCCATAAGTTTGTTTTCTATGTCTGTGAGTCTATTTTTGTTTTGTAAATAAGTTGCTTTGTAACATTTTTTTAGATTCCATATATAAGTGATATCATATGATATTTGTCTTTCTCTGTCTAACTTACTTCACTTAGTATGATAATCTCAGGTCCATCCATGTTGCTGCAAATGGCAATATTTCATTCTTTTTTATGGCTGAGTAATATTCCATTGTATATATGGACCACATCTTCTTTATCCATTCATCTGTTGATGGACATTTAGGTTGCTTCTATGTCTTGGCTACTGCAAATAGTGCTGCTATGAACATAATGTTCTGTATCTTGACCTGGATGTGGTTACACATGTGTGTGTGTGTGTGTCCATTGAGATTTATACATTTCACTGTAATGTTACAGTTCAACTAAAACAATTCCGATTATTATAATGCTCCTCTGTTTTTGATAACACTTAGGTGAAAAATCAAAATGCTCTCTCTCTGACCTCACCTCCTCTCCCTTCTCTCACTCATCCCACTCCAGCCACGTTGACTGCCTTACTGCTCCTAAAACACATAACACTCATTCTTGTCTCAGGGATTTTACCTTTGCTCTTCCCTGAGCCTTTCCTGACTATTCTGATCCCACCCCCGCACACCCCCCACTCTCTCTCCCCTAATCCTCCTGTGTTTTCTTCAAGGTTCTCATCGCTACCTGACATCATCTACTCTTCTTTGTGTATTTGCTCCTCCAGCCCCCAGAATGTTAGCTCCATGTGTTTCTCTTGCTCACTCTTCAGAACCTAGAACAGTACTTGGCACCGAGAAGACACTCGATACATATTTGGTGAATGAGTAAATTAGGTTGTTTGAAATAGGAGCTGTAAGAAGGGGACAAGACACAGGATGATAAATGCTCTAGGAGTTAAGCCAAGGAGATTCACTACTCGTCTGGGGATAGGGGGGTGGGGGACAATAAGAGAAAACTCCTTGGGGGACTTCCCTGGCGGTCCACTGGTTAAGACTCCGTGCTTCCAGGGACTTCCCTGGTTGTGCAGTGGTTAAGAATCCGCCAGCCAATGCAGGGGACATGGGTTCGAGCCCTAGTCCTGGAAGATCCCACATGCCGCAAAGCAACAAAGCCCATGCGCCACAACTACTGAGCCTGCACTCTAGAGCCCGTGAGCCACAATTACTGAAGCCCGCGTGCCTAGAGCCCGTGCTCCACAACAAGAGAAGCCACCACAATGAGAAGTCCGCGCACCGCAACGAAGAGTAACCCCCGCTCACAACAACTAGAGAAAGCCCGTGCACAGCAACGAAGACCCAATGCAACCAAAATAAAAGAAGACTCCGTGCTTCCAATGCAGGGGGTGTGGGTTCAATCCCTGGTCTGGGCACTAAGATCCCACATACTGTGGGGTGTGGCCAAAAAGTACACACACACACACACACACACACACACACACACACACACACACAAAACAGAGAGAGAAAACTTCTTGGAAGAGATGACCCAGTCCTTGAAGCAGGCAAAGGGTTTGATGGGCAAAGTGTGGACATGGGAGCATTGCTCAGCACTGAGAGCTGCCCCTCATGACACGAGGTGGTCAGAGAGCCCTGTGGGCTGTATGGGGAGAGGATGAGCTTACTTAATAATGTTTCACCTCCTAGGCTGTCTTAGCAGTGAAAAAAAGGTGGAAATAATTTAGCGTGTAATAAATAAGATGTAATAAGATGCTCTCTGGATCTGGTGCACAGTGAAGAATTTAAGCAGTGCCCTTTGCATCCACTAGGTGTCGCCACCAAGATTACTTCTCACCACGCTTGGGAATAGGGAGGAGGCCTGGGACGGGGAGAGCGGGGTAGAATCTTGACTCTCTCAGAGGGTCTATCTCCAGGCATGAGAAATTTGACCAGAATAACCCATATCTTTCATTCTCTGCCTTTCTACTGGCTCTTTCCCATTAAGCGTTTAAACCCCTCTCAACTCTCCATTTTTACAAACTCTTTTTTGTGTGTGTGGGATCTCAGTTCCCTGACCAGGGATTGGACTCAGGCCACGGCAGTGAAAGCCCGGAACCCTAACCACTAGGCAACCAGGGAACTCCCTACAAATGCTTTCCTTCACCTGACATACACGCTCTAGCTTCTGTACCCCCTCACTTCCAGTTCTAGGCCAAACTTCCTGAAAGGGTTGTCTCTACCTCCTCATGTCCCATTCATTCCTTTTTTACTTTGCCTTGTTCCCCCAACTTTTCATCATGAAAGATTTCAAACACAGAAAAGTTGAAAGATTAGTACAATGAATACTTAGATCTTTTTAGACTCTATGATTAACATTTTGCTAAATTTGCTTTTGTTCTCTCTGTACACACACACACACACACACACACACACACACACTTTCTTTTGCCAACCTACTTGAAAGTAAGTTGCAAACGTTAATATCATTTCATTCCTAAAAGCCTCAGCAGAAATCTCCTAAGAATAAGGACGTTCCCTTACATGTCTACCACACCATTATCACACCTAAGAAAATCAACAGTTGTTCCATGATATCTGCTAATATTCAGTCTATATTTAATTTTCCCAGGTTGTCTCAAAAAAATCTTTAAGAAAACTTAAAAAAATCCGGATCTGGGCTTCCCTGGTGGAGCAGTGGTTGAGAGTCCGCCTGCCAATGCAGGGGACGCGGGTTCGTGCCCCGGTCCGGGAGGATCCCGTGTGCCGCGGAGCGGCTGGGCCCGTGAGCCATGGCCGCTGAGCCTGCGCGTCCGGAGCCTGTGCTCCGCAACGGGAGAGGCCACAGCAGTGAGAGGCCCGCGTACAGAAAAAAAAAAAAAAAAAATCCGGATCTAATCAAGGTCCATGCGTTGCATTCGGCTGTTATTTCTCTTTAGCCTCTTAATCTAGAACAGCTTCTTTTCTTTTCGATGACATTGACTTTTCAAAGTCTAGGACAGATGTCTTGTAAATTCTTGACTTGTCTGATTGTTTCCCCATGCTCTTGTTTACTTGCATCCCCGTCCCCTCTATAGAGTATAAGCTATTAGTTCTGCCTAGAGAGGAGTGTCCAATACAAATATAATGTGAGCCATATCTGTAATTAAAATTTTTCTAGTAGTCACATTAAAGAAGTAAGAA
The DNA here is from genome assembly GCF_964270905.1 of Leucopleurus acutus. Lineage (NCBI taxonomy): Eukaryota > Metazoa > Chordata > Mammalia > Artiodactyla > Delphinidae > Leucopleurus > Leucopleurus acutus. The sequence continues at coordinate 20,527,544 of NC_139161.1, read as the reverse complement.
GAAACAAGTAAGTTAATTTAATACTTTAACTCAATATATCCAAAATAATATCATTTCAACATGTAATCAATATAAAAATATTGAGACATTTTACATTTTTTTTTTGTATTAAGTCACTGAAATCTGGTATGCATGTTATACCCACAGCATATGTCAATTCAGACTAATCACTTTTTTTTTTTTTTGCGGTACGCGGGCCTCTCACTGTTGCGGCCTCTCCTGTTGCGGAGCACAGGGTCCGGACGCGCAGGCTCAGCGGCCACGGCTCATAGGCTCAGCTGCTCCGCGACATGTGGGATCTTCCCGGACCGGGGCACGAACCCGTGTCCCCTGCATCGGCAGGCAGACTCTCAACCACTGCGCCACCAGGGAAGCCCTTTTTTAAAATTTATTTTTTATTGAAGTAAAGTTGGTTTACAATGTTGTGTTAATTTCTGCTGTGCAGCAAAGTAACTCAGTTATACACATATATATGTTCTTTTTTTAAAATAAATTTATATATTTATTTTCTTTTTTGTATGCGTTGGGTCTTCGTTGCTGTGCGTGGGCTCTCTCCAGTTTCGGCGAGCAGGGGTTACTCTTCGTTGTGGTGCGCAGACTTCTCATTGCGGTGGCTTCTCTTGTTGCAGAGCACGGGCTCTAGGCGCGTGGGCTTCAGTAGTTGTGGCACGTGGGCTCAGTAGTTGTGACACATGGGCTTAGTAGCTCCGCGGCATGTGGGATCTTCCTGGACCAGGGCTCGAACCCGTGTCCCCTGCATTGGCAGGCGGACTCTTAACCACTACGCCACCAGGGAAGCCCTACGTTCTTTTTTTACATTCTTTTCCATTCTGGTTTATCCCAGGAGAGTGAATATAGTTCCCTGTGCTATACAGTAGGACCTTGTTGCTTATCTATTGTCTATACAATAGTTTGCACCTACTAACCCCAAACTCCCGGTCCGTCCCTCCCCCACCTCCAACCCCCTTGGCAACCACAAGTCTGTTCTTTCTTTATGTCTGTGCAGAATAATGACATTTTAATTGATCAATAGCTACAAGTGACTAACGGCTCCCAGCTTGGACCGTATAGCTCTAGTAGTTTTCCAGAGCTTAAATATTCTAGGGAAGAATACTTTATAGGTGCTGCTGTTAATAGCATTATGCCGGGAGGCGAACAGTGTCAGGCTGGCCCATATTAGTGGTGGCTGTGTTTGACTCTGTGGTTAAGGAGGCACTGCCAGATTTCTCCATTAAAAAGACACTTTGTTTTTTCTCTTTGCAAAGACGCTTTGTTTTTTCTCTTTGCAGTTACTATGTGGTGATTTTTGCATCTGGCAAATATCCTGTGTATCCTAACCATTCACTCTTGTTAAAAAGTTATTTTTAAATGTGTTGTGTAATATTTCAATCATACAAAAAGTTTAAAGACTAATATAATGAACACCCGTGTCTCCACCACTCAGCTTAAATGAAATCTTACCTTACAGCTGAGGCTCCTAGTACCTGCCCCCAGTCACAGGCTCTTCCTTTCTCCCCAGAGGCCACCACTTTCCTGAGTGTGGTATCATTTCCATGAGTTTCTGTAAACTTTCATTACATATGTATATATCTCAAAACAATATAGTGTTTGGCATTCAGGGGGAGTAGCAGTTTTACTGAGATATAATTTGCAACCACTATTTAAAGTGTGTATAGTCCGGGACTTCCCTTGTGGCGCAGTGGTTAAGAATCTGCCTGCCAATGCAGGCGACACAAGTTCGAGCCCTGGTCCGGGAAGATCCCACATGCCGCGGACCAATTAAGCCCATGTGCCACAACTACTGAGCCTGTGAGCCACAACTACTGAAGCCCGCGCGCCTAGAGCCCGTGCTCTGCAACAAGAGAAGCCATCGCAATGAGAAGCCCGCACACTGCAACGAAGAGTAGCCCCGCTCACCGAAACTAGAGAGAGCCTGCAGACAGCAACAAATGTGACATAGTGAATATACTATGACTCATGAATGCTTTCCAAGTGTGTACACGGTTCAGGTGCATTCCATTTAGTCTTTTCTCCACTTTGCAGATGGGGAGCCTGAGGCTGGTAGAGGTTGAGTACCTTGCCCAAAGTCTCACCCTATTCAGTAGTGGGGAGAACTAAGATTCGAGGCCTTGGGCTCTTCCGACAGCACTGCCTCCAGAGTCTTTGTGCCCAGTCATACCCAGCGGCCACTCAGTGCAGGCATCCATCGTCTCTCACTTAGATGCCCACAACACTTCTGCCTTTAACCTGGTCCCCTCTAATCCATCCTCTATGCTGCAGTCAGTCAGAGGGATCTTTCTAGAAGGCAAAGTGGGTCATGGCAGTTCTCGGCTCAAACTTTCTAGTGGTTTCCCTCTTGCCCTAGAGATAAAAATCTAACTTTTCATGAGAGATAATAAAGTCCTTCACAAATTGGCCCCTGGCAACTTGACAGTGTAGCATGGGGCAGTGGTTCTTCATGGATGCATGTTGGAAATTTGTGGTAGCTTTTTTTGTTTTTTGCCCCACTGCAAGGCTTGTGGGATCTTAGTTCCCTGACCAGGGATCGAACCTGGGCCCTCAGCAGTGAGAGCACGGAGTCCTAACCATTGGCCTGTCAGGGAATTCCCTGTGGTGTTTTTTTTGTTTATCCCAATGATAAGTTCGTGCTACTGGCGTTTGGTAGGCAGGAGTTAGGGATGCTATATTTTGGCAATGGAAGGGACCATTCTGCACAACCAAGAATTATCCACATGACTTTCACTGTCTTACTGAACATTCTGTGTGAAAAATCTATTATCATCTGAGCCTAGAATCTATCTCTATTAACCCTACATCCAAGGGACGAGGGGACAGGTTTACTTCTGGTTCACCCTAACCATGAGGATGTAGTCCTTTGGGGTCCCATCTTTATGAAGGAGAATGTCCTGTTAAACTCCCCTGTTGAGGAGGTCCCGGGGTGTTTTCTTTTCCCACAAGACCTGGAAAAAGCTCAAATTCATCTAGTTAGGCAAGTGTCCTCAGAGCAAAAGCCTGCTTCAGTGTTCCACTTATCTCTCTTTATGTCCCCTGCCTTCACTTACTTTGTTTGCCCTGAAAATTCCTCAATTTTCCATTAAAGCATTTAAGAGTTGGGGACCTGATGAAAGCACTTTATCACGTGCTTTGCTATTCATCACCTCATTTGAGCCTTCCAACAACCCTATGAAATAGTTGGGACAGGCACTATTATGTAGACCCATTTTACAGATAGGGTAGCTGCGGCCCAAAGGCACGCAGTAAGTAGTGAGAACTAAGTCCCAATTCTATCCCCTTACTTCGGATTCAGCGTAAATAAGGATGATGGAGAGACCCAAAGGACATTGTGAAGATATAAGACAATGGGGTTGACTGCAACGGAAAAGCATTTTTGTGGGTGGACTAGGGAGGGATCCTTAGTCAGCTGGGACTGAGTTAACAGCAGCCCCACCAGGGAGGGCACAGGATTCCTTTCCCTGATCCAGGCAGCTGGAAGTCCGCAGCACCAACCCCCAGCTCTGGAAACTGAGGAAGGCCAGGCCCGGTAAAGAGGAGACGGATGTTCACAGGTGTTCGAGTCAGGCAGCTAAGATGACGTTAAGGATAACTTGTTAACAAGGCCTGCCTCTGTTCCCGTGACAACCAGAGCTTGACTACTGAGCCCTTGCAAGGTTGACTGGGGCGGGTTCTTCGTTAACTCGAAATTAGGAAAGGATATTTATGGGGTGTATGTGTGCGCGCGCGCGCGCAAAAAAGATGAAAAAGATATTCAAAAAGATGTTCAGCTCAGTGATTCTCCACCTCCGCAACATGTTAGAATCACTTTCGCAATTTCAAAAGTTCCGATGCCTAGCCATACACAAGACCAATTAAATCAGAATCTCTGGGGATGGAACTCAGGTATCACTGTTTAGTCAAGTCTTACCAGGTGATTCTAATCGCAGCCAAAGTTGCGATCCCAGCTTTATAGCTGCTAAACCAAATTCCTGCGACCTTCTCCAGATGGCGGCCACCCGCCCACTTCCGCCTTTACGTGCCCTGGCAGGGGGCGGGCTTTCCAGGGGCGCATGCGTGTAGCTTCTCTTCGCGCTCTGCTCCCTCCTCCTTTTCCCCCTCCTCCATTTTGTTCGCGGACGCTGGGGACGGTGGGAGCAGATCCATTTCCGGGTTGGCAAAAGGGGCGGCGGCGAGAAAGGGAGCTTGCCGGGGGACGAGCAGGACGGTACGGAGCCGGAGCGGAGGTGGCGGAGGATTCGCTCCCGGAGCCGCTGTGCCCAGGTCGGGAAGAGGCCGGGGAGGGTGGGTCCGTCGCTGAAATGACCTGAGGACCTGAATGGGAGGGAGAGCCGGGGGAGGGGCGATTGGGGCGGGGCTTGAGGAGAGAGGGGGACTTTGGAGGAGGGGCCTGTGGGAGAGAGGGGTCCTGGGGGCGGGACCTGAGGGGAGGGCGAGTGGGGGCTGGGCCTGAAGAACCTGGAGAAGAGGGGGCGTGGGGAATCTAAGTAGGGAGGAGTGGTCGGGAATTGGTGTGGGGCGAGCGCCGACTGTGAAAAGGTGAGGAAGGTTATTGAGAGACGGGAAATAAGGGATCCTGAAGGGTTGGGTAAGGTAAGACGGCGACTCAGGGTGAGGAACGAGGTAACCGTGCGCAAAAAGGGAGATGGGGAGGGAGGACCTGTTGGGAACAGGTAATTAACAGGATGCTCCGGGTGAGGAGGCCGCCGTGACATTTTGGGAGTTGATGAGTGAAAACCAATGGTTGAAGGGATAACTGAGGAAATTGCTTACTCTGGAGGGAATCTGGAGAACATTAGTTGAGAAGGAATCAGATTTGAGTTAAAGGTTGGATTGAGAAACCTTGGGGTTCGCATGGGAGCAACCTGCAATTGAAGGTTCAGGTTGGAGTGATGTGAAGTCTTAGTTCTGGGCACCTCCAGGATCCACCTCCCTTTTCATCGTGTTATTTTTGCCCTATGTTTGTTTCTGAATGACTTATGGTATGTTTTGAGTGACTTTTTTTCTCCTTTTACAAACCAGAACAGAACCTCAGGGAACAAGGACTCCTAAGGATTTACTAAGTAACTTTGAGGCAAATCATTAAACTGTCTCATTTTTTTCCCTTGGAAATGTAGCTTTGATCCCTCTCTGCTTCTAAAAGATTGTGTTAACCAAATGGGATCTTTAAAGTGGTTGCAAAGAAGTGATCCCTGAAAATTGGATTGAGATATTGATATTTAGAAGACATGTCTTTCCCAGTTTCTTCCTCTCAGCCTTGCACATTTTTTTTTTTTTTTGTGCCAGGGAAGAGTTGGTTTTGATTTGATACATGTCCAATTTGTAAACTTTTCTCAGTGTCAACTTTTAGTAGCCAAAAATTTCATATTGTTGTGTTACATTGTATTGGCTGCCATCAAGACCGAGATGGGGAAGTTAGAATTGGGAATAAATAAGGTTGGTTGATGGAGAATGTGGAAGAATGCAGTATTTTATTTCTATTTTATTGTCTTTGAGAATTCACTGGAAAATAGTGTTGTAGACAGTTGAGCCTTTTGCTTTGGTCCAGTCACTTTGGCCCTTTTTGCCAGTTGTTGGGGAAGCAGTGTGCTTGTGGACAATTTTAGCTTCTTTATTCTTAATCCTTTAGCATCGTGACTGTTCTAGCGTTTTCTTTGGGCATAATACTCTATAAACACTTTGCCCTTAGGTGAATTTGTTTAGCTTAGAAGTGTTCCTGAAGGTCTTGGCATTTCTGAAGTCTGATGTGGATTTGCTTAAGAAGGGGTAGATTCTAACTCACACTTGATATCAGAGTAGTGTTTACCTTAGTTGGTACTGATTAGTTAGGTGATGTCAGCACAAAGGTGAAATGCAGAGGAAAGTGGAAGGTGTTGAGAACTGTACAGTTTTCTGGTTTTACTGATGGCTTTTAGGAAGGGAAAGCACAAGTCCTATTTCTTTTGAAGAGAAAATTGTCGGATGTTCTTTCTTGACTTCTTGGGCTCTTTGATTGGGAGAGTAACCTGGTGGACTTGAACCTGTGTTCTTATTGTTTTGAAGTAATTTTGAAAACCGTGGGCCTGCTGATTCAGGCTGTTTCAGCAACCCAACCCCAGGAAGAACTGCAGGTATGAAGTGTATACAGGTGGTCCCTGACTTACCGTGGTTCCATTAAAGATTTTTCAACTTCATAATGGTGTGTGAGTGATATGCATTCAGTGGAAGCTGTACTTCTAATTTTTAATTTTGATCTTTCCCTGATTTGGTACCATACTCTCTTGTGATGCTGAGCAGAGGCAGACAGCCGCAGCTCCCAGTCAGCCCCACCAACTGATACACTTACAACCTTTCTGTGCCCATACAACCATTCTGTCTTTCACTTTCAGTACAGTATTCAGTAAATGACGTGAGATAGTCAACACTTTATTATAAAATAGGCTTTGTGTTAGATGATTTTGCCCTACTCTAGGCTAATGTAAGTGTTCTGAGCACATTTAAGGTAGGCTAGGCTAAGCTATGATGTTCAGTAGGTTAGGCGTATTAAATGTCTTTTCGAATTAACAGTATTTTCAACTTACAATAGGTTTATCAGGATGTAACCCATCTGTACACTTATTTGGGGGTAAAAACTTGCTTAATATTTTGCTGTCATTTCAACCTACAGTGTGTCTTTTTGGTTTGTTTTTAAGGTATTGAAATAAGTTGTGGAGGCTCAGAGCTCTGGGCAGACTTTTGGTATAGCCTGCTTCTTTCACATAATGGTTTTCCATTTTTCCTATCCTGTCATGTGTTTCCATTGCTCTACTGGAGCCAGTCCGAAGTGGAAAATGGCAAATTGCACATTTTTTTCCTCCTTTTCAGTCTCTGGTGGACATCTTGTCTGTGTCACAGTTTGATACCACCAAATTGAAAGGATTTTTGACTGCTTCAAATGGGGAGGGTGGACAGAAGCTGAGCTGGGTTTGCTGGGCCAGAGAATGGACTCTGTCAAAGCAAAGAATAGTTGCAGAAACACAAACCAGGACCTTGAAGCTGTGACTAACATTTTGGCAACATGCTTCCCTTTGCCAAATAACTTCTTTTCTTCTTGAGTGTGATTGTTGATCTCCTTCTCAAAGTAGGCTCTTGTTGCTACTGTTCTTTACACAGCTCCCGAGCAGAAGTTGGCAGAGTTCCGGTTGACTGTCTCTTGAGGGATGTGGCCCGGATTAGAGTGGATGGGGTGTTTCATGTCAAAGTGAGGTTCATTGGCAGATCCTGAGAGCTGCTCTGCAAGGAAATGGAGGCGGTACTCTTTACTGAATGTTCTTACACGCCTTTATGTTTCTCCTAAATTCAAATCTGTTACTTATTCATCTGGTGATTAAATGCAGAATCATTGCCTTTGCCTAGCTTTGAAAGTCCAAGGCATTGAGGAAGAGAGAAAGAGTGTTTCCCACTTTTTTTTTCGCCTCACTCTCACTCCCAAGCCTTTGAGCCTGGGGAGCCACAGGCTAAACTCACACGCACTTCTTGGTATTATTATCGAGGGGTATGTTAAAATGCTGAATAGAACTTTATGGAGAAAAACAATGTTAGTAGGGAAAGAAGGTGATACATTTGCTAATGTCTGTGTCAGTCTTAGATCTTTTAATATTTTGGCTTACCATGCCTGTGGAGGCAAATAGGTTATCAAATAAGGGAGCCAGCAATTGGCTTCTAACTTGCCATTTAGGCTTGGCAAAGTTACAGCAATTTAGTATGACTACACTGAATACTTTATTTATTTATTTTTTGAAGATGTTGGGGGTAGGAGTTTATTAATTAATTAATTAATTTTTGCTCTGTTGGGTCTTCGTTTCCGTGCGAGGGCTCTCTCCAGTTGTGGCAAGTGGGGGCCACTCTTCATTGCGGTGCGCGGGCCTCTCACTATCGCGGCCCCTCTTGTTGCGGAGCACAGGCTTCAGACGTGCAGGCTCAGCGGCCATGGCTCACGGGCCCAGTTGCTCTGCGGCATGTGGGATCCTTCCAGACCAGGGCTCGAACCCATGTCCCCTGCATTAGCAGGCAGATTCTCAACCACTGCGCCACCAGAGAAGCCCTACACTAAGTACTTAATGCTACTTGGTAAATGTCCTTTTCAGTGTGTTCTACATAGTGAATACCCCCTTTTTTTTTTTTTGCTGTATGCAGGCCTCTCACTGTTGTGGCCTCTCCCGTTGTGGAGCACAGGCTCCGGACGCGCAGGCTCAGCGGCCATGGCTCACGGGCCCAGCCGCTCCGCGGCATGTGGGATCTTCCCGAACCGGGGCACGAACCCGTGTCCCCTGCATCGGCAGGCGGACTCTCAACCACTGCGCCACCAGGGAAGCCCGAATACCCCCTTTTTAAAAAAATATTTATTTATTTATTTGGTTTTTCCGGGTCTTAGTTGCTGCATGTGGGCTCCTTAGTTGTGGCATGTGAACTATTAGTTGCTCCACGGCATGTGGGATCTAGTTCCCTGGCCAGGGATCGAACTCGGGCCCCCTGCATTGGGAGCACGGAGTCTTAGCCACTGCGCCACCAGGGAAGTCCCTACCCTTTTGTTTTTCAGGGGATAATTATTTGAAGATAACTGTGTCTCCATTAGGTCTTGGAATGGATTATGAAGATCATTTCTTGCAGTGTGTGACAGTGGCCATTGTAACATTGGAGATAACCCCAAAACAGATCCTCTTCTTGGTGGCCCTGGATTCACCTTTCTCTTGCCATCGTTAGTCCAGAGTATTCTGTTCCTGATATGCAGGTTCAGATCCAAAGGTTTTGACTCTGGTCCAGGGCTTTGATTGTGGCAACAAATATGATTATTGGAGTTGTGTTCAGCCTAGTCTCAGGTCTTTCTTTCCTGAAGAGTGTCTTGAAGTTTGGCACATCTGTATATCCAAGGAACGTGTGTAGATGTCCTCCCCATTTTAATAATTGGTTTTCAAAAAATTTTTAGTTTCTTAAACTTCATGGATTCATATTAAGCTCCATTTAGACTGAGGCCCCTGAGTGAAAGTAATTTGTGTTTAGTTGGTACTTATGATAATTCTTCAGTACAAATTCATCAACCGGCTTTCTGTGCTTATAGAAATGCTGAATCCAATAATCCCTTTTTTTTTCCTCCCAATAATCCCTCTGACTGTGAAACATTCTCCATAAGTCCAGATTGGAACAATTGGTTGTTTAAAAAAGAAGAAAAGGCATTTTCTAAAGTGGTACAGTCTACTGTGGGACAAGCTGTCTAAGATTTGTAGATAGTGAGTTTTTCTTCTCTCCACTTCTACCTTCCCTGTGCTCAGATGTAGGCAGGGTGTTTGTCATCAAAGATCCAGGTATGAGATTTATTTAAACTCTTGCTATCACTGTCTTATAAGGACAGGACTGTCTTTAACAAATACTGTTTTTAAAAAAATACTTTATTTATTTATTTGGCTGCGCCGGGTCTTCATTGCAGCACACGGGATCTTCGTTGCTGCGTGCGGGCTCTTTAGTTGCGGCATTCGAACTGTTGGTTGCGGCATGAATGTTGGATCTAGTTCCCTGACCAGGGATTGAACCTGGGTCCCCTGCATTAGGAGCGTGGAGTCTTAGCCACTGGACCACCAGGGAAGTCCTGACAAATATCATTCTTTTAAATAGATAATACACTCACGTGGCCCAGAATTTGAAAGGTAAAAAAAAAAGGTTTACAGTCAATAGTCTGCCCTCCACCCTTGTCTACTCTTCATTCCAGTTCGTCTCCCCAGAGTCAGCTAATATTATCAGTTTCTTGAGATCCTTTGCAGAGATACTGTGTACATGTAAAGCAAATACATACATTTCTTGCATTTTTTTAAACGAGTGTAGCACACTGCTAATTCTGTCTGCAGTTTGGAAGAAACTTATTTTGACCATCATTCCGCATGAGCAGTAAAGAGAGTGGGCACCTGCCCTATACTGGTAGATGTTTAATGTTTCCAGTCTTTTGCTGTTACAAACTATGCTCCGGTGAATAACTATATATATTTGGTCCTGTGCATGTGTGACCGTATCTGTAGGGTAAATTATAAGTAGAATTGCTGAAGCTGCTTTTTTGGGGGCCTGTCATTCACTTATGTGACAATTTTTGAGCTCCTGCTGTGTGCCAAGCACTGTGGTAGGTGCTGGAGATACAGCAGTGAACAAAACTGACTCAGAGCTTGCACTCATGCGATTATGGTCTAGTGGGGGAAACATCCATTAAACAAATAATTAATTACTCTTGCTATAAGTGCTGTGGAGAGAGCTAATGAGAAGCCTAATCCTGGTTCATTGGGAAGGCAGGCACTCGGGGAAGGTCCCTGAGGAATTGACTTCTAAGGCTGAAACCTAAAGGATGAGGGGAGGAAATGGCATAGATGAAGGTCCTGAGGAGGGAAAGAACTTGGCTATTTTGAAGAACTGAAGGAAGTTCCAGTGTGTCTGGAGCTTAGGGAGTGAGAAGCAGAGAGATAGGAGGCAAGGCTTCAGAGAGTGTGAGCTCTCCAAAGATACAGATAAATGGCATAGTAAATTTTGAGCTCAACCTTTACAATAGACATTTTTTTCCTGCCACTTCTTTCCACATGTAGTAGTTGACCAGTGTTGATGCTGAAACCATCAATATCATGAAGGAGTATGATGCCTGTACGGTGGAACGTGTTTTCTAAAAACTTTCCTGGGTAAAGCCTATTCTTTTAATCTTGATTTCTTTTAGGTCCTGCAAATTAAACTTGTGTGGCTGGATTAGGACTTAAAGTTTTGGGCTCTTGAGAACTGGTTTGGAGATTGTTGGGGAGCAATTCTTATATGGGGGATGATGGGATTGTTAGTTTGCCAGACCTGCTTATTTAGGAAACAGAAAACCTCTTCACTTCTGGAGACTATTGACTGTTTTTTTTGGTAAGCCTCATGGGGCTGGAGAGAGAACACAGATGTTCTTATTATGAACTACTGAATATAATTTGTCATACCCATCATCTAGGCCATATGTCTTAACATGATGCCTACGACTTATTGGACATGCAAGTGAATCAGTAGCTCAAGGGCCATTATAACTCTTAATATATGAAAACATTTTTATCTGCTATATCTGCTGTATATTTTATATTGACGTTTGTTCAGGAATCATAGTACTCTTCCCCAAAGCCCAGGTGGTCCTGTTTGATTTAGTACCTTTCTTGTGTAATTGGATCAGCTTGCCCTATTTTCATAGCTCGAAGTAGACTCTTGGTTTAGCAGATCATCACTAGTGATCAAGGAATGAAAATGTGCAAATTTTTCTAGCATTTCAGCAAGGAGCATATGTGTATCTGATGGCTTAAGGCTGTTAGAGTGAGAGAAAGAGACTCTTCAATGAAAGTCATAGCTTTGTTATAAGATTATCTGTGGTGAGTTGGGACTTAATATCTTTGAAATGAGGCATGACACTTCTCTCCATGTGGAGTCTGGATCAACATTTTATGGAGCATCTGCTTAAATTTTCTTTCAGGCCTTTTTAAAAAAATATTAATTTATTTTTGGCTGCGTTGGGTCTTTGTTGCTGCATGCGGGCTTTCTCTAGTTGTGGCGAGCGGGGGCTACTCTGTTGTGTGCGGGCTTCTCATTATGGTGGCTTCTCTTGTTGCGGAGCACAGGCTCTAGGCATGCGGGCCTCAGTAGTTGTGGCACGTGGGCTCAGTAGTTGTGGCTCACGGGCTCTAGAGCACAGGCTCAGTAGTTGTGGTGCACGGGCTTAGTTGCTCCACGGCATGTGGGATCTTCCCGGACCAGGGCTCGAACCCGTGTTGCCTGAATTGGCAGGTGGATTCTTAACCGCTGCGCCACCAGGGAAGCCCAGGCCTTTTCTTAACGGAGACTGTCATCACTGATTTTCCTTACTTCTGACTGTTCTATGTCTAAGCTTTCTACTTTTATATTTGGGGTGTGCAAATGAAGGAAGGCACACAGAAGTCGAGGGCTAGTACTATGAGATGGCCAACCTAGAGTGAGAAGAGCTGTTTTTTGTCATCAGTGACTAGGTTTCAGCCTACCTGGTAACAGTCTTTTAATCTCATTAACAGTTTCTTAGAACTTCTAAAGATATTTTGACAACAGATGGTTATTTTTGTTTTTCAGTTAGTTGCATTAAATTGAGGAGAAGGCCTTTTAAAAAGGGGGCTAAGGTAATTGATTTTAAGATTTATCCCTCTATTTTTGTGCTTACCTTTGCAGTTAAATTTCGGTCACGAATTCTCATAGTGGCCTGGAAGTTCCTCCCATATTTGACCTGTGGTGCAGTGAGCTCTGTGGTGGTGAACATTGTTTGGTTACACCCAGGCTGTGCCAGAGATTCGGGTTGCATTAGGCAGCCTGCTTCCATTACAGTGAGTGAGACACGGGCTATTTTGGTTTGTTTGGGATTTTCTACTCTCTTTAACTGCATTGGTAACAGATCCAGTACTGACCTCATTTTTTTGAAATTTTGGTCAGTCTGAAGCTTGGTTTTGCTTATACGGTGTTAGATTTTTTTGATTTTTAGTAATTAAATTAAAAAAATCAATAGAGTAAGAATACATCGTTTAAGGAGTCAAATAGTACTATAAGTCTTACAATTTAAAAAGCTGCTCCATTTCTCCTTATTTGTCCTCAATCACTTTGAATACTTCTGGTATTTTTTTCCTGATGTACCTTCGTGTTTCTACATAATATACTCACACTGTTATGTCTTGGTTTTTCAATTCTTAGATATTATCTATTGAATTTCTACTGTGGACACTGAATTTTGCGTTCTTATGTTGCTTTTCACGCTCAACCCTTCCTGCTATCTGCCTAATAGAGATATATCACAGTCTTGATTAAATCAATATTTTGTATTATATATCAGGATTCAAATAGAAAAACCAACCATTCTTGAGATTTCACAGATTACGAAATCATTGGAAGGCCAGGGGAGCATAGGTCAGGGAAAGCCACTTGTGGGGATTGTAAGAAACTGCAACCATTAATAATCTTGGCTGCCTTAAACACCAAAGCAGGCAATTTACAGAATATTGAAAACTGCTGCAAACCACATGTCTGTCATCTGTTGGAGGCCACACACCTGCTCATTGCTCCTGGAAGGTCAGTAGTAGCAGCTACCTTCCTTCCATCTTCCAGATCTTGAGTGAATGAGTTGTGTCGGTGGAATTTAAACCACAACCTCGTTGACAGGGGATTCTAGGAAAAGTAGTTCCCAGACCTCCAGCCTCCCTCCTCTCCCATGAGTCCAGAAGGGAGTAGAGGTGAGTGTTATCAAAAGAAGGAAAAAAAAAAAAACATCCAGTATATTGACTGTGTACTATATTTCCTTCTTCATACTTTTTCCCCCTAAGTATAATAATTGCCTTTTTTCTTTTGTTTTTTTTTTTTTTTTTTGCTTGATTTTCTGAGTGTCAATCATTAATTCATCCCTAAACTCGGATGAAAGTTTCTCTTTTCAGTACACTCGAACACATTAGTGGAGTCTCTTCCAGAGGCTTTATGAAAAAGGTCTATAGGAGGGGGTGCATTTTTTGAGGTCTTGGATGTCTGAATCATCTCTTTTCTACCCTCACGCTGGTTGGTAGTGTGATTAGATATAAAATATTATGTTGGGGATCATATTTCTTTGGAAATTTTAAGCCTTTGTCATTTTCTAACTTTCAAAAATCATATTGTGAAGTTTGATGCTATTCCGATTCTAGATTCTTTATGTGGGATCTGTTTTTCCTCTGAGAGATTTTAGGGTCTTGTCTTTACCTGCACCCCCTGGAAGACTCTGCAGTGGAAGCGCAGAGTCTTAATCACTGGATTGCCAGGGAAGTCCCATTTAGGGTCTTGTCTCTATCCCTGGTATTCTGAAATGCAGTGATGTGCGTTGGGATGGTTATTGGAATTCATCATGCTTGGGAATTCCCTGGTGGTCCAGTGGTTAGGACCCCACGCTTCCACTGCTGGGGGCCCAGGTTTGATCCCTGGCCAGGGAACTAAGATCCCACAAGCCTGGTGGTTCGGCCAAAAAAAAAAAATCATCATGGCTGACCTTCAGTGGGCGTTTTCAGTCTGCAACTTATTTCCATCTGTCTTGGGAAGTTTTCTTGTATTAACATCTTTTATAATGTATTCTCTCTATGATAATTATTTCTCTCTTCTCTCTTTCTGGGAACCCCTTTTGGGGAATCCAGGTGGTGAAACTCCTAGAATGGCCCTGTAATATTTTTTCCCTTGTGAATTTTTTTTTTCTCATTCAATTTTAAGATAACCTTAGTTTTTTCTTCCAACTCTTCTATTGTATTTTTAATATTTGCTATCAATTTTTTTGCTATCAATTTTAAAAAAATAAATTTATTTATTTATTGGCTGCGTTGGGTCTTTGTTGCTGCATGCGGGCTTTCTCTAGTTGCGGTGGCGAGTGGGCGCTGCTCTTGGTTGTGGTGTGCGGGCTTCTCATTGTGGTGGCTTCTCTTGTTGTGAAGCACGGGCTCTAGGTGCACGGGCTTCAGTAGCTGTAGCACGCGGGCTCAGCAGTTGTGGCTTGCAGGCTTAGTAGTTGTGGTGTGTGGGCTTAGTTGGTCCACAACATGTGGAATCTTCCCGGACCAGGGCTCAAACCCATGTCCCTTGCATTGGCAGGTGGATTCTTAACCACTGCACCACCAGGGAAGTCCTTGCTATCAGTTTTTTTAATTTCCAGGAAATTTTTTTGGAATTTTATATATAAATATTTTTGCATGTTGTCAGGAATTGTGTTTTGTTTGCTTTGATTCCTATCTTTCATGTTAGAGGTTTTCTTGAAATGTCTGATAATTCTTGGCTATATCTGTTCATTTTTAAGGATGAGGCACTAAAAAGCTGAGTGTGGAGCCCTGGCTCATCAAGTGGTGGGCACCATTTTAGAGTGAATTGGCACTGGTCACTTTCCTCAGAGAGGGCTGCTCCAGTCTTCTGCCTGGAGAATATAAGCCCAGCAGCAGGTGTTTTTGGAGCCAAGTGGGAGAAGAGAGCTGGGGATGGGGGAAGAGGTCTCATTGTTGAGTACAAGTTAGACTTTCACTTGATCCCTCTGTTTTCATTATGGCTCTGCTGCCCTTAGCTATGACTGGTCCCTTGGTTCAAGAGGCCCTCTGGTTCAACTTCTCTCATCTTCTGCCAGGCATCATGGGGGAGGGGGCAGAGAGGATGGAAGAATCTTATTTCTTATACAGACTTTCAACCAATTCTCTTTTAGCCCCTCCTACACTCCTTTATCCAGAGGTATTAGGTGCCTCCAATTTCTGAGCCTTTTCTGAGATTCTGTGGGAGGAACCTGCTTGCTTCTTACTGCTGCAGGCATTTAGCTTTTTCCTCTCTGTGAAGTTATTTATCACTAGTGCATCTGCTTTCCAGCTTCCAAAATTTTGTTGACGTCTCTCTTTATGTTGTTGTCTCCTTTCCCGTTTTTTTTTCTTTTTTGAAGTTTATGCCTTAAAAAATCCCTTTGCTGTAATTTTGATGGTGTTTATGTGTGATAAATGTACAGACATATTCATGTTTAACCAACGTATTCATCACCTTTTCTTTACTGAAACCCATTCAGATAGCAGTTGATTGCTAATGCTCCTTTAGAACCCTGTGTTCCAGACTTCCCTAACACCAAGAATACTTAAGGTGCTCATTGAAAATGCAGATTCCCAGATCTCTCTCCTGCAAAATTTCTGATTTTAGTAGGTCTGGATTAGGGCCCAGCAATCTTTTTTGTGCTTGATTTTTAAACAGACAAGTTTGGAAGCTCTGTTTTAGAAGGATCTTCTAAACCATTTATTGCTATCCTAAGTTGCTTTTGTATTCTGACTACGTTTTAGTCTGTCTAGCTTTGGTCTGGATTTCTAAATTAGAATGTGTGTCCTTCATCTGATTAACTCCTCTCTTCTGTAGTTAAATGCTGGCTAATGGTAATAACTTTGGCCTTGTATGACTCCATTTTTTTAGCCAACGTTTGTAAACCCACTGGTTCCTGGGATATGTGGGTGGGGAGGAAATATTAGTTATGAACATTGAGCTACTCTGCATCATTTCACTGTCCAAATCCAGGAATCTATTTTTTTGTATTTGAAATGGAAAATTGACTCAGGCTTTAAAAACAAATTTACTAATTATCTGCCTTAGATTTATGCAGCATCATTTTTGGAGATGTTAAAGCACTGTGATTTGAAGTTTTTGGGTTTTTTTTTTTGCGGTACGCGGGCCTCTCACTGCTGTGGCCCCTCCCGTCGCGAAGCACAGGCTCTGGACGCGCAGGCCCAGCAGCCATGGCTCACGGGCCCAGCTGCTCCACGGCACGCGGGGGATTCTCCCGGACCAAGGCATGAACCCGTGTCCCCTGCATCGGCAGGTGGACTCTCAACCACTGCGCCACCAGGGAAGCCCTGAAGTTTGTTTTTAACTTTGACAATATGAGAGGGCACATTCTCTTCTTTTTGTGTTGTAGATCCCTAGGCCTTAGAAGGAAAAACAGTTGTTATCTTTTATTGTTGGTATGTAAAACACCTGGAAATGAGGTGTTTGCTGCTGCTCCTTGGTTGCTGTGAGTCTCTTGGCGATCAGGAGCTAAATAGTACCTGTCTTAGCTATGTTGTAGAGGCCAAGTGTAGTACCCTAGTACTCAGGTGTTGGAAGTCTTGCTGTTATTAGCTAAAATGCAGCCTGAGGAAGCCATGTCGGCTCTGACATAGATTTACATTCTAAGATGAACAGCTCTATCAAAACAGCTCTAGTAGAATTTTACAGGTTTCATTGAAACAGTTTTGCTGAATGAAGTCACAAAAACAGTGCTAAATCTAAAGTGTTATTGTCTTGGGAGTTCCCTGGTGGCTTAGTGGTTAGGATTCCAGGCTTTCACTGCCACGGCCTGGGTTCAGTCCCTGCTCGGGGAACTGAGATCTTGCAAGCCGCACGGCCAAAAAATAAAAATAAAGTGTTATTGTCTCATTGACTATGAATCACTGGCTATGTTTTGAAGCACTACAGCACTTTGAACTATTACTGATTTACTGCAGTTGACTATTTTCTATATATGTTCCCCCACCTTCCCAATACTTCAGTGCTTTCAGGATAGTAGGATTTTCTCTTTGCTTTGAGGGGTGTGGTAGGGGCTGGGGATGTTTGGTGAGGTCATTCTCTGATCTCTGTTTAGGACGATTTTCAGGTATTATGTTTACAGTTGCTCTTGCATTAGTTATCTCTAGCCGTCTTTTTATTGAAGCAATTTTTCACAGATGTGGTTATTTTATTGCACACAAGAGTAGTCTTCTCATTGATTTGTGATCATTTTAGATGAGAGGACTTGGCTGCTGGGTTGCCCTGTAACTGGGAATCATAACCTGTGGTACCTAATATTTACCACATCAAGTCATCTATGAATATGTAGGCTTCTGAGTTTATGTTTTTCGGGCTTTTGAAAAATAATCTGAGACAAGAGGAAAGAGTCATATTAGGGGGAAAAGCTGCATTTTGGGATGTATACTTATGCTCTTATTAGGAAAATTATATTTGAAAGGATTTCATCATATAGTTATATATCTTTCTTTTGCCTCTATCCTTTTCTCTTCTAGGGTTGTGTTCTGCTTGTAACAGTGAAAAATCATTGAGGTAAAGAGTAAAACATCCAGGTTTAGTTGCAGAAGTCTAGGATTTTCAGTTTAAATTATCATGGTGTGTGTGTAATTTTTTAAAAAATTAGTTTACTTATTATTTATTTTTGGTTGCGTTGGGTCTTTGTTGCTGCGCGTGGGCTTTCTCTGCTTGCGGCGAGTGGGGGCCACTCTGTTGCGGTGCGCGGGCTTCTCATTGCGGTGGCTTCTCTTGTTGTGGAGCACGGGCTGTAGGCGAGCAGGCTTCAGTAGTTGTGGCATGAGGGCTCAGTAGTTGTGGCACGTGGGCTCTAGAGCGCAGGCTCAGTAGTTGTGGCTCACAGGTCCAGTTGCTCTGCAACATGTGGGATCTTCCCGGACCAGGGCTTGAACCCGTGTCCCCTGCATTGGCAGGCGGATTCTTAACCACTGCGCCACCAGGGAAGTCCCTTTGTGATTTTTTAAAAAATTACTTGTTGGATCAATCAGATTTGCTGCAGAGTTGAATTTCCATGATGAAATATGTGCGCAGTTGGAAAAGTGATTTTTTTCCCTTCATGGAGTAACCTTGGAATTTTAATTAATTCCATTTCTACATATGATAGAAATCTGTTTCACCAGGTTTGACTGAATTGAATTTCAAGGGGGAGGGAGCACCTTCTCCATTGAGAGACGAGGGCTGTAGATTATTTTCAGACTATATAAAGCTTTTTTGGGCGGGGAGGGTGGTAAAATATGAATAACAAGAATGTTACTAAAAAAAAAAAAAAGAATGTTACTCTAGTCTGTTTCCTTGTATTTTAGAGAAACCAGCAGTTCTTTAGTGGAAACTCTCTGCTGTATTCTGTCCTAGAACACGTGGAGGCGTGTTCATAGTTCAGTGTTTACATCAGTTCCTCCGTAATTATAGGAACCTGTTTGGCTCCTGCTGTTCGTTAGTCTCCTGCAGTGGCATGTGAATACTCTCAGGCAGTAGCTCCTGGCTGTTCTCCCATGTGGGGTTCTGTGACTTAGGAACTGGATGCCATTACGCCACTGTGGTAATGAGCCCCTCCTTCCCCATACTGTACTGCTTTTCAGGAGCAAGGTTGAAGGGCAGGTGGACAGGTAGGCAGACTGCCATCAGGGGACTTTTAACCCTGGAAGGCTTTCAGTTAGTACCTAGGTCCCTAGCTGTACTCAAGCCAACGAGAGATGAGGTGTACAGTCTGTGAGATTAGTGAACGAGATAACTGATGGAACTTGTTTACTTTGGGTGTGAAGCTGTTGGTTTGTTTAGACTTCTTTGGTATAATAGGCATATTGGATGGAGAAGGATACTACTTTTGGATTTGGAGGATGGCCTACAGAGGCCTCAGATTTCATCTCCTCTCACTCTTCACCTCACCCTGTTCTAGTTACTCTGGCTTTTTCGCTAGTTCTCTAACACATCAAGCTCATTACTATCTCAGGCGGTTTTCCCTTTGATGTTTGTGAATTCTTTTTGGAATGCTCTTTCCCCAGATGTTTCCAGGGCTTGGCTGTTCGTGGATAGACTTCTTTGGAGAGCCAGCCCCCAGCCCCCACCCCTCTCCTCATCTAAAAGAACACTATACCCTACTCCTGCACTCTCCCTTTATGATTCTCTTTTTTTCATTCTTTTTGTCAGTAATGGAAATGTTGAGATTGTATTTGTTTCCTTGTTTATCTTTTCCTCTAGAATATAGGCCCCAAGATTGTAAAAAATTGTCTAGTTCAGCCTCTAGAACAGGGTTTATCAACCTCAGCATTATTGACATTTTTGGACGGGAAAATTCTTTGTTGTGGGAGGTTGCCCTGTGCACTATAGAGTGTTTAGCAGCATCCTTGTTTTCTACCTCCTAGATGCCGGTAGCACCTCCTAGTCATGACAGTCAGAATGTCTCCAGACATTGCCAACTGTCTCCTGGGGGACAAAATCACCCCGCTTGGGAACCATTGTTATAGAACAATGCTTTGGCACCTAGTGGGTGCTCAGTAAATGTTTATCATATGATAGATGGATTAATGAATGAATAAACTCAGCAAGTTAAGATTTTTTGGAACACTGAACTACACATGTGTATATAGCCTTGTGTTTCTTCCTTACCTCTTTTCTTGTCTTTTCCATTTCTGGCACATTGATCCATCCTTCACTGCTTTTTTCCCTCAACTCAGGCTTGCTTGCTCTTTCAGACAATGCTACTTTTAAATTTGGTTCGGTTCAACAAGTGACAGATGAGCCCCTACTCTGTGCTGTAAAATAATAGGAAAGAACTATAGAAGGATACGGTGCTGTCTGTGCTTAAGAGCTCATTGGGTAAAATGGACACAGATACATGAAATGTTCCTCTAAAGTTTCTTAGTTCAGGGTAATGTCTAAACTGGTACAGGGCCATTATCGGGTTATTTAAGGAATAGTTGTTAAATGAAATGCTTATCAGAATGGAGTGCTTGCTGTTGAATTTGGAATCCAGTTTTAACAAAAACCTACCCATTCAGGGAATTTCTTGGTGGTCCAGTGGTTAGGACTCTGCACTCTCACTGCCAAGGGCCCGGCTTTGATCCCTGGTCAGGGAACTAAGATCCTGCATGCCGCATAGTGTGGCCAAAAAAAACCTACCTAATCATTTTCTACTTATTTTCATTGTTGCAGTTACCCTTGGTTTCTTGCTATTGATTCTGTCAGTAACATGGTTGAGAAATATGCAAAGTGGGCTTGCTCATTTTGCACTTGTTTGATGGGAATGTTTCTAAGGTTGGTTATTTTATTGAATGGTCTTGACAGCTGATTCATCAATGGTTCTTTTTTTTTTAATATCCGTAAAACCTTTTTTAAAAAAAAATATTTATTTACGTATTTATATTTATTTTGGCTGCGCCGGGTCTTAGCTGCAGCACATGGGACCTTGGTTGCGGTATGTGGACTTCTTTAGTTGTGGCATTCGGACTTCTGAGTTGCAGCATGCGGACTCCTAGTTGCGGCATGCATATGGGATCTAGTTCCCCGACCAGGGATTGAACCCAGGCCCCTTGGATTGGGAGCTTAGAGTCTTACCCACTGGACCACCAGGGAAGTCCCATCACTGAGTTTTTAACGTCCTTGCTTGGAAAATCTTGCCACCTCTATCCACCTGGTATGAAAATACACCAAACAAAAACCCCATTGTCTGTTATGTGACTTTTCTTTGTCCTAGAGCAACTGATTTTTCTCTTTCTGCTGAATATTTATGTTCCATCTCTCATACTGTTAGAGAGGTGTTTTGTTTTGTTTGTTTGTTTGTTTTGAACTATGGGATCAGAAGAATTGCATTGGGGGAACATTTGGAACCTTTTCCTCTTGAAGACACAACTGTCTTCTCTTTAGATTATCTGGAGACAGAGTAGACAGAGCTAAATGGTCTTTCAGTGAGAATCTTGAAATGTCTCTTTTAGCTGTCTCTCTGTTCCTTTATATTACAAAGCAGTTTAATAGGATATTAAAGAATTGAACATGTATTTAACAAAGGAGAGATAATTTTCTTGTTGACATCCCAAATTCCTATCCATATGACTGAGTCTTGTAAGGTAGAAAGAACTAAGGCCCTTGAGACTTTGCTGAGGGAGACAGCCTACTTAAAAATGTTCAAGGTCAGGTGTTTTTTTTTGTTTTTTTTTTCCCCTGTGGGATTTTGTTGGGTACTTTGGTACAAAAACTGTAATTTACTCTGTAATCAAAGCTGAGATCAAAGGAGAGTGCTGTTACCTGAGGTCACTCAGCATGAAAGTGGATGTCGTTAAGATTTAGATTTAAAATAAAAATTTTTTTCTTTGTAAAATAACTTGGTATTGAAACCTGAGTTTTATAACAGCAGAATACCATTTGAGTAAAGCCCTCAAATTGTAGTGGTAACTGGAATACCTCTTAGATCTTTAAAAATATATGATAAAAAGCAACAACTAAATTGGATTCTTCATTTATCAAATGTAAAAGGAAGTAGTTTCTGTCTTTGTCCTCAGGAGGTTTCCTGCTCCTAAAGTGTACGAATATTTGGAAATTGAATAGAAAAGTAGGTTTTGTCTTCTGAGGAACAGAAGAAAGCACTTTTTAAAAGGGCATTGCTTGAGTTTTATGGAGATTACCTCTGAATTCTGTGATAAATTTGATATTAAGAAGACTTGAAATAATGCTCTCTGATCTTTATTTCAGAGAAACTGACTCCTGAGGATGTGAAAAGCTATCATGGTTTTTAAGTGGAAAGGCTTAAGAAGGGAATGAGAATTTTTCTGAAAATCAGGGACTCTGAAGAACACAGATGGTGAGGTTTGTAGTTCTAATTTAATAGATCAGAAAGGAAAGACTTAATTCCGTGATGAACCCTCTTTTTTCCTTTTTTTAGTTTAATCTCAGGTTTAACTTCAGGAATGTTAGATTCTTTTTTTTTAAAATAAATTTATTTTATTTATTTTTATTTTTGGCTGTGTTGGGTCTTCGCTGCTGTGCATGGGCTTCTAGTTGCGGCGATCGGGGGCTCCTCTTCATTGCAGTGCGCGGGCTTCTCATTGTGGTGGCTTCTCTTGTTGCAGAGTATGGGCTCTAGATGCGTGGGCTTCAGTAGTTGTGGCACATGGGCTCAGTAGTTGTGGCTCGCGGGCTCTAGAGCGCAAGCTCAGTAGTTGTGGCGCACGGACTTAGTTGCTCTGCAGCATGTGGGATCTTCCCAGACCAGGGCTTGAACCCGTGTCCCCTGCATTGGCAGGTGGATTCTTAACTACTGTGCCACCAAGGAAGCCCACTTCATTTGTTCTTAACTGAAAGCAGTTCTCAAAGCAGACCCTCTGCATTGGGTTAGTGCTTGTAGTGTCGATCCTGAATTGGTTTGAATAAAGCTTCTTTAGGGAATCTTCAGGGCAAGGAAAGTTGTGTTAATTTAAATTTATATAAATTGGGCTTCCCTGGTGGCGCAGTGGTTGAGAGTCCGCCTGCCGATGCAGGGGACGCGGGTTCGTGCCCTGGTCCGGGAAGATCCCACATGCCGCGGAGCGGCTGGGCCCATGAGCCATGGCCACTGGGCCTGCGCGTCCAGAGCCTGTGCTATGCGATGGGAGAGGCCACAACAGTGAGAGACCCGCGTACTGCAAAAAAAAAAAAAAAAAAAAAAAAAAAATTTATATAAATTGGTTTACTCTTGGAAAATATAGAGATCTGTTTGTATTCCATCCCTAAGATAGGAATTTGGAGTGGGTTAAGTTTTCATTTAGGAAAAATAGTAGAAAATTGCTAAACCCAACCAACTTGCAGTGGAGATTTTTTTCATGGTGATTGGTGAAATAGAAAGGGATCAGGAGACCTGAGTTTGAGTCCTAACTCTGCAGTTTACTCCTGAGTGATCTGGGGGGTCACGCTTAGCTCAGTCATTCTGCCTCTCTCCCTAGTGTGCATACATGTAACCCCACTCCTCGAGCTTCAGAGTCCTCACCTGTAAAATGGGAGTGATAATACTCTACTGAAGTGTATCATTGTTTGCTCAGTGTCCCTGGTAGGAGGGTGTCATGCCTGCAGTCTTTGTGGAGACAGAAGAAAAGTTGAAAGCCACTGCTGGTAGTCAACCATGGTGCTGGTAGTGATTTTTTTTTTTTTTTTTTTTTTTTGGCCATGCTGCATGGCTTGCAGGATCTCAGTTCCCTGATCAGGGATTGAACCCGGGCCACAGCAGTGAAAGCCCAGAATATCCTAATCACTAGGACACCAGGGAACTCCCAAAAGTGATTTTTTTTTTTTTCTTTGTGGTACGCGGGCCTCTCACCACTGCGGCCTCTCCCGTTGCGGAGCACAGCCTCCGGACGCGCAGGCCCAGCAGCCATGGCTCACGGGTCCAGCTGCTCCAAGGCATGTGGGATCTTCCCGGACCGGGGCATGAACCTGTGTCCCCTGCATCGGCAGGCGGACTCTCAACCACTGCGGCACCAGGGAAGCCCCTGAGCCTATTTTAAGAAGGCATCTTTAACTGCATAATGTATTAGTGGCCTTCTGCAGTGGGTGACTTTAAAAAAAGATTTGCCTTGCTAGAGAACTACTGCTTTGCCTAATAAATGACTCTAACTGTCAGACTTAAGTTTGTCCCTTTAGGTCATTTCTTACTCCGTAGCATGTAGATTGGATCAACTGTGGATCTGGAAAGAACTAGGGACTTGTCTGAATCTCTTTTCCGGGTCATTCTAGGAGACCATTTCAACTGTGGCAATGGCCAAAGTAGGTAGAACTGGAAACCCAGAAAAGGTGGGAACTGAGGTGACTGGAATTAGTTGAAAATGTTTGTTTCTGAATAAACTACTATTTTCCTTATTCTTGGGCTGCTAGCTTTATGACTGTTATGGGGATTTGAGTGGAATGGTCATAGTGAACCCAGAAAATTTACTAGAAGAAAGGTTTTTTCTTCTTCTCCACGTGTTTCTTTCACTTTAACACCCCCCATGCCCTGAGATAGATGTTCTGCTTATGAGGATTTACTATTTTGATCAATTTTTCAAGCCTAGTATGTTAGATTCCTGGCAAAGAAAGACTAGACTTAATTTTGAAACCAGAAATGAGAAGGTATTTCCCTTAGAGGGGAGTCAGCTGCTCGTTCCTTGAAGTGAGTTCAGACATCATTCCCTGTGGGAACCACTTAGCCAAAGTACTGTCCAGTTCTTTGTGATTGGAGCAAAAAGCTCTGTTGGGCAGCCAGCCTAGAGTGGCATTCCACTGTAAGGAGTTGGGATTTTGAAGATGTTAACGGTCATGTTTTAGATCAAATTTACTACCTACAAAGGTTCTTGGTTTTATAGAACCTTTGGAATATTTGCCCTTTTATCATTCTCAGGGCATTGAGAGAAGTGTTTAAGTGGTTACTTCTTTATTCACAGAGAGATTTTGATCACCCATGTAAAGAGTTTAGAACCAAACCTCTGCAATTATTTGGCTTTGACTTTTGAGGGTTCAAGAAGTAGGATTTCCTTGGGGTGACTTTTGGGGGGTATTGTTCTTGAGTTTTAGTTTTATCTTTGCCCCCTACTTCAATGTCTTATGAAGACTAAAGTTCCCTGGCTTTAGTCTCATTTGTGAAAGGAGGATCACTTACAGACTGTAATAAGGAGACAACTGTATACTTTTTGAGTGTTAAATATTAAGCCACTGATAACTGGATAAATTCTCATGTGGTATTTACGCTCTTACCAGATTCCAGTGATGTGACTATACCAGGGGTCAGTAAACTGTGGCCCATGAGTCAGATCTGGTCCATGGTCTGTTTTGTATGGCCCAATGACTAAGAATGGTTTTCACAACTTTCCTTAATAAGTTTATTTATTTATTTTTATTTTATTTATTTATTTTTGGCTGCATTGGGTCTTCGTTACTGCACATGGGCTTACTCTAGTCGTCGTGAGCAGGAGTTGCTCTTTGTTGCGGTGTGCGGGCTTCTCATTGCGGTGGCTTTGTTGTGGAGTTTGGGCTGTAGGCACACTGGCTTCTGTAGTTGTGGTGCACGGGCTTCAGTAGTTGTGGCGCATGGGCTCAGTAGTTGTGGCTCGTGGGCTCTAGAGCACAGGCTCAGTAGTTGTGGTGCACGGGCTTTGTTGCTCCGTGGCATGTGGGATCTTCCTGGACCAGGGATCGAACCCGTGTCCCCTGCATTGGCAGGGCGAATTCTTAACCACTGCGCCACCAGGGAAGTCCCAGTTTTTACTTTTTTTTTTTTTTTTTTTTTTGCGGTACGCGGGTCTCTCACTGTTGTGGCCTCTCCCGTTGTGGAGCACAGGCTCCGGACGCGCAGGCTCAGCGGCCATGGCTCACGGACCCAGCCGCTCCGCGGCATGTGGGATCTTCCCGGACCGGGGCACGAACCCGTGTCCCCTGCATCGGCAGGCGGACTCTCAACCACTGTACCAACAGGGAAGCCCCGCGGTTTTTACATTTTTTCAATGTAAAATTCAAGAGAATGAGAACACAAGCCACAGAGTAAGAGAAAATATTTGCAAAAGATACATCTGATAAAGGGCTGTTATCTAAAATGTACAAAGAACTCTTAAAGCTCAACAATGAGAAAACAAACAACCCGATTAAAAAGTGGGCAAAAGACCTGAACACGCACCTCGCCAAAGAAGATACATAGGGACATCCCTGGTGGTCCAGTGGTTAAGACTCTGCGCTCCCAATGCAGAGGGCCTGGGTTCGATCCCTGTTCGGGGAATTAAGATCCCACATGCCGCAACTAAGCCTGTGTGCCTCAGTGCAGCCAAAATAAATAAATTAATTAATTTCAAAAAAGAAGATATATAGATGGCAAGTCAGCATATGAAAATATTCCAACATCATATGTCATTTAGGAATTGCAAATTAAAACAGCGGGATACTGCTACACACCTATTGGAATGACCGAAATCCAGAAGGCTGGCGAGGATGTGGAGCAATAGGAACTCTCATTCATTGCTGGTGAGAATGTGAATTGGTACAGCTATTGCGGAAGGTATTTTGGCAGTTTATTACAGAACATACTCTTACCATACGATCCATCAGTCATGCTCCTTGATGTTTTACCCAAATGAGTCAAAAACTTATGTCCTCACAGAAACCTGCACAAGGATGTTTATATCAGTGTTATTCATAATTGCTAAAACTTGGAAGCATCCCAGATGTCCTTCAGGAGGTAAATGGATAAACAAACTGTGGTACATCCAGACAGTGGAATGTTATTCAGTGCTAAAAAGAAATGAGCTATCAAGCCATGAAAAGACATGGAGGAAACTTAAATGCATATTACCAAGTGAAAGAAGCCAATCAGAAAGGGGTACTGTATGCTTCCAACTATACAGCATTCTGGAAAAGGCAAAACTATGAAGACATTAAAAAGCTCAGTGATTGGGCTTCCCTGGTGGCACAGTGGTTGAGAGTCCGCCTGCCGATGCAGGGGACACGGGTTCGTGCACCAGTCCGGGAAGATCCCACATGCCACCGAGCGGCTGGGTCCGTGAGCCATGGCCGCTGAGCCTGCACGTCTGGAGCCTGTGCTCTGCAATGGGAGAGGCCAGAATAGTGAGAGGCCCATGTACCCCCCACCCAAAAAAAAAAAAAACAACTCAGTGGTTGCCAGGGGTTCAGGGGTGGGGGGCAGGGAGGGATGAACAGATACAGCATAAGAGATTTTTAGGACAGTGAAACGATTCTATATGATACGACATTGGTGGAGAGTTGTTATTATGCATTTGTCCAAACCCATGGAACGTACAACACCAAGAGTGAACCCTAATGTAAACTATGGATTTCGGGTGATAACGAGGTGTCAGTGTAGGTTCATCAATTGTGACAAATGTATCACTGCAGGGTATAGATAGTGGGGGACTCTGTGTGTGTGGTGGGGGACAGGGGTTTTAGGGGAACTCTGTACTTTCTGCTCAGTTTTGCTGTGAACCTAAAACTGCTCTAAGAAATAAAGTTTATTAATTTAAAAGGTTGTCAAAACAAAACAGAAGGATAATGTGCGACAGAGACCATATGTGGTTTACAAAGCCTAAAGTATTTTTTTATCTGGCCTTTTACAGAAGAGATTTACCGAGCCCTGGACTAGATTACAGTGTGACTAGGAGATGAGTGCCTAGTTTCTCTCTGGTGTCATGCTCAGTCCTCTGGTTCTCCTGGTACTCAGTGTGTCTCATGGCAAAGTTGTTCTCATGAATTTATTTCTGTTTCACTTGCAGGTATATGAGTGACCTAAAGCTGCAGATTAAAAAGGAAAGAGAGCAGTGCCAACTGCAAACAGGGCAAGGATGCCAATTCCTCCTCCCCCTCCACCACCCCCTGGTCCTCCTCCACCTCCCACTTCTAATCAGGTAGGTAGTCCATCCACCTGGCTATCTCAAGACCTGAATGGATACTTAGGGCTTCCTGGTATGAGACATAGTGTACTCAAAGACATGGGGTGTAGGAAGATGGAGAATAAATAAGTAAAGTCTGTCTTCCTCAATTCGTTCTGATTCCTGAGAAGTCCTCTTAGGACCATAATGGCTTGTCTTGGTTTTTTTATCCTGGTTCAGTCTAAATGGAGATTTGGGCAGGTGGCATCAGAGTAGGAACTAGTGTGTCTTCCCTAAAACTATTGTAGTATAAAGGTCAATGTGTCCTTTTTCTGCATCTTTGAGAAAAGGGATGGCAATTCCTAGTTGTTGTTTCTTGCTGCCATTTCATTTCCTTCTCTTCTACTCCAAATCAGTTCACTTTAAAGTCAAGTCCATCAGGTCTAAATGCCCCCATGCCCCATATCAAGAAAGAAAGGAGTTAATGGAATTAGGGGGAAGACTAAAGGTTCAGTAATGGGAAGAAAAAAAAGCAATGTCTGAGTTGTGATACCTGGAGTCACATGAGAAAGAAGGAAGGAACCTGGGTGCTTCATCGTGTGTGTGTGTGTATGTGTGTGTGTGGGGGGGTGTGTGTGTGGGTGGGTGTGTGTGTGGGTGGGTGTGTTGGGTGTGTTGGGTGTTTAACAGATGAGAAATTGTGCCCTGAAAGAGGAAAGGTGACTTAACCTAGCTAATTTGTTTCAGAACTAGGACAACAGTTCAGGTCTGCCAACTTCTGGTTTTTTTCCTGTAATTTTTGGGGTGTGGTGGGAGCTGAGGCTGGAGGTGTAGGTGGGGGGTTGGAGTTTTCTCTTGGTCATGATGGGGAGATGCTGAAGTCTCTTCAGCAGCAGGAGGAACCTGCTTGGGTTTATATTAGGAAAGTTACTCTTCACAGTGTGGACGGTAGGTTGGGAGTTGAGACTACAGACAGGGAGGTTGAGACTGGAGACAGAAGCCTGTGGCAATTGAAAATAAGAGTCTGGACTAAAGCAGTGAGGATGGAGAGTGGAGACAAGAGACAGTGACAGAGTAAAATCTTAAGAGTCTGATGACAGATGGAAGAGTGAAGAAGAGGAAGGAGATTTGAATGACTCTAGTTGGGGGATTGATTTTTTAATTTTTATTTATTTATTTATTTTTTGCGGTACGCGGGCCTCTCACTGTCGTGGCCTCTCCCGTTGCGGAGCACAGGCTCCGGACGCGCAGGCTCAGTGGCCATGGCTCACGGGCCTAGCCGCTCCGCGGCATGTGGATCTTCCCGGACCGGGGCACGAACCCGTGTCCCCTGCATCGGCAGGCGGACTCTCAACCACTGTGCCACCAGGGAAGCCCTGGGGGATTGATTGAATGCTGGTGCTATTTACAAGAGAAACAGGTTTGTGGAGGAGGATATGAGCTCAATTTTGGACATGCTTAGTAATATTTTTCTCTTTACAAAAGTAATATGTTCAAGAAATTTATGAACTGTGGTTAAGCAAAAAGGAGCAGTTACCCATAATCCAACCATTCATAACAGTTTTGTGTCTAGACTTCCCCTCCCTCCTTCTTCCTTTTGTATCTGTCTACCTTTTTAAAAATTATTTATTTATTTATTTATTTATGGCTGCATTGGGTCTTTGTTGCTGCGCACGGGCTTTCTCTAGTTGCAGTGAGCGGGGGCTACTCTTCCTTGCCGTGCGCAGGCTTCTCATTTTGGTGGCTTCTCTTGTTGTGGAGCATGGGCTCTAGGCACGTGGGCTTCAGTAACTGTGGCGCGTGGGCTCAGTAGTTGTGGTTCACGGGCTCTAGAATGCAGTCTCAGTAGTGTGGTGCACGGGCTTAGTTGCTCTGCAGCATGTGGGATCTTCCCAGGCCAGGACTCGAACCCGTGACCCCTGCATTGGCAGGCGGGTTCCTGACCACTGCGCCACCAGGGAAGCCCGTCTACCTTTTTTTTAAAAAAAGGCTGTTCTTTATATACATACTGATTTCTGATTGGCTCTTCTTCCTCATTAATACATCATGAATGGCTTGTCATGTCATTAAATGTTTAGTGATATCATTAAAAAATTCTTTACTAAAAATCCAGAAAAAACTAGAGAACACCAATAAACATAGAAAATGTTAATCTATAATTAACCTTTGTTAACATTTTGTATGTTTATTGTAGGAAAACTAGAAAATACAGATAAACATAAATAATTATTACCCCAGATTAACTTTTGCTAGTATCAGTGTATATCCTTCTAGAAATTTTCTGTATGTGTGTACCTTTTTATTCTTCACAATATAAGCTAGCTGCTACTTATTGAACTCTTACTATACACCAGGCACTGTGCTAAGCTCTTAAAAAGTGTTATCATTTAATTCTCAAAACTACCCTATGAGATAGGTCCTATTATGACTCCTGTAGAAAACTGGAATCATGTATATGTATTGTTCTATAATATTTTTTGCTTGATTGTGTCAGATATTTATTTCCATGAAAAGATGCTTACTTCTACATCCTTTAAGAGCTTAACTGGCATCCCACTGTATGATTATACCATTGTTGTTCTTTTCGGTTGAACTTTTAGATTACTTCTGCTTTATGCTATTATAAACTGTTTTTTGCTATTATTATCGTCTTTGTGCATGTCTCCAATTATTTTCTTAAAGTTAATTTCTGGAAGTAGAATTCTTGTGCTAGACTTTTACGAGGTGTTTGATACATAAATTACTTTCTAGAAAAATCATACCAATCTATCCTACCACAGGTAGTAGAAAAGAGTACCTGTTTTCCTGGATCCTTAAGATCACCATGGGGCAGCTTTTTATTCTATACATTGTTTTGAACATCTTCAGTGTGCCAGGCACTGTATAGGCAGTGGTCCCTGCCTTCACAAAGCTAGCAGTCTCTTTGTAATTTTAACCTTTACCAGTATCATAGGTAGATAATGATAGTTTTACACTACATTTTTTTTTATTATGGTTGTTTTTTTTCCATATTTGTTGGCTCTTTTGACTTCTTTTATGCAGTGTTGTTCATATCTTTTGCTTATTATCCTACTGATTTCTAAGTCATCTTTATATGTTAATGCTCTATAGATTTGGGCCACTACCTTTATTTCTATCATATGTTAACATTTGTCACTGACAATTTTTCTTCCAGTGTGTCATCTGCTTATTTACTTATATTCCTAAGTAAATAATTTGAAATAAGCAAATCTGTCGATCTTTTCCTGTATTTTGATTGTCTTGATTAGAAAGTCCTTCCCATTACCTATATTTTTGCATATAGTACTTCTGTGGTTTTATTTTTTTACACTTAAATTTTATAATTCAGCTAGAATTTATTTGAGAGTAAAGTGCTAAGGTAGGTATTTAACTTTATTATTTTTTTCTAAAAATTAACCACTTGTCGGACTTCCCTGGTGGTCCAGTGGTTAAGACTCCACGCTTCCGCTGCAGGGTGTGTGTGTGCGATCCCTGGTTGGGGAACTAAGATCCTACATGGCGCCTGGCATGGCCAAAAAACTTAACCACTTGTTATTAACACCTTGTATTTAATAATCTATCCTTTCTGCACTGAAGAAATATATTTTTATTATTTCTATATAGACCTGGGCCTGCTTTGTGGACTTCCTGTTTTGTTCCATTTATCTAGCTGTCTGTCCCTATGCTCCTGTTGTTGTTGGTCATAGGAATATTTCAGGATTTAAACAAGATAATGAAAGTAATGTGCTTATTATTAGCACAATGCCTGGGATATAGTGGGGGCTCAATAAACGTTTGCCTTGGTGGTGATGATACAAATAAAGTGTCCGGCACACAAGCCTGGCACATAGGTGCTCAGTAAGTATTGGTGCAGGCCTCCTGTCAGAAGCTTCTGAACAGGAGGAAGACCTATATCCTTCACAGAAGGTACAGCATGAGAGAAAGTTCTAAGGAGGAGGATAATGGACATTGATACTGTCGTTTGGCACATGTATCTTATTAGGTTAGACAGGCATCTCGTGGAATCCAGTTTGGCTTAAGGCATTTATCCCGAGCTTGTGATGAAGGGGATATTGAGGGTGAACTTATGTTTCCCTCTTCCTTCAGGCCAACACTGAGCTGCCCAAGCTGAGTAGAGATGAGCAGCGGGGTCGAGGTGCTCTCTTACAGGACATCTGCAAAGGGACCAGGCTGAAGAAGGTGACCAACGTTAATGATCGGAGCGCTCCCCTCCTCGAGAGTGAGTCTAAGCTTCATCTCCTAATGAACCACCGGGATCCCAGGATTGACTCGGGGACTAGGCTTGGCTGTCATTTTTATTGTTGGGTCGTAAGTGGGAGAGTTTTGTCTTGGCATGTTCTTTGGCTGTCTTCTCATCTGTTCATTTGAATACCTTAGAAATTGCTTTTTGACCTTTGAGAAGCATTCTCGGGATCTTAAGCCTCCCATCTCCTACTATAACTAGTGCTTGTTAGGGCATATCCTTGGCTTTTCTCTGAGAAGACCACCACAGTCCTAAAAACCTGTAAGCTGAAGCCAACGATGATTTTATAATTGCTACAAGTGTTCATTCTGAAAGGCCTCTGGGGGTTTTCTCACACCTGGGTCCCTGAGCCATTAAGCCCCCTCACCATCTGGGACTTGGAGAGGAAAACCTAGAGAACTCTGTTGAACAGGTCCTCATCCTGGTTACCACTCTGCCCTAAATAAAGGAAGATTGGCTCCTCGTTCCTTTTGTTTTCTCTCTTTCATCACAGCACAGAGTTTCATCCCCACACCTACATGAAGCTGTGGAGCAGAGAAGCCCAGCTTTCTATTTCAGTGGAAAGGCAAAAGCAATATCGGTTTGTTTGCAAATTAAAGCCCAGGTAGAGGAGGGGTTTCTCCTCAGGATTGACTTGGTCACCAGCCTCAGAGCATATGAAATGAAAATCCTAATGGTGTGCTTTCCAGAACCCAAAGGAAGCAGTGGTGGTTATGGCTCTGGAGCAGCTGCCCTGCAGCCCAAGGGAGGTCTCTTCCAAGGAGGAGTGCCCAAGCTCCGCCCTGTGGGAGCCAAGGACGGTTCAGGTATGTGATAAGTACTTTCTTAGGATGTTTCCCAAGCACGTTCGTTTCTGACTGGTCCCAGGTGGGCCCTCTGGGGTTGAGGAGTGTGGTAGAGATGGGAAGAAGGAGTGGGGGCAGGGCAGGGGTTATAAAGTAGAATAAAGCAAAAGCTGAGGGTAAATAAGAATGCATTCAGCTTGCATCAGTAGTGTTTGTTAATGGGCCCTGAGCCTGAAACCAGGTTAAAACCCAGAATCATACAGGTATTTGCCCTGCTGCCATGCAGGTTGCACTAAGGAGGCGGGGTGACGTGGAGATACCCAGCAACGTAGGTCCAGCTCTGTTGACCCAGTGCTGTCTGGTGTATTTGTAGAGAACCTAGCTGGCAAGCCAGCCCTACAAGTCCCCAGTTCGCGAGCTGCTGCCCCAAGGCCTCCGGGGTCTACAGCCAGCGGGCGCCCTCAGGATGATACAGACAGCAACCGAGCCTCACTCCCAGAACTGCCCCGGATGCAGAGACCCTCGTTACCGGACCTCTCTCGGCCTAATACCACCAGCAATACGGGCATGAAGCACAGCTCCTCCGCCCCTCCTCCGCCTCCCCCGGGGCGGCGTGCCAACGCCCCCCCTACGCCTCTGCCTGTGCACAGCAGCAAAGCCGCAGCCTACAACAGAGAGAAGCCCCTGCCACCCACACCTGGACAGCGGCTTCACCTTGGTCGAGAGGGACCTCCCGCTCCACCCCCAGTCAAGCCGCCTCCTTCCCCTGTGAATGTCAGAACAGGACCAGGTGGCCAGTCTCCAGCTCCTCCGCCTCCGCCTTACCGCCAGCCTCCCGGGGTCCCCAATGGACCCTCCAGTCCCACTAACGAGTCAGCCCCTGAGCTGCCACAGAGACACAATTCTTTGCATAGGAAGACACCAGGGCCTGTCAGAGGCCTAGCGCCTCCTCCACCCACCTCAGCCTCCCCTTCTTTACAGAGTAATAGGCCACCTCCCCCAGCCCGAGACCCTCCCAGTCGGGGAGCAGGTAAGTGCCTGGAAGCACCTGATTTTTCCTACCATACTGAGATTGAGTTTATCCTTCCTCTTCACCCTTTTCCCCAAAGCTCTCCTTCAGTGATTGAAGTGAACACTCATTCAACAGGTTTATTGAGTGCCTCTTTACGTGTCAGACTCTGTTGTTAGGAAAACAGCAGTAAATAAAAGAGACAAAAAATCCTGTTCTCCTGGACAGTTAACAAATTAATTAGAAAAAAATATATATATGTATATAAATACATAGTATATAGATGCTTTAGAAAAATGCAAAGCAGAGAAAGGGAATGGGATATACTGGAGTGGGGATGAGGTAACATTTTAAATTACAGGGGTGAGGGTAGAGTTGGGGTCAGGGAAGGCCTTACTGATAAAGTGACAGTGTGGCAAATACCTGAAGGAAGTGAGGGAGTACGCTACGCAGGCATTGAGGGCAGCAAATGCAAAGACCCTGAGACTGGGGACAGCAAGGAGACCATTGTGGCAAGACCAGGATGTGTGAGGGGAAGAGCGGCAGGATGTGGAGGTCAGAAAGCCAGATGCCACCGGAGGACACTGGAGGACTTTGTGAAAACTTTGGGTTTTACTCTGTGTGAGATGGGGAACCACTGGCGCGGCACGGGGGCTTGGAACACAGAAGTAGCTTTGATTTACCTTTTGAAAAGGCAGCTGACTCTGTTATTGAGAACCCACCGCAGGAGGACAAAGGGACCAATGGAGACCACTTAAGGGGCTAGTGCAATAATCTGAGTAGATGGATAGGATCACAGCAGGTTTGGGGGAAGGTGGGTGTTCAGTTTTGGATGTCAAGTTTGAGGTGCCTGTTAGACATCCAAGAGGAAATAACCAATTGTCGATTGACTCTCAGACTCTGAAGTTCAGGGGAGTGGTCTGGGCTAGAGAGAGAAATTTGAAGGATATTGAGAACCACATGCTGGGGTGAGATCACCTGGGGCGTGAGTATAGAGAAGAGGAGAGGTCCGAGGCCTGAGGCCTTCCTACATTGACAGGTGAGAGTGATAAGAGTACTAAGCAGAGAAAACTGAGAAAGAGCCTCTAGTGAGGAAGAAAGGAGGAATGCCAAGAGAGTAATGGAGAAAGTCCAGGATAGAGTGAGTGAGCAGCTGTGGCCTGTGCTGCAGGTGGGTCAGGTAAGTTGACGACTGAGAATGACATTGGTCTCAGCAACGTGGGAGTCATTTTGGGGACCCCCAAACTACCCTTCTAAGTAGTTTCAGTGGAGTGCTGGAGGGAGCGTGAGGGTGAAAGTCTAATCGGGGTGGGTTCAAGCATGCCGGAATAGGAGAGGACTTGATGAAGATAGCAATAGAGAAACTCTAGGGAGTTTGCTGTAAAGGGGAATGGGGGGTACAGGTATGTGGAATGGTTGCTGGAGGAGGATAAGAGATTGAAGGTTGGTTCCCCCCGCCCCACCCCACCCAAGACGGGAAATATTTCAGCATCTGTTTGTGCGCTGATGGAATGATCCAGTAGAGAGGAGGAAATTGCCTGGATAGTGTCCTTGGGGAGGCAAGAAGGAATGGAACCTGATCCACAGGTCAAGGGCTGGCCTTAGATAAGAACACAGTTCTTTGTGGTAACAGGAGGGAAGGCAGAGCATATAGGCAAAGAAGCAAGTAGGTAGGTGGGTGTAGTGGTAGGAGCATGTGGAAAGTTTCTTCTAAAACTCTTTTTAAATAAATGTATTTATTTATTTATTTATGGCTGCGTTGGGTCTTCATTGCTGCGCGCGGGCTTTTCTCTAGTTGCATGGAGCGGGGTCTACTGTTCCTTGTGGTGCGCGGGCTTCTCATTGCAGTGGCTTCTCTTGTTGCGGAGCACGGGCTCTAGGCGCATGGGCTTCAGTAGTTGTGGCACACAGGCTCAGTAGTTGTGGCTCACGGGCTCTAGAGCGCAGGCTCAGTAGTTGTGGCGCATGGGCTTAGTTGTTTCGCAGCATGTGGAATCTTCCCAGCCTGGGGCTTGAACTCGTGTCCCCTGCATTGGCAGGCAGATTCTTAACAACTGTGCCACCAGGGAAGCCCTTTTCTTTTTGCTTCTATATTCTGGGTGAAATTGAAAGCAAGAACATATGCTGTGAATGAGGGTAAGGAAATAGAGGGAGATTTGAGGAGAGAGGAAAGAGGGCACAAAATGGCCATCTGGGCATGCAGGAGAATGAGTGGAGGAGAGAAGTGTGCTAGGATGACCAGCATCACGGAAGGCCCGCTCGAGCTTAGGGGCCACACATTTCAAGTGAGATTGATCAGCACGGTGTGTGTTCAGCTGTGCCTGTGCAGGTACTGAGTTGGAGCAGAGTTGTATTTAACCAGGTTAGTGGTTTTTAGGCATGTGTGACTGTAATGGAGAGCAGGGCAAGGGAGTTAAGGGTGTGTGTAAGGAAGTGCTTGTAACAAGGGACCATGGTCCTGAACTGGGTAAGGAGGGGATTAAGGAACCTTCAAAAAGGTGGGAGAGGTTGTGTCATCTTACAAAATAGCCTGACTGAAAAGTAGAGAGTGAACGAGACCATGCTGGGGCCTTCTCAGACCTAGGAATTTTGGCTCCTGCATTCTCTTGTTTCATTGGGCTTTGAGCCGCAGCCTCCACAAATGGCTTTTGAACTTTGATTTTAAACAGTCGCCGCAGGTATAGATGAGATCATCAATTAAGCAGGTGTGTCATCAGGAAGTATGTATTAAAGGCCCGTTAACTGGTTCTGCTGCTTGATTAAGTACAGAGACTTGTATTCTAGGAGCTGGCAGTAGCATCAGGCGGTCACACAGGAGCCAGGTACATGGCCGACCCTGTATCTCCCTGGCTTCAGCCATAAGGATATAGTCCTTATGTGACCTTTGACTCTACAAAGTTTAGGTTAAAAAGAAAATTTTTTTTTTAACTTAGGGATTTTTTAAAATGACCCTTTATCTGAGCAGAGCCCATATCTTTCGGAAGCCAACCAGGAATAGAAGCAGAGAAAAATGTAATTTCTGTGGGTTGAACTGAGTTGTTTTAAATGTCTGCAGACTTCTTGCTTCCCACTTCTCAGTTCTTTTTTTGTGATTTCTTTAGAAAAATGTGAAGTTATGAGCCTTGTTCTTCTGTCTACTAGCCATCACCAACTTCGAGGCCTGACATAGGCCTCAGCCTGCTTTCTGTATCAGTAACCAGAGCAGCAGTTCTCAAGAGTGACACTCTGAAAAAAAATTGAGATATTTTAGTCAGAGATCTTTCGAGTATTGGCTCCACTTGTTTTGTGACATTGGGCAGATCACTCTGATTCTCTGAGTTTGTTTCCTCATCTGTAAAATGGTGTTCACAGTACTTTTCAGAGATGGTTATAAATAAAAGGATGTGTAAAAGTGCTTTATAAACTGTGGTGTGCTGACGAATTTAGTGGTTTTATGCAAAGGACTTCTAGGCAGTTTTCATGGACTTATCTCTATTAATAAATCATATGGTGTGATAACATGGGATAATTTACTTGTGTTTCTTTATGAATTATTTACATTTGAATGAGTATGTAGTCTTTTACTCTCCCCGGGGTGCTCAGAGACCAAAAAGTCCCTTATTGTCCATAGCATTTGTTTTCTGAATTTTTCCTTTGCAGAGTAAAACACTATTTTAAAAAATATGTATACATTTATTTATTTATTTTATTTTGGCTGTGCCGGGTCTTAGTTGCGGCATGAGGGATCTAGTTCCTTGACCAGAGATCAAACCCAGTCCCCCTGCATTGGGAGCATGGAGTCTTAACCACTGGACCACCAGGGAAGTCCCTAAAACACTATTTTTTTAAGGGAATTTTTTTCTTTTTAAAAGAATCGAGAATGGAGTGGGAGGTTAGATTTAGCAGATGTAAGTGATTATATATAGAATGAATAAACAACAAGGTCCTACTGTATAGCACAGTGAACTATATTCAGTATCTTATGATAAACCATAATGGAAAACAATATAAAAAAAGAATATGTATAACTGAATCACTTTGCTATATAGCAGAAAGTAGCACAACACTGTAAATCAACTATACTTCAGTTAAAAAAAAATAACATCATGCTTTCTTTAATACGGGTTTATCTTGGATTACAAAAGTCAGTCTTCCTACCCCAGGGTTTCTTTTGCTCGCTGCTTGTTTCTTGGGGTCCTTGGGTTCTGGCTCTGTCACTTGAAAGTCTTGAAACTGGATGTGACAAAGAGCTCAGAAACTTCTTAGAGATGGCAGAATCTGGTCAGGATGACCGGCCCTGAGGGAGGGTGCTGAGGGAGCCAAGCAGGTAGCCCTTGGTCCTGCTCCGTTTTGCCCATCCAGGTTGGCCCTCATCACTGCCTCCTGCTCAGAGTCTAGCTGGTGTCCTTTTGAGCCTGACCCACCATCTACCTTACTCTCCCTGACCCCGTTCTCGCAGTAGATGCAGACTCTCAGGGCCCTGAGAAATCTGAGTCTTAGGGAAATATTTTGAGGATGACCTGAAAGAGCTTCAGTTTGGGCAGATTTGGAATGAAAACAGGGTTCAGAGATCTGCTGGGAGGAGTTAAAGAGATTTCTCTTTAATTATGGCCCCTAATGGCCCCGTCCATACTTATACAGACCTTGGAGAGTGAGGGAGAGTTGACATTCTGAGTGTGTTTTATGGGAAGCTAAAACTAACATTTACTGGGCCTACAGTGCCAGACTTCTTGTCTCTAAGCATCATCCCAGGGTCTGCCCTGGTAGTCCAGTGGTTAGGACTCCACGCTCCCAGTGCAGGGGGCTCAGATTCTATCCCTGGTCAGGGAAATAGATCCCTCATGGCACAACTAAGAGTCTGCATGCCACAACTATAAGATCCCACACGCCACAACGAAGATCCCTCATGCTGCAACTAAAGACCCGGTGCAGCCAAATAAATATTTAAAAAAAACAAAAACAATAACAAAATCGTCCCATTACTGTTTCATTCTTAACTGTGGTTACTCTATAGAAATTCTGACAGTAATTCAGGAAGAATGATATACACTCTTATTACTAAGACAGTGTTGGCTGTTAAGCCAGGTAGTCTCCATGTACTGTTTGGTAACATGGCCCAGGTACCAAAAGACACATTTCCATCTCACTGGGTTATACATTTGTTCGGGAGATATTTAATACTTGAGGTTGTTGTGAAAAGCATTGTGTAGCAGTTTTCTTACTATGGAAGAGCAGACGTATGCTGGGTCTGTTAGATCTGTGTCCTTAGACAAACAGCTTGAGTCCCAGTTTCCTCATTTGTGAAATGGGGATAATGCCTCATACTTGTGCAGGGGTGGCTACAAGAATTTTTAAAGATTTAATACATAGAAAGTGCCCAGGACAGTGCCTGGAACATGATGGATATCAAATAAATGGTAGCTGCTGTTATTGTTAGTGCAAAGCATAGAAATAATCTAACTTAAACACATTCGAACCTATTCCAGTGTTGTCCAGCATGCTTTTTATTTATTTATTTATTTATTGGCTGCATTGGGTCTTCATTGCTGCACGCAGGATTTCTCTTAGTTGTGGCGAGCAGCGGCTACTCTTCGTTGCGGTGCTCGGGCTTCTCATCACAGTGGCTTCTGTTGTTGTGGAGCACAGGCTCTAGGTGTGCGGACTTCAGTAGTTGTGGTGCGTGAGCTCAGTAGTTGTGGCTCGCGGGCTCTAGAGCACAGGCTCAGTAGTTGTGGCACATGGGCTTAGTTGCTCCGCGGCATGTGGGATCTTCCTGGACCAGGGATTGAACCTGTGTCCCCTGCATTGGCAGGTGGATTCTTAACCACTATGCCACCAGGGAAGTCCCCCAACATGCTCTTATTTTTTTATTTATTTTATTTTTGGTTGCATTGGGTCTTCGTTGCTGTGCGTGGGCTTTCTCTAGTTGCAGCGAGCGAGGGCTACTCTTCGTTGCAGTGCACGGGCTTCTTATTGCAGTGGCTTCTCTTGTTGCAGAGCACAGGCTCTAGGCACGCACGCTCCATAGTTGTGGCTCGCGGGCTCTAGAGCGCAGGCTCATAGTTGTGGCACCCGGGCTTAGTTGCTCCGCGGCATGTGGGATCTCTCCCCGGACCAGGGCTTGAACCCGTGTCCCCTGCATTGGCAGGCAGATTCTTAACCACTGCGCCAGCAGGGAATTCCCCCCAACATGCTTTTGACATTACCTTATGCTTGGTGGCAAATTTTGTCTTTTAAGGTGAATTTGATTTTCGAAAATGGCCAAAAATCAGAGTCAGACGTAGGTATGAATTTTTTTGTTGGTGGTGCAACCTCAGAAATGAGAAGTGACCATCATATGATAATATTTATGGATCTGTCTGGCAACCTGGGTTTGGAGGCAATTCCAAAAGAGGTGTTCCCTATTTTTTTTGAGCAATGAGCCTATCATTGGAAATGTATAACTTCTGCAGATGAAATTATTATACATAATTTGAAAATCACTCATTTTAGTCTGTACTGCTAAGTGCTAGAATAAGTGACATAGCCTGTAAATGCTGTGGGAGAGCAAAGGAGGGAATCAGATTAGAGTGGATTGCTTTGGAAAAGCCTTGAGAAGATGGGACTTGAGTTGAACCTTAAAGAAAAGTAGGATTTGATAGTAAGGGATGAGGGGTGGTATTTCTGAGTATTGTGGGGGAGTCACAAGAGTAAAGCATATGTAATTTGGTTTATTTAGCACTTATTGATTGAAGACCTACCATGTGCTGAGCTTGGGAACTCAGATGAATGGACACTGCTCTGACTTTAAGAAATATACAGTACCCTCGGGAAGAAGCACGTGTAAAAAACATAGTAGTGGTAGAGAGAGACAGAGTCAACAGAGCAGTACAGAAGAGTGGTACCTAATCCAGTGTAGGGATCAAGGAAGAAAAGAAGGTGCAATCAGGCTGACTGATGTGGTGGGTTACTGTGTAAGAAAGGAAAATGATTGGGTAAGACCCAGGCAGTGTGGAAGCTAAGGATTTGAAACTTTATGATATGGGAAATGCAAAGCCCTTGGAAAAGTTTGAGCTAGTGTTTTGGGGAGATTAGTGAGTTGGTGGTATGCAGAATGGATTGAAAGGCTAAGAGATTAGAAGCAAGGAAAACATTTGAGAGGCTTTTTGCAGTAGAACAAGATAAAAATGAGAAAGCCCTGACTTAGAATTGTGGAGGAAGGCATGCGAAAGCAGAGAAAAAAATCATCGAGGATAAGTGGAATTCTTGACTGACTTGTCTTGGGAAATGAAAAAGGGTCATAAATTTATTCTGAACTTTGGTATCCAGAAGAATGGTGATGTTGTTAAAGAAATAGGGATGAGGGGAGGGTGAATATGATATTTAACATGCTGTCCAGTGGTTCACAGGGTCTGGTTCTTTGGGAAAGCACCGAGCACTCTTTTGGCCCATGTCTCTCCAATCCCTCCGTCCATCGCCATCTCTACATCCAAACCTAACTGCTTTGAACTTTAATTGCAGCTCCTCCACCCCCGCCACCCATGATCCGAAATGGTGCCAGGGATGCCCCCCCTCCCCCCCCACCGTACCGAATGCATGGGTCAGAACCCCTGAGCCGAGGAAGGCCCCCACCTCCACCCTCAAGGACGCCAGCTGGGCCCCCCCCGCCGCCTCCACCACCCCTGAGGAATGGCCACAGAGATTCTATTACCACTGTCCGATCTTTCTTGGGTGAGTAGCTAGCTGTTTTAGTCTCATAGTTTCTGTGGTGACTTCACTAATTCCAGTGGCCGCTGCAGAGTGGGAGTGGTCACTTGGTGTCCTCTGTTCACTGCAATTCCTCTTCTGACCTTCCCTCAGACTTCTGGGTCCATCCATGGACATCCCTTTCCTTAGGCAAATTCTAGGCACGATTCCTTTGGAATAGATGGAAGTAAGATCAGCAGGTGTTGTGCTAACTCTAAAGCCAATCTCTTGCTCCCCAAGGCTCATTATTTGTGGTTAGCTTTTAGGTCAGAGACTGTATCCTCTTCAGGATTATTGAGACAGGAATTACGTATCCTCCTAGGAAGAAGAGCTCCTTTCTGGACCTTTGAAAACAAAACAACACTGTGTACACAACTTTTATCTAGTAATCCAAAGCCACTGACTAGTTGTGTTACTTTGAAGAAGTCACTTCATTTTTTTGGACCTCACTTCCCTTATCTATGAAACAAGGAGACTGACTAGCTCAAGAGTGTATCAGATTAACTTTTCCAAGGTTATAAATGACTCCACCTAAGAGATTCTAATTCATTAGGTCTGGGATGGAGCACCAAGTAAAGATTGTCCATCAGGTATTGTTAGACCCTCTGTTGAGGAAGTCTGGAAGGATCTGCACAGTCCCTTGTAGCCTGAACACTGTAGATTCTTTAATGGCTGACTCTTCTCTGGCCCTGCTCTAGTCTGTTCCTGTTAAGTGGACCAGTATTTTTGCTTGGAGGATATGCCCTTTGGAATGTGATCGAGCCACACCCATAGAACATTTGAGCCTTCTTGTAGAGGGGCCATGGAAAGTGGGAGTGGGAGCCATGACATGGCCATCCCGACTGTGTTGCAGAGCTCAATGAGGGGAGCCTGGGCCAGAAGGGAATTTTCTGGTCAGATCGTTCCCTAGCTGGTGGCATATAGTCCCGTTTTAGATTAATTTCTGCCAATTTGTGGATTTAGTTCAGTTGGTTTCCCATGGTGATAGTCTCTAACATGACTATGTTACTGAAAGAACCATATTTCCTTCTCCTGCCATGCAAACAGCTGGGCTCCTTTCCCGGTATGTGCCTGGTTTGGGGTGGAAAGATTTAAAGAACCAGTTCAAAGACTCATTCCTTAACGTAAAGAGCCTTTGAACACACTGTGCGTACAAGGTGCAGAGAGTAATGCTGTTGCTGCCCTCACGAACCTTGCTTTAGTGGGCAAGGCAGGCCCTCATGGTACATCAGGAAGCCCGGGAGACTAGTATGGGGAGAGTCAGAAGTGGCAGAGAGGTGTGTGGGAGCACGAGGAAGGGCGATATGAATTAATATTGTTCCTTTTGCAGATGATTTTGAGTCAAAGTATTCTTTCCATCCAGTAGAAGACTTTCCTGCTCCAGAAGAGTATAAACACTTTCAGAGAATATATCCCAGCAAAACAAACCGAGGTGAGAGAAGAGAATCATGGAAGGTCTTCCATAATTGCATAGGCTGTAGAATTGGTGTGTGCTTTTCTTAGCTTAAAATTTGCTTCTCCTTGTCTGCATTTTCTTAAACAGACAACGAAGCCTTGTCCCAGATTTTAAAGGTTAGCTTGAAGAGCCTGTCTGTCTCTCATTTTAGGAATGTTTGAGTTATTCAGGGTCTGGTGGGTGACCTTGCGTATGTGGTTTTTATTTATTTTTTTCAGCTGCCCGTGGAGCCCCACCTCTGCCACCCATTCTCAGGTGAAGCCTGGCTTGGTCCTGTTCCTCAGGAAAAGGATGGACCCTCTCCTCTTCTCAGATGGTCCCTTCCATTCTCCCTGAAACCTGCATGACAGCTCCTAACGTGTTTCTCCAGTGCAACCAACCTCGAGACTCCAAGCGTCCACCCAGCTCACCTCCATCTATGCATCTCGTCTCTGGACTTGGTGACCGGACTCTTTATATTGACAGTAGGGTCTCAAACCCTGCATCCATCCCTCCTCTTGCAAGCCCTGCTGGCCAGATGAGGAGAAAGATTCCATGTCTCCTGCTTTCCTCTGGGGAAAGGTGCCTTGTTGTGATGAATGAACTCATTGTCGGGGCGGGGTGGAGGATGGTACTCCTACCTTCTCCTACCCACTGTGGGGGGAGCTTGGTGGGTATATTATATTTCATCATTTTAGGAGGCTGGCATGGCCAGGACTTCTGGGGGTGGGCATTTTTAGTGAAATGGGAAAGGAGTTTGCAGAGAAGTGATCTGTTTTAAAGGTCAAGTTTAGAGCATGGGCAAGGAAGTGGGTCTGCTTTATTTTTAGGGGTATTTTGGCTTTGCCCTCACCCCACCCCACGCTTATACCCAGAAATAGGTTGGATATAAACACTAAATACTAATCAGTTGAACTAAACATCTAATAAAAAGAGAGGGTGAAGTAAACTGGGGGTCCTTTTAGAGCTAGTCAGTTCCTCTGCGTCACAGGGACCAGGAGCCATGTGAGCCCTCTGGGGCTCCCTGCTCCATTTCTTCAGGTGCTGAGGCTGAGGGATGTTCTTCCTCCTCTCACCACCTATCCCCTCAAGAGAAAAGTCCCTTTCATTCATTCATTATGGATTCAGAAACCCCCAAAACCTCTAGTGAGAGGTAGGAAGATAGGACCTTGGCCTTGGCCTTAACCTTGGCCTTGAGGCTGCCTCAGTCTTCTCTACTTGGCCCTGAAGGCCACTGGCCCTTTCATCCCTGTTCAGAAACTTCAGCCCCTGATGGGTGCTCCAGGATGACGAAGAAGGGAAGGGTGAAGCACTTTGTGGAAGGGACCAGCTCTGCGGGCTGTGAATGGCTTTAACTGAGGCCCACTCGTTGTGAAGTTCATAGCCCGTCTGAGTAAGCAGGCTCTTCCTGTTCCCTTCTGCACCATTCAACCCCAAGACTGCAGGGGTTAGCACAGCAGAGTAGAGAAGGGTGAGGAAGCTTATGGGGGTAGTCAAAGATTCCTCTGCCAAAAGCACAAGGACTTTGGTGCGGTGTGCCTCAGTCCAGTTGATCTTCCCTGGCAGCCAGCAATATGTTGTTTCGTCTTCCAGGTCCTAGTTAAAGAGCACAGAGAAAATGGAGGTTCCCAGTCTAGGTAGGAACTGAGCTTGGATCGTGGTGCAGGGACTTCCCCTTCTCCAACAGCATGATGGAGCTCCTGGGCTCCACATCCAGCTGGTTTGGTTTGCTAAAGCTCTTGTCAAGTGCAGAGGCTGCTCAAAGCTTGAAGTGAGAGCAAAGGAGCTTTCATCAGATACATCACAGGCTTAAACTGCCCTAGGGACCTTTCCTATCTGTTGGATCACAGACGAAGGATCTGTACATGGTGCCCAGTGAAACCCAAGTGCTCCCAGTGCTAGATGAGAGAGCTCTCAACTTGGGTTATTTATCTGGGGTCTGCGATCCTTTGCCATCCCCTGGACCATAT
Organism: Leucopleurus acutus; assembly: GCF_964270905.1. Classification (NCBI taxonomy): domain Eukaryota; kingdom Metazoa; phylum Chordata; class Mammalia; order Artiodactyla; family Delphinidae; genus Leucopleurus; species Leucopleurus acutus. Next base: position 20,482,967 of record NC_139161.1, on the reverse strand, counting down.
TGACTGTTGGGGCAAACCATGATTAGGTCTGTGACCACGCTTTTTCTAATCATTCTTTATTTATCATTCTTATTTTCAAACCTGTTAGCAGTTACCTCCCAGCAGTATCCCCCCAGCATCCTGAAGCCAGTGGAGCTTAGAGAGAGGATGCTAGTGGAGGGAAAAGGACAAAGTACAAGACTTGATACTGCAGCAGAGTTCCAGGGTAGATGCTGACCCCAGTTACTGAACTTGGACTGTGAAGTCTTCCCATTTATTTTTGAAATGGGAGTTGATGCCTTTTGTTCAATGTTATCAAAGCGTATCTCTTTTCCCCTCACTCCTCAAACATAGAGCATCGAAATGAGCATCACACGTAAAAGCCAAACCCCAGCTTTTCACTGGGGCTACTGTCTTCCTCCCGTATGACCTGCTGCCCCTCATATTCCCCAGCATTTGGACTGTGTCACGTGGGTATTGACTGTATTTGCATTTTCTTGGCCTCATGGAAAAAGGCCTGGGACTAGATCTAGTCAGATGGATTTTCTTCTCCAGAGCATGTTGATGACACAGTACCTATTTAAATGTCTTTGCCTTATACCCTATTTGGTCCCTGTGTTAATAACAGATTTATTATCATGTATATTTACTATTGATGAATGGGAATGTGAGCCTCATGGTTACTGATCTATTTTGTATGCTGTAAAAAGCTTGTAATATAGGTTTGAGGTGGGCTGGCTACAAGAGCACTAAAACTTCTCACCTTTTAAACTGCTCTTTTTATCCGCTTGTGGGAATGTCATCTCTTCAGTGGAAGATTGGGTGGTCTCATGTTGAGGCTGTTGCCCAGCCCCATTAACCCCCTTATCCCTTCCCAGAAGGAGGAGACATTGCCCAACTAGGCATCAAAGAAGCTGTGTTAAAAGCCCTCGTGTGGGTTTGGTTTTATGATGTTCTTCTCAGGTGGGAAAAACTTCATAGTTGTTTCTTACCACCCTTTCTGGGAAGCAGGCCAGTGGTCTGCAGGTTTTTAAATGAGCTAGATGCCCCTCTCCCCGTCTCCTCTGGTCCCCAGACCTGGATCGCAGCACTGTGGTGCTCCAGGTGTGGTTTGCTCTATCGTGGGGGTTTCCTCCAGCTGCAGAGGCCCAGCGTTTTCCCAGCTGGGCCCGCAGAGTGAGAGCACTTAGGGGCTATCCCACCCAACAGACAAGAGGCTCCTGTCTCCAAAACTTCATCCCAGCCCTCTGAACTGGCAAAGGCAAGGAGACTAGCCACTGACCATTGCCCTGGGGGCATCCCCTCACCCCATAGCTTCCCCTCTTGAAACCTAAATTTACCTCCAGGGAGAGGTGAGATAAAATTGTAAATAGACTTGCTACAGAGCAACTCAGGGTTGGGGTGTGTTTTAATTCTCCTGATCACTTGAAATAATCTGTAGGCTGAGTGCTTATGGGAGTGGGGGTGAAGTGTGACTCCAGGGTCCTTCCCTTCTGCAGAGCTCTGGGGGTGGAGTAGAGGGCATCTGAGGCCCTTTGGTGGCACTACACTGAGCTGTCTGTTCTGGAAACCCAACCTGCAATCAACTGCAAATCAGATTCCTCACATTCCAGTTGTAGTCTTTCTTTCCCTGTTGAATCTCAGTCCCTGGCTGTACGTGGTCAAGGTGGCTTTCTGTGAGCCACCCTACTTTAGGGAATGGGAGGCATTACAACTCTGCCTTTGAGACTCGTCTCTTAAAAGCAAAGTGAAGCAAAACTACAACCACCTTCAAAACACATACAGAAAAAAAAAGGATAATTTTAACCAAAGGAAGGGTTTGGTTCCATTCAACTCCACATTCATGGTGCCTTTACTTGTGTTAGATTTCTGTGCTTTCTTCCTCTCTCCCTCTTTGAAGCAATTAAAATCTTCCTTGATAACTGCTGTTTCCTTCTTTCTCCTCTTGTCTGACAACTTAGTGGGTTCCCTCTCCAATGGTCTTAAATCTCATTCCACTGGTGGCAGCGGGGCCGAGCCTTCTCTTCTCACGTCTAACCCTTGTCCTTTTCCACGGCGACCAGCATGGGAGCCATCGTCAACACTGAATAAAAGACTAGAGTGACGTGCGTGAAGAGTGTATGTATGTATGTGTGCGTCCATCTTTGTCTGCATGTGGATTGGTTTCTTTTCTTCTAAAAAATAATTTATTGTATGATTTATTTTGGAGTTGTTTCTGATTACGGGGCTCCCTCTCCCAATTAGCATTGATTTCTTTACCCCCTTCTACAGTGTATAATCCAGTCTCAGGTTGGATTCTTTGGTACATTTCTTTCTTCTGGATGCCGTGCAGTTTAATTAAACCTTGCTTAAAAACAAAAGCAAAAAACCTGAAAACTGTGTAGTCTTGTCTGGAATACCACCACAAGTGGTGGCATAGAAGAGAGAAAATCTGTTGCCTCCGGTTAGGGTACTGGTTTGACTCCAAATCCTCTGAGAAAGTAGAAATACTAACTTGGGCAGAAGCATCTGCAGCTTCCTCGGAGTTTTCTCTCCTCCCCTCCTGCTGTGTTTTGAAAGTCACAGTTCCAGTTAGCCAGGCTGACTGGGTGATTCTGATAGAGTTGGTCATTATTTATATTTGCCACCTAACTCCCCTTTGCCCATGATTCCAGGGAACTCAGGAGACCCCCTGGCCTTGTGTCCTTTCCTTATATCCCTAATGCTTCTTTCCACCTGTGTGTGTGCTAGATTCTCACACTGAAGTGTGAAGAAAAGGTGAGGGCAGAACACGCAGACTGTGTCTGTTTTTATGTGGGTGTTGCCTTTTTTTCTTCACTGCTTAAGTTGAAATCTTAGCTGGCTTTCTTGAACTTTGACTATAGGTGTCAGAATTGAACCAGACATTCTCTGCTTATTGTGGTCAGCTGACGTAATCACCACTAAGATTTAATGAGCTTAATCTACACTTTCATCACTAGCAAAGGTCTTGAAATTATTTCCCGTACTGGTTCATAATAGGTGTGTGTATGAGCCACTCTCACACAGTTTGATATAAAAACCTATGAGGGTGCGGGAGCGAGGGGAAAAAAGGGCCTCCTTTCATTTTCATCCATATTTGCCAGGTTGGCTGAATTCCTGATTCTTTGACCCATCATTGTTATTAATATGATTAATAAACTACCTATTTATTGATTTAATTGTTCCTCCTGTGACTTTGAATAGCCCTCAAATAGAGCTTGCCTAGATGACTCTCAACTTCCTAACCCTATAAGCTTTCTCCGTCCTATTGGGATGGTATTGCTAGTCTGTGTACGTGTGCACGTGCCCGCCAGTGCACACGCGCACGCACACAGACACACATAAGGATGCCGGACAGGTTCTTCCTGTGTCATTTGGTCCCTTCCTCCATGACACCGTGTATGGATTAGCAAGTGATAAGGACACTAGTTTGTCTACCTTAATTATTACCAAGACATAGCCGCTTATGGTGAATGTGCCTCTTTAAGTATTTTCTGGCCCAGCCCAGCCACTAACTGCAACTTACTGCAAGGAAGCTACCTGTCTCTGACTTCCTATTACTCTGCAGACAGAGGTAAGAGAACTAAAATGTCAACCTCAGGATCCTAACCACCCCAGAGGATAACTATGGGGAAATGCTTCGTCTTTGACATCACTGGAGCCCAGTCTGGATTGTTTTTACACATAATTGAATTGATTCTCCACTCCTAGGTTTAGGGGTGTGAGATTTAAAGGACTGTATGCTGTCTGACCACAAAAAAATGTTCAAGCAAAAGATGGATATCCACTTGGCAGGAATGTCCTTTCCATTCATTGAGCAAGCGTTGATTGCGTATTTTACTCTGTGCCAGGCACCGACAATATGAAGACGAATAGGACATGGTCTTTGCCGCCAAGGAGCTCAGAGTCTAGCAGAAGACTTCAGGACAGCCACCAAGGGAAACCTATGCGGGGCATTAAAGGCTTTATGGTAATTAGCCAGGGCAGGAGGATGGTGACTGGCATTCCAGACACAGGAAACAGCAAGGACAAGGCACAGAAGTGAGAAACAGTATGATGGTATGCTCATCATGTTACTGGAGTAGTGAAAAGAGAAAACTTCAACTAGGTAACCTTTTAGAGAACTTTCAATCTGGACGTTCTGTGATTCTCTGCCTGCTTCCACAATAGTCACTTATTCTTGTAGGCTTTTCTTGGACCGGTGCTATATGTCCTGGTGAATGCTTTCATAGGCTCCAATATGCACGTTAAGTACTCATGGCTTCCTCTGCCCCCTCTGTCCCACTGTAACTGAGGTAGTTGTTCACCACCATCCCTTAAAAGCTGGCTGGGCACTTGTTACTACCATTTCTGGTTATGAAGGACAAGTTTTAGGTGTCCAGGTTATAAAAATAAATATGAACAGTGAAAGTTGCTTCTTTCTAGTTCTGTTCCCCTGTTAAGAGATCAGAAATACCAGCTGGTAAAAAAGTCTCCATTCTGTGGTAGCGCTTTCTCCATTCGTGGCAGCCTACGCTCTTCACTCTTGTAGTTTTCAGCTCCTAGAAAGCCTTCCCCAGATGTGCTCCTTCGCCATCTCTCCCTCTAAAACCTGCATCTGTCTGTTCCCCCTCGGTATGTTTTAAGTGGTCAGGAGTTTGATCTCCTGTTAGACTTCCTGAGTTTGAATTCCAGTTCTTCCACTTACTAGTTGTGTGACCTTGGGCAGATTTACTCAACCTCTCTATTTCAGTCTTCTCATTTGTGAAATGGAAATAATTCCAACTTCATGGGGGTGCCTGTGAGAATTAATAAGGTGATATAGGTAAAATACCAGAGCTCAGCCCCTGGCACACACAAGCACTCAATATTGGTTTTTATCTCCTATATGAATGAACTACAATTAAGTTGATTGTATTATTGTTTCCCTATTTCTCGGCTTGCTCTGTTTCATTTGATATTGAAGGATGACAGATACATGCTTACCATCACCTAGAAGTGGATTTGGGTTTTTAGTGGAACCTGGGTTGTTAGCATTGGAAGCTGGCCTGTAAATTACTGCTTTAATTTATATTTTTCATTAAAAGTTCAGATTGCCACTCCATCTGTAGTGGTCTTCTCTGGCCCTGAAACCCTTGTATTTAGCCATAAAAAATATATATATTTTAAAATTAAGGGGCCATAATCCTCTCCACTCCCCACATTGTGTGGATTAATGGGATTAATGATAGGAAGGTGCACAGAATATCGTATTCTTACCTTTAACAAAATAAAAGCAAAGGCCTGGCCCTTTTTCTCACCCTTGAAACACAAATCAGGGAGATACTGTGATGAAGTGCAGTGTATTTATGTATGTATGTATAACTTTACAAAGAAACATTGCTTTTGGTTGTCAGGAAATGGACCTAGGCCCTTCGAGGCCACCAAAATTCTGTGACCTCTAACTAACCCTCGGCACATTTGCTTTGTGTCTTGCAGTGTTGGGCATTATATGTAAAGCGCCTAGCATCATACCTTGCACCCAGAACCGCCCAAATAATGGCAGGTATTATGTAGTAGCTCTCTGAAAATATAGCCCATTAGGGTAAGGAAAAAATGGGTATGTGCAGCAGTGAGAAGGTATTGAAGGAAGGGCGTGGGAATACAGTCGCGAGCGGCAAAGACTACAGCTCCCGCCGGGCCTCACTCAGTCGGCCCCGGCGCAAGCGCGCATCTTTCCGCCGAGGCCCCGGATGTAGACTGCCCCGACGGCTCGGTGGGCGTGGCCTCATGGTGGCTCTGAGACCTGAGGCTCTCTTATTGGTTGTGCGCCTTCCCGCTTGATTGGTTGTGAAGGAGGGGGCTGGGGCCAAGGCGTGCGGCGCTCTGGCGACACCCAATCAGAAACGTGGCCGGGCTTTGGCGGGAGGCGGGAAAGCTGCGGCTGTGCAGATTTGGCGCGAGCGCGTCTGGGCTCTCCGGCTGACGGTGTGGTGTTTGTCCAGGATCCTGTCGTGGACAGTCCCTTTAGTTTTCTGTGGGAGACGTGAGAAGGCGCCGGCACTGAGGTGACGCAGCACTGTGAGGTGGAAAGGAGAGGAGGCCCGAGTCCTGGGGGGCGGCGGAGTTGGGTGAGGGGCTAGGGCGAGGACCGCGGGTTCCGTAAGAGGAGGAGAGCTCAGATCGCGGGAGGGTGAGAAGGTCGGGGTAGGGAAGGGAGACGTGCGCCCTCGGAGTGCTCTGGCAGTTGTGTTGAGTGCGGCAGGAGGGAGACGTTCCCCGAACATCTGGGGCTATGTGGGGCCGAGAGTTGGGTAGAGCGGGGATTGAGTGCGGAGTGAGGGCTTGAGGAAGCCTGTAAATGTGGGAGGCTGCTGGGCTAAGCTGGTGTTAACGATGTACCCCGTGCCTGGAGCCAGGGGGGGTAGAAGTACTATGGACGCCAATTAAGGTCAACTTGTTATTGTACGTCTCGAGTGGTTAAAAATTTGGGCTCTGGAGCCAGAATGGCTGGTCTTATATCCTGCTTTGCTGTGACGTTAGGCCTCTCTGCCTCTGTTTTTTTTATCATTAAGATAAGGATAATAGTACCTACCTCTAAGGTGGTTGTAAAACTTAAAGGAGCTAATACCTAAAATGTTTATGACAGCCTTTTACTCGTAGTAGGTGGTGTTCGCTATTGTTGCATAGATTCGGATATGAAGCAAAATTAAATGCTAAAATATTGTTACAACATAATCTACTTATGAAATGAATTTCGATCTTCGGTATAAGTTACGTGTTAGTTGTTTTTTCTTCACTTTTACATATTGACTGGCTGTCCTGTTCTCTTTTTTTGTACGCAGCTGTGTTGCCGTCATGCCTCAAACCCGCTCCCAGTCACAGGCTACGATCAGTTTTCCAAAAAAGAAACAGCCTCGGACATTGGACAAAGCTAAAAACTCCAGTGACACCAAACTAGAACTGACAAATGTCCAGGCCATACCCCGTTCTCCTTGTGCAAAAATTCTGCCTCTGAGCCCCAGAAAACGTCTGGGTAAGCTATCCATTATCTGAGTACAACTTTTTGACGGGTAGCTCTCGACCTCTCTTTCTCAATAATAAGATGCCTTTGAAACAGCTTCCTGAGTTCAGTTAAGACCACTCTGTTCCCTTTGGTTATTTTCAGAATGGTTGCTAAGTGCTTACTGAACTTCAGAGTTAAGCTACTTATTGAGATCACTTTCCGAACTACTTAATAGGTCTGATCTTCAGTTCCTTAATACTGAACTTGGTTCTGTCAGTGTTTTAAACGACCTTGCAGTTAGTTATATAGTATTTTGAAACTTGCCTCGTTAGTTGTGAAATTAAGAAAAACAGGTGACAATTCTTGTTTTAGAGCAGTGGTTGGTAATCCTTTCTTTTTCTTTCCTTTTTTTTTAAAATTATTTTTTGTTTGTTTTTTCCTTTCTTGTTTTAGATCATCTGTTTTTAATGAGGGGTGATTTGGTAGGATCTGGAGACATTTTTAGTTGTCATAACTGAGGGGGTGATACTGATATAGTGAATAAAGGCTGGGAATGCTGCTCAGTATTCTACAGTGCACAGGACAGTCCCCCACAATGAAAAATTACTTGGTCCAAGATATCAATGGTGCCAAGGTTGGGAAACCCTGTTTTAGAGCAATCCTAGAATTTCATCCCACTAAAACCTCTACCAAATAGTAAGACTCAGTGGTGCCATCTGGTGGCCACTATTTGCTTCTGGGTGAGAGGCATTTTATTTTGGTGGTTCTGACCGTGATAGAAATTCATCCCCCTTTTTGGGGGGGATGCAGAGATCTTTCCAAGTCCTTTTACTATCCACTGCTATGAATGACCACATTTTGATTTTAATGTTTCAGGTGACGACAACCTGTGTAACACTCCCCGTTTACCTCCCTGTTCTCCACCAAAGCAAAGCAAGAAAGAAAATGGTCCCCCTCGCTCACGTACCTCTAAGGGGCGCAGATTGGTATTTGACAATCAGCTGACAACGGAGTCTCCTAGCAAAAGAGAACAAGCCAGACTTCACCAAAACAAAATATGTTCCTCAGTTCCAAAAGGTCAAGACATCGCAACAAATTCTGAGCAGAGGTGTCCACTGGAGAAAGAATCTGCATGTCTGAGACTTCTCAAGCAAGAAGGTTGGTTCTTACATGGCAACTGTTAGTGCAGCCTCATAAACATGGCTGGTGATTCCAAGTGAAACCTGGTGGGTCTTCTCAGTCACCTCTGTTGTGTCTAATTGTCCTTTCATGTCTGGCACAGGTACTTGCTACCAGCAAGCAAAGCAGGTCCTGACTACAGCTGTCCCAGATCAGCTGCCTGCCAGGGAAAAGGAGATGGATGTCATCAGGAATTTCCTGAGGGAGCACATCTGTGGGAAGAAAGCTGGAAGTCTTTATCTTTCTGGTGCTCCTGGAACTGGAAAAACTGCCTGCTTAAGCCGAATTCTGCAAGACCTCAAGGTACATTGAGAGTCTGAATTATGATGCTCTTGCCAAAATGACACTTGGTTATCAAGGGTTAAGAAAAAGTAGAAGTGCTTAGGGCACTGCAGTTTTCCCCAAAATAAGACATTTTTAATTTCACTGTCTAAATCTTTCCAAATGAAAGTGGACCTTATTCTCTTGTATGCTGTTAACTCTTCAAAGACACTTCAGGTTCCATCAAACCTTTATCTGAGGCCAAAATAACTCGCATGTTTGCATCTTTCTAGAAGGAACTGAAAAGCTTTAAAACTATCATGCTGAATTGCATGTCCTTGAGGAGTGCCCAGGCTGTATTCCCAGCCATTGCTCAGGAGATTTGTCTGGAAGAAGTATCCAGGCCAGCTGGGAAGGACATAATGAGGAAACTGGAAAACCATATGACTGCGGAGAAGGGCCCCATGATGTAAGCATTGCTCTGCTGCATGTTGCTCTGTGAAAATCTGCAGGATCCATTGCCCACAAACTCACATTCTCGTCTCTTGAATGTATCAGTTTGCTCATAAAAAGAACATTTCCTATATTTTCTCTCTGAGGGGTAGTTACATAAGCTTAAAGGGAAAGAAGAAAAGAAAAAACAAAAGCCTTCTAATTTTAAATTGGGGGAAAATGTTTTTAAACTAATTACTTGAAAAACCTGTATGTTACTTTCTGGTGATGATGGGGGGTATCATCATAACAGTGACTGGAGGTGGGACAGATTATGATCTTCGAACTGGTCTTTTTATTTTTTTTTTTTATTTTTTTTTTTTTTTGCGGTACGCGGGCCTCTCACTGTTGTGGCCTCTCCCGTTGCGGAGCACAGGCTCCGGACGCGCAGGCTCAGCGGCCATGGCTCACGGGCCCAGCCGCTCCACGGCATGTGGGATCTTCCCGGACTGGGGCATGAACCTGTGTCCCCTGCGTCGGCAGGCGGACTCTCAACCACTGCGCCACCAGGGAAGCCCTTCAAACTGGTCTTAGCTGTAGGAATGTGACCTAGTGTCAGCCCAGATCAAACAGATTGGAGAGTTAAGGTGAACATGGATACTAATTGTTTCTCTTTTTTTGTAGTGTGTTGGTGTTGGACGAGATGGATCAGCTGGACAGCAGAGGGCAGGATGTACTGTACACACTGTTTGAATGGCCATGGCTAAGCAATTCTCGGTTGGTGCTGATTGGTTAGTGCTCTGTTGTTTATGTTACATGGTGGTTCTAAAGACCTTTTTCTAATCTCTTCAGTTTATTCATCACATATTTTGTTTTGTTTTGTTTTTTGGCTGTGCCATGCAGCTTGCGGGATCTTAGTTCCCCGACGAGGGATTTAACCTGGGCCCCAGCAGTGAAAATGCCGAGTCCTAACCACTGGACCACCAGGGAATTCCCTTATCAACTATTATTTGATCTTACACCAGCTTTCTGCTTTCTTACCAAAATAAGAAAGTTACTATAAGATAATATGAACCTTAATCTAAGTCAAGTCAACTTTGTTAACTCTGGATAGAAATGACATAATGCTGCATTTCAGAGACAATTGCTTTTGGGAGTATCTGATCCTGCTTATAATTGAACAATTCTAAACGTAACTCAAAAAGAGCATTCTTCGATGATTATACACATCTTATCTAATGGGTATTGAGGGTGGGGGTGGGGGAAAGTGCGAAGCAACTGTTGGAATGCTGGATTATAACTGGAAATTTTATTCAGTTTTTTGGTGGGTGTTTTTTTGTTTTTTTAATATTTATTTATTTGGCTGCACTGGGTCTTAGTTGCAGCGTGCGGGATCTAGTTCCCTGACCAGGGATCAAACCCGGGCCCCTGCATTGGGAGCGTGGAGTCTTAACCACTGGACCACCAGGGAAGTCCCTTATTCAGCTTTCAGAGGGTTTGGTTTTCCTTTTACGATGATTTGACCAATGATGCTTAGTGTCATTTATCTCCTCCTCAGGTATTGCTAATACCCTGGATCTCACAGACAGAATCCTGCCAAGGCTTCAAGCTAGAGAAAAATGTAAGCCACGGCTGTTGAACTTCCCACCTTATACCAAAAATCAGATAGCCACTATCCTGCAGGATCGACTTAATCAGGTGAGTGCCAAGCATTGTACCAAGCTGAGTGTTCCTTGTATCACCTGTGAAGGTGGTTCAAAAATATTTTGCTTTGATTGCATTACTAAACAGGGAGTTCCTATAGCCCGTTCATTTTTATATGAATTTCTACTCTTGGCTCCATTTTAGATGCCTTAGTGTTGGAATAAAAAGAGTTAGAGGAGTCACCCAAATGCTTCTCTAATGGCCTTTTAAAATAGGACCCATGGGGACTTCCCTGGTGGCGCAGTGGTTAAGAATCCGCCTGCCAATGCAGGGAACACGGGTTCGAGCCCTGGTCTGGGAAGATCCCACATGCTGTGGAGCAACTAAGCCCAAGCGCCACAACTACTGAGCCTGCGCTCTAGAGCCCGCGAGCTACAACTACTGAGCCCGCGTGCCACAACTACTGAAGCCTGAGTGCCTAGAGCCTGTGCTCCACAACAAGAGAATCCACCTCAGTGAGAAGCCCGCTCACCACGACGAAGAGTAGCCCCCGCTCACCGCAGCTAGAGAAAGCCCGTGCGCAGCAACGAAGACCCAACACAGCCCTAAATAAATTTATAAAATAGGACCTATGAAAACACTTTCTCTATTGGAAATGACCAAATAGGTTTTAGTTTAGTTTAGTTTTGCTAATTTGAGTTTCAAGTGCTTTTTTTTCCCTTTGTGAACCTCTACCACATTCCTACAAAATGCTTAAATGTATGAAATCCCCATTTACTTCTAAGCAGAAAAGGCGTCTTAGATCCTAAAGGTTGGTCAATCAAGTCTGGGACCTAAATTGCAGAGGGGAAGTCTTATAGTTCAAACTGTCATCTTCTATGTCTTGTTCAAAGGCATCTAAAGATCAGGTCCTGGACAATGCTGCCATTCAGTTCTGTGCCCGCAAAGTCTCTGCTGTTTCGGGAGATGTTCGCAAAGCGCTAGATGTTTGCAGGTGAGTTATGGCACTGTTGGCTGCTTTTATTAAAAAAAAAAAATGCTGTTAATTGTCTCATGTAACTCAAGTGAGTGTGGCTTAAGAGGCTCCATTCTGCCACTTTTTACACTCAGAAAGGAAGACTTGTTTCTCAGTGGGGAGCTCTGCATTTCCACCATGTTAATGTCTGAAACATTATCAGTCCATTACCTACAGAGGGAGAAACAAATGAGATGTTGCTGGCACTCCCTGTGGTGATTATAGATTGGTTAATTACATTTGTATTAAAAAAGACTCCAGTTTACTTTTCCATTAGCTGGTCTCAAGCAGGTTTATTTATGGACCTGAACCATCTTTGCCTTTAGACATTTTTTTCCCTTCCTTTGCTTTTGTGAGCACCCCTTCCTCCAGTTGGTGGTCCCCCACAGTTGTACTCCAGACCTCTCTCTCCCTTCCCAACCCCCGGCCCCTCCTGCTGGGGAAAGCCTCTGTGCTGACTGATGAAATTTCTTCCTTCCCAGTAGGGACACTTGGTCCATTAAAATGATACTTGCTGTGTTGGCCCGCTGGTCCAACTTCCCCCTACTGCGATGCAGAAGATCCAGGTCTGGCTTATGGCTTCCTGTGGGCAAAGTACTTTGGAGAGAGCAGTGGGAGAGTCAGCTCTTCCTATTGCTAGATGGTGTCATCCTGGATTTGAAAGTTTCCCCTAGTCAGCGAACTACTTGGGTAAAGACTGCAACTATGAGCAAGAGTCAAGTAGGCCAGTGTGGTTCTAGCCTACACATATCCTGTGCGGAGATAACCGAGGACCCTCCTCTTAGGTCTGGTGCGTATGGGCGGTACTGGCTCTCTTAGTCAAGCACCCACACTACGTGTCCTCTCTCCCATCCATGACAGGTTTTCCTTGTTCAAAATGTTATCATTGGCTCAGTGTACGATGACTTACTTGGCCTCTGTAATAGGAAACCATGTAGTGTTGAAGTTTCTCAGATTCCCTGGTCCATGAATTATTTCAAGGCAATTAAGTCCCCTGGAGCTGAGACATAACCCAGTTTTGTCTGGGGGCTTTAAAGTTATAAGACATGTTGCTTTTTGTTAATGTGCCTGTTTTTGAGCTTTGGTGGTTTGGTGTGGTGTTTGGTTTGGCTCAGCCTAAATTAATTTTAGAAATATTTTTTTTTACAGGAGAGCTATTGAAATTGTAGAGTCAGATGTCAAAAGCCAGACTGTCCTCAAACCACTGTCTGAATGTGAGTAGTTTATCTCCTTTTTGTCTTCCTTTATAATTGGAAGCTTAACTTCTCTGAGGAAAGAGAGAGCTGAAATGAGCATAGTTAAATCCACAGTTAAATCCACACTCACCCATTTGTGTACGGGTGTCGTGTTTTTCATCAATTTCATCCACTTTATTTCCATCTTGCCTGCCAGTGCTATAATCCATGTGTTACTGGAAATGAGTTCTCCAGGGTGTTACATGAATGGTTGGGACAGAGTCAGTTTTCTTTCCAAGCTCTAGGAATGAAAACTAGACAGTAAGGTTGGATCAGCTTCTCTCTGGGTACTTACGTTGAGTGCACTTTACGTCTCAACATAGGTGAAAGCAAAGCCTGGGAAGTAAGAGAGTCAGACAGGAAAGAATTGTGTTCAACTTGAGATATCACAAGCCTTTAAACAAGTCTAGGAGGGTGGAGGTACAAAGATAGTATTGCTATGGTAAACTGCAGCCGTTTACAAAAATGACAAAATTAATTTTCCTTTCCTTCAACCTTGTTCTCTTAGCTATGGCAGATGTAAAATGTCCATGAACTACATATCTTGTGTTTAATATCCACTCTTAATCTTTAGAAACAGGACAGTCTGATTTGATTGTTTCTTCCTTCACTCCTGCACTGGTTGAGTGTTACTAAAATTGTTTCTAGCACCATAGTTCCACAGAAAACTCTTTTTTTTATTAACTTGTTGAAAGAAAATTAATAAAAGTATTTCAGAATTAGCCAAACTTAGTGCTTAGACTGATAGGTAATATTTGCCAATGCATAGACTAGATACTGGTTTCTCTTCAACTTTTCACATTATTCCCTTTTTTCCCTTACCAATAACATTTAGGCTTATCAGTGGACCCTGTGAGCACCGCCTACACACATACAACTAAAAGGGGTTGTGAATTCCTGTCATAAATTATTAATCTAATTCCTGTCTTTTGACCTCTGGTAGGTGTGGTTAGCTTTTTACAGGCTCCGGACGCGCAGGCCCAGCGGCCATGGCTCATGGGCCTAGCCGCTCTGCGGCACGCGGGATCCTCCCAGACCGGGGCACGAACCCGTGTCCCCTGCATCGGCAGGCGGACTCAACTACTGAGCCACCAGGGAAGTCCCGGTGTGGTTAGCTTTTAATGGCTCTAGAAAGCTATAGGGAGACTGACTTGAAATAAATATAAGAGGACACTCTCCAATAAATAGCACTAACTGGGCTTTGACACAGTGTGGGTACACCAGTGTTGAAGATACTCAGACACAAGCTGGATAGGTGACCACTTTTTTTTTTTTTTTTTTTTGCTGTACGCGGGCCTCTCACTGCTGTGGCCTCTCCCGTTGCGGAGCACAGGCTCAGCGGCCATGGCTCACGGGCCCAGCTGCTCCGCGGCATGTGGGATCTTCCCGGACCGGGGCATGAACCCGCGTCCCCTGCATCAGCAGGCGGACTCTCAACCACTGCGCCACCAGGGAAGCCCAGTGACCACTTTTTGGGATTGTTTTGAAGAGACTCAGCTGTTGTTAGGGAGCGAGACTAGACCTCTAAATTCCTCTCAACTTTAAGATTCTGCTTGTTTGATCGCTGATCTCCAGTTTCTCCATGATGATTAGTCCTCGGTAGCATCCCATTTGTGATCATGAAATAGAAGCAAACTCTTGTGAGACAACTGACCTGGTCTCAGGAATTAACCTTAGGCAAAGGTTGTTACAGAGCAAATCGCTCCCCTGTCTTGCGATTCCTGCGTCCAAACAATGAGGCCACAATCCTCCGAAGCTTGTTGGCAGTTTCCCAACCTCCAGACTCTGAGATGGTGCTATCTGCTAAGATATCCAGTGACATTTTCTCAAGTGTTGCTCTCCTGGAGATCAGCTTGGGCAAATGAACCCAACCTCAGAGGTCATTTGGGGAGGCTATCTAGAGGACTTAGGTAGGATTGTCCACGTTTAGCCACTCTTTTTTTGATGTGGACCATTTTTAAAGTCTTTATTGAATTTGTTACAATATTGCTTCTGTTTTATGTTTTGGTTTTTTGGCCGTGAGGCCTGTGGGATCTTAGTTCCCCAACCAGGGATCGAACACGCACCCCCTGCATTGGAAGGTGAAGTCTTAACCACTGGACCGCCAGGGAAGTCCCCTAGCCACTCATTTGATTTGAAATATTAGGTAATTTTTTGAGCCTTTAAAAATGACCAGGGACTTCCCTGGTGGCACAGTGGTTAAGCATCTGCCTGCCAATGCAGGGGACACAGGTTCGAGTCCTGGCCCGGGAAGGATCCCACATGCCGCGGAGCAACTAAGCCTGTGCACCACAACTACTGAGCCTGTACTCTAGAGCCCACGAGCCACAACTCTGGAAACCGGTGTGCCTAGAGCCCGTGCTCTGCAATAAGAGAAGCCACCGCAATGAGAGACGCCCGCCCCACAACAAAGAGTAGCCCGTGCTCGCCGCAACGAGAAAAATCCTGCTCGCAGCAACAAAGACCCAACGCAGCCAAAAATAAATAAATGAATTAAAAAAAAAAAAAAAAAGACCAGGCCCAGCCATCTTTGTTTCAAGGTTCTATCCTTTGCCTTTGAGATATTAGGAACCTTCCAAGCAAGGCTGAGTACATTGGTTCTCTGTCTGGTCCTTATTCTTTCACGAGGTGGATTTTGTCTCTCTGACATTAAATTGCACTCTACAGGATAAAATAGCTCACTGTTCTGCCCAGAAGAAGGATAACTGTACTTTCCAAGTCATGTCACACTTTGGCATCTTTCTAAGGATCACATTTTGTCTCATCCTTTGGCTTCTAGTTACAGAATTGGAACTTCTGCTTTGCTCTTGAATTTCCTTCTGTTAAAACTTAATATCATCTGTCTCAATACCCACAATATTTTAAAAATCTAATTAAGCTTGATTTATTTACTCTATAGGTAAATCACCCTCTGAGTCACTGGTTCCCAAGCAGGTTGGTGTTATTCACATATCACAAGTCATTTCGGAAGTTGATGGAAACAGAATGACTTTGAGCCAAGAAGGAGCACAAGATTCCTTCCCTCTTCAGCAGAAGATCTTGGTCTGCTCTTTGCTGCTCTTGACCAGGCAGCTGAAAACCAAAGAGGTCACTCTGGGGAAGGTTAGTTGGGAATCTCAGCAGATGGAGCTGGGGTGGAGATGAGAATCTGCTTTGCAGAGCAGATATTTTCCAAAAGGCCTATCACGCTCCAGCTGATGTGAATTAAAAATGGATTTTAACAGTAAGAATAAGTACTGGTATCATGTAAAAGGCAGCTGACTTTATTTCCCTTGGGTTGTGGTTGAGACTTTACCATTAATCTTCTCCCCTTTATTTCTGCCTCTCCCTATGAAATATATAAAGCCCCTTTCTTGCATTACAGTATCGGTTTTTGGCAGTATCTCCAAAATGCCTTTTCAAGGATTTCATTGAAAAGGGAGAGAATTAGGGTATTCGGATAACTATTTTGCAAACCCAGATTCACATTCTTTTAAAAGATTACAGGGTTACAAGAGATATGACTTTTGGGCTTCCCTGGTGGCACAGTGGTTGAGAGTCCGCCTGCCGATGCAGGGGACACGGGTTTGTGCCCCGGTCTGGGAAGATCCCACATGCCGCGGAGCGGCTGGGCCCGTGAGCCATGGCCGCTGGGACTGCGCGTCCGGAGCCTGTGCTCCACGGCCGGAGAGGCCACAGCAGTGAGAGGCCCGCGTACCGCAAAAAAAAAAAAAAAAAAAAAAAAAAAAGATATGACCTTTAAGCAACATTTGTTCTCCCTTGTTTCCTCTCAGTTATATGAAGCCTATAGTAACGTCTGTCGCAAACAGCAGGTGGCAGCTGTGGACCAGTCAGAGTGTTTGTCACTTTCAGGGCTCTTGGAGGCCAGAGGCATTTTCGGATTAAAGAAAAACAAGGAAAGGCGTTTCGCAAAGGTACAACGAACTGCTTCTTTGTGACATTGCTTTTAACTGTCCTGCTTTGGCGAGCTTATCTTTTGCTAAAGTAAAGATTCAAAAATGACCACAATTAGATAAACAATTTTTTTGTTAGGTAGGGTTTAAGGTGTGTGAAGATAGGGCTGTAGTATGAATGAGATTTTTTATTTTTTCAGGCTATTGCAAAAGCAGTGTTTAACTTGCTTGCCTCTTGTGAGACAAGTTTAATACGGTAGAAGTTTGTGTAATAAAAACTGCTTTTGTGAGTTCTCCACCATGAAAAGTGCTTTTCTCTTTGCAGGTGTCTCTGAAGATTGAAGAGAAGGAAATAGAGCATGCTCTGAAGGACAAAGCTTTAGTTGGAAATATCTTAGCTACTGGATTGCCTTAAATTCTTTTCTTTTACACTAATACTCTGCCTAAAAGTATCTGGCTGGCATTTGGAGAGGGATGGAATCTTCATTTTATTACTTTATATACACTTAGGTCTGAAAGCAAACATGACCTTTTTTACTTAAAACTGATAAAATTTAAGCTATAAATTCGTGAATATTAGCACAGAATTATTTATCTTTGGGTCTTATTATGTTTATGCATTAAAAACTACCAAGTAGACCCTTTTTAATTACATTCACTGCCTCTACCTCTAGTGTGCCTCTAACAACATGCTTGCAAGTATACAGACTTAGGCTGTGGAAAGTTTATATATTTATCTCTGTTTCCTCAAACATTGGTGTATTTTAAAGAATTTTTGGACTAGAGGAAGAAGAATGAAAAAGGGGTTGATCCAGGAAAATCAGCAAGTCCACGTGGAGATCTGGAGGACACTTTGATCAAAGAATGTCTTTCTGTTTGGAGTATACTGTGTTCATGTTGCACATACTTCCACGTTGTGACTTTTTTTTTTTTGTGGTACGCGGGCCTCTCACTGTTGTGGCCTCTCCTGTTGCGGAGCACAGGCTCCGGACGCGCAGGCTCAGCGGCCATGGCTCACGGGCCCAGCTGCTCTGCGGCATGTGGGACCCTCCCAGACCGGGGCACGAACCCGTGTCCCCTGCATCGGCAGGCGGACTCTCAACCACTGCGCCACCAGGAAACCCCCACATTGTGACATGTTAAAGACTCATTGAATGTCTTGGGCACTCCCAAGCTTGTGGAGGTGGTAAGGAGGATGTGACTACAGGCTGTGAATATATTTATTTTCAAGTTGCATTCTTTGTTTTCTTAAGCTGTCACATTTCAGGAGAGCTCAGACTTTCAGAAGGCAATGTGAAAATTGTGAAAATCCTCCCCAAACTGTCCCACTGTCCTGGCTGCCCTCAGATGAAGCCACTTGTTTCAAGATGCCTTCGTCTGGGGTTGGATTTTCAATGACACCTCATTTTCCCAGTCTTCTAGGTAAATGCATCCATACGGTTACTCAAGTCTCCCCTCTCTTCTGGGTTTGGTTTCCAGTGGCATTAAATGGCAATTTGTGACGGGGACGCCAGAGGGCACCATTATAACACTGACTGCCTCGAAAGTGCAGGCATAGGTCTGGGGTAGTTTTGAGAGAAGGGGAAAAGAGAAACTTAAGTTTGCTTCATTTGGGAGGTTGCTGTACTTTTATAACTCGAGCAAATGCTTGGAATGCAAACCATGTGCGCTATGAATGGTCTGAGAGCCAGTGGCCAAGTCTGCTGCTCCCTGAGCTCTTGTGCCTCCTCCCGCCTTCCCAACATGGCTTGGGTTTGAGAACTTGATATGTGTACAAATGATCTGTTGGCCACTGTTTCGTTCATGCTGCCCACTGTATCCTTGCAATGTGATCTGGTCTACAGCAGGTGGTATGGGATAGAAGGGCACACAGAGAGAGCCCTCTGAAATGAACACTACCCACCGGTGTGTGTAGCAG
Source organism: Leucopleurus acutus (assembly GCF_964270905.1). Taxonomy (NCBI): domain Eukaryota; kingdom Metazoa; phylum Chordata; class Mammalia; order Artiodactyla; family Delphinidae; genus Leucopleurus; species Leucopleurus acutus. The sequence continues at coordinate 20,464,447 of NC_139161.1, read as the reverse complement.
CGCATAGTCTATAGACAGGAGTCTGACTGTCTCACCGTCACACTCCTTTACTAGAACATTCATTCCCTCTGAGAGCAATTTGTGAGGGGAGGACACAGTTCTATACCTAGAAGCTTGGAAAGTGTCTGGGGCTATAAGGGTTAACCAGCATAATTGCAGAGATTGTCCGAAGGCTGATGGAAAGCAGAGACTGAATGGGATTGAGAACAGATGCGGGGCTTGATTTAAATTACATTTTATTGGATGCTGCAGCCTTAAGAGACGTGACTGCTTTACAGTTTGTTTCCACACTGTGGGCAGCTGCTGTCTGTTCTGTGTCCACAGTAGGATCCTGCCCAAAAAGGAGCAGCCTCCCCACCTCGTTGTGTTGGAGGCCTGGCGCCTTCCTCTTAACTGCAGGGCTGGAGTCAGGAACATGGCTTGCCTCGCAGTGGGGCTGCTATGCATCCTCCATGGCTCTGAGCCAAGATCGCGTTTGCAGATTCAAAGGGGCCAAATTTCTTTCCCCTCTACCTCCTTTCTCTCCCTTTCCCCTGGTATTTGGAAATCAGGTTTTCTGTGTACTAGTTTGTTAGTTTCCTTTCCTTGCATTCTCCCCACACTGTCAATTTCTAGGTCATTGATGCTCTTAAGACTTCAGCAATTGGAGCAGGGTTGGTTCTGTCAGTGATGCGTGAAGCTGACTTAGAGTCCCTGCTTGGCTTCCGCTGCCCTTGTGGGAGCAACACCTGATGCATGCATGTTTGTCAGCGAGGTCTTCAGTGTGATTCAGACAGCTGGAGCAGACTGAGGGGGAAGAAAGTCCTTTTCTCACTGAAGCTGACAGCTCTGGGAAGGTGGTGGGATTTTTAAGGGGCTGGGCTGAGTCTGTGGTTACTTGTTTTTTGCCAGGAGCATAGGCTGTTTCACAGGGAGTAGTGGCAGAGATGCTGACCTACATTCTTCCTCTTGAAGGTGGTGGGCTGTGTGTCTGTATCCTGGTTTATTTATTTTTCTTCACAGTAGCAGATGAAGTTCCATAGAGTGTTGGTGGGTATTGCCATGGAACGCACACAGACACAATAAAACTGGCATGAGTTTCAACCCCAGAGCTGCAACTGACATTTCTGGCTCAGTGAAGACCTGCCTGTGGCTGGATGACTGGCAAGACAGTGTGAGGTCCAAGCTATCCAGAGATCCAGAAAGTCGGCAGAGCTCTCTTTCTTCCCCTTCATTGCTCCCTGCCTTTATTCAGTGTCCTTTTAAGATGCAGCAATAAGAACTGGGAAGGAGGAAAGAGATACGACTTGGGGCTTTTAAAAAATATCTGTGGAGAGGTTACCTTGACTACTGAGGGAGACCAAAAGAGAGAGCCGAGATGGAGATTTTATTTACATTTGTATCTGTCCCCAGCACTTAGTACAGTGCCTGAGACCTGGGAGGTATTCAATAAACTTGTTGAGTGAACAGATACATGACCAAGTAAGATGCTGCCTCTCCCTCCATCTTGGGGACAGTTCTAATCTGGAGGCAGACATTGCTCGTGCTTTTGCACTGAGGTGGAGAAGGCCATTGTGAAAGAGGGGTGCTCCATCCTACAACATGTGTCAGCACAGCGTTTATCAGCCTCACAGATGCGTTCCAGTGGCTCCCTCTGATGTGGTATTTTGCTTGAGGCAACTTCCATGTTGCTCCCAGAAAGCCTTGGCTTTGGGGAGAGAGTCCACCTACAGGCTGGGAAGAGGGGGTGCCTGTCTGGATGTTCCCTAATGTCCCTAGAGATGGGCCAGAAGCTGTGCCTCTAGTTGGCAAGGTATCAGGGAGGAACCCACCTCTGATGTCCCACTTTTATTTTTTTGCCGTACGCAGGCCTCTCACTGTTGTGGCCTCTCCCGCTCCGGGAGCGCAGGCTCAGCGGCCATGGCTCACGGGCCCAGCCGCTCTGTGGCATGTGGGATCTTCCCGGACCGGGACACGAACCCGCGTCCTCTGCATCGGCAGGCGGACTCTCAACCACTGCGCCACCAGGGAAACCCTCTGATGTCCCACTTTTTAACTTCTGGGGAAAGATGTGATCTCCGGTTCCTCTCGAAAAGATCAGGTGCCCTCGAAGACATTTCTGTCTTAAGCTACGAACAGCAGCAGGTCTCCGTCTCCCAGAAGAGGTGGTTCTGTAGCGGAAGAAGCCTTGCCCTCTGGCCTCCGCTTGATTTCAACCCCAGCCCAAGGCGCTGGCAGGAGAAGCTAATTGGGTGCAAGGGGCCTGGGTGAAGGCTGTCTGAAGACTGGCGAAAGGAGAGAGCCAGCTCTTTTTTAAAAAAGCTCTAATTGAGTTCTGAATCAGCCTGGCTCCCTTTGATCCCTCCTCTGTTTCCCACACTGCCTGAAAGAGCTAGATCAGCACTTTATAACAAGGGTGCGTCTGCTCCCCGCACCCCCACACACCCCCACCCCCACCCTTGTGCTCTCTGCTGCTGCCATCCACTGCTTGTCTCCTTCAGTTAAGATAATGAAGATGCTGAGAGATAAAATGTGTATTTAATAAGGGTGGGGGGAGGGAGGCAGGAAGGGGCAGCTGGGGCCTTCCCTAGTTTGGGGCCCCGCCAAGACTCAAGCTGAAGGCGAAGCCAGAGTAGGACTTGGCCCCAGGGTGTAGGGGTTTCCGGGCCCGATCCCGCTGACTTCACTGCCTGCTGCTTGCCCTAAATTCCCCCACCTCCACCCTCTCAGCCCCACACTCCTTTCTTTCCTCCCTGCTCGCTCCCAGTGGCAAAAAGGGAGTCTTGCTTCAACCTTATTTTCAGCTGGTAGCTTGGCCTTTGGTGCAGTGCCCCCCACCCCAGAGTCAGCTGCAAGGTTGGGCTAGGGCAGCCCCTCCAGCCTGGGCCTGTTGAAGCTGTGGGTTCACAGTATGGGGTGGGGGGGGGGGTGGTGGAAAAGGCTGGAGTTAATGAAGACCAGCTGTAGCCTGGGTTCTGCCCACAGTTAGCTGCAGGCCATCCTTTGGTGGTGGTTGGAGGGATGGAGGTGTGTGACCTCCATCCCTGGGCACAAGGATATCCTGTGGCAGCTGAGGCTTGTGCTGCTCTGTGAGCGTGGCTTTATCCTTAGGTTGTAAGAGAGTAGTCTGTTTCCCTCTTCCTCTACTCCTCCCCTCCCCAAATGACACTCAGCCCTTATTGAGCTTTATAACTGTAGTGGTGGCCCAGCTGAGATTTGAATATCTCCGGGCTCTTCTGTAAACACTCATTAACTGCCTGGGAAGAACCGAGAGCCCTGTTTAACAGCTGGGAGAGAACTGAGGCAGATTAGGGTGAAAGGCTTGACCGGAGCTCACCCCATGGACTCCACCCCGGGGCCCTCCAAACTTCCCGTCCAGCTCCTTTCCCCAGTTCCTGCCTCTTCTAGGAAGAAGCCATGCCCTCTCCCTTCCCTCGACTCTGTCCCTGACTTCCCCTGGCCCTTCACCCCATGACATTTTCCCTGCCCTGGTGCTGGAGATATGTGCAACTCTCCTTGCAAAATGTTCTCCCCCCAGCCCTCTGCAGCTTTCCCTGGCCCACCTGGCCCACCAACCCTGAGTTCTCCCTCTGGAGAAGGTGGGCTATCCTAAACGGGGTCTGTAACCTTGAAGTTGATCTAATTGTGCATAAGAGGCCCTCTGCCCCTCTATATTTATCCTAAGTCGTACCTGGGAAAATATTCTTTCTTTTACATATTCATTCTAGTAAAGTCTCAGGATCCTATTAAGGGCTGGGTAGGGGCCCGAGTTGACCCCTAGGTTCTGCATCCCCTTCGTTCACTGACAATTGCCATTTCTGCTAATGGATGTAACCCAAATTCCCCCAGCCCCACCTGCTTATACTCTCACCTGGCTCTGTATATCGGCACACACTCCCAGATCTAAGGATATAGAACTGCCAGTTTCCAACTGCTATCCAAGTCATACTGCTCTTTTTACTTGCTGGAAATCAGGACTTTTATTTCCCACTTGGCGTGGCCTTCTAGGCAGTTAGGAATAGTTGGGGAGAGAAGGGGAGACTGTGCTCTGTCTAGGAGGGGGAGGGTAGAAGTGAGCTCCCATCCAAAGTGAACTCCCCCTTCCCCAAATTCTCAATAGCCAAGCTACTTGGGAGTGATTAGGAAAGCGATCTTAACCCCAGCTTCAGTCCCAAAGCCCAAATTCATCTGGTCAGGGCAGGCAGAAGAAATGTCTTCTTCTCCTGTCCCATAATATCCTCAGCTAAAATCAGCCATGTGCTGTGTATTTGACACTGGGGACTCTTGCTGTCCCAGCCCATGACTCAGACCTCGTCTTTCTACAGTGAGTTCTTTCTGCCCCATCAATTCAGCTCTGCATCCGCTGACCCAGTCAGGGACGGTGGGAGAGGGTGGGGAGAGCCTCCTGGTTGGAGAGTGGGCTTTAGGACCCAACGGGAACCCATGCCTCTTGCAGCAGCCTAACCCAGAAGCAGGGGGGAATCCTGAATCGAGCTGAGAGGGCTTCCCCAGTTCTCCTGGGAACCCCATCGCCCCCCGCCGGCACGCACCTGAGCAGGTAGGACCACGCACACCCCTTCCCAATTCTCCCTCGGCCGCCTTCCGCCTGGCCTCTCCGCTTCTGATCTGGTCTTTTCCCTCTCGGCAGTTCAGGCTTTCCCCATGCCTCCTCCCCCACTGCTCGCTGTAGTCCAGGGAGGTGGGAGCCTGGGAGCTGAAGGGTGTCTGGAAGCTCAGAGCCCCTACGCCCTCCGGCGCCCTTGCTGCACGCCCCTCGAGGCATTCCCGTTCTCTATCTAAGAATGGCAAGTGGGGGGAAGGTCTGCCCGGGCCCCAGCCCCTGCACCCTCCTTTGCAGTATTGCCTAATCCCCCTTCCCCCACCTCACCTCGACGGGAGAATTGGCAGAGCTGGGGTAACAGAGAGCCGGACAGGGAGCCGGACGGGGACCCGAGACTCCCTAGGAGATTTCTCTCTTGCTTCCTCTCTGCCCCCACAGCCCTAAGAGCTCAGGACTTTGCCCCCCACTCCCTACTCACCTTGTAGAACCAGTGCCCCCTTCCAGGCTCATTGCACATTTGAGTGGCCAAAGGCTTTGCTGGAGGGTAGTGGAGGTTGTGAACAATTCTGTGTGTGTGTGTGTGTGTGTGTGTGTGTGTGTGTGTGTGTGTGTGTGTGTGGCCTTTTTCTCTGGGGAAAGTTCTTTCAGGTTAAAGAGCTGTCTTTCCCATCCCTGCCAACACCTCAACACCTATGAAAAGCGCCCCCCCCACTGTGTGTGTGTGTGTGTGTGTGTGTGTACCATATGGTTGTAAGATCTATAATCTTAGGATGGAGGTGACTGGGTGCCTTGAGACATCCCAGAGTGTGGCCCAGGCCAGAACAGACTCAGCCCAGATGGCTGGGGAAGGGGGTGTGGACCAGATCAGGGAGGCCGCCCAGCCATGCCAGCTCCCTGGGCTCCTTGGCTTTCAGAGCTCAGGCTCCTGGTGTTACCCCAAAGCTTCTGCCCTCCTGCAGGCTCTCTGGGAGAGGGCTGGATGATAGCTACTGTTTACAGTGACTTGTTTGTCCCTCTCATTGGGGGCTGAGAGGCCTTGTTCTCTGAAGATCTAGGGCATCTCCTTCTGGCTTGGTGGGTTTGCAGGAGGGGTGTATGGCTTGTCGGGGTAACCGTGTTTGTAAGTGTGGGTGTCGCCTCTGGGCGTAGCAGACTGGGGTGGGGAGCAATGGAAGAGATGGGTCACGTTTTGAGGGAACCCCTCTAGCTCTCTGTGTGGTAGGTGAGTGGCACATCCCTATCTGGTAACTCTGTCTGGGTGTGGGGTGTGTTCTGTATCCCTCCATGACTCCCCAGATCCCCGAAGGGTTGGTTTTAGAGGAAAACTTGGATAATAGTGTGACTTCATTCTGCTCTTGACCCAGGAAGGAAAGTAAATTCTGAGTGTGAGGTGTGAGCGGTGCACTGAGAATCAGGCCTGAATGTGAGACTCAGCTTGCTCTTTTAACTATGTGCATTCATACAGCTCTCTAAGCCTCTGGTTTCTTCATTTATAAAAATGGCTATAGTAACAAGACCTGCTTGCCTAATAGAGATACGGCCATAAAGACCTCATAAAGCAATGTATCCTACAGCCCAGTGCAAATGGTAGTAATGGCGCCGGCGGGGGGGGGGGGGGGGGCGGGGGGGTTTCTAGGATGGGATTCTCTTTCTAATCTAGGTCATCTCTCCGTCTTCAGCTCCCTTCCCCCATCCTTGCCCATCTGGGGGATGGAGGAAGCAGACAGGCTTTTTGCCCCAGGGGCTGCAGAATTCCCCTAATATAGGTTGTAGCTGGCCCCCAGCTCTTTTCCTCTGGGGCTCTACACCTTCTCCCCTGAGCCCCATCTCCACCTTCCTCCTGTCATTCCTGTTCAGCGTCCTTGTGCCTGTCTCTCCCCTGCCCAGTGGCCTCCTTGTCCGGCTCACTGGGCAGGAGCCCTAATCGGATTCGACAGCTGAGATATGTGTGGCGGCTGAGAGCAGGCAGGAGGGAAGCCAGTGGGAGGATGGTATGAGGGCTGCCCCTGGCACTGCCCAGGCCTCCTAGGCACCACCTTGGGCCTGCTGACTCCTGGCTTGGCTTGGCCCCAGGGAAGGGGTGCCAGGGGAAGCTCAGGAACAAACAGGCTGGGGTCTGGAGATAGGGGAACTGGAGAGCACACCTAGGACCCCAGGACCTCTTTGATATTTAGTGCCCTTAACCTCAGCATTTCGGACTTTGACCGGGAGGAGAGGAGAGTAGGTGAGAGACCGGCTGGCCCGGCCCCCTGCCCATCCCCAGGGCTCTGCTTTCTTCTCTCTTCTTGTTCAGAAATGTGTTTGCTTGCCCCATCCAGCCCCTCTGGCCAGTTCCTCCTTAAGGGCCACATCTGGGAGCTGCTGGGGCACCATGTGTCTGCCTCACTCTGGGCTGTTTCCTCCACTCCAAGGTATTTCTCTCATTCACTCTCTGGGCCGGGCGCCAGGACTCCTGGGTTTCCCGCCTGCCTCATGGTGCAGGGCTGCTCTGCAGGCCTCCAGAGAATCGCTAAGCTGGTTTCCTTCCTCCTGCGTGGGGAGGGCCTTCTCCCAGGGCTGGGAGGTGTCAGAAATCCCAGATGGGTTAGGGGTGGGGGCACTGTAGCCCCTGGTGCCCCAGCACCCCGGCCCCTCCCTCCTAACCTCTGACTCAGCTTCAGCGCAGCATCTGCCCAGCCTGGCAGGCATGGCCTCTTCTTGCCTCCAGGCTTCCATCTTTCTGTGTGGGAGCCAAGATCTAGCCTCTTGAGCTTTTTACCCATGGTATCTGGGGGGGGGCGGGGGGCTACCGAAACCCCTCTGTCTGCACCCACACGTTTGGGGGGGCAGGGGATTAGTGTAATTGAGGCTGGGGCACTATTTTGTCTTCCTTCCAGCTGGGCCAGGATGAAGAAAACCAGCACAAACTTCCCCACACCAATTCCCTCTGCCCTCAAAAGACCAGTCAGTGGAGCCAGGCCCTGCCCTTTCGGTGCCCACAATGTGGTTGGCACTGATTTTTCAGAAATTGGGAAGGTTTCCCTCTAGACCGCTGGCCTCCTCTCTCCTCCTCCCGTGGGGTAAGGACAGCTCTCTGATTGTAGGCACTTCTGGGCAGGCCTCCCCCTAGAGAAGGGGTGTGGGATGCCCTCGAGATGGCCAAGTTGGCACTAGCCCCAGGCTGGAGGGCTGGACCTGATTTGGGGCTGGGAGTTTGTGGGGGAGAGCAGGACATGGGCCTCCCTGCCCCCCTCATTTCCTGCTCTTTGGGCAGCTGTGGGCGAGAAAGGCTGCAGGGACTATTTTTAGTTGGTCTGTCCCCTGGCAGGAGGGACGTGCAGAAAAGCACGGGGCAGGCAGAGGGGCTGGCCAAGGTGAGGGTAAGCAGGCGGGTGGGGGAGTGAGGCAGGGCCAGAGGGGCAGCAGACAGAGCAAGGATGCGTGGCGGGCAGGGGTAGAACCTTGAGACGGGGAGAGGGTCCTGACCTGGTAGATGGGCTGGACTGGGCTCTCTCTGTCCAAATAGACTCAGAACCAGAGGGGCTTTAGAGGTGCCTGGACCATCCCTCCCCCTTACAGAGGGCAAGACTGAGGGCATGTGACTTGCCCTAGGACCTTCAACCAGTCGTTGGCTGCACTGGAACCCCAGCCCAGGCCCCTTGCACTGTTTGTTTTTCTCTTGTCATGGTCTCTCCCCCGACCTGGCTGTGCTCCCTCCCCTCCTGCAGCAAGGGCTGAGTTCCTGGTTTGTTTCCTTCTCTGCTTGTTTACACAGGGTCTCCCGTAAACCCCAGCTGGGTGTGTTTGTAAGTCTCCACCATGTGGAGAGAGTCTGTGTCCAGGCTGGAAGGAGGTCAGGGCTGGGGTTTGTTTAGGTGGCCTGTGGCCACAGATGTGAATCAAGGTGCTGGGCAGGTTCCAAAAGTCTCACAGGCTGGCGAGCCGGGAGCTTGGAGACCCCTTTGAGAAGGGGCATCTCGGTCTAACTCCATTTTAGAGACCCAGAGAGGGCTGGGGGTTGTGCCTACAGTCCCAGGATGAGTTAGGGACAGACCAAGGGCTAGGATGCAGCTTTCCAGACTCTCCAGAGCCTTTTGTGAGTGCCCATCCTGCCGTGCCTAGGTCAAGGTGGTTGTTTGCCAATCCCCCTCAACCAGGAAGGGGGTAGGCATGGGGAGATTGCTGTTGGCTTCTGATCACAGTCAGAAGTGAGCCCTTCTGAGGCCTAGAGGCAGAGGCAGCTGGTTGGAGGTGCAGGGTAAGAAAGTTCAGTGCGGAAACGTGGTTCCTCAGAATTCAGCCTCATCCCCAGGGCCACCATGTTGCACAGCTGCAGGGGGCGCCATTCCATAGACCAGGGTATGAATGGCACCCTCTCTCTCCAGTTGTTCAGAGCCCTGCCTGTGTAGCCGCTGATGGTGCTGCTGTCCCCCACCTTCTTTCTTTGAATCAGCTTCAGATGCTGCTGGAAGGAGGTGTCCCAGACAGGCTTGAATCCAACTCCCCACCCTCCCTCCTGCCACTCAATGGCTCCTAGTCCCCTGCCACGGTCTCAGTGGGCCACAGATTGGGTGCAGGGGCCCCTCCCCCCTCTCCGCTCAGTTTCTATGTCTCTGGGGGGCTTACTTATCATTCCCCCCCGCCCCGCATCAGGCAGGCTGCAGTGTATGAGAAATCAATAGTGCAAATGGATTGAGGTTGTTCAGCCGGTCGGCTCCTCTTGAGCCCCATCAACTCTCCCAGGACTTGGGGAGTTACTCAGTCCACTTCTGGCTCAACATACGCAGAGATACACACACCTAGTGGTTGTAGCCTGGGCACTGAGCACGGGAATTATTCTTTCTGTCCATCGCTGTCTTCTCTCTCATTCTCTCTCTCTCCCTCTCTCTCATATACTGGGCTGGTCTTAGCATGACAAATACCCTTGAACATTTATTGTTTTCTAGCTTGGGTGGAGTCCACTGCCAGCCAGAGGTGGGAGGGGAGCAGGTGGGTGAGGCAGGCTGTGCCCAGGGAGGAGGACGAGCTGGGGAAGGGATTGGGTGGCAGCCCACCCCATCAGCCTCTGGTAACTCGATCCCTGCACCCCACCCTCCCGATTCCCCTCCTGCTGAACAACTTCAGCAGCTGCTGGCAGAAGCAGGGCTGGCAGAAGTGTGTATGAGTGCATGTGTGTATTTGGGGGGGGGGGCGGGTGGTGGTGAGAGGGGCTGTGGCGGCAGGAGGTGTTGCCAAGACATGTTAAAGGAGACTCACAGCCTGGGTACAACTTGGGTGGCAGGCGGAGGCGGGGCTGGGAGAGTGGGTGGTGAGTGATGGGCAAAGGGCAGGCTTCAGGGGAGAGGCAGGGCAGCCCAGGGGGTCTCACAAAACTTGTCTGCACTGGAGCAGGGCCTGGCGTGGTGGGGGTGAGCAGTGGGGAGGGGGCAGGGGTGGGTAAAGCCATGGCTTGCCCCAAGATGCCTGTAATGCACATAACCATGGAGGACACAGCCTGCCCCTGTCCCCAGTCCCTGGGCTGTTCCTGCTGGATATCACAGTCTCGGTGACTAAGTCACTTCTGTCCTGGGGCTGGCAAGGTGCCAGGCTCAGCTCTTCTCGGTAGGTGAGTCACTGCCCTGGCATCTCCCCCGGATGCAGCTGAGTCACTGGCCGTGCCTGCTGGGCAGGTGGGCATCGTGCTTGCGGGTGGGGTTGGGGACTATGTGTGGAGCCCCCAGCATCTTCTCTGATCTCTCTCTGGCATGCCCTGGCCCCACCCACAACTCTGCAGAGCCAGGCAAGGCTGGTGTTTCTTCCATATGCTCTGCTGAGAGGGTAAAGGAAGAGGGAGCAGGGTACCGCATGGAAATGTATTTCGTTCAGAGTAAATGGGAGGGCGTGTGCGGAGGGGATTGTGGGTTTGAATCTTAGGTCTGCCATCGACAAGCTGTATGACCTTGAGCAAGGCAATTCCCTGGTGGAGCCTCAGTTTCCTCATCTGTACAATGGAAACAGGAGCCCTGCCCTAGATGACCCTCCAGGACCGTGAGAATCAGATGTGCGGAGCCATGAGGGGGCTTTGGGGATGAGCTGGGTGGCTGCAGAGGGGGAGAGGAGTCTGTTGGGGTCGGTTCGGGTTCCAGCAGACACCTCCACCCCACTTGCATCCAGATGGTCAAAGTTTCCCATCCTCTGTTCCGATGATTACCAATGATGCAGGAGTTCCCCACAGGCCATGAAAGGGAGGCCTTGTTTTGGGGGAAGTGTGGGCTCTCCCGGGGTGTTTCACAGCTGTTTTGTATCTCCTTTGTCTGTGTGGGGGGCCTGTCACCGGGCCTGCACCTATCAGGGCTCTCTCAGATTTCCCCTAGTGGGAAGAGGGATCCCTGTCTTGGGCAGCCAGCTGCTCAGGCTCCTCCCCCAGCCCATCTCCTTCTGCCTGCAGCAGGGGAAGGGTAGGCCCCAAGAAGGAGTGTCTTTTTCAAGGAGTGAGGAGCACCTGGGACTGTGGCTTTTCTCCCTCTGCCAGTCTCCTGCTGCCTCCTTCTCCCTCCTGCATGAGGGTCCCTGGAGGGTGGGGGGGGTGGGGACACTGGAGTGGGCCCAGCACAGCTGGAGCTCAGCTGGGCAGGGAGGGAGTGCCCTCAAGGTGTGCCGGCTGTATGCTTGTATACCTGGGTGCGGATCTTCTGTGCGTGAGCAACTGCCCCCTGTGGGGAGCAGGTTTGTGGGCGCATGAATTTCTTCCCTCATGTGCCTGAGGGTCTACTGCTGTCCAGGAGTGTGCCGCACCCGCACCCTCTGCTTCGGGACCTTGTGCATACGCACAGATGCCTGTCTTGTATGTGCTTGTTCTGTGTGCATACATGTGCATACATATGTGCATACAGGTGTGCTCTGAATGTGCACGTGCGTGTGCACATATGCGTGTCCTGGGTGTGCATTTGCACACCTGCATCTCCGTGTGCGCGAGCGTACCTGACCCTGTGTGCTGGCAGGTGTACATGAAGGCCACCCTTCGTGGGAGGCAGTATACCTGTGTTTGTGCACACTTGTATTTCTGTGTCTGTGATCCTTCCCCTCTAGCCTCCGCGGGAAGGAAGACTGGTAGAATGTAGGCCAGGAGGAGCCTGTGCGGGCTTGGGGGTTGGCTAGCACTAAGTCCCCTCCCAGGCTGGTCCCTCATCGGGGCGGCGCCCCCTGCTGCTGGCTGGACTCAAGCTAGAACGCCTTTGGTGGGGGGGGGGGGAGCTGGGGGGGAAGGGGTTAAGCGTCGGCGTCCACATCTGGGAGCCATTGGCGCATTCCTGCCTGCTGAGCGCATGTTTGCGGATGGATCTGGACGGGACAGGGTGGGAGGGGCTGGGCGGGCGGTTCGCACCGGCGGACGGAAATCCAGACGGGTGCGGGAGACGGCCAGGCCCAGCAGGCGGGAAGGGGCCTGGGGAAGCGTTGCCCGGACGCTCTCCCCCTGTGCCGCCGGACCTCAGGGCACAGCGTCCCGCCGACCCTGCTTGTCCTATCTCACCCAGGCTGGGGCCCCAAAGCTGGAGAGAGACAATCAGATACCTCGGTCCTAGACCCGGCTGTGCAACCGGTGCCAGGGTGATCGGGGACTAAACCCGTGTCCACTCCCAGCCTGCGGTTCCTTGTCTATAAAGCGGGGGCCGTCGGGCCGGTGGGTTTGAGAGCTCAGCCAGCCGGGTCAGGGGTGGAGGCCTGGGAGTGTGGCACTTCCCCTTCCAGTGGGAAGTCCTGTGGGGTTACTTGTGGCTACTTCTCTGACCGGGGACGGGGAGGGGGGTGTTCCCTATTGATTCCTCTTTCTCTCCCCCAGTGGACTGCTAGAGGTGGGGAGATGGTCCTCCCAAACGGAGCAGCAGGCTGGGAGGGGGCTTGTGGCTGTGTTGGGGATTGGGGTCTCTGCAGAGGGAGAGTAATTCAGATCCTGCCCCGCTGGAACAAGAATGCGAGCTTTCCTGGCTCCTCCAGCCTGGGCCAGGAGAAAGAAGCTTTGGGTCTGAGAGTCCCGTAGCATGTAGGGGTGCTCCTGGGCGCCCCCTACTCGGCTCTTGGAAGATCACAAGAGCCGCTGTCCTTTTTGGGGGAGGGTTCTGGGGTTTGCTGAAGGGTTGGGTTGGGCCAGAGTTCCTCCGACCCACTTGAGCTGGAAACGTGTTTGGGGGAGACGAGGTGAGCAGGTGTACTTGAGGGCGGTCTATCTGCTTTTGCACTCCTTTTTTGCCAGTGAGAAAATTAGGATTTAGAGAGAGGAAGCGACTTGCTCAAGGTCACACAGCTCTCATTTTCAAGGGGTTGCTGGAGGAGGATTATAATTATGGGAGTCAGGGGCTTGACAGATAGGGCCGGAGTCACTGTATTCGCTTCCATATTACGTCGCAGTCCCTCAAACCCGGGTTTAGGTGTGAGGGTTGTGTGCGTATGATCCTTGCCCCTGTGAGTGTGGGTGTGTCGTTGGAGTGAAGGGAGTGTGATACCGCACACTGCAGTCCTTTCTCTACCGAGCCCTCCTTCCATTTTTTGCGCAGAACTCCCCCTTCTCGCTCTGAATGTCTCCTTTTGGGGCAGAGGGAGGGATTCTCCCAGATTCCCACGGTCCAGCCTTCTGCTAGGCGCGGCTCCTTTAAGACTCGCCCTTTCCCGGGTCTGTTAAGGGGAGGGGGGGCGTGATACTGTGGGCCCGCCCCTGGTTTCTGATTGGTCGGAGGGCGGACGGGGGCGGGCCCGAGGGTGAGGGCCTCCCCGCTGCTTGGTACCCTCCGCCCCCCGGTCTGGGGCTCCGGGTAAAGTTTCAGCCTCCGCACGTGACTCGCCATGGCCGCTGCTTTCGCCCCGCGCCCCTGAGCCGCGGCCCCCCAAACCGCTCCTCTCCCTGGACCCCGCAACCCCTGACGCCGAACGGCTCCAAGGCTCAGGGTCAGGGCAGACGCCGTGCTCGCGGGCGACCCGGACGGATTGCTTCCCCCCACTGCGAGGTAACCTCTCCCCCGGGGATTTTAGAGCGACTCCGGCTCCCGCAGGCATCGCGGCCCCTTGGCCTGCTCCTGAGAGGACCCGTGGGCGGGGACCCGGTGCCGGGCGGGTTCCGACGGGAACCTGGGGTTTCCTAGGCTTCCCAACCCCGCGCCACCGTGCTCAGGGTGGGGGAGCCCCGTCTGTCTGCGCCCGTGTCTTCGCGCGAAGCCGTGAGGCGTCTGGGGCCGTCTGCCGCGCGTGTCTCCGGCGCCCGAGCTGTGGCAGAACCGCCGCTGGGAACTCCTGCTCTCTCTCACTTTTCTCCTCACAAACAAGCAAAACAAAAAGACTTTCAAACCTGTTTGGGGAGAGATCGGATGCCCAACGGACTAGCCCCCTCCTTCTTTCCCTCCTGTTATCTGAGCCGCCCTGTGGTTTGGGGAGAATCAGCCCGGGGGCCCACCCCCACCAGAGGCAGCCGGTTGGGGGGCGGGGCCCATTCAGCTGGTGTCCCCCGTGGAGCACGGGGAGCCGTCAGATTGGGGACGGGAGCCAGTGCAGCCAGGGAGGGATGTCTCTGGGTCGGGTGGCACCATGGAGTCATGGAAGCTTTTGCGGGTGTAGGGAGGAAGGAATAGATTGGTCGTCTTTGCTCTGCTGAGGGTGTCTGGGACCTGGTGCCACCCAGAAGGCGGGGAAGCTGCTAGCCAGATGTGTATGTGGGAGGGGGGCGCTGGAAAATCTGCTTGGCAATGCCCCTTCTCCTCTCTGGACATTGCCCTATTGTCAGGCTACGTGAGAAGGCCAGGCCTCCAGTGTGCTAGGCTGGGGATGGGGACTAACTCATGTGGAAATCAGATAAGAAAAGCCCCCCGGTCTTGGAGACGCTTTTCCACCATTCATCCTACCTTGGATAGGTTGCCCACGTGCTGGCATGGAGGGGTACCCTTGGCCCCCACTAGTGCCAGCTCCCTCTTCTGCAACCAGATTGCCTTCTACCTGCGAGATGAGTGCACGTGTGTGTGTGTGTGTGTGTGTGTGTGTGTGTGTGTGTGTGTTTTCAGAGGAACACTCCCCCACTCCCCCACCCCGTGCTGCTTACCCCCAACCCTCACTTCCGCTCCTAACTGCCATTCCTCCTCCAGTTTCCTGGTTAGGAGATTCAGGGATATCTCTTGTCCCTTCCCTGGCTGCAGTGGTCATAGGGCAGGGTTCTGGGGAAGTGGTTCAGTAAGGTTGCCAGGTCTCGCTAGGAAACGGGCTCAAGCCCCAAACTCTCTTCCAGGGCTTGTGCTTGATGGGGAGGCTGGGCTGGGGAAGCCCCAGGGTGCCGTGGGGGGTGGTTTGGAGCCTTGGGGCTTCCCCTGTGAGAGGTGGAGATGAGTCTGGGGGAGGGAATAAGAGAAAGGGTATTTGGACCTGGAGGAAGAAGAGGGGTAGTTGTGGAATCAGGGAGTTTGTGGCTATGAAAGATGTTGGTGCAGTGGGAGGGGCTAGGACGTCAGTTCTGCCTGGGAGTCTGGGCCATGTCAGTCCTGAGACAGAGCGGTCACTAGGGTCAGACTGGAGTTGACCCTTGGGAGCTGAGGATCTTGGATTTGGAGGGTGTGAATGAGTGTGCATGTGGTGGTCACCTCAGGACTTTCCCGGCCAGACTGATGAGGGCAGTGCAGATGCAGTGGCAGTTCTGAGAAGACCCTGGGCTTGGAACCGCTTAATCCCGGCCACCTCCTCTTATAGTCCCCAAATCCCCATCCTTCAGGTTGACCCTAAATGCCCCTGCTACCACTCTGGGAAATCTCTCTGGTCCCCCTCCACCTCCCAGCCATGTGGCAGCCTGGCAGGAAGCTAGCTGCGGGCAGCCCCATCCTGATCACCCCCATGCCGCCCTGCTGGGCATAGTCACCCACATGTACCATGACGTGGTTCCTGCCACCATGTCTATTGTGGGGGGAAAGGGCATTGTCTGAGTGGCCCTTAAGGTCTGTTTTGGGGGTACTGACCCAGACTCCAGTTAATTAGCTCCCCTTCCCCTAAATCATTTGGTCTTGAAAGCTGGCTCTGCCCTCTGGGAACCCCTCCACCCCCACCCCTGCGCCACTCCTTGCTCAGACTTGAGGGTATTAGGTGGGTTGTCCTCAGAACTATGTGACAGGGTGGGGCCTGCCCCCAGATAAAACCTCAGTGCCCCATTCCCTGTCCTCTGGGTGGCAGGGGCAGGGCAGGACCCAGACTGTGCTGTACGGGTGGGTGTGTTTGGGACTCTGTGGGGTCCATTTAGGAGCTCTGTCTGGGTTTGGGGGTGATGGGCATCTGGGGAAGGTAATCCTATCCCTGTGATGAGTAAATGGGGTAATCTCCACTCGCCCAGCACCCCACACCCTTTCTAGTGGTGGTGGTTTGGGGAGTGTGGGAAGCTGGCAGGGCTCCTGGCAAGATGGCCAGGGTTGTCTTGACTTACTGGGTTTTGGGAAAGGAGTGTGGCAACTGATACCCCAGTTCCCAGGGCTTTGGCTCCATGTCCTCTCTGACGCCTGCTGTCTTTCCTCCCTCTGTTCCCCTTTCCACCCTCTGGCTGCTGTACGGAGCCCACAGGGTTTGTGGGGGGATGTGGGGTGGGAGCGAAGGCCTGGCTCTCCGTGTGTGTCCAGGGAGTGTTCTGGGGATGGGCAGGATTGGCTGAGGGAGTCTGGGTGTCCCTGCAGAGTGGGCGGCACTCAGGGACCAGGCCCAGAGTGTGAGAATGTGTCGGTGTCAGTGTGTCTGTCCTGTCTGGCTTGGGCGTGGGCGTCTCTTGCTTCGTCTGGATCTTGCCTCCCGCTCCAGTCCCCGCCCCCCCTCCCTCTCAGCTGGGACCGCCTGCTTGCTCTCTCTCTCTCTGCAACTGGAGCCTCCCTTGCCTGTTCCTGGAATTTGGAGAGGAGGAGGAGGAAGAGGCAGGCAGACAGACCTCCCACACTCTAGCCCGCCCGGCCTGGCATCGTGGGGAAATGAAATAGGTGCGGTGGAACTAAGGTTTCCCTGCCTTCCCCAGACCCTCCAACACACATCACAGAGTCCAGGGGGCCAGGTCTTACAGAAGGGGCCTGGGCTGCCCCCTCCCCACCAGGCAGCAGTGCCTCCTTCTTTTACCCAGCATCCTGCTGGCCAGGGCCCCTGCCTGGACCTCAGGCACCACTGTCAGCCTGGGGAGCGGGTGGGGGATTAGACTGCTGCCAGCCTGGCCAGCACCTGTTGCCAACCCCCAGCCCTGTAACTGGAGCAGGCCAGGGAGGGGGGCTGCAAAATGACAGGTGGAATTTCTGCAACCAGGCAACCCCCCACCCACTGGATATGCCTTTCCCTTCCGGCCCCGGAACAAGGAAAGCCTACCCCCCCCACCAAGTGTCAACCTGATCTGGTGGGTGATGTCCCTGTCCTGCCTGTGGGGGTTATAGGGCCCAGGACATGGGCAAGGGGATGAGTTTATTGCTGCTTGCCCGATGACCGCCAGCCGCATCGCTGGCTCGCTGGCTGCAGGGCTGGGCTGCCCTTGTCGTGTTTTCTGAGCTCGGCTGCTCTGGCTGGGCTGGGGGGTATGGGGGTGTGTGGATGGGGGTGGTTCTCTGTTAATGTTTTAATTGCATAAAAACTGGGAGCTCAGCTCCGGGCCAGTGGGGAGTCTGGGTCTGGCTAGCCGCCCGGTTTGGGCTAAATATAGTCTGGGACATCTGCAGAGAAGGGGAGGGGGGTGGCGGGAGGTTCCATTCCCCCCGCCTCCGGCCAAGGTGCCCTCGTCTGGGCGAGCACCTTGGAGCAGGGAGGGGGATTCCTCAGCAGGAAAGGCAGGGGAGAGGCGGTGGGGGCTGGGCACTATTGAGACCTCGCCTGCCTGGAAGCCAGGAGACGCCTGAGCTGAACCCGGAGGCTCAGGAACTGGGCTGGAGTGGGGCGCGCCGGGGCGGATCCAGTGGCCCTGCTCGATTTTTCCCAGAGCTGCCTGAGGTCAGGCAGTCTCTGTGTGTCACTGCGCCCCGGTGGTGTGCCACCGTGACCCACTCGCTCTATGTGTGCCTGTGTGTACACACCTACCTTGGAGTAGCTCCCTCCCGGCTCCTCCCCTGGAGCATCTGTCCCCTGGGTCCTACCGCAGGTCCCCAGCCTTCCTTCCTTGTGTCCCTCGCCCCACAGTAAACCTTCAGCCCAGGAATCGAGACTTGAGAAGGGGAAGCTGCGGTGGGGAGTTCTCTGATCTCCAGTCACGGCAGGAAGTGGAAGGGAGGGGGACCCAAAGGGGAGAACCGTGAGTGGCAGGCGGGAAGGGAGGGCCCGTCAGCCCTGCGACCGACTGCGCACACTGCAGTGGGGTCGGGTGTATGTGTGTGGCCACCTTCCCAGCTGACCCCTTCCCTCCAGTTCCAAGTAGGGGAAACTTAGGGGACAGCTGATTCCCCAGGGGCTGCTAACAATCTTCCTCGCCCCCCCCCCACTGAAAAAACTGGCTTCCTGTCACGTGGCTGTCACTTCCTGGCCCTCTGTGGTTCCCGGGATGTTTGTTGTTGGTTGCCATGGAGATGGCCGCCTTGGGCACTACCCTGGTTCTCTTGGGGAGGGAGCTGCCCCTCCCCCTAGGCCCACAGTTTTGGGGGGGGACTGGGGGGCATGCCCAGGGGGCTGTTTCAAGCTGAGTGTGTGTGGTCTCCGATGCCCCAGATCCCCCAGGGCCCCCCAGACTTCTGTCTGTGGGAAGGAGTCACAGCCACCTACTCAGACTGAGCGTCGGGGAGACTGTGACCACGTCTGGCTGTGCTTGGCTGACCGTGAATCTGACCGATTGTGCAGACCCTGTCCCCTCCAGCCTGGGTCCCGCAGTCCCAGAAAGATGCCCGTTCTTGGAGCCTCCGCGCCCTCACCCCTCCCTTTGGAGCCTTCTCCCGTCCTGTGTTCTCATGGAAACTACCTTCCCCAGGGAGTTTCTGTGGTTTCTTGGGGTCCAGGCTGGAGTAGGGAGGGGCTCTGGGCAGGATCCCCAGCTGTGTGTGTTTTGGGGCCGGGGAGGTGGTGGTCTGCAGGGCCTCCTCTCCCCTCCACACACAGCCTGCACCCGCTTCACCCTGATACCGCAGGCCCTGTGCTTTAAGGGGCTGGTCCTGGGACTTTGTGACCATCCGCCCCACCCCCTGGTGGGCTTCCCTGTTCAGCTGGGGGTGGAGAGGGGAAGAGATTCCCCCTAGTTCTAGCCCCACCTGAGTAGGGGGGTGTGGAGCGTGGGGCGTAGGAAGTTCCTGGGGGTCGCTGGATGGGGGGTGTGGGGCGGGGCACGGTCTGACTCAGGCCTGGTCTGGGGTCAGAGCCAAAAGGATATCCTGAGGCGGGAGGGGGGCGGGGGCGGGCGTTCCCGGCTTCCCTGCAGCCCGGGTCCCTAGGGAAGGACGCCGGGAGGGGGCTGGTAGCACTGGGTCGTGCCGACAGTCTGTCCGCCCCGGGGTAGGGTTGGGGCAGAGCTGAGGGGTTGGGGGAGGCGGGTTGCAGCCGCGCAGCCGCGCACATACCTGCTGCTCTGTGTGTTCGGCAGCCCCCGCCCCTTGTGAGAGTTATGCTTCCTGCACCGCGGAGAGGGGAGACAGTGGTGAGGGGGCAGCTGCCAAGGTGGGGGTGGGGAAAGCCCCGTGCCAGGCTGGCTGTAAGGACGGTGGTTTCCAGGCTGGGGGGGTGTCCCCTTTTGTCTGTGCCCCTTCGGTCCCCGACCCGGACAGAGCTGCCTTTGTGTGGTCCACACACTCCTGTGGTCTGGCTGTGGCCTCGGCAGCCTCATCTCTTCCTCTTCCTGTTTTCTTCCTTCCCTGTGGGCCCATCCCTCTCCTTGAGGCCTGGGCTGCCCCCTGCCCTTTCACCTGTTCTCTGCTCCAAGAGAAGACTGGGTGGGAGGCTTCAGCTCTGGTTCCGGGTGGGCCCCTCAGCCGCCCTGGGCTTCGGAGGCCCTGGGCACATCTCCCAGGGGGCTCTGGGGTGCAGCCCCTGGGGTGCGGAGTCGGGACACTGCCCTGACCAGCAGACATCCCCCACACACACCCTTCCTCCTCCCAGCACCTGGCCTGTCCTGGGCTTGGGTTGTCCAGTTGCCCTTTCTGCCTGGTATTCAGTCACTGCGGGGATGATGGCCCGTGGAGGTCAGGCGGCCCTGTGTAGCTGGGGCAGAAGCTTGGGCGGGTACAAGTTGGGGAGACATCAGATCTACTTTTCTGGGACTAGGTGCTGTGTCTTGAGGCAGTGGGCAGTGGCAGCATCCAGAGGCCAGACGCTGGACTTCAGCGCTCCCCTGACTCTCTCCGTAGATGTGCTCAGGCCCTGCACGTGCTTGGGGCAGGTTTTCCAACAAGTCCCAGCTCCAGCGAGGCAGGCCCGGGCTTCTGAGGACTGGTGGGGAAGAGGTGCCCTCCACTGTCCCAACCTCACCCCGCTGGTCCTGCTCAGGCCCTCCTGGGGTGGTCTCTTTCAAAATGAGGCTGGCCTTGCTGGCTTCCTGCAGCCCAGAGCCTGGAGAGCAAAAGGTAAACAGAGGACCGGAGTGGCCAGGAGGAGAGAGGGGCCTCTGGAAAAAGGGGGAAAAGGGAGTAATGTTCACCATTCTGCTGATCTGAGGAGTGTGGGGGAGGGGAGAGGTTTTGGCTTTGCGTGTATGTGAGTGTGTGTGTATTTTTCTGGAAAGTTTATAAATAGTTCCAGCCCACTGTTCTGGTTTGAAATCTGCCCTGTCCCGCCCTGCTCTGCTCTGCCAGCTCCTGACAGGGGAGGGGGTCCAGAGGGGCTGGGTCTTTGCTTCCGTCAGGGCTGGAGTCCCTGTCCCCCACCCCCAAGTTGAGCTTGAGCCTTGGGTGTCATTTGCATATGATTCACTGACTGTCTAGAATGCCTAGGAAAGCCCCTGTCCCCCCTTCTTTTAAGCGCCCCAATCCTTATCCCCTCCTCTCAGCCCGTCCAGGACTGCCTGGCTTCTATTCCTTGCGAGCCATGGTAGTGGGGTAGCCTGGGGAGCAGAGAGGAGGGATTGGGTGGAGAAGGGGGGCAGGGCCAGCTGGGTTTGGGGACCCCTGGCTCCTCTTCCCTGAGGGTAGGGGGGGAAACCGTCTATTCCTCTTCCCCTCCTCCCCTCCCCACGTCCAAAGGTTTCCCTTTTTTGGTTTGTGAAATGAAAGAAGGGAATTTGGGAAAGGGTTGTGGTCAGGCCTCCACCCACACCCCGAATATTCCTCTCCCCACATTCCTGTCCTCAGTCTGGGGGGAAGCAGACCCTGGAAAATGGGTAATTCTCCCGCTCAGCCCTGTCAGCAGCTGCTAGCCCTGGCTGGGGAAGGGACAGCAGACATACTGCCCAGGGAGGCCCCGACGTGGTGCTGGCAGGCGCGGGGGAGGGAGGGGACCCGTTGCCCAGCACCTCCTGTGTGCCGGGTGGGCGCTGTGCTAGGTGCTTTCCAGGACTTTTATCTCTTAAATCACACAGCCGGTTGTTGAGGTAGGCAGTTCACAGACGAGTAAACAGATGCTTAGAGAGGTTAAGTGACTCGCCTAAGGTCACCCAAAGTGGCAGAGCTGAGATTTGACCCTTCAGACTTCTGGTTCTTTCTGCTGTCTTCACAGCTTGGCCAACATTTGCCTTTTTCTCCAGATGTGTGACTCTGGGGACATAAAGAACGGGTAGCTGGGGACACCTGACACTGGGGGGAGGGATCCTGGAGCCTTTTGAGGGTGAGGGAGGCCCCAGCAGGCAGGGGTGCCTGGCTGGTGGCAGGTGCTCTGGCCCTCCCCCCCACCCCCCCTTTCTGCTGGGCCGAGGCTGGGCTCCGGGTTTGGGAGGTGTGGGCCTGTGGTTTTTCTCTCCCTCAAGGGAGGGTGCCCACGGGCAGTGGAGGTGGCGGGCATAGGGTGGAGGTTGGATGTGGGTAATTTGTTTTCCCTTTCTTTGGTGCTGGTTTCGATTCTCTGACAGTGTCTTCTCCACCCCTGGGTGCAGGGGGCCAGAGCCCAGGCATCTCCCCAAGGGTCGTAGTTCCAGAGGGACCTTCTGAGGCCAGGGCTGTGCTCTTTGGCCCCGCCCCCATCATCCCTGCCCTTGCCCATCCCTGTTCCCTGGTCAGCCTGGCCCTTGGCCCATTTCTGTAACCTTTGCCCCTTCCCTTGGCTCAAGGCCTTCCCCAGGGAGCTAACTGCATTGAAGTTTGCAGGCTGAGCTCCTTTAGTGAGGCTCCGATGGGGGTGGGGAACACCTTCCAGCCTCTCCCTGGGGTGTGTATCTGTGGCTGAGGTTTGAAGTACGGTCCAGTTTCAAACTCCTCAGGGGCAGAATTGAGGCATTAAGGCGGCTGTCGTTAATCTCTCCTCTGGGGTCAAGGGTTGGCTCCAGAGGGTCCAGATCGAATCTGCTGCTGCCCCCCACCCCGCAAAAGCTGGGTCAGGAGGCCTGGGTTCTGGAGTGAATGGCTTCCTGGGCCTCACCTCAGAGAGGCCGGCCCCCATTTGGACGTGAATCCACCGGCGTGCTTCTCTGTGTCTGTGGACCCTGCTGTGTACTGGGGGGGCCGGCCCGCAGGGAGGCAGGTGCAGAGGTTCGCCTGGTGGGGTGAGGGCCAGGGTAAGTGCAGTTTGGGAAACTCTGAGGCTGTGGTTGTGCGTCTGTGGGGAGCTGTGTCCCGGGCCGGGCATGCAGGCCTGGAGCCGGCTTCACTGTGTGTGGAGCCCAGGTGTGGAGGGATCGCATCTCCGGGTTTCCTCTCCTCGTGTGTCACGTGCGTGCCCGCACGCACCCAGGCTAGGTGTGCAAGCACGCGTGCTCTCGTCCACCGGACGCTTTCCCTGGAGCTGCGCGTGTGAGTTTCTGCAAGTGGGTGTGCGCGTATGTGAGGGTCTGACTGTCAACGCTGGTGAGGCTCAGCCAACCCCTCCCTCCCTTGCTGGCTCGAGTTTCCCTTGTGTGGCGCCCCTCGGGGTTGTGGGGGGCCAGGGCGGCAGCTGGCCAACGGGTGGGGTCCCTGCTCCTCTGACGTCAGCCTCGCAGCCCGGGAGGGAATTGGCAGGGGCGTGGGGAAGGAAGGGGGCACCTCATTCAGGAGTAAGAAGAGAGGCCCTATGGTCGTCATAATTAGTAACAGTCAAAATCATGCTCGTTAACAAAAGGGAGCTGCCCCCTTCCTTGCAAGTACCTGTCCCCCTCCCCCTCCCTCAGCCCCGCACAGTCACAGGCTGGCTGGCCGGCGCGGCTGGGCCCCGAAGTCCTGGCCTCGTCCATAGTGGCCTTGGCAGAACTCCCCCATCCCAGGCATGGTCCGCAGCCAAACGCTGGCCATGTGTGTGTCCTCTGGACTCCAGGTCTGAGCCTGGAGCCTGGAACCTGGAGCCTGGCACCGCCGGAGCTTGGGGAGGAAGGGCTTGGAAAGGGAGGTAGTCCTTATTTGGGATCTCTGTGGCCCTGTCTTCTTTTCTTTTCTCTCTCCTTCCTCCCCGCCTTTCTTTCTTCTTAACAGCTTTATGGAGATATAATTCATATACCATAAAATTCACCCATTAGAGTGTACAATTCACTGGTTTTAATATATTCACAAGAGTTGTGCAACTGTCACCACAATCACTTTTAGAAAATTTTCATCACTTCAGAAAGAGCCCCCATACCATTCAGCAGTCACTTCCCATTTCCCTCGGACCCATGCCCCAGCCCCTGGTAACCACAGTCTACTTTCTGCCTTTATAGATTTGCCTATTTTGGACATTTCATATCAACGGAATCATACAATAGGTAGTCTTTTACAACTAGCATCATGTTTGCGGGGTTTATCCATGTTGTCGTGTATATCGGTACTTTGTTCCTTTTTATGGCAGAATAACATTCCATTGTATGGATGTACAACTTTTTATTTATCCGTTCATCAGTTGATGGACATTTGGGTCGGTTCTACTTTTTGGCTGTTAGGAGTGCTGGTATGAACAGCCACACCCACGTACAAGTTTGTGTGTGGACTTATGTTTTAACTTCTCTTGGGTAGATACCTAGAAGTGGAATTGCCGGGTCGTATAACTCTTGTGTTTAACCTCTTAAGGAACTGCCACACTGTTTTCCAAAGCAGCTGCACCATTTTACATTCCCACCAGCAACGTCTGAGGGTTTTAGTTTCTCCGCATCCTCACGTACTTGTTATCAGTGTTTTTGATTATAGCCATCTTAGTGGATGCAGAGTGGTATCTCATTGTGGTTTTGCTTGGCCATGTTTCTTTCTGTCTCTTTTCTTTTGTCTCTCATATATGTCATATGTGTGGGTATATACACACACTCATATATAAGTACGTGCATATTTATTGATACTGTTTATATATATCCTCCTGGACCTCTTGTGGATGCTTCTCTTTCTCCGTCTCGTTCTCTGCTCTTGTTGCTGCCTGTCTATCTCACCGTGACGTGGAATTTCTGGGTTCATCTCTGTCTCTTGCTACCCGTGGTGTTATCTCTGCGTGTCCTCGGGTCCCAGCTGTTCAAACAGGGTATGGATTTGTGGATGCACTGGTGGAGGGGCATCTGGCCTTTCATCTTCTGCCCACCTCCCACCCTCTCCAGGGAGGTTGCTTCTGCAGACAGAGTATGTGGGTGAACTCTGAGATCAGTCTCCCTTGCCCCTCCATTGCCTGGGAGTAGGGGGCTTCCACCCTGGGCAGTCCCTGCCCATCATGCTGTTGGGCAATGGAGGTGATACCCAGGAGTCCTCAGTTCCCATTTCCCTATTTGTATGTATGTAAACGGGCCTCCCCTCCAGCCCGTGGGACAGACCCATCTGGGGTGCTCGGGCTTGGATTTGGGGGGGAAGTGGTGTAAGCGGGGGCCCCCTGGCTTAGGAGTCATTTTTCTGAGAAGTGCCACCGCTTTAGGGAAGCGGCTTTTCCTCCCCCTCCCTCCTCCCTTCAAGCACACGTTCTCTGCATCTTGACCTCAGGTAACCCGTTTTGGGGGAAGGAGGGCCAGCTGCCTTCCTCTGCTGCAGGAATCTTCTGGGGTGGCATGGCACCGGGGACGCTTTCCTCTCAGGATTGTGGGTGAGAAGTCCTCCTCAGCTCTGGGCTCTGTCCCCGTCTCCCCAGCCTGGCTCTGCTGTCCTGCCACCCCCAGCAGTGTCTGGGCCCTACTCCCAGGCCGTCTCTGCCAGCCAGGCATGGTGCCAGCTGTCTGCTCAGCCGGGTGCCACGGGAAAATCTCCGGCCGCCCAGGTTGGGGAGCTCCGCGGGGAATGCCCGTGCGCCTGCTCCTCAGTGCCCACTCACCTGTCTTTTTTCTCTCTGCAGCATCACAGGACATGGCCTCCCCAGCCACCTAGCTCGGGCCCACCTAGGAGAGGGATCCTTTCGGCGTCCTGAAGGCCAGCTCTGGACCTTCCTGGGAAAGTGTCAGCTCACAGAAGTGCGTGACCAAAGGACCGGCTCTTGGGACGTCCCCCAGCCCACCTGGCCCCCAACTGGAGTGGGGGCTCCAGGAGGCTGAGATCAGCCTGCTAGCCTTGGACCGCAGCTCCAGGACAGAAGGGGGGGTGGGCTGACCACCCAAACCCCCTCTGGGCCCAGGCCCCATGACCGGAGGAGAGGCGGCCTGAAGCCTGCCAGAGCCTTCGGCCAGACTGTCTGCCTGCCCTTCTGACTGTGGCTGCTTGGCATGGCCAGTAACAGCAGCTCTTGCCCAACACCTGGGGGCGGGCACCTCAATGGATACCCGGTGCCCCCCTACGCCTTCTTCTTCCCCCCCATGCTGGGTGGACTCTCCCCACCGGGCGCTCTGACCACTCTCCAGCACCAGCTTCCAGTTAGCGGCTATAGCACGCCATCCCCGGCCAGTAAGTGGAGGGGTGGGCATGGTGGGAGGGGAGGTGGAGGGCGGCAGGCCGAGGTGGGCCTCTAGGCACGTCTCTTCGGCAGTGGCGTGGGCTCCTCCAGACAAGGGGGATCGTTGTTTGGGGGGCTTGTAGGCTGATGGCTGTGACTGCGTTTGGTGTTGCGGGGGACAGAGGGAGAGCTGAACAGTGCTGTCCTCCGGCGCCTCTCACGCCGCCCCCCACCCAGTGCTCTGCCGTGGAGGGCCTTATAAATAGCTCCAAGGACTGGACACGGAGGCTGGAGGCGGGTAAACAAACCTCTCGACATTTGGTGGAAATGGCAGCTCTACTGCGAGCAGCGCCCCACCTCCGCCCCGCCCCATCCAGTGCCTCTGGGGGAAGGGGCCTGAAGGCGTAGAGTCCCCTCCCCTCGCCTTGGCCAGGCTAGGTGGTGCTTCCCTTTGTGGGGAGGGTGAGGGGGGGCGCCCACAGGCAACCTGGTGGGTCGGGGCAGGGTCCCAGGAGGGGGCGCTCAGCCTGGACTCCGGCTGTGGATGCGAGCCTGCTCTTGGCCGGGCCTGTGTTTCCTCTCCGCCTCCGCCTTCTGCCACAGGGGTCGCCTGTTGGCTGGGTGGGGGTCTCGGTAACCTTCCCTGGCTGGCCGAGCCAGGTAGTGGGAGGTGGCGGCAGCTATGGCCAGCTGGCAGAGTCCAGGCCTCGGGCCTGCCAGGACGCTTACAGTAACTCGGGCCCCCAGGGCCCAGCTGGGCGCTGGGCCAGGGCTTGGCGGGGGGGAGGGAGCCGGGGCCTGGCCTGGGGCAGGAGGGGGTGGAAACAGCAGAAGGGGGCCGTGGACGGCGGGCTGGCTGGTCAGCTGCTGACCTGGGAAACGTGTCCCACCTCTCCTGGCAGGCAGGTACTGAATACGCTGCCCCGGGCACCCACCGCCTCTCCCATGGCCACTGGCAACGTGCCTGGCGCCGCTGCCCTGTGCGCCCCGGCTGGGCTGGGTCAGTGCCCCCTTCCCAGTATGGGGGCAGCGCCCTCTCCCCGGAGCCAGGGAGTCTCTTTGTCCCTGGGGCAGGCCCTGGCTGGGCGCCTCACTGCCCACACTGGCCGGCTGCCCACTGCCACCACTGCTTCCTGGCTCACCTCCTCTGGCTGCACGGTGGCCCCCTCCCTCCCAGGCCCCACCAGCCACTGGGAGCAGGGGCTCTAAGTCTGTGCTCCTTTAGGTCCCTACCCTTTGTGCCCTGGGGCAGGGGGCAGGCGGCTGCTGCCTACTCAAACCTCCACCTTCTGTTTCCTCCCTTGGGGGTGCGCAGCCGCCAGCACTTTGACCTGGGAGTCGGAGTTGGAAGCCCGCCCGCCGATTCTGGCCTGGTCTTCAGTCTATGCTAGGTGATGGGGGAGGCCAGTGTCTGGGTTCCGGGCTGCTGGGGAAGGAGCGGGTGTGTCTGTGTGGGGTAGTGCCTGCGTCCATGGGGACTGGGATTCATATCCCAGCTCCAGTGACTGGAGTGTCTGCTTCCTGCCAGGGTGGGGTTTTCAGGGAGGGAGACATCGACATCGAGGGTGCTCAGCCTGGTGCCGGTGGACAGCTTGCTCTTCCCCAGGTGATAGGAACAGAGCCCCAGACACTCTGTCCACCTGGGGCCTGGCTCATGGAGGGTTGGATGGGGCTGGGCCTGACCCCTGACCTTGCCCTGTCTTGTGCCGGACAAGCAAATGTTTTACCCTTCTTTGAATGTTGCAAGCTTCTTCCTCTTTCTTAGAGGTGGGTGGGGAGGGTTTCCGGGTACCCCACTTCCCATCCTGCTAACCTTTATCCCCCAGGGTGGGGTGCCCACATTTCGGGTTAGGCAATGCCCCTTCCTGCCCCCTCCCTTTGTGAGCCTGTGGGTTGCCCTGTCCCTTCCTAGTAAACAACAACTTCTCTTCCTACCCACGGCCCCAGCCTCTGAGCTTCTCCCTGACCTTCCCCTTCTCTGGGACCAGAGGTGTGGCCAGGAACCTGAGGGAGCCCTGCATCTCCCTCCTTCTTGGGCAGGGCTGAGGGGCTTGGAGACCCTGGCTCTCAGCACTGGGTAGCGAAGCGTGACAGATCAAAGCTCAGGCATGGAGGCAGCCTCGCCTTCCCCGCTCTCCCCACCTGGGGGCTGGTGCTGGGGGTCAGGCAGTTCCTAGGAGGGGTGGACATCTGTGGCCCCCATTCCTGTAAGGAGCGATTACATGCTCTGGTCCTCTGCCACCCTTTCTGTAGGCAACCTGGCACATGAGGCTCCCTCCTCCCACTTCCCACCAACACAGGTGTTTGGTAGTCCTCCCTCCACCTGCCATTCCTCTCCCCAGGTCAGGAGGAGGCTGGACCTTGGGTGTACCCTTCAAAGACCCGGGGGCCTGTGGAAGGACAGAACTGTTCTCCAGGTCACTGGGGACAGGTGGGTATTTTTTCTGCTGTCATCTCCCAGGGAGCCGGAGTGGCAAGCTCCAGAGATAGGACAGGATCCCACCTCTAGACCAGCCCCTGGGGCGTGGTCTCTGAGGACTGGTATTTACTGTGGAGGGCTGGGATTCAGTGTGCCTTGGGGAGAGGGTCAGGGTTGGGTTGGGTGTGTTTTAGGGGTGGGGAGGTCAAGGTTGGGTGTGTGTTGGGGAGGGGGTCGATGGCTTATGTGTATTGGGTGAGAGGGTCCGAGTGCGTATGAGGAGAATCAGACCCAGAGCCCGGGAGGGGTGTCAGTTTGTGTGCTGGAGGGGGCGGTGACTTAGGGCACAGAGGGTGTAAGGGGGAGGCGTCTGTGATTGTGTTGTGTGTTTGGGGAGGGAAGGGTCTTTATTTCTTATCGCTAGTCTAGGCTGGAGAGGAAAGGAACCTGCCTTTTTTGTTGCTCCCCTGGGAATTCCACGGGTCGGGGAGGGGGTGGGGGTGGGAGGGGAGGCGGAGTACCCTGTGTAGCGAGTTCTGGCTTTGCCACTTACTAGATGTGATAACCTCTCTGAGCGTGTGTCCTCGTCTGTAACCCAGGGATCTGACCAGAACCTCCCTCAGAGGGCTGAGATTAGGCGAGATCTTTGCTGCAATGCACTCTGGTCTTCACCTTGCTGTCATCGCTGTCTCCTTGCCGTGGTACCCTGTGTTACGACAGTGGAAAGGGACCGTGGCCCTTTCTGGGTGGGGGCTGGAGAGAACGGGAGGCTAACATCTGTGGAGCACCTACTGTGTGCCTGGGACTTTATCTCTGTTTTACAAATCTTAATCCCGACAATCCTGGGAGAGGGACATTATCTCCATTTACACATGAGGAAACAGCACCGGTGGTTAAGTGGCTCAGCTAAGTGACCTTACAGCTGGGCTGTTTTCTACCATCCAGATAGGCAGCTGCAGGAGGGTATTGTGGGGAGCCCTCCTGGGTGTGGGGAGCTCAGGGCCATGGTAAAACCCCCTCTCCCATGGCTGAAGCCCCGCTTCTGCCTCAGGACCTTCTGCTTTCACCCAGTAGGGGGCGTAGGGGACGGCCTCCCCCCTAGCCACGCCCCCTTTTCTGTTTTTGATCCTGAAGGCTGGAGGGAAAGACCGATAAGGGGCCTAGGCCAGATCTCCATCCTGTCCTGGAAGCTGCGGATACAATCTGTTCACACCCATCCCCGCCCCCAGATCAGCCCACTGCAGCCCGGGGAGTTTGCAGAGCTCAGCGGGCACCCTCCCTCCATCTCCATCCAGACAGACACTGTAGGAACAGAGTGTAAAGCTACCGTTCTTATTTTGTTTCCATTTGTGGAGTGGGGGCAGGGAGGTTGGAAGCTATCTGTAGAGGAGCTGGGGATGGGAGCCCCGAAAGACTGGGTCCAGACTTTTCCTTTCCATTCACACATTTGCTGTGTGGCCCTGGGGTCTGGGGGAGCCTGGAGACACTGGAGGATGTGAGCCCTTCTCCTTTCCCTCTCCTCTGCCACTCCCCTTTTCAGTCTGTATCCTCCCTCCCCCCGCTCCTGCCCACTCTTTCCCTGGACAATAGGAGGGACAGCCCAGGGAGAGGGGGGACTGCTAGCAGTGCCCTCCCTAGGGTCCAAAATGCAGAGTCAGCCAAAAGACTGTTGGACAGGGTTTTGAATGAAAATGCGGCCCCCTCACCTTTTATCTCCAAGCATTGATAGTGCACAGGCCCCCTCAGGGCAGGATCCCAGCATGGGCAGGGGGAGGGGACTCAGGGAAGGAAGCCTGTCCTCTTAGGCTGGCCAAGACCTGAGACACTGTGTCTGCCCGTGCCAAGGGCCCTGTGCCCATGGGGATGTGCCAGTGCAGGCCCTGACTACCCTTTGAGGGGTAGTGTCTGTGGAAAGAGGAAGTGTTTCCCTTCTCCAAATCACTTTGGGGCGGTGCCTACAACGCCCTCCTTCTCTGCGTTTTCAATGGTGGGGCACAGCCCATGGAGCTGGACCTCCCAGGGTAGACTGGAGGCCCTCTGCCCCGACTAGATCAGAAATAGAGGCCCTCCCCTCCCCATTTTGACTTCTGAGTTGCTGGGAACCTCAGCCCACGGCCCAAGGCCCCCTTGGCAGAAGTCTTAAAGGACAGCTCTTCCTGCGCAGCCTTGGGCAGATCACTCAACCTCTCTAGAGTCTGAGTCTGTTTCCTCCTCTTTAAAGCAAGACTCCTAATTCGTTGCTTGCTGGGCAAGTTGCTATGAGGCCACGGTGACCTGCTTGCTGGTGAGGGCCTGGGCGAGCTTCAAGTACCCTGCAAAAGCAGTGATGACGAGGGTTGGGTGGAGCCGGGCATTGTCTTGGGGGATGGCTACCCTGTACTGGGACCTGATGTCCGTCTGGCCCCGGGTCTCATGATTTCCTGTTTGTTATCCCCTCCAGATGGGGTTGGGGACTGGAGGGACCCCTGCCTGGCACAAGCGGAGGCCACTTCAGTTCTGCCCATACCTGCTGAGGGCCTGCTAAGCACACAGTCCTGGAGGAGTTGTGGGGGACACGGCAGAGGAGGACGGGGCCCCAGGCCTGCCACTCGGTCCTCCGCACGTCCCCCGCTGCCCCCCCCCAGGCGGCCAGAACCTTCCTTTTTCCCTCTTCTCCCATTGCCCCAGGACACTGCGTTCTGCTCTGACCTGCCCCATGACCTTGCTGTTGCCCAGAACAGGCATCTCACCCCGACTTCTCCACTTCTCTAGCTCCGGAAATCCTATCCATCTTTCAAGGAATATCTCGAATACCGCCTCTTCTCAGAAGCCTTCACAGATGTTCCCGCTTCCTTGCTCACTCGCTCCCTCCTTTGAAGGCCCGCAGGTCCTTATTTTTTCTCTTAACAACACTCATCTCTCTACCATGAAGTGACTCTCTCCACCTGGTACCTGCAGTGAGCTGTATCATTTGGGAGATCTTTTACTGATCACCAGGTCTTCGATGGCAGGGACAGCCCCAGATCCCTTAGTCCCTTGAAGCTGTGAACACAAGGCCTAGCACATAACTGGTGCCCAGGATCTACGTCGTTTGGGAGGAGATACCAAGGTCTGTGGAAGCAGTCTGCCCTCCTCCCCAGCAATCTCATAGACAGCCAAGGCTTGCACCCAGCCTTCCACCTGCAGCCCAGACCTCACTTAGGTGAGACCTCACTCTGGAGCCCAACACCCACCCGTCCACCTGCCCAGCAGACTTTTCTACTTCGCACTCTTGGAAACTTTGCTGTAGCACAAGCCACACACCAGAGTCCTCTTTGCTACCTCCTTTCCCACACTACCCCCTATCCGACCGCCCCCCCCCCCCCCGCCACATTGATGACTTTCCTCTATCAGCACTGCCAGTTTCTTGGGCTGTGCTGCTATTGTGTGCTGCCTGGACTGTTCTAACTGGTCTCTCTTGCCCTCCTACCATCCATTCTTCATACAGCTTCACACGGTTAAATCTGATTTATAACACTGTAAATCAGATCTTGCCTCTCCTTTGCTTGGAACCTTTTTGTGGTTTCTCCCTGCATTTGAGATAAAATCCAGCAAGCTCACCTGGTCTGGCCTCAGCCCACCTCTCCAGCCTGGGCCTCTGCTCCTTTTTCTTTTGAATTTTATGTTATGTCCTCTGTTAGTTCACCAACGTCTGTAACCCCAGGACCCTTGCGCAGGCTCTTTTACTGGGATTCCACTCCTTCCTACTCTTTACCTAACTTCTAAACTTCTACTTCGTTTAGGTCTCTGCTTTGACCTTCCAACCTAAATTAGGTGCCTACATTAATTCTTCAAAGCATACTTTATGTGCTTACTTGTGTCATAATACCAATTATCTCAGTTTGCAATTATTTATAATATGCAGTAATAAACATAAATATATATATTTGTGATTATTTGCTAAATGGCTGTTGCACCATAAGGTCTGCAAAGGCAGGCTCCCCAGGGTATCCACCTGGGAGGTGCTCAGAAAATAGTTTTCCTTGAATCGGCCTGGCATGGTGGGAATATGGGCTTTGATGGCAGAAAGTTCAAATACTCACTCTACCCTTTAATAGCAGTGTGATCTTGGACAACCCACCTAACCTTGCTAAGACCTTAGTTTCTTTATTTGTAAAATAGGAATAATACCACTTATCTCTTACGAGTTGCTGTGAGGATTAAATGACCACATATGTTAGGAACCTGGCTTTTAGACGGTTCTATCCTCGGGAAGCACGTAAATTCCTATCAAATGAGGGAGCTCTGCTGCAGGGTCAGAGGGAGCAATAAGATACTCTCTTCTCCTGGGGCATTCCCCCCGCCCCCCCGCCCCCCCGCCCCCCCGCCGCGCCTTCCTGCACCTACCCAACCCAGGTCTTTCTTCCAGTGAAACCGGCATCCCGAGGGCTTCCGGGAGGAAGTGGTCAGCTGAAAGGCACCAGCCCCTCCTTTTCTCTCTCCAGGGCTAGACGGTGCGGTGGGGGGCCCATGCTGGTTCCGCCTGTGGGAGACACCCTGGGCAGGGCTTTGCTCGACTGAAGCACGCCGGGCGTTGCGGGGAGAGCCCCCTCTGCACGCGTTTGAGCCGAAGCACCCGAGCTGCCGCATCGGGTTCCGGCGGGCGGGCGGCCGGAGTCACACATGATGTCACAGACAATGACACAAGCCGGGTGTCTCATTCCCACGCGGTGCCCGAGCTGCACAATGTCATGCCCGGGACACCCAGCACGGCGCTAACACTTGGCCACACGCCCCCCAGACCTTCGCCTCCTGCCGCCACTCTCCGCGTCTCCGGGGGAGCGGCCCGACCGGGCAGGGGGCTGGCGGGTGAGCCCCGCGGGCAGGCTGGCGAGCGGGTGATGTCACGGGCAGCGGTGGGTGGGTCACCCGGAGGTGAGGCGCCGCCAGGCGAGTTCAGAGAGAGTTCAGCCGCATTGCATTAGGCAAATGAGGCCCGGGCTGGGTGGGGGTGTGTGTTGGGGGAGGACAGCGGGACCATCCCCCTCCTCCCGCCCACCACCTCCCTCGCCTTGGCATCGCGGGGCCGGGGACTGACCAAAGCACGGGGGAGGCTGGGAGCCGGAACTGGGACGGGGGAGACGCCCGCCCCTCTTCCGTCCTGGAGCAGCCCCCTCCTCTCCCGGTACCCAGCCTCCGTCAGTACTCCGTGCACTCCTCCTCTCGAGCCTTTTACCCCTTCCGTCCCCTCTTCTCTCCTCCTCCTGCCCGGGCTCCCCGCCACTTGCCTTCCATGGCCCGCCTCTCCCTCTCAGTTCCCGGTTTGGCGCCCGCTGCTGCCGGACCCGCCGGGAAAGGGTTAAGGCAGGGGCGGTGCCTGGACGGGACGGGGCGGAGGAAAGGGGGTGGGACTGCAGGGGAGGGGGCGCGTAGGCCGGGGCTGGGGGCCCGCGGCGCGCACCGCCGGAGACCGAGCGCAGGGCGGCCGCCCCTTGCCTGGTGGAGGCGGAGGCGGAGCCGCGCGGTCCCAACCCCACCCGGAATCCTCGCCCCGGAGAAGCCCGGGAGCCCCGGCTGGGAGGAGGAAGTGCTCGGTGACTCCCCGCCCCGATCGCGCCCCCGGCAGGCGCACTCGGGGAGCCGCGGGACGCTGCCTCGGACACTATGAGACTCGCGACGGGAGCCCCCTCGAGGTGAAGACGCCGAGTTCCCGGGCCTCGGCCGGGCGTTCCCGGGGTCAGCCGAAGGACCCCCCCCCAGTCCCCCCGCCCCCAGTACACACAACTTCCCTGCTTTTCACCTGGGACTCGCAGAGCGGCCGGCCGACTTGGACGCGGGACTAAGGGCACAGGGCGGCCCCGGCCCGGGTCTCCAGTCGGGGCGGGGGGGACGTGCCCCTCGCCCCCAGCAGCTCTCGGATGGCGCCGCCGGCTGAGTGAGGGAGGCGGCGCGCAGGACTTATCCGCCCAGACCTCTTGTCTTCGCGGGGAAGATGTACGAGAGTGTGGACGTGGGGGGACTCACCCCCACCCCCAATCCCTTCCTGGTGGTGGATTTTTATAACCAGAACCGGGCCTGTTTGCTCCCGGAGAAGGGGCTCCCTGCCCCCGGTCCCTACTCCACCCCGCTCCGGACTCCGCTTTGGAATGGCTCAAACCACTGTAGGTACCGGCCTATCCCTCCTATTGTGGGAGCTGGGGGGTGAGGGTGGGCTGTACGGCTTCCGCTCCACCAGGAGATGCAGGCCTGGGGGCGTAGTGAGGGTCTTGTCTCTACCCTACCCTCCACTTTCCCTTGTCTCTCTTGCTGAAAGTAGGGTGCCCTTGTTGGACAATTGGACTCCCCCGAGTAACCCTGGGCGCTATTTCTGTTGTATTTGGACTGAGGAACTTTGGGGGTTCCTCCTTTCAGGAAACGTTTGTTCATCTCTCCTTCCACTTTTTGCAGGGGAAGTGAAGCCCCTTGCCCCCAGTTTATATTCTTCTTGCTTGCAATCCGATAGCTTCACAGTTGAGTGGTCCTTTCTCCCACCCTGAAGGGTGGGGTAAAGGTCCTATCTGTGGGCTTGTCTGCTTCTAGGAGGAGGGGCCTCCTCCCCAGATCCCACCCCTGCCAAAGCTTTGGGGAGAGCCTGTCCCGGGAGACAGCTGCTGCCCCCAGCTCTTGGATGTCAGGGGAGCGCTCCATTTCTTTGGTGTTGGCAGTGGGGTGTGGCAGGAAGGGGCAACTCCGTCAGATACCCGTCGGCCAGCCTAACCGACCCTTACACCTTGGGGAAGGGCACCTGTCCATCTGAGGGTTGTCCTGGCCCTAGACACTTGGCTGGCACAAGCTTCTATGCCAGGAAAGGAGGGGAGAAGCTACTCTGGTGGGAAGAATCCCCTCCCCATGATCCTAATACGGTTTGTTCTCTGGAGGATGAGTTTGATTTTTTTGTGGGTCTGGGGCTACTCTGGAAATGAGGGCTGCATCCCCTCGCAGCTCAGCCGTGTCCTTTTGTTACCGTGTTTTCACCTGGGGATGGGGCAGGCACTGGGCTGTCCCTTCTTAAGAGGGCCGCTGCTGATGAGAACCCTGGAGTCCTGGCACCTCCTCTCCTCGCCGTCCTCTGGCTGGGTTCAGGCTTCCCTGGAAGGGAGAGGCTCCGTACACTGGCGGGAGCTGTGAGTGCCTGGGGTGCACACCTGGGCATGTTTATACCCAGCTGTGAGGTAGTGTACCTGGTGGGGGAGAGCGGTGCTTAGGGGGTTATTGTTACTTGGCTCCGGTTCTGTCCTCTGCCCTGCTTTGGGCTCAACTCTTCCCTGGGGGGCTTCTCCCACCCTCCCGGCCTGGCTGCCTCTCTCTTGCCTGCCAGGGAGGAGGGGTAGAGTGGGTCTCTGGGGGCCTGGCAGATTGCAGTAGGTTGAAGGGCAACCCGCAATGCCTTTGCTCTGGGAAGAGAGACCTGAGGTGCAGAGACGCCCATCTCTGCCCCTTTCAGAGCCACCTCACCCCCAGCCTTTATTGTCCCACCCCCTGACCTTTGCCTCTGGGGCAGATTGCCTGGGAGGCTGCAGGCTGCAGACCGTGGGAGGGAGGGCGGGGTGCGCGTGGGTGCACTTTAGGAAAAAAAAAAAAAACGGACAGGCGAGAGGTGTGACACACACTGGGACCCTTCTTCTCATCCTTCCAGAACTGGAGGAAGGTGTTCCCTGCTAAGTGGGATACTTGGGGCATGGCTGCCATGGGCACTCCCTCCACAGCCTTGGCCACTTTTGCCAGAGGACTGGGGAGGAGATGGGATCCGAGGCGTTGGGCTCCAGCCCTTGGGGGCAGCTCAGCTCTTTCTGGCCCCAAACTGGCCAGGCGAGGTAGGGGGAAGCCTGGAGGCCCTCGGGCAATGGGGGAAGTGGAGGCCTGTTCCCCCCGCACCGTGTGTGGGGCAGTGTGGAGCCAGAGGCCCCGGCTCCCCTGTTCCGTGGCGGGAGTGTCGGGTCTGTGGCAGTGGGCTTAGCCCCCAAGGCTTAGTGGGCCGGGAAAGTGGCTGGGAGGGTTGTGGTGGGGTACAGGCTGGGAGGGCCTGGAGGCTGGGGGTGGTGACTTGAGTGTGTCTAGAGTACACGGGCTCATGACCGAACCCCTGGGTGTGTGTAGGTCCTCTGGTGACAGGAGCCCTCCTGCCCCCTCACACCGAGTTCTCCACTCTCTGCTGCCACCTCCACCAAAGGTGGGAAGAGACTGCACGTAGGCTTGGGGAGAAGACCTTCGCGATCCTGCAGGGCCCCGGGGACCTTGCCTCCCTCCCCCAGAATCCCCGTTTTGGGGCGCCGGAGGACAAGGGGTACAAAGGATGTGGCTCTCCATCTGTCCCCCACCAATCTCGCGGCTCACGCCTCCGCCCGCTCCCAGACGTCCAAGAATGTGAAGCACGTGGATGCCCGTAGTGGGGGGAGGGGGGGAGATGCTTATCGGCGGCCGCTGGGTAGGGGCCTTCTTCCGCCGCCGCCGCCGCCGCCGCCGCCGCCGCTGCGCTACACCCAGAGTCACCCCCACCCTCCTCTGGGGTGGAGGAAGGGCGGGGCCCCGCGCCGTGCGCCCCCTCCCCGCCCCTCCCCGCGGGCTGCCAGCGGAGCTGCGGAGGAGCGGGCGCCAGCAGGATTGGGAGGGGAGCCGCTGGCCGGGGGCCCGGCTGATTTCCTGCAGATCTCCTCCAGGAAACCGGCCCCTTGTGCGGGCCTGCGAGCGGCTCTGGGGCGCGGGGACTCCGGAGCGTTCTGCCCACCAGGAGCCGAGCGGGGGCGGGGGAGGGGCAGCCTGGCAGCGCGGGCGGGAGGGGACGCCTGGCTCCCTGGGC
This sequence comes from Leucopleurus acutus, assembly GCF_964270905.1. NCBI lineage: Eukaryota > Metazoa > Chordata > Mammalia > Artiodactyla > Delphinidae > Leucopleurus > Leucopleurus acutus. The sequence goes on along the minus strand of NC_139161.1, from coordinate 20,427,928 downwards.
CGGTGCCATCCGTTCGCTGGGCGCTGGAACTTTTGAGCTGAGAAGGTGTGGTGCTTCTCCCGCCTCGTCCTTCTGCAGGAAGAGGAGAGATTTGTGGGCTGGGGCCTCTGGGGAGGGAGGTGAGCGGGAAGGGGCCAGGCCGTGGCAGTCCTTCCCCCGCTGGGTGTGCAGAGTTAAGGCTGCGTCCTGACTCTTGCAGAGGCTGGGAGCGTCCTAGAGTGCCCCTGCTCCCCTTGGCTGCTGGCTGGTGGCCCGGGAGGTGGGGACTGAGCTGGGGCTCTGGGAGCAAAGGGCACAGTGGGAAACCTCAGAGCTGTTACCTGGGTGACAGGTGGGGATGTGCTGGGCGTGGGGCGTGCAGACCAGTGTGATAGCCTCAGAGGCAGCCAGCTGCTGTGGGGTGGGCCGCAGGGAGGCTTCAATGAGCCCAAACTGTGTACCCTCACCTTCGGTCATCTCCCCCGTCCTGCCAAAAAGCGCAGTTTAAAAAGCACATTCTTCCAGTTTCATAAACAGCCTCTGGACTTTGCCTCAGCTCCAAATTTCTACAGACCTTTGCCTCCCCAGTCAGTCCCTGGTCTTAAGCTGCCTGTCCCTCATCTGGGTACCCGCTGTGTCTCCCCACGGCCCCCTCCCCTCAACCCCACTCCATACCCCAAAGCTCCCTCTGTCCTTTCTCCCCCTCTCCTCTGGTCCATTTTAGAGGTCGGGCCTTGGGGGAGGTGGGTCCAGGGCAAAGACTAGATGGGGAGGGAGAGAGGGAGGGGGAGGGAGGTCAGAGCCTCCTTCCTCTCTGGTCAGAACTCTGACTGGGATTCTAGGCCATGGTCCCTCCCCACACCCCCTTGTCCTTGACACCCCCCCACCCCCCACCAGTCTGGATTGTCTATTGTGACTCCTTTTACGTCTTGGAAAAAGTTAGCACAACAAAGGGCTCCTTTGTCGCTCACCCCTCTGCCTCCTGGCCTCACCCAGGCCCCCCAACCCCGCCCCCCCCCCCCAGCAGCTGTTCTCAGGCCTCTCGCCTGTCTGATTTGCTTGTCTGGCCTCTGGGAGAGTGAGGTGGGGAAAACCAGGCCAGGACGGGTTCGATTTGGGGTGAGGAGCAGAGGGTGGGGGAGGTCAGCGAGGAGTCTGGCTGGGTGCGGGGCTGGTGTCGGCAGCCACTGGTCCTTTGCTGCAGGCTGCCCTCTGGGCAGGGGCAGGGACGTGGGGCCACAGCAGTGCTGGTCGGCCGGGCTGACCAGGGAAGTGGTGCCCAGGCCCAGCTAAGAGCCAGGGAAGGCCTGCCAAGGTTGTTGGCCTGGCTCCCTGTCATCAACCGCCTGGCAGTCCCTAGTTGTGTTTGCAGGTAAAGGGGGAGGGTGGTAGCATGCAGCTAGCCAGCCCCCCACCGCACCCCACCCCCATCCACGTGCTGCTTTTCTCTGTGCCTGGGCTTTGGGGCCACATGAGCCATGAGGTGCTTGGGCAGGAACTCTGGGCCCCTTTGAATTCCAGAACCTCGTGTGCTGGAGTTTGGGGTGAGACTAGATGGGATTCTGGGGTGTGGGAGGAAGCAGGGATCTATCTCCTCAGGGAGGCATCCTTGCCCCTCCTTGGCCCTGGGCACGTGGACTTAGCAAAGCTTCAGGAGGGTGCTGGGTGGCCCCTTGGGAATCTGGGGTTGACTGGGTCACAGTTCCCATCCAGGACAGTACACCCCCAGCTGTCCTGGCTTCGGGCACAGACAGCCCCCACGCAACCCAGCCCTGTTCTGCCTGGGGTGATGGGCATGGGGCCAGGCACTGGGAAGGATTTGTAGGGGGAGCTGCCCTTGTTGGCTAGGTCACCCGCCTGGCTGCCCTCTTAGAGCTGAATAACAGGAGGGGAGGGGAATAGTAACCGGGACACAGGACATAGTATCGTATGGAGGCCAGACAGACAGAGCATTGATGGGAACAGACCCCCTTTGTCATGCTTCTCCCCCCAGACAGGGGGCACCCAGAGCAATGGGCTTCCGGGGCCCATAGGGACTCTTCTCCTTGTCTCCAGGGGGTCCCCCTGCTTATCTCAGGGAGTCCCCACCTGCTGTGCCCCAGCGTTTGTGACTGTGCACACCCTGCCTTGGGTCCCTGGCCAGGGGATTGTTTGGGTGGAGGAGGGGCTGTGGCTGCTGGCAGAGGGGGTGGAGGGGGGAGCGGAAGCAGAGGGGGTGGGGGAGTGGCCGGCTTTGAATATCCTGTTGACCCCAGTTTCCTCTGTCCCCAGCTTGTGTCCTCTTCCCTCCCTCCTCATCAGGCCTTAACTCCTTCCTAACATAGGGGAGATGGGGCGGGGCTGCCCAGAGTCCAGGGCTGTGGAGCCAGGCTGACACCCACGCCCAAGCGCCAAGTACTGCCACATCCGTGTACAAATCTGATGGTTTATTATCTGCTCCTTCTGGTTTTGAAGGTGGGGTCCTGCGGAAGCAGGCAGGACTGAGGGGGTGCTGGAGCTTCATCGGCAGCCCCATTTCCCCAGTCGGGCTGGGAAGTCCCAGGTTTCCTGAGACTGTGTCCCTGCCCCAGAGTTTGACTCCTGGCAGCAGTGGGGTGGCTGGGAGAGGCTCCTGGGAGAGATCAGGAGGCAGGGTGGGCACTGTATGAAGGATGGTGACCTGGGTCTCTAACCGCCCTTCTCCTCTTGTCTCTCTAGCCATTGAGACCCAGAGCAGCAGTTCCGAAGAGATAGTGCCCAGCCCCCCCTCGCCACCCCCTCTCCCCCGCATCTACAAGCCTTGCTTTGTCTGTCAAGACAAATCCTCAGGCTACCACTATGGGGTCAGCGCTTGTGAGGGCTGCAAGGTGAGTTGAGGGGGTCATTGGGAAGGACATCCCTGATTAGATAAATGGGATGTTCCCACTGCCGAGGGCTGGGACTGTGCCGGTGGTGGTGGTGGTGGTGGTGGTAGTGGGTGTCCCTGAAGCTGCTGCTCTTACTTCTGTGCGGGAGGTGGCAGCAGCCTTGGAGGAGGGGAAGCCTTCAGCAGAACCTCCTTCCCCGTAGATGAGCAGGGGTCCCCCAAACCAGAGGTCCCCCTCCTGCCTCAGCTCTTTTCCCCATCATCTCCATCCTCCAGCTGGCAGGGTGTACACCCGCTCTGCTACCGATGCCCGGGTTGCCATGGTGAGCTAGCTGCCGACTGGCTCTTGGCTGGGGACCCAGGAGGCCTGCCCTCTGTGGCCCTGCCTGAACCTCGCCATGGCAGCCTGGCAGGAGGCCGTTAGGAGCAGGCGCCTTGCCTTGGCCTCTCCTTCAGGTGCCCAGGCTGTGGGCTTCCCAGAGTCTGGCTGGATTTCCACGTGCCCATGTTTGGCTCCAGGGTGCAGATGTGGCTGCCACCTTCCCAGCAGCTGTGGGCATGGCCTCTCCTCCTCCTCTCCCCAGGGCTTGAGCCTCTGTACCCGTTTCTTCCCCAGAGATTGGGGCTCAGAAGCTGCACAGCTTTGAGGCTTGGGGCCCTGGGCTGCCCCTCAGTGTGGGGCAGAGATAAGCGCAAAGCACCGGGCCTTGGACTCTGTGTCTGCCTGTCCTGTCTGGTTGTTCTTGGTCTGCCTTAGCCTGTCTGTCAGTCTCTCTGTTAGCCCGTGTGGGCAGCCCCTGACCAGCCTGGTCTACCTGTGATCAGTCTGTGCGCATGTGCCTGGTTAGCGAATGCGTGTTTTGCTGCCCTGCTCCTGAGCGCGCTCTCCACCTGTCTGGCCAGCCTGTGTGTGTGTCTGTGTGGCCCCTCCTGCTTGCCTTCTCTTCTTGTGCTCTGAGCCCAGGGCTGTGGGTTCCAGAGCTCTGCCTCTCTCTCCTCTAGCCCCATCTGCCTCTTTACTTGACTCACCAGCAGCCCGAGGTCCTTTTCCCCAGGAGAGAGGAAGCTGGGTCTATGCGTGTGGGTTGGGGGAAGCCCTCTGCCCACCTACAGTGTTGAGGCCGCAGGTACTGGGATTCTTCTCGGGGTATCCTTGTAGGTGGACCCTTCTCTCTACCTTATCTGGTCTACTCAGGTAGTTGATGTCCGAAGCCCTTGGGGGCAGCAGCCACCTGGCCTTCTGCTCCCACGGCTGAGGCCATGGGCCAGCGCTCTTCCTGCTGTGGGTGTGGCTGACCTGACTCCCTGCCCTCCATACCCAGGGCTTCTTCCGCCGCAGCATCCAGAAGAACATGGTGTACACGTGTCATCGGGACAAGAACTGCATCATCAACAAGGTGACCCGGAACCGCTGCCAGTACTGCCGGCTGCAGAAGTGCTTCGAAGTGGGCATGTCCAAGGAGTGTGAGTGCCGTGGGCAGGGCGGGGCCGTGCGTTGGGCAGGGCACGAGTGCCTGGCCCCTAAAGCTGGGTGATCAGGGGCATGTGGATGTGTGTGTGGATGTGAACGGCCGTGCTCGTGACGTGGTGTACAGGCTTGTGGTTGAAGACGGTTCACCTGTAGCTGCAGGGACCTGTCTGTCTGTCTCACGAGTTGTGTGTCCCTGTGCGGACAGCCCTTCCTGTTCGCGTGAGGCGGGCTGCGTGTGCTCGCTCACGTGCATGCGTGCGTCTGCGCCCGCTGCCTTGCTTCCAGGCCCTGCTTGGCTTCGGGGTGGGGCTCAGAGGCCTCCCCGAGTCCCTCCGGATTGTGCATCTCAGGACAGGGGTGCTGCTGGGTATTTCTTGTGTGTGTTGGGGGGGGCCGGGGAGGTGCTGCAGGCATAGGGATCTTAGAGCCTTTGTCTGGTGGAACCTGGGACCGGGAGTTGGAAGAGAGAATTGAGACTTCCCCGATCCCAGAGGAACAGGGGCTTCCAGTTTGGGCTCAGCTGAGGCCCGATGGAGGGAGAGAGGGAGGGCTGGACAGGGAGACCCTCTTGTGTTGAAATCATGGGTGTTGCCGTGGTGACCGGTGATTGATGATGTCAGAGATAAATGACGCTGACAGACGCCTCCTTGTCTGCGTGGCCGTTGCCATGGTGCCTGAGCCATGGGGGATGGGGTGGGGGAGGGGGCTGCAGGACCCTCTAGCCCTTTGTGGGCAGGGCAGTGGAAGAAGGAAGCTGGGAGGGGACGAGGTGGGGGACACGAGCAGCCCCAGACAGGAGCAGAGGGATCCTGCAGCACCCGGCCACCTCCTGCCTCAGGAGGAAGGGGCTGCGTTGTCCGGAGCCCAGGAAGTGGCTGCTGTGCGCTGCAGAGCGGGTGACAACTTGGGACCCACAGGCCTGGGACCCTTCCCTGCAGGGCCCGGAACCACCTCCTCCCTCTGCTTCTGCCACCTTCCGCTCCCAGAGCTTTTCATCACAGAAGGGCCAGGGTGGGGACCCCCTCTCCCTTCCACCACCAACTCCCCCTTTCCCTCCCTCCTTCTCCTCTCTGGCTGCTCTGTGCCCCGGAGCTGAGCAGCTGCCATTTCAATAGAATTAAAGCTTCCGAATGATAAACGTCTTGTCACAGCTGCAATTTTCTCTTCCCAAATTATCCCCCCACTCTCTCTCTCCCTCTCCCTTCTCTCCCTTGCACTTTATTGAATTTGCAGAATCGACATGAGTGATCTCCAAATTATGCCTGCCCCCCCCCCACCCCGACCGCTGCCCCTCCCTGGGCCCCCCACCCCCACCCTCTCTTCCTCCAGCGTCAGCAGCCGCCGCCACTGGTCCTGTGAGTGATTGTGTGTCTGGGCTAATCGGCTGGTAACGACCCCATCGCTTCTTTAAAGCCGAGCGGTGTGTGCGGCTCAGCGCCCCCGGTGATTTGTCAGCTCCCCCGGCTAATGGGCCGAGAGATTCTCCCACCCGGGCCCCCCACTCTCAGGCTGGGGAGCACTACTCTTCGCCTGGCCGCCCATCCCCGGGACCCCAGGGAGACGGCTGCCCGGAGGGCTGGGGGATGGTGGAGGCAGGAGCCGGTCCTCCCTGGAGGCAGGGGGAGCGGGAGGCAGGGAGGCCGAGCCCAGACGTGGGACACCCGGCACACGTGCCTTCAGCCCTGGACCCCCGCGCGTGCGCACCCGGGGTGTGAGCTGGAGTAGATGCGTGGGAGAGCAGGCGTGCGTGCGGTGGTCACGGGGCCCTGGGGCAGGCCTCGGTGTGTGGGCCGGGTGGGCACGGCGGGGGGCGGGGGGGGCACCGTGTGTTGCCGTCCCGCCTGCCCGTGCGCTCGCGTGTGTACGCATTCATGTGCGCGCCCCCGCCGGGTGGTCTCCTTCGCAGCCGGCTGCTCTCGGTCTGGTGGGAGGAGCTCCGGCTGGGGATGGACGGGCTTGGGGACGAACCGCCGGCCGCACTTGCCCTCTAACCGCGCGGCCTGGCCCCTCCACAGCCGTGAGGAACGACCGAAACAAGAAGAAGAAGGAGGCGCCCAAGCCCGAGTGCTCCGAGAGCTACACGCTGACGCCGGAGGTGGGGGAGCTCATCGAGAAGGTGCGCAAAGCGCATCAGGAGACCTTCCCCGCCCTCTGCCAGCTGGGCAAATACACTACGGTACGGCCCCCCGGGGGCACACCTTCTTCTGCCAGGCCTGCCCCTCCGCACCCCTGCCTGGGCCACCGCCGCGTCCCCTCCATGCCCACCCCGCCTCCCCTTCCTCCCCGCCGCCGCCTCCCATCAAGGAGCTCTCAGGAAGTGAAGGCAGTAGAGGGCAGGTCTGCGGGGGCTGGTGGAGCCAGGCTGAGAAGGGTGCCACGAGGGGAAGGCCCTCACTCTCCCCCGTCCTCCCAGAACAACAGCTCAGAACAGCGTGTCTCTCTGGACATTGACCTCTGGGACAAGTTCAGTGAACTCTCCACCAAGTGCATCATTAAGACTGTGGAGTTCGCCAAGCAGCTGCCCGGCTTCACCACCCTCACCATTGCGGACCAGATCACCCTTCTCAAGGCTGCCTGCCTGGACATCCTGGTGAGGGTCTGCACCCTGTCCCCCTGGGCACTACCCCCATGTCCTTGGAGGATGTCCTGCCACTCAAATAACCACCTCCCTAAACGTCCATCTGGAATCGACCTGTCCAAATACCCACCCATCCAAATAGCCACCCTTCCTCTCTCCCACGTGTCCACTTGTCCACTTAGCCACTCAGCCCCCGGATGTGCACTGGGTCACCCGTATGGCTATACACGCATCCATCCACCCTAAGTCCATCTTTCCATCGGACCTTCCTTCCAACCACCCATCTTCCCATCTGTTCAGTCTAATAAAGATTCTCCTGGGACCCTGTGTGGCCAGGCCTTGAACTGGGTGTCAGGAGCAGAGGTGAACACACCACTGTCCCCTCTCGAAAATCTTCTATTGGTGGAGGCAACAGATATGTAAACAGAGCTTGCAAAACTGTGATAAGCGCTGGCTGGAGATGGGGGAGGGCTGTCCCCTCCCTGAAGGACAGAGAGCCACACTGCTGGACCCTAGGGAGGACGCCCCAGAGGAGGTAGCATCTAGGAGTTTGTAGAAGGGGCATGTGACACGGCTGCTGGTGTGGGACCAGCTGGATTCAGGGGACCGCAGGGCATCTGGTGGGGCCAGAGGGTGGGCTGGTCTGGAGGCAGGATGGGGGCGGATGGGATTGTCAAATCCGGGGCTGGAGGGAGGACTGTCCTCCCTGTCTTCCCTGATGGGCTCAGCCCACCTGTCCCTTCTGGACCACCTCCAAGGTGGTCGAGATGTGGAATGTTGTGGTGGGACGTGACCAGGCTGCTCTTCCTGATAGGGGTGGGGTGGCAGGTGGGATGCAAGAGGCAGGATCAGGGTTTGAGAGAGTTGAAGACAGTATACATTTACGGAGCTCTTGTTGCGTACCCAGTCCTGGGAACTGTAGGCATAAATCCACTGTGGTCTTTGCCTTCTTGGAAATTCTAGTTTCCCTCTTAATTCTCTGCGTGGAGGCAGGATGAGCTAGATCAGCTGTCTAATATAGAGGCCGCTGGTCATGTGTGGCTATTTAAATTTAAATTAATTAAAATTAAATTCAGTTCAGTTTTTCAGTTGCACTTGCCACATTTCAAGTGCCCAGCGGCCACATCGTGGCCAGTGGCTACTGTACTGCACGGTGCAGACGTAGAACGTGTCCAGCATTGCAGCAGGTTCTTTGGGACAGCACTGGTCTGGCTGCCTGCCAGGTGGTCCTCGGGGGGTTGCTGGTGCTAGAAGCGCTGGGGGATGTGAGTTCCTGAACCCGAGAACCCTCTGCACCCAGATCCTGCGGATCTGCACGCGGTACACGCCCGAGCAGGACACAATGACCTTCTCGGATGGGCTGACCCTGAACCGGACCCAGATGCACAATGCCGGCTTCGGGCCTCTCACAGACCTGGTCTTCGCCTTCGCCAACCAGCTGCTGCCCCTGGAGATGGACGATGCTGAGACTGGGCTGCTCAGTGCCATCTGCCTCATCTGTGGAGGTGGGCAGGGGGCCTGGGTCTGGGGGCCAGGCCCAGGGTGGTGGTACGACCCCCAGAGCCTCTCCTGGGGAGAAGCTCAGGGATCATCAGATCAGAAAGGGACCTGTCAGACTCTTGTCAGACCCCTGTTAGAAGGGGAAACCGAGTCCCAGAGGAGCAGGGTCTGGTCTGCGGCCACACGGCAAGGGAGTCGTGATGGAGACCTGGATTCTGGTTCCGTTTCCAGGCAGTGCTCCTTGTAGGGGGCTTAGGAGTGAGGACTTGAAGGTCAGACCACCCAGGTTCAAGTCCTGGCCAAACGTGTGACCTTCAACAGGTTGCTGAACTTCTCTGAGCCTCTGTTTCTGTAAAATGGGGGCAGTAATGGTCTTCCCTTCATAAAGTTGATGGGAGGATTAGGAGATAATAAATAAGGCACAGTGTGCCCAGAGTAAGACCCAGTGAATGTTGGCTGCTGTTGTTATTTTATTTTTATGAGTTCTACCTTATCAGGCTGGTGTCTAGAATAATGGGCAGGAGTGGGAGACCTGTCTCTACTTAAGGTGGCACTGCCTGTGTTCAGGGATCCCACCTCCATGAACTTGGCTCTCAGGGCGACCTTTGGGCAACCCCTGTCCCCAGCCCCTTTTTGCTCACATCTGAGAGCCTCTTAGGGTCTTTCTGTGTGGGGACCGCCCCCGCCCTCCCCCCGCCCCCCAGCAGAGAAGCTCAGCCCGTGGTCTGGGCAGGCATGCCCCCTGGTGGTCAAGGCTGGAAGTGCAGCTGTGATCCTCGCTGGGCTAGGGCAGCTACTCAGCCGGCATTTCTGCTTCCTCAGACCGGCAGGACCTGGAGCAGCCAGACAGGGTGGACATGCTGCAGGAGCCGCTGCTTGAGGCACTGAAGGTCTATGTGCGGAAACGGAGGCCCAGCCGCCCACACATGTTCCCCAAGATGCTGATGAAGATCACAGACCTGCGAAGCATCAGTGCTAAGGGTGAGGCTCCCACACCTGGAGATGCCCCCTGTGCCTGCTGGGGCTGGGCCCCAACACCTGGCCCAGGACCCACCGTCCATGTCCAGGGTCAGGCCTCCTGCATCTGAGCTGACATCCCACGTCTTTGTGCCCATGTGATGCCCCACTCACCGGACCCCACCTTGCCTAGGTGGGTGACCCCTGCCTGTGAGCCCCAAGGTGGCAGTGTCATCTTTGCGTGGTGGTTAAGGGCTCTGGAGCCAGACTGTGTGGGTGTGTGTCCTTGACCAGGTCAGACAACAGCTTAGAGCCTCAGTTTCCCATCTGAGGAGTGGGGATAATGATGGTGTTTACAGAGTTGTTTCCAGATGTCAGTAGGAGAGTCCACAGCACACAGCGCATAGGAAGGGCCCAGTGTCAAGCCCAGGCAGTCTGACCCCAGAGCCCGAGTTTGGGACCACTTTGCCCTGCCGGCCCTCAGCCGTGGGGGCTTAGGAGGGCTGCCTTATGTCAAAGAGCTGAGCCCCGAGTTCAGTGCACGGTGGAAGCTGATATGGGTAGTATTGACCCTCCCACCCCCTCCACCCTCCCTCCTGGAGCCACAATTGCTTGTGGGGCTGGAGGAGCAGGGCGGGCATGCTGACCTCTGTCCCTCCTTCCCTGCAGGGGCTGAGCGGGTCATCACGCTGAAGATGGAGATCCCGGGCTCCATGCCACCTCTTATCCAGGAAATGTTGGAGAACTCAGAGGGCCTGGACACTCTGAGCGGACAAGCGGGGGGTGGAGGGCGGGATGGGGGCGGCCTGGCTCCCCCGCCCGGCAGCTGCAGCCCCAGCCTCAGCCCCAGCTCAAACAGAAGCAGCCCGGCCACGCACTCCCCATGACTGCCCGTGGACACAGCCCTTGCCCCGTGCCCTGGCTTTTCTCTGCCTTTCTACCAACCATGCGACCCCTGCCAGCCCTGCCCCCCACCTGTCCTCCCTTCCCTGGGGGACCGGAGGGAGGCGGTGGCGACTCTTCGGACAGAGGCCCGGGCCTGCGATGGACTGCCCGCTCCTGCAGATGTCAGGGCTGACATCGGGGGCAAGGACTGAGTGAGGACCCCTGGTCCCGGGCCTCAGGATGGGGCCCGGGGGCCTCGTGTTCATCAAGACACCCCTCTGCCCACCTCTCCACATCTTCATCACCAGCAAATGCCAGGACCTGGCTCCCCCATCCTCAGAACTCACAAGCCATTGCCCCCTCGTTGGGGAGCCCCCCTGCCTCGGTTGGTGACAGAGGGGGTGGGCCGGGGTGGGGGACTCCCCCTGTACATACCCTGCCGTACCAACCCCCAGGTATTAATTCTTGCTGGTTTTGTTTTTATTTTAATTTTTTTTTTTTTTGGTTTTGATTTTTTTAATAAGAATTTTCATTTTAAGCACATTTATACTGAAGGAATCTGTGCGGTGTATTGGGGGGAGCTGGATTCAGAGCTGGAGGGGGGTGGGTCCTGGGGGAGGGGAGTGGCTCAGAAGGGGCCCCCTCTCTCTCTACGTCCCTGTGCCCCCAAGCCCTCCTCCCCAGCCTTTTCCTCTTCAGTTTTCTCTTTAAAACTGTGAAGTACTAACTTTCCGAGGCCTGCCCTCCCCTCTCCCTCTGCCTAACCACTGGGCGTGGACAGTTTCCCGGCAACCCCTGGAAGGAGGGGGCTCCCCCAAGAGATGGGGCAGGGGCAAAGCAAGGGGGCCTCAGAACATAAAGGCGTGTGTTTCTCAGCCTCGTGTCCTTGGCACAGCTGCCTCCCCATCAGAGCCCACATCATTGAAGCCCTCCAGCCCCCCCACCCCCGAGCCCCGTGAAGGGGCTGGCCAGGGGATCCGAGCTGCCCCTGCCCCCCAGCCTCACAGCCACCAGCACCGCCCACAGGGCCCCCAGATACACACACACACACACACACACACACACACACACACACACACACACACACAGTGGACAGACGGGCCGGCAGACACTTGTGGCCCGAGTTCCTCCATTTCCCTGGCCTGCCCCACCCCACCCCCGTGCCCCCTTCCTTGCCCCGCAGGACGGGCCTACAGGGGGCCCCCTCCCGTCACCCCTGCACCCCTGGGTTTGGGGAGCTGGCTCTGCCCTGCCCTCCTTGCCCCGGGGTTGGGGTCTCATCCCCCCAGAGCCCGCTGGTGCACCTGTTACTGTTGGACTTTCCACTGAGATCTACTGGATAAAGAATAAAGTTATATTTATTCTACACGTGCCTGAGAGCCTCGCTGCCTCGCCGCCTTCTCTCGGTGTCTGGGCAGGGGCTGGGGGTTAGCTGAGGGCGCTGGGGGGGCCAAGCCGCCTTCAGAGCCTGCCTTGCTGTGCTGGGATCTTTGGAGACCCTATGGAAGGAGATGGGCCTGCCCTTAGAAAGCCCTTGGTCTAGGGGCTTTCACAGCCCGTTAGGGACCCCAGTGTGGAGTGGGGGGAGGGGAGAAAGGGAGAGACTGCCTGAGCCTTCAGGGAGTCCCCGGTCCGAGGGAGAAAGCCACCTCGGCCCTCAGAGTCCCTAGCCCTTGGGAAGCCAGAGGTTGAGTCTGGGGGGGGGGTCACTTAGTGGCAGAGTTCTATTTTTGGAGTGACCACAGATGACCTTCACAGCAGGAGTGGCAGTTGGCATGGGGACCTGGGTCAGGGGCTCATTGCAAACTAAGAAGAGCTCAGGATTGGGATGGAAACTTGGGAGGCCCGCCCTCTTGTCCCTCTGCCTCCAGGAAGAATTGTCCTGCCCTCCCCTGTCCACCCCTAAGCTCACTTCTGTGGGCAGGAGGCACAGAGGACAGACAGGTGACAGGGCACTTGGATGCTCCTGGTTGAGAGGATGGAGTGTGACAGGCCTTGAGGGTCCTCAGAAGCCAGTTTCCCCCCCCTTCTCCGCCACTACACATCAAGGCCCAGAGAGGGCAGTGCCCTTGCCCATGGTCACACAGCAAGTTAGTGGCAGATCGGGGAACAGTACTAAGGGCTCCTACCTCTCAGCCAGGGCTCTTTCCTGGATCCCTGAAGCCCTTGAAGAAGCATCAGGCACTGAGATCTTGGGGGCGGGGACGTCTGGGGAGGTGGCAGTGGAGGCTGCGTTTGGGGAGGGTTAGCAGGGCGCCTGGGCGAGAAGAGATTCCTGGGCGGGAAGAGTTCCTTCCACGGGGGTCCACCTGCCATTTATACTTCAGCCATCAGGTGGCGCCAGATCCTCACTTATGTTACAGTCTGGCCCAGGCTGGAGAAGGTGCTGAGGACAGAGGCTCTCTTCCTCTAGCAAATACTTTCTAACACTTTCTAACAGGTTTCTTTATGAACCTGACATAATTTAACATAACATACCAGACACATGCTTTAAAAAGTCACCATGCTGGCAGACGATATTGTAAAGGAGAAATTCAGGGAAAGTACTGTGAATTTCCACGTGTCAATGCTTGGGCCCAATCACTGGGCAGATAGGACACAGTCTTATACTTGCTTCTCTTTTTTTAATGAACATTTGGATTTAAAAGAAGAAGGTCGGAAGCTATTCTGTACAAGGAGCCCAGGAAAATTAAAGAGTATGGGTGGAAAAAAACCAAGAACGAATAATAAAACCATGCCAAAAAAAAAAAAAAAATCCCAAACTAAACCCTTAATGTTTTATATGTAAAACAGGGTCAGGTAATTATAAAGAGGCTGTTCACTATGTAAATGTCAGTGGGACATTCTAAAGGAGTGTGTGACAATTCTCTATTGTGGGGGGACATTGGCATTCTTAGCCCCTACCCGCCAAATGCCAAGAGGGTGCCCCTCCCCGTGACGACTAAAGCAGTGACGCCCACACTTACGAAGCGCCCCCCTGGGGATAGTAACTTTGCTGCTGGGGCTTGAGGTTGCGCTGGGTGGTTCATAGTTCACTGCAGAGCAGAGTTTCTTATCTACGGCACAAGTGACATTTTGGGCCATGAATTATTTGTTGAGACGGGCCGTCCTGCACACAGTAGGTGTTTAGCAGCATCCCTGGCTTCTATCCACTAGTCGCACCTTCCCTCAAGCTGTGACAACCAAATATATCTGCAGACGTTGCCCAATGTCCCCTGGGGGGAAACATCGCCCCTAGTTGAGAACCACTGCTGGAGTCTGGTCATCGAGGGCTGACGTGTGCTTTGCCTATGGGAGCACAGGGCAGAGGCATTTAACCAGGCCTGAAGCAGGGCTTGGAAGGCTTCCCGGAACAGGTGCTCTCTCCCAGCTAAATCTCTAAGGGGAAGAGTTAGCCAGGTGGAATGCAGAGGTAATAAAAAGCTCCTGGTGGTCAGAAACTATCCCCAGCTCTGTGTTTTAACCATTTTGGGTTTCGGTGGAAAAGGCAGAACAGGTGAAGCTGTAGAGGCTGGGACGGGCTGGTCAAGGCCAATTCAGGAGCTGGACTTGATCCTGAGGGCAATGGCAGGGAAGGATTTGAAGCCCGTGAGTGAGGTGTTCAGATTAGAATTGCAGGGGGCGGGAGCAGAGGCTAGGAAGGGAGTACCCCAGGCCATCGGTGACCTGGGCACCTGGGCACCTGGGCAGCCTCTGAAGGGGTGGAGAAGAGTGGCCAAGGGGAGGAAATGCTTAGGTGGTAAAACAGGAGGACCAGGTGATTGATGGGATATGGAAGGCGGGCAGAGGACGGGCTCTGGCAACGACAGACGGAGGTGGCCAGGGTGGATGGGGACCCCAGCAACTGAGAGGAGAGCTAAGGAAGTTGGGGCACCATGTGAGTTGCTGGTGACCCCCTCCATGCCCCTCACTCCACTCCTGCCACACCAGCCTCCTTGCTGGCCTCCAAGACCTCCAGCTTATTCCCGCCGCAGGACCTTTGTTCTCGCCATTCCCTCCAATGGGAATGCTCTTCCCGGAGAAGCTTCATGGCTGGCAACCTGGTATGTTCTTGTTCCCCGTCACTCCCCAGGGGTGTCACTCTCTCTCCCCTTACTCTTTACACTGGCTGGGGGTACAGTCTGTATTTATTGTCCACCAGAATGTGAGCTTCACGGGGGCAAGTTTTGTTCACCGCTGGAGCCCAACACCTGAATCCGCTAATACAGCAGCCACTCGCCACGGTGGCGGCCGAGTCTTAGATATGCGGCTGGTCCAAAATGAGATGCGCTCCAAGCGCAGAACACACCCCAGACTTCAAAGACTTAGTACAAAACGAAGAATATAAAACATCTCCTCGATACTTTTTTTATATTGTGTGTTGAAAAAGTACTTAAAGAAAATATATTACTAAAATGAATTTCACCTGTTTCCTTTCACTTTGTAATGTGGCTAATGGAAAACTTGGAATTATATGGGTGGCTCACCTCTTTCTATGAAACAGTGCTCATCTTGAACACTGCCTGGTATACACTATGTGCTCAAGAAGTATTTGTTGAATGAATATATATGGAAAACAGCTGGACATTCACATCTGAGTTTGCGTGGAAGGGTCCAGGCGGCAGATGCAGAACTCACTGTAGGTGGAGGGATGGTGGCACACACCGTGAGCGTGGATAAGTGCTTGGGCCTGGGGAACACCACCAGTTCCTCATCCAGACCAAGTTTACTGAGCACCTACTATGGGCCTGTGAGGAGGAGAGAGCTATGCATCCAGCAGTAGTGCTGCCTTGGGGCCTCCAGCTCTGGTTTGGGGGTTGGGCTGTCTGTAAAGGAAGCCATCTAGTTTCTTCCCAGGTGAGACCAAAAGGCAGGTAGGCGTTAATTAGCTAGCGGAAGGGGGCGGTGCAGAGAGGGAGGCCGCTCCAGGCAAAGGAACAGCATGTTGAAACACTTAGAAGCAAGATTGGGTACCGTGCTTGGTAGGACCAGAAAACTCGGTATGGTTTGGGGCATGGTGACCTTGGAGAAGCCAAGGGGAGGGGGCCTGATGAAGCAGGGCCAGACGTGCAGGGCTTCAAAAGCCTTGTTCAGGTGCTGGACTTACCCTGAGGATGGGGGAGCCCCAAGGACGTAAGTAGGGGAGCTATTTAGAAAGACTCCTCCAGCTGCTGTGTGGAGCCAGGCAGGAAAGCTGAGGAAGAGGCGTGAAGGAAAAAGGAGGACAGAGAGGAAGCGACCGGGGACACGGAAGACCGGGGCGCTGGCAGCCTGCTCAGCAGGGTCTGGTGGAGCCCCGGAGGTGTGGTTGGATGGTGGAGCCCCGGAGGCGTGGTTAGATGGTGGAGCCCCGGAGGCGTGCTTAGATGGTGACCCCTGGAGTTTTCAGTTTGCTGCTGGCTGCTTACGGAGAGCATCCCCACTGGGGCGGTGAAGGAGGAAGAAGATGGGGGCAGAGGAGAGATAGGAGGGGAAAAGGAGGCAGACACATAGACAGATCCTTGTATTTCCCCGGGGGTGGGGCCGCGGTGGGGAGCGAGGAGGGGAAGCGGGTGATGGCTGCGGGAAAATGCAGGGCCAGGAGCACACGTTCTGGGGCAGGTTTCTTCTGAGGATGTCTGTGGACTGGGGTAACAGCGGCAGGGTGAAGAGGGGGAAGCTAGAAAACAGTCCTGCCCTCTGACCCCACTGCCCACCCCCACTCTATCTCCATGAAAGGAGGGCCCAGCCACCTTGCCCAGGCCACAAGGTCGAGAGTGTAGATGGTGCCCAGACTGAGGCCTCCCCTCCCGCTCCCGTCCTGTGTGGGCACCATCAGGAGGGCAGACCATCCCGTGACGCCCCTGCAGGTAGGGAGGGAGCCACCGTGGCTGCTGCTGGCACTGGGTCCTGGCCACTCGCACAGTGCATGTCAGAGATCACACACACAGCTCACACAGGGCGCACAGATGCACGCGCATACGCAGGACGCACACGGGGTAGGCCCACGCACGCGCAGAGAGCCTGCAGAGGATGGACATGTGCTTGTGCACACGCGTGCACAACCAGAGCTCACCCAGGATATATGCGTGCATGCACACACACACAAAGAGCTCACACAGGTTTGACGTGTGCTTGGGCACCCACAGCTCACACCGTATGTATGTGTACACGTGTGTGTACATACACAGAGGGCCCACACAGAGGCCACGCCTCAGTCTGAACAAGGAGAGGCCCCCAGGGATGCTGGTATCACCGTTGTTTTTGTCCCCAGTAAAACAACCCGGGCTCCACCGGACCCTCCACTCTGCACTAGCTCTGCCCTCTTGTCCACTTTCTCTCAGCCCTCCCCCCCCCCCCCACCCCCGGCAGCCTCCTTCCTTTCTGCCTGGATGACGGCACCAAGGACCGGCCTTAGTTCGTTAGATGTCCCCAGCTTGACTGGGAGCTGCCGATGCTGCCCGGCGGGCCATGCCCCCTGTGTGTCATCTGCTGGGCAGGGGACCCTGCGAACAGTTGCTGCAGAGCTGCTTCTCGCTCCGGGGTGGTGGGGTCTGGCCTCTGACCTCACCCCCGCCCCAGGCAGCTCTAGATGGCCAGGTCCTGGCGGACGGTGGCCAGCGATGCCTTGCTGCGGCCGCTGCCGCCCTCGCTGTCGCAGGTCGGCGCCCGGTGAGCATAGGAGGGCGGGGCGTAGGGGTCGGGGCCCGGGCGCCTGGCGGGCAGGGCGGGCGGCGGCGGTGGGAGCAGCTGCTGCGCCTTCTCGTGCGCGCGGTTGCAGCGGTTGTCGCGCTCGGCCTCCTGGCGACAGTGGCCGGCGCGCGGGCGGCCCTTCCAGAGCAGGTGGCCCAGCTCGGCCACGCTGAGCAGCGCCGAGAGCAGCCCCACGGCGAAGTAGAAGATCACGAAGACGGTCTTTTCGGTGGGCCGGCTCACGAAGCAGTCCACCGTGTGTGGGCACGGGGCACCGGCGCACACGAAGTGCGGGGCCACGCGGAAGCCGTAGAGCAGCGCCTGGCCCGCCAGGAAGGCCAGCTCGGCCAGCAGGCGCAGCGCCACGCTCAGCAGGTAGCAGCGGCGCGCGCGGCGGCCCCCCGGGCGCCCCGGGATCCCCAGCGACCCTGCCCCGCCGGCCGCGCCGCCCGGCTCCTTGCTGGCCCGGTGCACAGAGTAGATGACGAAGAGCACCGGGGGCGCCGACAGCAGCAGGATGTGGAAGAGCCAGAAGCGATAGTGGGAGACGGGGAAGGCGCGGTCGTAGCAGGTCTGGCGACAGCCCGGCTGCAGCGTGTTGCACACGAACTCCTCCTGCTCGTCCTCGAACACGGCGCCGCCCACCGTGGCCAGCACCAGGATGCGGAAGATCAGCATGACCACCAGCCACAGGCGGCCCACGAGCGGCGACTGCAGCTGCACGGCGTCCAGCAGCGAGCCGAGGAACGCCCACTCCCCCATGGCGCTGGGGATGGACGCGGGGCGGGCAGTCAGAGGCTGAAGGATAGGGATCCCCAGCCCTCCGTGCCCGTCGGGGTGGAGTCAGTTGGACCTCCTCTAACTTCGAGGTGAGCCAGGGGGTCAGCCAGGCCTGGGTTCAACAGGGACTTTGTGGGAACAAAAGGCTTAGCAAGGGGGGCGGGGCGGGAAGGGTTAGGTGATTCTCCACTATGGGCGCTGGGGAGGAGCTCCACTTTGGTGCTCTAGTCAGACACCCACGGGCCTGCTGGGTTGGACCCTTTGCTCCTCCAGAGTCCAGGTTGGTGGGAAAGGGCCTTGGAGATCAGCCCGCCCCCCACCCCCCACGGCCTCTGACTGCATTTGTGGAAGCGGGAACCCAGCAGCGCCCTCGTGCTCAAGGATGCTTTCTGTGGGCAAGAGTGGTGCCTCAAACCCAGCTCTCCGTCAGACCCAATTTGGTACCCCTGGGAGAAGTGGAGTCAGCAGACCCAGAAGGACCCACCTCCTTCTTTCTCCGCCCATTTTCCTGCCCTTTTTACTGCAGTGAACTGCTCTCAAAATTGGGGAGCGGACTCAAAGGTAACCCCACTTCCATAACTCTACCCAATGTCCTAGGTGTCCCCTGCCATATGAGCCCAGTGTGGCAGGAATGCCGGCCCACCTTCTCTCATCTCCTCCCTGGTGTCCCTCTGTTTCCAGCCTCCCATATCTCCCGAGAACCCCCCCAACTCCCCCCACCCCTCACAGGTCCCACAGGCCCCTGATGCCCCCAGACTCTCACCCGTACGTAACCACTCGCCCTGTAGCTGACGCTGGGGTGTTAAAGCCGAGTAAAGGACCTTGGGAGATGGCTGGGACCTGTTCCTCCTGGTCCCTCTTTCATTTTCCCTTTTGGATTTTGCCGGGATGGATGACAAGACAGGATGGCCAGAGAGGGGCTAGCTCTCCCCTTCTCTTAAAGGGACACGGTGACCCTGTTGGCTGGCTCCACCCCTGAGAACAGACCCAGGGCCACACCCCTTGCTGGGCTCTGCCAACCTCCCTTTCCATCCCCTCACTCGCCCCCACCCCACGGCTGTGTCCCCAACTGGAAATGAGGGAAGGGGTTAACCAGAGCTGCCTCTCTCTCTCTTTTTTTAAAATAAATTTATTTATTTTTGGCTGCGTTGGGTCTTCGTTGCTGCGCACGGGCTTTCTCTAGTTGCGGTGAGCTGGGGCTACTCTTGGTTGCAGTGCGCGGGCTTCTCATTGCGGTGGCTTCTCTTGTTGCCAAGCACGGGCTCTAGGCGCGCGGGCTTCAGTAGTTGTGGCTCGCAGGCTTCAGTAGTTGTGACTCACGGGCTCTAGAGCACAGGCTCAGTAGTTGTGGCGCATGGGTTTAGTTGTTCTGTGGCATGTGGGATCTTCCTGGACCAGGGCTCGAACCTGTGTCCCCTGCATTGGCAGGCGGATTCTTAACCACTGTGCCACCAGGGAAGCCCCAGAGCTCCCTCTATCGCCAATCACCAATAAATTCCCCCAAACTGGAAGGTCTAGGTCCACTATCAAGTGGCTGTCCCGTCTTCAGGGCTGGAGCAAGGTTTGCTCCGGTGTTGGAGGCACTGGTATTTTTAAAAAATTAATTAATTAATTAATTTATGGCTGTGTTGGGTCTTCGTTTCTGTGCGAGGGCTTTCTCTAGTTGTGGCGAGCGGGGGCCACCCTTCATCGCAGTGCGCGGGCCTGTCACTATTGCGGCCTCTGTTGTTGCGGAGCACAGGCTCCAGATGCGCAGGCTCAGTAGTTGTGGCTCACGGGCCCAGTTGCTCCACGGCATGTGGGATCCTCCCAGACCAGGGCCCGAACCCATGTGCCCTGCATTGGCAGGCGGATTCTCAACCACTGCGCCACCAGGGAAGCCCGGAGGCACTGGTATTTTAAGAGGCAGCAGACACCCAGTAACTCTCCTTCTAGCTCTGCCACTGCTAACCTTGGACCAGTCGCTCAGCTCTTCTGGGCCAGAGTCTCCTGGCTTGTCAGCTGGGGAGCCTGGGCCGGCTGACCTCCAAGTTCCCTTCCGGCTCTGCGTCTTAATGCTAAGGTCCCAGCCATGTTACAGAGAACAAAAAAGCCCGAGCCTGGAAGAAATTCCCTTTTGGAAAAACCTTGAAGTATCAGGAGTATCTGGCTTTGGGACTTAAATAAAAGCTTCTGCTTCCTTCCTGCTTTTCTGTAATTTCCAGATTTACTGTAATGAGTGTGTCATTTCATAATGCAAAAAATAAATAGAAAGCAAGGCTTCTTTTCCCCCATAAGGCTCTGAACTGAGTCACCTACTGCTCTAGGTGGCAGGAGAAGCTGTCCCATAGGGGAGGAGAGTTAGGATGACCGATGGCGGCCTGAGCGGCCAGGGAGGGGACACTCCCAGGTTGAGCACTTGTTTGTTCTCTCTGCCTTTTCAGGAGTCTGCCCAACCCACACCATTCCACTCGTCCACCTGTGCGACTGCTCCGGGCCAGGCCCTGCGCCCCACTTATCGCGCGAGTTAGCTCGCTTAGCCCTCCTGGTGAGCCGGCAGCAGGGCAGCTGAGACGCAGAGCGCTAAGCCACTTGGTACACTCACGCGGCAAGAAAGAGCAGCTCTGGGCCGCACGCCCAGCCTCACTGGTTCGGAGACCGTGTTCTTAAGCACATCGTGGAACTGTCCCGTTTCCAGCCTGGCTGGGCTTCCCAGGTGGTGTCCCAGGGCCTAACGGTCCCCAGGGCTTTGTGTGGGGCTGGTGGGGGCCGTGCCAGGACTCCTCTTCAGCTATGGGGGCCAATGGGGATCCCTGGCACGATTTCAAGAAGGGGTGGGAAAGGTATCCTTCACCCACGCTGGCTCAGGGACCTGGCCCAGCCTGGAAAAACCCTAGGTTAATGCTTGGGAGTGCTGGGGTTCCCTTGGGACTGGGCCTGGGTGGGGAGACACTGGCCTGGACCAAGTCCAAAGGAAAGAACATGCTGGGGCCCATTCCAAAAACAGGATGTGACGTTGAGGGCACTGCTGACCTCCCCATCCCAGCCTCCACCTGCTTCCGGCTAAAGCTGCCCCCTGCCCCCGGCCACGGGGGCTCAGCACATACCTCATCTCCCCTGGAATGGGCCCTGCCCTGGATGCATGGCCACTGCCGGGTCAGGCCACCAGCCCAGCCTGGAAAAATCCTCATCAGACCAGACCCATCTGCCCGTGGAGAGTGGAAAGTGGCAGAGGTGGTGGGCTGGGCTGGGGGGGGTGGGGGACATGGAGCCCATGGTCACCCTGTGCTGTTCCCAGTCCCTGATACCACAGGGCCAGACACAGGAGACTCTACAATCTCCGGGGCCCATCCTTCCTCCCAGATAGCACCGTCCAGCCTGGGAGGAGGTGTCGCTGTTGTTGCCCAGAGCTGGCGGCACGTGGCCCTGTTCTTGGCCAAATGTGAGGTCTGGGGCTGGGCTCAGAGCCTGTCCTGCCCTGGTCCACGTTCAGTCTCTGTCCCAGACACCTCACCCTGACCCGTCAGGCTGTGGAGCCACTTCCCATGCATGTCCATCACACATGCACACACACATGCAGGCACACGCATGTTGGCACCTGGTAAATTAATACTTGTGACATCATCAACACACGGCTGTATTTTCTCTCCCCTGTGTCCCTCTAACATTTAAAAAAGTCTTTACATAAATACTGCCTTTTAGTGAGGCCTTTCCTTGCTGCCCTAACTGGAATTTAACCCCTGACCTCTATCCCCTTTCTTAGCTTTATTTCCTTTGCACTGACCACTTCATAACATACTTTATATTTTTCTTATTTATCCTGTGTAGTATCCATCTCCTCCGTTAGCGTGTAAGCTCCATGAGGGCAGGGATTTTTGGTGCTTTATACATTGTCTTGCCCCCAACACCTAGAAGAGTTCCTGGCACTTAGTAGAAGATCAGTAAATATGTGTGGGGCAACAGAATGAATGAAATGGGGTGAGAGGATTGCGGAAGGTGCAGAGCTCCTCTGCCCCAAGAAGATGAGGACGCTGCTGGTCCGTTGGACACTCTGGTCTCTTCCAGGGCTTTGATCACTTACATGGCCAAGGGTCTTTGGAAATCTTGCTCTGCATTGGACCAGTAAAAGTAATTGGAGATCTGAAGGCAGCTTGGAGTTGGCTTGTTTTTACTGATTCCTTTTTGTTTTTCAGAGCAACTTGACTGCCTGCTCTCGAGATGTCATTATCAGGAGACTACAATTCTCCTCTGAAGATGCTTTAATGGAAATCATCGTCTCCTCTTTAGTCATTCCAAGAGCATCCACTTTGATGTGGTTGAGAAATATAGTGAAGGTGATTCTGTGTTCAACTCTAGCCACAGCTCAGCGGCTTGGGAAACTGTCTCCTCATTCTCCACAGGTAAACTGTCACTAATGAGAGTGCCTATCAGTAGGTCAGGTGGAGGCTGCATGGAGGCTTTCTGGTGGTGCCCGAAGCGAACTTGTGGCCACCAATTTTTAGCATTTTAATTCCTTACAACTGAAGGGGTCGGCAAAACTCAACAATTCTCCTCATTTATTATTTTTAAATTAAATACTCTTGACATGGTTGCAACACATATTCTACTTGTAGGAAGCATGTTGCATAAAACTGTTCTACAGTGTTGTCATTTATTGCCACGTGACCATGTGTGCACACGTTACTCTTGCAGTGTAGTGACACCAATGTTCCCTAGGTGTGAGTGTGTCTACTATCACTAGTTCATTCATAAACAGGGCCGGGAATAAGAAATACATACTGCAAGAATCAACTTACCGCAAGGGAGTTCAGTGCCTTCCATGGCATATAATAGGCCAGTGAGGAGCTGCTCTTTGTTAGTTTTGACTGTTCCAGCAGACACAGCATGTTCAAGATTGATCTCTTCTCGTTGTGATGCACAGGACTGTGTTCTATTACTATGTTTAGGGCCAGACTGGAAAAGTCAGTCTTTCTAATGAAAGAGGATCAAGTGAATGATTCCTAAGTAAAGAAAGGAGGATCTTCATGTGATCTTTTTTTTTTTTGGCTTTTATTTAAAAAAAGTTTTAATTGATGTATAGTTGATTTACAATATTGTGTAAGTTTCCGGTGTACAGCAAAGTGACTCAGATATATATATATATATATATATATATTTCTTTCTAAAAATTCTCTTTCATTATGGGTTATTACAAGATATTGAATATAGTTCCTTGTGCTTACAGTAAATCCTTGTTGTTTATCTAGTTTATATATGGTAGTGTGTATCTGTTAATCCTATACTCCTAATTTATCCCTCCCCCCTCCCCTTTGGTAACCCTCCCCTTTGTTTTCTATGTCTGTGAGTCTGTTTCTGTTTTGTAAATAAGTTCATTTGTACTATTTTTTAGATTATACGTATAAGTGATATCATATAATATTTGTCTTTCTCCATCTGACTTACTTCACTTAGTACGATAATCTCCAGGTCCATCCATGTTGCTGCAAATGGCATTATTTCATTCTTTTTTATGGCTAAGTAGTATTCCATTGTGTATATATACCACATCTTCTTTATCCATTCATCTGTCAAAGGACACTTAGGTTGTTTCCATGTCTTGGCTATTGTAAATAGTCCTGCAATGAACATTGTGGTGCTTGGATCTTTTCTGGGTATATGCCCAGGAGTGGGATTGCTGGATCATATGGTAACTCCATTTTTAGTTTTGTAAGATACCTCCATACTGTTTTCCACAGTGGCTGCACCAATTTACATTCCCACCAACAGTGTAGGAGGATTTCCTTTTCGCCACACCCTCTCCAGCATTTATTATTTGTAGACTTTTATTTTTTAAGGTTCTTTTCCTATGTAGGTCATTACAGAGCATTGAGTTCCCTGTACTGCACAGCAGGTTATGATTAGTTATCTATTTTATATAGTAGTGTGTATATGTCAGTCCCAATCTCCCAGTTTATCCCTCTCCCACCTCCTCCTTATCCCCTGGTAACCATAAGTTTGTTTTCTACATCTGAGACTCTACTTCTGTTTTGTAAATAAGTTCATTTGTGCCCTTTTTTTAGATTCCACATATAAGTGATATCATATGATATTTGTCTTTCTGTGTCTGACTTTACTCAGTATGACAATCTCTAGGTCCATCCATGTTGCTGCAAATGGCATTATTTTGTTCTTTTTTATTGCTGAGTAATATTCCATTGTATATATGTGCCACATCTTCTTTATCTATTCTTCTGTTGATGGACATTTAGGTTGCTTCCATGACCTGGCTATTGTAAATAGCGCTGCTATGAACATTGGGGTGCATGTATATTTTTGAATTATGGTTTTCTCAGGGTATATGCCCAGCAGTGGGATTGCTGGATCATATGGTAGTTCTAGTTTTAGTTTTTTAAGGAACCTCCATAATGTTCTCCATAGTGGCTGCACCAATTTACATTCCCACCAACAGTGTAGGAGGGCTCCCTTTTCTCCACGCTGTCTCCAGCATTTATTATTTGTAGACTTTTTTTTTTTTTAAGCAGTTGTTAACATTTAATGAATCTTCTACCAGGTGGCTTCAAGCTACTAGGACACATGCCCCGCCCACACCCTTAATCTTCTCAGCTCTTCTGCTGAAGAATTTGGCCTTTACGATGCAGGCTGCTTTGGGAGCGTTCCCTCCCTCAGAACTTTGTGCTGATAGTAGCCTGATGGCACCGCGTCAGTGACAGGAGCAGCTCGTCTTGTTCTTGACAACATTCACCCGTGTCTGCTCACTGACCAAGGTTCCACAATTTATCATGGTTCAGAGCTGGGCAGAAGCTCTGGTTCCTCTTTAAGTGGTAATGCCAGATAACAACTTTCCCAAAGTATCCTGGGTGATATTTGTCGAAGTTGATCCTGTGGTGATGCATGCCACCAGCATTACCGCGGCCTCCCGGGTGCTTCCGGTGTTTGCTGTTGCAGCTGTGGCTGTATCTCATGTGGCCCTAAGTTTCCAGGTCTCCCTCAGTCTGGATGGCTGTAGACTTTTTGATGATGGCCATTATGACTGGTGTGATACCTCATTGTAGTTTCTTTTTTTTTGCGGTACGCGGGCCTCTCACTGTTGCGGCCTTTCCCGTTGCAGAGCACAGGCTCCGGATGCGCAGGCTCAGTGGCCATGGCTCACGGGCCCAGCTGCTCCGTGCCATGTGGGATCTTCCCGGACCGGGGCACGAACCCGTGTCCCCTGCATCGGCAGGCGGACTCTCACCACTGCACCACCAGGGAAGCCCTTTTGTTTTCTTAAAAATAAATTTTATTTATTTTTGGCTGTGTTGGGTCTTCGTTGCTGTGTGTGGGCTTTCTCTAGTTGCGGTGAGCGGGTCTACTCTTCGTTGCGGTGTGCGGGCTTCTTATTGTGGTGGCTTCTCTTGTTACGGAGCACGGGCTCTAGGAGAGTGGGCTTCAGTAGTTGTGGCACGCGGGCTCAGTAGTTGTGGCTCATGGGCTCTAGAGCGCAGGCTCAGTAGTTGTGGTGCACGGGCTTAGTTGCTCCGCAGCATGTGGGATCTTCCCGGACCAGGAACTGAACCTGTGTCCCCTGCATTGACAGGTGGATTCTTAACCACTGTGCCACCAGGGAAGTCCCTCGTAGTTTTGATCTGGATTTCTTTACAGGTCCATGTGATCTTCTCTGCAGCATTCAGAACCAAGGCTGCCGCATCCATGATCCTAGGTCATCCTGGGTTCTTTAGGTACCAAAATGGACTTTGGAGAAAAACAGAACCGACAGGAGGTATATATATATATATAATTTGTTATAGGAATTAGCTCAGTTATGGAGGCTGGGAAGTCCCACGATCTGCCATCAGCAAACTGGAGAATTGGGAAAGCTGGGGGTGTAATTCAGTTTGAGTCTGAAGGCCTGAGACCCAGGAGCACTGACGTCCAAGGGCAGAAGATAGACGCCTCAGCTTAGAGCGAATTCACCCTCCCTCCACCTTTTTGTTCTATTCAGGTCCTCGGTGGATTGGATGATCCCACCTGCATTGGTGGGAATCATCTTAACTCAGTCTACTGAGTTACATGCTAATCTTTGCCAGAGACACCCTCACAGACACACTCAGAAGTAATGGTTTACCAGCTATCTGGGCATGCCTTAACCCGGTCAAGTTGACCATACAATTAACCATCACAGGGTTTTTCAGTACAGCCTGCTCAGATTTGCAAGGAGGCAGCCCATGAGTGAAAAACACCTGAGGGCAATTCCTGGCGTGGTACCAGTTCAGCATCATGTTAGAACTGGAACCCATATATTACTTTTATAACCAGAAAAAAAATTAAAAGTTATTTTCATTTTGAAAGAAAACATGTAACATCACTATTTTTGTAAGCTATGGGAAGATACAAAGAAGAAAACAAAAATCACCCAAATCTCATTAACCAGAGAAAAGCAACTGACATTTTGCTGCAACTTGCAATAAGGCCTTTCAATGCATATTGCATTCTCGAACTTTAGTGTGCACCAGGATTAGCTGGAGTGCTTGTTAATACAAGTGCTTTTAAGTCAGTAGTTCTGGGGTGGGTCCGATAATAAGAATTTCTAACCACCTCTCCAGTCTTGCTGCCACAGTCAGTCCAGAGGCCACACGCAGAGAAGCACTGGTCCAGAGTTTACACCTCTGCTGTTCCAAGCAGGGTCTCCAACCAGTAGTATTGACATCACTTGGGAACTTGTTAGTAATACAATTTCAGGCCCCACCCCAGACCTACTGAATCAGAATCTGCGGTTTAACAAGATCCCTAAGGGATTTGAAACACAGGTTTGAGAAGCACTGGTTTATATTTGAGCCTCATACTGTCTGAAAGATAGCTTTTCCTCCCTACTTTATTGTAATCTAATTTACACACAGTAAAATGAACCATTTTATAATTCAGTTTTGACAAATTATATAAGAGTTTGGTATCTTTTCCCCCCTCTTCCTAACAGAATGAGAACTTTCCTGTGCTACCAAATATTTTGGGAAAACATGACTTTTAACTGATTCTATAATACATGGTAAGTAAGGATGTGCCAGTTTAATTAGTTCTTCTGTTGTGGGACATCTGTGCTGTTCCCGGTTTCTCACCAGTGTAAACAATGCTTCAATGAACTCTTTTGGACACAAACGTTTCATTTTTCAGACAATAATTTTCCAAAAGTGTTATTACTGAGGCAGGCAAGAACAAACATCCATTACTGTAGGAAAAAAAGTTAATTAAAAAATTTTCTATGTGGGAATTCCCTGGTGGTCCAGTGGCTAGGACTCTGCGCTCTCGCTGCCGAGGGCCTGGGTTCAATCCCTGGTCGGGGAACTAAGATCCCGTAAGCCACGAGGCACAGCCAAGAAACAAACGCAGATTTGCTGTGTGTTTGGGTTTCAGGAAAAATGGCCAGAAATCATTTAAAAAAATTCCACTGCACGAGGAAGAGAGGGATGCGATGTATCCTAAACAAAAAGGCTTAGAAAACTTATTGTATCACTTATCAACTAATTTTTGAATCCCTTATTTTCTCAATAGCCATTCTTTTGTAATTTATAGTTGATGTAACATGTATTTATCTAAGCAATGTTGCATATGTGTAAGGAATAACTACATTCTATAAAGGGTTTAAATGTGTATAACCACGAAGTTTATTAGCACTAAAATTTTTAACTCCTAGAGTGTCAGTGGCTTAAGGAATGAAGAGTCAAGGACTGAATTCACTTGTTTCAGTTAGCAAGTGCATTACTGATCAGGAGAGAACTTCTAGTTTCGAGAGGGAAACATTCCTGATTTTTTCCTTTCCAAAGAAGGTTTATATGCTTTTGTCCCACGATTTGTTTTGTAAACAAATGCATACATACCAGACAGGGATTTCACCTTTGACTTGTAACCTGCTTTCTTCACTCAGCAATGTCCTAAATACCTTTTTATGTCAATAAATAATATGCATGATCATTCTTAATGAGCACCTGGTATTCCTCATTGTACCATAATTTGTTTAAACTTATTGTTTTGCCAGATGTCTCTTGTTGGACATTTAGTTTACTTTCAATTTTATTATTACAGAAACTTTTTTTTTTTTTTTGCGGTACGCGAGCCTCTCACTGTTGTGGCCTCTCCCGTTGCAGAGCACAGGCTCCGGACGCGCAGGCTCAGCAGCCATGGCTCACGGGCCCAGCCGCTCCGCGGCATATGGGATCCTCCCAGACCGGGGCACGAACCCGCGTCCCCTGCATTGGCAGGGGGACTCTTAACCACTGCGCCACCACGGAAGCCCTATTACAGAAACCTTAATAGGCATATTTGTATGTGGCTTTTTTTTGCAATAATTACAGATTTACATGTAGTTGTGAGAAATAATACAGAGATCCCTTGTACACTTTGCCTACTTTCCCCCAATGGTAGCATTTTGTAAAATTATGTTGTAACCAGGATACTGATATCTTTTGTTACTTGAACTTGCATTTGTGTGTATTTACATAGCTTTTTGCACATGGCCAATTCTCCTGAACTAAATTTCTTAAAGTGAGAATTGCTGGGACAAAGAGTTTGACCTTTTCGTCCAGGTTCTAGTGAAAGGGCTCATTTTCCATATCTTTATCAACACCACCCTTGGGGATATGTTTAGGCTATCCCTCTGTAACTCAAGACTACTTTTCTTCTAGTACTTCTTTAGTTTTGTTTTTGATATTTAGTCTATTTGAGGGACTTCCCTGGCAGAGTGATTAAGACTCCAATGCTCCCAATGCAGGGGGCATGGGTTCTATCCCTGGTTGGGGAAATAAGATCCCAAGTGCCACATGGTGTCACCAAAAAAAAAAAAAAGTCTATTTGAACTTAACTTTCTGGTAAGATGGGAGGAAGGGGTTACATTTTTCTAAATTTTTTTCCCCTAAATGATTAGCCAGTTGCCCCAATATAACTTATTGATATCATCAAGCAGTTGACTAGTTTATCAAAATATTGTTAAAGTAGGGAATCATTAAAAAAAATAAGTTTATATTTAAAGTTATTTATTGATGTAGGGCCAATGCCTTCTGAGTGTGGAAGAGGTGAATTTGCACCCACGTTTAAAAATCTCAGGAATAAACATGGTTGGCCCCGGTTAGGTCATGGTGCCTCTCTCTCAGAACTATCACTATGGCCAGGAGCAGGCACATCAGAAAATGATCAGAATAGTTCTCAAAACCATTTTACAGTGAATAGTGAAGAAGGATATATTTTAGACTAAGGAAAAGAGTGTAGTGCAGGGGGGAAAATGGGCAACAATCACGGGTTGCAATATCTACAACATTTTATTAAAGCACAAAATTGTTGGAATTAAGCTAAATAGAGAAAACATAGTAAATAGTTACGAAAAACATTGATAACACCACTCAACTCACACACATATAACGAATGCAGGAAGGTCTTAAAAAGTTTACAAGTTGAAAATTATGGAGATTTCCTCAAACTGGATGTAACAGCTCGCTGCTGAGTATGGCATCAATATAATATATAAGATCTTTGAGAGAATGCTGTCCCCGACTCTTCCGCAATCTAGTGCCTCCTAGAAATTTGTTCCTTGGGAGATTCAGACTCACAGGCAGCCAGAGGGGACAAGTCAAGAGTTGAGATAATCTCAACTTAGGGTCTAATTTTCTTCATCTAATTGACTGTGTTGAGGTTATAGAGACACAGCCATGGTGTTTTTCTTCAGCTCATTCAAAAAGATATGAAGAATATGAACAATTTTTCACTGCTTAAAAATTCAGCACATAAAAGGCTGAGCGAGAAGTATTTGGTACTGGAACTACATAAAGTTCTATCTGATGGAAAATTATCTATGAAACTAAGATAAAACAGAGAAACTCATCATGCTGTATCTCATATTTACAGAAAGTAGGCAGAGTAGAAACTTTTATGTCAAAGTGCTCCAATTTTAGCTTAATGAGTGGCCAAACTACATTATGCTGAAGTGACCACACAACTGCCTCTAGAGCCCAGAAGAACCTAAAATCAGATTTAAAAGGCAAAAGAAAACAGACTCAATACATATACAAAGCAGAGAAAAAACAATCCCACGAGATGGTCACTACTTAGACAGTATTATATAAAGATAAGGGACACTTGGGCTCTACTTCACTTTGATGGTTCTGAATTAAAACTACCTTCCCCAAACTAAATTCAGAGGGGAAGAAACTGAGAGATTCACATAAATTTAAAACCAGTCTTGAGCTCAATAAGACAATTACTTAAAATAATCACCTCACATTTTAAAACAGATCATCTTCATCTGATTCTTCGAGGTACTTTATAGGTTTCTTTGTCCGTCCCGATTTTGCCCGAGAAGCCACAGCTGAGTCTAAGTCCAGGTGGAAGTCATCACTGTCCTCCTTGGGTTTCTAAAAGAGAAAAGCCCAAGTAGTTTGTACAATGTCAACCTGACAGCAGAATTTCGATGCAAAAAATATATCAACAGACTACAACTCAAGGAGTTTTCCACCTTCTAATGAGTAGTAAGAAATTGGGACTTCCCTGGTGGCACAGGGAATCCGCCTGCCAATGCAGGGGACACAGGTTCGAGCCCTGGTCCGGGAAGATCCCACATGCCTCAGAGCAACAAAGCCCGTGCACCGCAACTACTGAGCCTACGCTCTAGAGCCCGCGTGCCACGACTACTGAAGCCTGCGTGCCTAGAGCCCGTGCTCCAAAAGAGAACCACAGTGAGAAGCCTGCGTACTACAACGAAGAGTAGACCCTGCTCGCGGCAACTAGAGAAAGCCCACGTGCAGCAATGAAGACCCAACGCGGCCAAAAATAAATAAATAAATTTTTTAAAAAAATAGAAAGAAGGAAAGAAATAGACTGAAGGCAACTCTCTCATTGACTAATTAGTGGCATATTTAACTTTTTTACAACTAAACTACATAGAGTAAAAGGCTAACAGACTATGGGATTTAAATTTATTTCCTTAAAAATGTGCCAAGGGCTTCCCTGGTGGCACAGTGGATGAGAGTCCACCTGCCAATGGAGGGGACACGGGTTCGTGCCCCGGTCCGGGAAGATCCCACATGCCGCGGAGCGGCTGGGCCCGCGAGCCATGGCCGCTGAGCCTGCGCGTCCGGAGCCTGTGCTCCGCAACGGGAGAGAGGCCACTACAGCTAGAGGCCCTCGTACCGCAAAAAACAAAAAAACAAAAAAACAAAAAAATGTGCCAAATTATTAGGAGCAAAGCTTGGTTATGTGCTTCAAAATACCTACAGCAAAAGGACTGACTAGGATAAATACCTTGCTTGTGACTGCTTTAGAAATCATTTTCTCAAAATTAGAGTCGGAATCATCAGAAGTGGACGGCTTCCTTTTGCGGTGACTCTTGGTTTTGGGGGGATTAGGCTTTTTAGAGACATCAGAATCCAAGTCTGGATCCTTTTTGGTTCCTTTTGGTGCAGCCCTTTTTTTGGCCCCTGTAGTAGAGGTGGAAGACTGACCTGCAAGTGAACACAGGAGTTTGTCAGGGACACTCTTAGCTGAATTGTTCCCACAGTGAACCTTCTTTAGCAACCTGTTGACTGCTTATATTTAACATAGGAAAAGACAACCTAACAGAGATGAAATGCATTAGAGAATCAAAGTATTCTTAAGCATATGATTTTTTTGTAGGTATATGCTTCATGTTAAACATTTGCAACTGTTTCTAACTCCCATCCCTGTCATAGAAATGAGCTAACTAACACCTGGCATTTTGAGAAACATGCTATTTTTAAACCTTTTGACTAGCAATTTTGATTATGAAGATCTAAAGATTTGTTTTCAGTTGGTAAAGGCTTAATTTCAATATAGTAAATTTGGGGAATAAAAATTGAAGCTGACTTGTGGCAGCCAGTAGTTAATCCCAATATTAACCCATCTCAAAGACTGAGGCTCACTTTTTGCTGCCGTCTTCTTCACTGTCACGTTCTTTTTAGGAACAGGGTTTGTGGTTTTAGTTACAGCTGGGAAATCAGCAGCAGGAGAGCTTGGAGGAGGTGGTACATTATCCTTGGCATCATCAGCGTTAAGGTCCGTTACTTCAAATGGAAAGGAAGATAATACATATAAGCAATACATGAAAATCTGTTTACTGCTTTTGTCCCTGCTCTGAATTTCTATTTAAACACAAAGTCTGTGACTTTCCTGGAATATTTCAAACACGCTTTTATAACTCTGTTCTAATTACTGAGTTCTTCATGAGCAAACAGTAAGTTTTTGTATCTCTAGCACCTAGCACAGTACCTGGCAAGCAAATGATTACTTTTAGTACATTTAGTTTAAATGCAGAACCTATTTATGTGCAAAACTAAACCTAATGAACCATGTCAATGTAATGCTAACAAGAACCCACATTTATTTTCAAAGACAGGACTTGGATAATGTAGGCCGGGTTAGAAGCCGGGTGGACCTGAGTGCTCCAGTAAAGCAGACATCTCACTATTTTTACTTAACATACCTGATGTGGCACTTTTCTGTGGCTTCAGTTCTTTGTTAGTATGTCTAGAATAATAATAATAAAAAAATCCTGATGACCAATTCTAAATGTGTCAAACAACAAAGAATATATCATCAGCTATTAAAAACAATCATGATAAAATCCCTATTAGAGAGGATACTTACTTTGGGGAAGTTGTGGTCCTAGGTGGACTAGCATCTGATGGGACACAATCTTCATCTTGAGTGTTTTCATCAAAATCTGAGAAATCTTCATCTGAATCCAAATCCATTGTGA
Organism: Leucopleurus acutus; assembly: GCF_964270905.1. NCBI lineage: Eukaryota > Metazoa > Chordata > Mammalia > Artiodactyla > Delphinidae > Leucopleurus > Leucopleurus acutus. Next base: position 20,395,569 of record NC_139161.1, on the reverse strand, counting down.
ATTTGGTTTTTGCTGTTAAAAATATACATATACAAAGAATCAAAGAGGATAACAGGAGAAATATTTAATCCACAGATTAATATAACATTTCCTGACGATATAAGCTTCAGTTTAATCTTCTAAAAGATGTTTTAGTTTCTCAAAAATGTAATTACTGCTCTAAGGTATAACAATTTCTGGGATTATGTGCCTTGAAATAGATTGCCCATTCAAATCTTCACTCTTCCTTACTTGCTGCTCTCCGTGGCTCTTTTTCTCGGGGAGGGACATCAAAATTACTTTCGTTACTGTCTATATCTGATTCCGAATCAGACCAGGGGTTTCTCTTTTTGGCTTTCTTGACTGGTTTAAATGGCAATGTAGTTTGTTTCTTTGTCTTGGTACCTGGAAGGGAGATAGGAATTAACCATGTTTACATATTCTCTGACTCACTTTTCTCCATCTATCCTCCATCCATCCTTCAAATATTTATTGAACTCTGTGCTAGTACTGGGAATAGAATGGTGAACAGAAAAGGACATAGTCCCCCTTTCTGTGGAGCTTGTAGTTTGGTTATCTAATCCCATATATAATAATAATCCCACATGGTATATAGGTTTACATAGGGCATGTAGTATGTATGCATATGTATATAAATAAGAGGGTTTTCCAAGAAAGAGATGCTTAAGTTAACTAGTTGAAGGGAGTTGGATGACAAAACATTCCAGTTTAGGAAATAACATGTACAAAGCCCTGTGAGAAAACATAGTGCACTTAGGAAACTGAAAGAAATCCATTATGGCTGGAAAGCAGAAGTCAGAGGGAGAGTGGCTGGTCTTTTTTTAAAAATCTTTGGCTGCACCCCGCGGCATGTGGGACCTTAGTTCCCTGACCGACCAGGGATCGAACCTGCGCCGCCGCCTGCATTGGAAGGCGGAGTCTAACTACTGGACCACCGGGGAAGTCCCAAGAGAGTGGCTGGTCTTGTTAAGGAGTTTGTTTTAAACAGGGAACCAATATGACCAGATTTGCATTTTAGAGTTCTCTCAGACTGTAGTGTGGAGATGGGAAAGGTACAAGAACAGATGCAAGATCAACAGAAGGTTACTGCTGAAGTCAAGGCGAGGGAAACAGCTCAAAGGGGACAGAATGGCTGGGCCCGAACCTCGAGGAGCATTTAATGGCTGAGTTAAGGAGGTTTATAGTCACTAAGTCTTGTTAATTCTTTTCCTCAAATGTCTCTCATACCAATCCTTTGCTATTTATTTCCCTCATCTAGGCCCAAAGATAAGGACAGACTCCTTATTGACTGACTTAGTCCTTTCTTCATATTCTTCCTTCATACACCTACCTATTTCATATCTCCTAGTTGAATCTAATCTTATCCACCCTCCTCCAACAACCTGGTTTTCTAACTCTCCATAATCTGGTTTAACTATTTTCTACTATTTTCCACTCTGTTAAGGGGCCTTCTCATCGTCCCATGCATATTATATGTCCATTTGCCTTCTCCCAGTCTAGAATACCTAAATCTTACCCAATCTTTAAGACTCTAAACCAAGTTTTACCTCTTTCACAAAGCCTCTGCAATCTACATGTACCCACACTGATCTCACCTTTCTCTAAATCCCTACAATGGCTAGTATGTACTGCTTTACCTTTCTTTCCTGATAAACCTCTTGAGGGTAAGCGCCATGCTTCCCCACTTCTTGTGTCCTCACAAGACTTGAGATAGTGATGGGAAACGTGAATGTTCAAAATACTTATCTGATTCACTGCTTTTATATGCTAATTGATTGCTAGGTAGGTTTAAAGTTAAATATGTGCTGTATTATAAGGCCAATATATAATTTTCCACAACACAGCACACACAACATACTTTTATTACTTCTTTTTAATACTAAGATGTTTCCATTTGTTTTATTCATCTTTGTATTCCCCACAGAACTGAACATTATCTATCAAAAGTAGATACTCAAGGATAGACATATACATCAATCAATGGAATAGTTAAGAATCCATAAATAAACCTTAATATTTATGGTCAATAGATTTTTGGCAATGGTGAAGACAATTCAACAGGGAAGAAGGTTTCTCAATATATGGTGCTGGGTCAACTGGATATCCACATGCAAAAGAATGAAGTCGACCCCTTCCTTATGCCATATACAACTTAATTCAAAATTACCTAAATGTAAGAGCTAAAACTAAAAACTCTTAGAAGAAAATAAGGGGTAAGTCTTTTCTTTTCTTCTTTTTCGCCATGCCGCACAGCTTGTGGGATCTTAGTTCCCCAACTAGGGATTGAACCCGGGCCCATAGCAATGAAAGCATGGAGTCCTAACCACTAGACTGCCAGGGAATACCCTAGGGGTAAATCTTAATGACCTTGGATTTGGCAAAAGATTAGATATGACACCAAAAACATGAGCAACAAAAGAAAAAAAAAAGATGAATTAGACTTCATCAAAATTAAAAACTTGTGCTTCAAAGGACACCATCAAGAAAATGAAAAGATAATCCACAGGCTGGCAGAAAATATTTGAGAATCATATATCTGATAAAGGTCTGGCATCTGGAATATAAAGAACTCTTACAACTAACTCAACAATAAAAAGATAAATAACCCAATTAAAAAATGGTCAAAGGATCTGAATAGACATTTCGCCAAAGAAATATAAAAGCCCCAAAGTGGAAACAATTCAAATATCTAGCAGCTGGCGAACAAATAAATATAATGTGGTATATTCATACAATGAAAAACTATTTGGCAACAAAATAGAATGAAGTATTGATACATGTTACTACATGAATGATCCTTGAAAACATGCTAAGTGAAGAAGCCAGCCACAGAAGAACATATTATATGATTCCATTCATATGAAATGTCCAGAATAGGCAATCTAGACACAGAAAGTAAATTGGTGGTTGCCTAGAGGGAGGGGGAGTTGGGAGAAAATGGGGGGTGACCAGTAATTGCGTACAGTGTTTCTTTCCAGGACAAGAAACTGTTCTAAAACTGAGTATACTAAAACCACTGAATGGTACACTTTAAATGAGTGAATTTGGTATGTGAATATCTCAATGAAGAAGTTAGAAAAAAGTAGATATTCAGTAAAGGCGTAATCAAATGGTTAACAGAATTTTTACTTCTATTTAATTTACTGAGTGAGTGTTAAGTATATCCCAGGCATGGTGTTGAACTCTAGGGATAAAACAACATGACTAAGATATGGTGACTGTCCTCAAGAAGCTTTACATATGAATATATTACATATATTAAAACCTCATAACTGGCTAGAAAGTGAAATCTAATAAACTGAACACTTTCTTTAGATCCCAACAAAGTATTTCATTACAAAATGATCTCTTCTAAAATAAATCAAATCCCAAGGACAATGTTAGGGAAGTTCAAGTATACTTCAGATATAGCCCTTCTTCATGTACCTCAATAAGAACTTTTGAACATCTATATGGAACGTACTAGGTAACAAACATAATTTAGTCTCAACTCTATATGATTTTCCTTAAAATGTTTTAATACCTGGTTCTATTTTCTGTTTCTTTTCTAATCTCTGTTTTAGGCCTTCTATTTCCATCCCATCCTCTCGAGAGCTTCCTTCAGTATTTTCATTCTAAAAGACAGCAAGACAAAAATGGTTAAGTTCTGCCCGTTTATTATTTGGAATAATATAAGGTCAAATATACAAATATATATCTGTCAAAGAGTGATTTTTTTTTTCTTTGTATTTTGGCTAAGAGCTCTGAATAAAGAAGGGTATGGGTATGACTTTTTCAAGATACTTAAACATTAAAAAAATCAGGCTCATAAGAAAGGAAAGTTATGATTAGTTGATAAATTCCTGAGTACGGGATTAGAAGTTTTATGATTAGTTCAATTTTAAGTGGAAAAATACTTAAAGTGTTTTATGTATAATGCTTTCAAGAGTATTACCTTAATTTTTTTTTTAATTTTCTTTTCTGCCTCTGCTTTCATCTCTATGGTCACTTGGGGGATGACTCTTTTTCCACATGGAGAAGGCAAAACTTCTGCCCTTTGTGTTTTTTTCCCCTTTGCTTTCCCACCTTTCCCAGGAAGTCCTATTTGTTCATCTTGTTTCTCCTTTGCTTCAACAGCCTACAAAAGGTTGATATAAAAAAGCAAGTTTAGGGAAGAGATATGGGAACATATGTATAACTGATTCACTTTGTTATAAAGCAGAAACTAACACACCATTGCAAACCAATAATACTCCAATAAAGATGTAAGAAAAAAAAAAGAAAGCAAGTTTATAAGCTAACAAAGACATTACAGCATCGATGCCACTTTATAGGGACAGAATAAAAGGCAACGGTTAAACTGATTTCAATTTGTTACATCTTAACATAAATTTGTGATAAGCTGTTCTATCAAGTATACCACCAACATTAAGGCACACTTTGTAAACTCAATTAAGAAATAAGAAAGCATGTGATTCCAGTAATGTACATTTATCCAATCAACTGATTACAAGCTGGACATCCAAACTGAAGTACAATAATATAAATCTACATGTTAGGCCTTTTATCTTAATTTATGAAATACTTTTTCTTATGTTAAGATAATACTGGAGAACAAACCACATTAGCAATTTTGGTAACAGAGGATCTCCTGAAACTACTGATTAGCTAGCCCTGAAGGAAACTATTTTTGTCCTTTCAGGTTTACTTGAGGGACTGGGCTGGTTTTCTTCCGTGTTTGAATTCTCTTTATCTTCTTAGTCCCAATAGGTGAAAAATCAACTCCTGCCCTTTCCCCTCTTTGTCCAAAAACTTTTAGGTAGTATGTTTCTTGGCACCATTTACTTTATTCTAACTAGTTTCTAACAATCTGTTATTTTATGTGTTATCTTGGAATGTATCTCCATGCCTCCTATACTCTTTCTATTGCCAATTGTGAAATTTCTTGACAAAGAGGTATATTGCTAGAATACATTATTTCATTAATAAAAATTCTAACACAGGCATTATAAACTACATACCTCCAGCTCTTCAACAAAAGCAGCCAAGTCTTCTTTCCACAAATCTGATGGACTCTTTCTCTTTAATGTTTCTAGCTCTTGCTCCTTCATAAGATAGTCAGAAAATTAAGTTAATTTATGTGCATAAACAGCATTTTCCCAAAGCACACAATTTACTTGCACCATTGGAATACAACCAAGCAACATGTACTATCCATCAACAACTCACTTTTTCATTTCTTAGTTTGCACAGTTCATCTTTCTTTTCCTTGGTTAGATACCAAAGAGGCATATCAAGAAGGTAGTTGAAGGTTGGTCCAGAATCTGTTACAGAGTCACTCTTTTCAGTTTCCTTTTCATTGTCACTCTCTTCATTTTCTTCTTCATCTGGAACCTAAAGGAGAAATTAAAATGTAGCTTTAATAGGAAATGTGAAACATAGACATTAGACTATACATAGCCTTTAATAATACAGAAAATGCTAACCAAGAAATTACCTTTTGCTGGGCTTCTTTCCAAGCCTTCACAGGATCCGAATCATAACCTCTTTGAATCAGAACTTTAATTAATTCTTTCTTAGGCTTGTTTTCTGTTTAAACAAATGTGAACAGAGATAGTAGTTTTGAGCAATATTTTAGGAAAGGGATAAGGTTTTACCATATTAAGTGAAAAGATTAAAACTGGAGATTAAACTATCTTCTTGCATAAATTTGTACATCCTGGTGGACAGTCAAGTCTGCTCCTAAACTACTGACAAATGTAAATTACCACAAGGGGGCAGTCAAATCATATATGAGGTAGTGACTTAATCATAACTTGAATAACAAGACAATCAAAACCTTTATTTCTGATAAATATTGACCTCAATTATATTCCCTGGTCTTCTATTTATTTATTTATTTTTAAAATTTATTTATTTATTATTTATTTTTGGTTGTGTTGGGTCTTCACTGCTGCTCATGGGCTTTCTCTAGTTGCGGCGAGCCAGGGCTACTCTTCGTTGCGGTGCGCAGGCTTCTCATTGAGGTGGCTTCTCTTGTTGCGGAGCACGGGCTCTAGGCACGCGGGCTTCAGTAGTTGTGGCACGCAGGCTCAGTAGTTGTGGCTTGCGAGCTCTAGAGCGCAGGCTCAGTAGTTGTGGCGCACGGGCTTAGTTGCTCCGTGGCATGTGGGATCTTCCCGGACCAGGGCTTGAAACCATGTCCCCTGCATTGGCAGGAGGGGCCTCTCCCGTTGCGGAGCACAGGCTCTGGACGCGCAGGCTCAGCGGCCATAGCTCACGGGCCCAGCCGCTCGGTGGCATGTGGGATCTACCAGGACCGGGGCACGAACCCGTGTCCCCTGCATCGGCAGGCGGACTCTCAACCACTGCGCCACCAGGGAAGCCCGGCAGGAAGGATTCTTAACCACTGCGCCACCAGGGGAGTCTCCTCCCTGGTCTTTTAACTTCAACACCCGAGTGGGCAAGTTTTTAGTGCCACCCATTCAGACATTGATTCCTCTTGATTATAGTCCCCTATAATGCATTTGTTCCGTTCTTTCTATAGCACCCCTCTCCCAAAGTTTACTGCAGTCAATTTGTTAGACTTTGAGGGACACTGAGAGTTACTAGCTATAATAGAGAGAGGTTTTGAGTACCACCTTTCATCAATTAACTTGATATAGGTCACACTTTTAGGCCCTCTATATTTACTCCTCAAGAAGACTGGATAGTCTCTAGTATTTCATAAATTCCAGTCAACTAAATACTTTTTACTTTTTATTTTTCCTTGAGTCATATCCAATATTACTTATTTTAGCTTTGTCTTAAGCAATATCATCTGTGAAATTAGGGGACTGATATGCCATCGTTATTGTATTTTAAAATATCCATGAAAATGTAACTACTAAGTTAAACATTTTCATGTACCATCAGAAAATGATCCTGTGATCACTGGTAACTTGTGTTGTCATGTTTTGGGACTTGCTACTACAACCCATAGTTACCTGGCTTTTCTAGTTTACTCTGGCCAGAGCTGAGCCATTTCTTTCAACCCTCCAGCTTTAGTCAAAACTGTTTTCTTCCTGGTTACTTAAACTCTGATTTAGTTGCTTCTAGAATGTCTTAAAAAAATTCCCTTAGACATGACTTTCAGTCTTGAGTATACCATTTACTTATAATATAAGCCATTTAAAATCCTCCTTCCTTTTTTTGTTTTTCTATCAGACTTATCTCTGCTCTTTATCAATCAGTTTACACAGGGACCTCTTCTAGCTCTCTGTTCTCTTCCTGTCTAAATGTTAACTAAATCTTGATTTCTCACGATGCTCAATCTAGGAAAAGCTATCTCTTTTAAACTATAAATGCTAATTTAGGTATTTGAAAGAAATACCTGTACGTGTAACCAGTGGAAATAAACGGATTTTGCCCGCCCTCTCCATCATCCCTCTCACCAAAAATGTTTAAAGGAAGTGAGGTACGATAGTAATTTTAGTACAGGAAGTTATTGTTCCAAAAACATACCAATGATTATTTTGCCATCTATTTTCTCTAAGATAAAGCGAGCCTGATTATTCAGTTTAGCAGATTCAGCGCCAAGCATTCCTAGAAGCCATTCTTTTCTTAATCCATAATATTTAAGCCTGAGTTCAAAGAAGTCTCTTAGAATATCCAACACTGTGTCGTATTTCTTTAAACAGCCTACGTGGTCAAAAAGCACCTAGAAAAGAAAAACAAGATTGGAGTCAACAACAGATAAATTGGCTAAACTTTAATCGTTTTAGAGAAATGACTTTATCCTTTGAAACTGTAAAAGTAGCCTAAGATATCCTTTTAAAATTGATATTAATCTTTAATATAAATGGAAACATACATATTTCTCATGAAACAAGACATACCATAGAGTTGCATGTGAGACTAGTTTGGAGTTTGAAGACTTTGTGTAGTCCAACTCTCTCTGCCTCTGCCAGTTTTTCTTCAGTCATCTTCACAACAAACTTCACAGTGGTGTCTGTGTGGTATTCCCTATAATCTGTTATCAGAGGGGGTGTCTTCTCAGTGCCATTCAACATGGGTTCTAGAACCTGTTCTTTATATGTCTAAAGAAAGAAATAATCCTTTTGTAAGTTTCTCAAACATAGGCTCCTGAATATTCAACAAACATCAGTATAAAAAATGTTTCCCCTATCACAAAAATTAAAAAAGAAACCCATAATTACGTACCTGGGTCCATGTTCTGATGGGAAGCTCTGAGATTTCAATGGTTGTAGAATTAAGAATAGACATCTCACCACTAATCACATACTGATTTGGAGCCAGCTCTTCAATAGTACCCTTGAAGTTCTTGTAACTTGGAAGCTAAATTAGTATTTTAAAAAAGAATATTTTCTAAATGTGATACTAAAACAAATCCCAACAGCATTAAACAATAAATCTAATATTAAGCATGAAATAAATTTTCTATTTGTGTCTTCTTTAACCATATCAACTGCTGAATTGAAACCAGAGGAAAACTAATAAGGTTCCTAGTACCACAGAATAGTTACCATTGGCAAAGGTTCTTCTCCATCCATCAAACGTCTGATGTTATTTACAACTTCACGAACATCAAAGTTGGGGATTTTGCAGGACCACCCAGTACCAATTCCTTCAGCGCCATTTATCAGCACCATGGGTATAATAGGAATGTACCATTCAGGCTCAACACGTTGGTTGTCATCATATAAAAACCTTAACGTGTGATCATCTTTTGGTGGAAATAACAACCGAGCCAAAGGGCTAAAGAAAACAAAGAATGTTATTTTAGAAAAATATTGGCTTTGACACAACTTTCACGGAAAGAACATATGTTATCTCAGATATATACATGAAAATTACTTTGGCTTTACTTGCTGACTAATATTCATTTACCAATATTATTTATTGAGTACTTTCTACATGCCAGGCACTGCAGATATAAAGCCTCAGTCTTTAAGGAGCTCAGTACAGGGAGATATTCTAGTACAGGCATTTTGTCAGGCGGTACGGTAAATGCTAAATAGAAAAATAAAGTAGCTAAGATTGATTGAGGGGATGCTAAGGAATGGTAAGCACTTTCTGATAGGATAACATTTGAGCAGAGAAGAAACTGAGAGAAAGAGTACTGCAAGCAGAGGGACCAGTAAGTCAGAGGCCCTGAAGGCATGTTTGACTATAGGCAAAGAGGCCAGGTGTGTTTGAAGCAGAGATAGTAGGAGATGGAATCAAAAGACATGGGGAGTGGGAGCACATATCATATAGGGTCTGGTTTGCTAAAATAGGGCTTTAGTTTTTCTCTGAAGGAAGAAGTTGGAAGGTTCTGAACCAGAGTAACCTATTTTAAAAAATCAACTGGCTGCCAAAAGAAAGAAGAATGGTAGAATATAATAGTCTGTATGAATATAATGAATGGGGTGGCTTAGTATTTTCCAATGTGGAGCCCACAGGGATGCAAATGTGGAGAAAAGGAGTCAAAGGTAACTCCAAATTTTGAGCCTGAGAATTAGAAGGATGGCTTTCCATTTACTGAGAAAGGGACTAAGGATATGGTTTTGAATTTAACGTTTGAGATACTTATTAGACATCCAGGTGGTAAATGTTGAGAGGGGACATGAAATTTAGAGGGTAGGGCTGGAGCTATGAGACTGGATGTACGAGGTACCATCCATGGATGGGAAGGCAGTATAGTTAGTGGCAAGAGGTCTGATGAAGGAGCCCTAGGGCAGGCCAGTATTTGGAGGTTGGGAAGATGAGAATGACCCAGTGAAGACTAATAGGGAGGAGAACCAACAGTCTGGTGTCTTGGAGGACAAATAATGAAAGAAGACTTTCAAGGATGGAGTGATTACCGTACCCTATGCTGTTGAAAAGTTGAATAAGATGACAGGTGAAAACTGACCACTCATAATGTACTTTCCATAGACTTGTAAAGGAAGTAAAATTTCAACTTGTGGTATTTAAGAAGAATCAAGTTCTTTACTCCGGCTCAAACTCTACAGGGTTTCCCAACCTTGGCACTACTGCCATCTTTCTTCTTTGCCGTGGGGGTGCCGCCCTGTGCATTACAGAGTGTTTAGCAATATCCCTGGCCTCTGCTCACTAGATGCCAGTGGCATGGCTCCCTAGTCATGACAATCAAAAATGTCTCCAGACATTGCCACATGTCCCCTGAAGGGTAAAATCTACCCTGGTTGAGAACCACCGCTCTATATGGAGAAAGAGAATAAAATAAAAGAAATGGGAGTAAAAACATTTATAGTTTGGCAAGGAAACAATACTTCTAAGGGATACAAAGGCTAAGCTATCAAACTGAAATAGATTTTTGACTTTCTACTCATTGCAAAGAGTAGCATAGTTAAACTTTAAAGAGCTAGTTTTAAACAATTAATAATCCAAGCATCTGCATCAAAAATCTATTTTCCGATTAACTGGATTTTTCTATTTTTGGTCAACTAAATCTCACAATACTTCAAAATTGGAAATGGCAATTCACAAAAAAATCGGAAGCATACCCACCTGAGCATTGTGAAGATGTATCGAGGACTAGCAGAATCCTTGCCACCATGCAGCCTGGTACCAAACTGACCAATGGGCTGCAAGAGGTTCAGATTATTGCTACCCACAAAGTTCTGAGCCAAATTGATAATGGTCATCATTAGTGACATCTGTGGGTGGGGGGAAAAAGATTCATTAATCTAATCTGTAGTCTCTCAATAATAACATGTTTGTTATCATGAGTGTGTTTCACTATAATCCTGTAAGGTTTTATGAAGTGTAGATATTTATTGGCTTTTCCCAGATAAATACATGGCAGGAGTAGTACCCTAAACCTAAGAATTCTGGCTCCAAGTTCAGGGATCTTGCCTTCCAGTAATTTCTATCAAGTCCTACTCAACCTTGAAGGTATAGCTCCTCTATTCACCCTCAGCAGAATGAAATATTTCCTCCTTTGTGTGAAACATTTTGCTCATTTCTATTCTAGCATGTATCACTATTCTATAGGGGTGTGTGTGTGTGTGTGTGTGTGTGTGTTTGTATGTGAGATATAATCCTCTGGTTAAACTGTGATTATACCTTAAAGGTAGAGAACATGTATGATTTATCTTTGTATACTTGGTACATGCTAAGCATTCAACAAATGTTTATTATGTGAACACTTACTGAGTACCTGCTATATTTTGATTGAAGCAACAGGCAAGACAATCATTACCTTTAAAGTTCTAGAAACTTATAGGCAATCTAATTCTTTAAAACTGTTTTACATAATAAATGCAAAAAAAGCAATTTCAATTACAAAATAAAAAATGAACAGGTGTATGTTTGTATTGATATAAAGTCAAACAATTTAGACATATATGAAAAATTGGAAAGTTGCCCTTTCCAATTCCCAGCGATAACCAAAGTTAACAATTTGGAGTATATCCTTCCTTTAAGTATTATTCTGCCCCTTTTTTCTTTTCCCTCACCTGACAATAGAACATGGACATTCTTCAATGTTAGTACATATAGATTTACTTAAGTTATATCACTAATTCCATTCATAGATGTGTCATAATTTATAATAATTTTCCAATTGATGGACACTTTCCATGTCTAAATTTTGGCATAACAAAGTTATAGCAAACATCACTAAATCTCTTTGAACACAGATCCTTGCATATCTTTTGATCTATTATAGTATCCTTACAGGAACATTATTTTTATAAACAGATTTGTTAGGTCAAAAAATAAGCAATTTTATAGTTTGATATATTTCACCACATTGTTCTCTACTATGGATGTATAGCTTATACTTTCATCAACTGTTTGGAGAATGACTTTGCAGGTATTTCTGCTATAATGCTTTCTGGAAACATTATAGATTATGTGTTTACCTCACCATGATGATAAGAGGACATCTCAGCTACTGACCCAGCTAACTGGGCAACCTTCACCTCTCGCTTGTCATTCCGTTTGAAACATGTAAACAAAACCTTTCTCTGACCTGGCTTCAAACCTTTAAAATGAAAGAAGTGCAAATATTAATATCCTCAAATTAACCATTTCGGGGCATTGATTCCCATCTTATGATAAAAATAGAACTCACCATCCACCATAGATGGGATAGACCTCTCATTATCAGAATTTGAGAACAGGATAAGTTCCTTATTTATGAAGTCATTATATGTCAGATATGTGGTAGTTTGCCCATATAAGTAATCCTGAGGAACCAAAGAGAGTATTACATGATCTAGTTTAAAATAAAAAATATCAATGGTCTTAACAATGCTTAATACAAAAATAAAACAAAAACACATGTTAGCATTATCACTTCTATGATAATTGTTAACTCCCTCAAAAGCAAAGAATTATGAAGTATTTTATGTTTTAAAGACAAAATGAATTTAATTGCTGCACAATCAGGAAAAAAGTGCATTGACTCTGTAGTTTCTTTCAGGTCCAATACATTTATGCAGCAGTCTAAATAAGAATAAGGATATTTATAAATAGTTATCCATTAACTTTTTAACTGAGGTACTTATTATTCAGTAACTTTAATTTGCTATAATGTCAATTCTAAAGGTAATAAATAGTACATTTTGTGAGATATATTTAACATTTTTTTACCTCAGGAAGGCCAAGTAACTTTCTTTGCCTTCTATCTTCCATGAAATGAGTTAACCATTCCTTTCGATCATCTATCTGTTTTTTGCTAAAGGCCTACAAATTAGAAGATGAAAAAGATGTCACTGGCACGAATAGGTTCCAAAATATTTCTTCTATAAAAAGTTAACAAATAAACAACAAAAACTCAGTTTCTAAAATATCTGGCTCCTTTCTTTGGGATATGCTTACTAAAAACAATCTATTTTATAAAACATTTTATTATATGAAAATTTAAATGTTTCAACTGACTAGTTGAAGCATTGATTTTTAAAACTATAAGGTATGTATGAAATACACTCAAACTCACCAGGCTGATTGCAGCATCATCTTCAGGACCTGAATATTTGAATTGGATACGATGTCTTTTCATATCTGCAAAGTACTCTTTAGCTTCTTTTGATGTGCTGGTGCCCAAACCTACAAAACCAAGAACACCAAGTTACTCCATATAATATTGTACAATGGTATATAACAAAATGGGAAGTTCTATGTGAGTTTCATTTCAAACCTTTGTAATACTTGACTTTCCATTTTTTATGATTTGGCGTAGAACATTTCCATTCTTCAAACTCAGGAAGGCTATAGAATGCCACCTCTTGCTTGTTTTTAGACACCTGAGGTAAAAAACACATCGCTGTGGCTTTCCACACTTCAGGGTCCCCTGCATACCATCATACATCACTGGGGTTATATGTGTATCCAGGGTTGAGGAGTAGGGCCTTAAAATATCCATTATGGTATCTTAGAAATTAGTATACCTTTACAATGGGAGTGATAAATTCCTCCAGAAAACGATGGTGCAGAAGAGAGGGCCAGTTATGATGGATAAAATTAATCAGCAAGCCTTTGATATGGGAACCGTCTTGGTCCTAGAAATATTTGGAAAGCCAAAACACAAAAGAATTGTTTAGAAACTAAAAAGATTATGATTGACTTACTGGTAATTTCTCAAAATTTTTTCTATGGGGATTAAAAAAAAGGCTATTCAAATTCAGACTCACTTAACTTATATATGTAATATACATAAAATACAAACATAATATATCTTATTAGATGTGGATTAAAAATAATGAACAAAGCTCCAGTTAAGTAATTTCCTTTCATGGCAGAAAAGCAATGCAACAATAAGATGTGTTTAATTTAGGTTAACAATCTAAAATATTTGCTATCGGGCTTCCCTGGTGGTACAGTGGTTAAGAATCCGCCTGCCAATGCAGGGGACACGGGTTCGAACCCTGGTCCTGGAAGATCCCACATGCCGCGGAGCAACTAAGTCCGTGTGCCACAACTACTGAGCCCGTGTGCCACAACTACTGAAGCCCGCATGCCTAGAGCCCGTGCTCCGCAACAAGAGAAGCCAACGCAATGAGAAGCCTGTGCACTGCAACGAACAGTAGCCCCTGCTTGCTGCAACTAGAGAAAGCCAGCGCACAGTAATGAAGACCCAACACAGCCAAAAATAAATAAATAAATACAATTTAAAAATTTAAAATATTTGATAATAAATCTGACCTGATCTGTCATAATCATTATCTTCCCATAACGCAGAGTCTTCAATGAATCTTCATCTTCATAGTTTTTCTTGTACTGAAGACCCACAATCTTGATTATATTGTTAATTTCAGCATTTTCCATTATCTGAAATGGATGTATAGCCAAAAATGTACTATTTTGTTTATAAACTTTAAAAGAACAAAGAATTACAACAGTATATGTTGCTTGGGTTTTCTTGAACTCCAGTATTTTGAGTTACTAGCCTATATGTCAGTAAGTCAGAAAGATCTGTTAAGATATGCTATAGTGTACCCAATTTCCTAAAATAACAAAAAAATATCCAAGGTGTATTTCAAAATGCCCAATAAAGGAATGAAATACAAGCATGAAGTCCTGCATTATAAAATTAGATTTAGATTCTGAAGATAGTTTTTATATATTCTACCTGTTTATGAGAAGCTTCTCGAACATTAAGCATTTTTCCTCTAAGAGGGAAAACCCCGTACTTGTCTCTCCCAACCACACCAAGGCCTGAAACAGCCAAAGTTTTAGCTGAGTCTCCCTCTGTCAGGATAAGTGTACACTCAGTGGAGTTTCGGCCTCCTAAAATAAACAAATTAATATTAGCACATTTAGTTCAACCTCAAATATACTAACTCAGACATGTGATAAAACACAAATAATTTACAATTCATAACAAGTTGGCTGAGGAGTCAAATGGAGGTAAGTAATTAGATCCATAGTTTAGCTTAAGTTTGTAATAAAGTCTTAAGTTTCTTAGACTAATTTCTCATGACAATTATACTGTTGCTAAACATTCATTTAATCATATTACATTTAATATATTTGTTGGTGATGAGGTTTAAGACATGCTACCCCAAAATATGGCACCTTGGCATACTGAATACCTTAAGCTGAGGGAATTTTGAGAAAATGGTAGAAGCAGAAAGATCTCCTGACCTCCCCGTTAAACTTCGCCCCTGAAGCATGTCGTAAGACCCTCATGAGGAGATGCCCTCTTTATACCTGGTGGAAAGGAATATTCTAATCCAAGATTGAGGGTCACCAAGAAGAATCTGAATGAAAAGGCCTTGCTAAGTTTCCCCAAGTTTACTATACTTAGCTCATAATCATTATCCTATCATATCTTTCCACAACTTTCCACTCTTCATCAAAACTAGCATAAAACCACTTAGGTTTAACCATTTCTTTGAGTCTGCATTTCCTTACAATTTTCTGGTGTCACAAAAATTCATATTAAATAAATTCACATGCTTTTTTCCTGTTAATCTGTCTTTGTCAGTTTAATTTTCAGAGATAGCCAGGAACCTAAGAAGGTTGAGAAGACTTTTTTCTCCTCTACATTAGGTAATAGATTACTGTATAAACATTCTTGTTTTATACCCCAAAATAATCATCTCAACACTACTTTTAACAGCTAAAAATTGAAATGACCCAAGTGTTCAATAACAGGGAACTGGTTGATTTTTAACAAAGTACAAATATTCCATTGAGTATTAAGTGTCAAGGGAAAAATACCCACAGTATGCTGTTAATGAATAAAACAAATAACTGAACTTCAAGATTTAAAGTTTGGAAACATGATTAAATGTGTACCTGCATCATTGGCATCATCAAGTTTGGGAATTCCTTTGATTCTGTTATGTTTTACAGCTGAACACTTCTTGTTTAACTGGACTTGGGCCTTAAATTTCACCCAGTTTAGTATGCTTTCTACAATACCACAGCCAATTGCCTGAAAATGAGAGGATTCATGTTAGGGAAGAAGAGTTCTGTCAGAAATCTGGAGTACAAATGAGCTCACACAAAAATAAAAAGAATTCAAAGATGAAAAGAGGTAGAAAAGTAATGTCTGGATAGAGGGTGGAACATCTTCCTGCCTCAGGTTACCACTACTGAGGGAGCTGGTTCCTTTGGGTTCATTCATTCAATAAATATTTACTGACTACATACTTATATTGTGCCAGGCACTGAGCTGCATGTGGAGATCTATTGGTTAAAACAAATTAGACATGGTCCTTGTCCTCAAGGAGTTTAGTTTACTACAAGGAAGACAGAAATAAAATGAGAAATTACAAGTGTGACAGGTGTTACAGATAAGTGAAAAGCATGTTATATATAGTAATGCATGTCCAGTGTTATACGGGAACAAACTTAGGGAAAGAAGTAGAAAGTAAAAGCTTTCCTGAGGAAATGACATTTAAGACCTAAAGTAGTTGGGGACTTCCCTTTGGTCCACTGGGTAAGACTCTGTGCTCCCAATGCAGGGGCCTTGGGTTCGATCCCTGGTCAGGGAACTAGATCCTGCATACATGCTGCATCTAGAGTCTGCATGCCGCACCTAAGAAGTCCGCATGCTGCAACTAAAGATTCCGCATGCTGCAATGAAGATCCCACGTGCCACAACTAAGACCCGGCACAGCGTGCATAAATAAATAAATAAATATTAAAAAAAAAAGACTTAAAATAGCCAAGTGTAAAGCATTTCAGGCAGAGTGATCCTCTGCCTGAAATGTGAAAAAGCTCTAAGGAGGGGAAGAGTACTCTGCTTTTGAGTAATTTAAAGCCAGTAGAAGTGAAGCTTAGATAATGTAGGAAAAGTGGTACTGAGATGAGGTTGGAAATGGCAGGGTCTTGCAGGCCAAATTAAGGAATTTGGATTTAGATTTATGCAACCTAGTGGTTAGTTGGGGCCTTTGACTAAAACAGGAAATAGTTTTGTTTTCTGGGGGTGGGGGAGTTCCTTGTATGGCGATCAGTTAGTACGGAGAGAACTAATTCAGTTTTGGATGTGTCCACTGAGAGCAACTTTAGGCATTCAATGCTCGGTAAGCAGTTAGATGGGTTAAATTCAGTAGTGATCTAAACTGGTGACATGTAATGGGTAAATATAGATGGTGTATAGATGGTGATTAAGGGCTTGGTAAGACCTGGTAAGAGGTAAGAGTTGTTTTTTTATTTCCTTTTCAGAGTGAGAAGACATGTGGGAGGAAGCTTTATTTCTGCAGGGCTGAGAAGGGCAATGGAAAATAAAGGAAGGTGCTTCTATTTTTTATTTTCCTCTAAGTACTCACAGCTTTGATGAATTTTTCACTCAATGGGCACGTTGATCCAAAGCTCTTGACTTGTAAAGTCATGTTCTCTTTTGTCTGGGAGTCGAAGGTTGGGTTTTCAATTAAGGCGTTCACAAAAATCCACATGTGATTTTTTACCTGCAGTAAAAGTTGATAATAAATCACTAAAAACTTACTCATGCCTTGCTTTATTTATAGCCTTTCTCCTCTTTCTTGACTTTAGAAAAAGAACACTGCGTTAAAGTATCATACCTGATGTGCTTTTACTGCAACACCACCCTTGTTCTTTTTCTTCACAACATCAACAAGTTTAGTCACAATCTGATCAGCTACATAATCAACATGTCTGCCACCCTAATGAGGAAAAATACCAAACTGTAAATTCATTACCCTCAAAATTATAATAATAAAACATTAAAAAAAATCTAATTTAGCTTCCTTTATGCCAAGGTAGCCAAATATTCACGTTCATTTTATAAATTTAAACAATAATACTTATATGTGAAGGTAAATCATGATTAATAATTCAAAAATAAAATTACCTTGGAAGTAGCAATGCTGTTGACAAAGCTGATTTGCTGAAAGCCTTTTTCACTCATTGTTAAACACACTTCCCACCTGGGGTTTACTTGTTCATGGATAATTTTCAGTGCATTGCCAGTTTCATCTACCTTATCCTTCAGATACATATCTACATAGCTACGGAATCCTTTTATCTAAACAGGAATTAAAAATAATAGTATGAAAAATTTATTTAAAGTAAATTAAAAAGTAGATTGTAAAGATTTTTCAAAACTAATGAAATGGTGTTCACTGATGGGCATAAGAGGATGGTCATTAAAAGACACAAAAGGATTTATTTAGGAGACTCTTTGAGAAAGACTTTAGTGAACTTAAAATCAGCTAACTGATTTAAAAAAATGTAGCATAATGTTTTCTTTACAGGAACATATTTGAGAAGTGGTTAAGAAAAATATATGGGATGGAAAAAAAAAAATCAGCATTGCCTTTGACAATGATCACAATTCCCTCATTGCCCACACCCAGGAAAGTACTTACTGGAAGCTTATTTCCATTGAGAAAGACCTTGACATCTTTAGTGGATCCAGCAATATCATATGCTCTTCTAACCATCAGTGCAACAATATCTTTGTCTAGGCTTTGCATTTTAAACTTAGACAAATCAGGGTGGAAGGTAATACATGTATAATCTTCTCCACTAAAGGGCTTGAGTTCCATCTCACCAGCTCTCCCCATGTTATCCCTCCATGTCTATGGAAATAAAGAATAGAGGAGAGAGAAAAAATTCAAGTAATCTCACAAACTAGAACTAAATAACGCAAATTTACAAGTCCTAAAAAACCCTCCCAAACAAACAAAAACCAAAAAACCCCCCAACCCCCCCAATATATGTTTATGAATAATTTCCCATGATGTAATAGCTTATAAATTATGTTAAATCATTAGTACCAATATAAATTGCTATAGTACAATTTATAATCAAGGCACAAGATACCTATTTACTTGCCTGTTTGAACATTTTCTTGTATTCTCTACTGGCTGTTTCCACAGTAAATTTGGTACTGAATATGTTACACAATTTGGCTCCATAGCCATTTCGACCACCTGGGCAAATAAAGGTAAAATACTATTTAATTGTTCTTATCTCATTAACAGCTTTATTTCTTAATCACTGGCAATGTTATTCAATTACAGAGATTTATTTCCATGCTTTTAACCTTTATGCCACAGACAGTCATTTAAAAGATGTATTTTTTTTCAGCAACAAATAGGTTTTTTATTTTCCTCAATACTCTACCCGTTACTTTCTTTTCTTCATCATCATAGTTACTAGAAGTTAGGAGCTGTCCAAAGATGAGAGCTGGGACATACATCTTCTCAACTTTGTGTTCAACAACAGGAATACCTTTTCCATTATTCCATATACTAATTAAATTATTCTCCCTAAGAAGAGTGAAAAAATTTTTTATAAAACAGATGTTAAATTAGTGCTTAATATTTTTTAATATTTAAATATTATTATCTCTAAAATACATGAGTTCACAAGTCTCAATTTCTTTATGACGCTTTTTCATATATACCTTTTGAACGTCGACATGCTTAGTTCCTAACACTCCTGAAATAGGAGCCAAGAGAAAAAAAATAAATCAATCCTTTTCCAACACCTGAGCAGACACTGATAATATTGAAAAAATAGGAAATTTTAAAATGTTAGGATAAACAAAGGGAAATGATTTATGCCCAATGGAAAGAAAAGGACAAAATTTGGAAACAATATTATTATATCACTTTTAAGGGGATCATCTGTACTGTCCCAGCACCCTTAGCTTTCCCACCCAACAAACTACATTGCAAAACAAATATGAAAGGACATTATTAATTGTAAACTTCCCTGCTCGCCAATAAAATGCTAAAAATTTATTTGGACTTACTTATCTCTTAGTTATTTTAATTCTAAGAAGATAATATATTTTAGTTATAACCGGAAACAAACTATGGTTCTTATTACAAATAGTACTGAGTATTATCTACAAAAAAGACTAACTAAATCTAGCTTAACATTTTTTAAAAGACTATGATATCAAGTCCTTAGGAGCATTTGAGTACATCATTAACACGTTTCCCAAAAAGAGTCTAAAGTATAGTTTATGTTATAACTCATCAGGCTAATAACAAGGGGAAGCAACACCCTGACTACCCACAAAGGGGGACATTTATAAGCAGAAATGTTAGATCAAATTATTCTCTATCACCACCTGCTGGTTTACTATTTGAATAGCATCATGAGAAAAAGTTAACAGCTATAGACTCCAGAATACTTAGAGCAGTTAGTGGAGATGCTTACTAAAATATTTAGGGATGAAGTGTCATAATGACTGTAATTTATTTTGAAATGATTCAGAAAAAATATAGATGGGGCAAATATGGCAAAGTGTTGATAACTGTTGGATCTAGATTGTAGGTATCATAGATTGTTCATTTTAGCCTTCTACCTTTCTGCACTTTTGCAAACTCCCATTTAAAAAAAAGCCAACTTTACTATAAATCAAAGTAAATGCAACTAACAGTAACAATGAGCTATGAAAAACAAAAGACTAAGCAAGAGACTTACGGGTCAATTGTGACTCTAATACAAGACATTTTTGGGTCCCTTTGTTTGTTGTCTGCAGCATTGACTGAAAGAAGATAAAATACACATTGGTAAAAAATTAAAGTATTTTAAAAAACATCCTTTAACTCTAAGACATAAAAAGAAAAAAATCTCAAGCAGCACAGGAATACCCTTAATGAGGTTCATTTAGCAATTTTTATTCATAGGCCTGTTTCTAGGAAAGAAGTCAACTTCCTAGATTCCAGTAGACTGCCTCACCTTTGCCAACTGTTGTTTGAAAGGATAGGATTTCTGGCTACAGAGGGTTTGCTAGGAATGATACTTCTTAGAAAGGATCTGACCAGTGGACCTTTGTATTAAAGAATACACTCACCTGCATATAGCTGATTCACTTTGTTATACAGCAGAAACTAACACAACATTGTTAAGCAATTATATTCTAATAAAGATGTTTAAAAAAAAAAAAAGAATACACTCACCTAGAATCTCATCAAAGATTTTGTACAAACCAGGAACAAAAGTGACTTCCCTACAGTTAATGCCAATATCTTCATCGTAAACCCACATTTGCTGGAAATAAGACAAAGAAATATGGTTACTTTGACCATATGTTTATTCTATTTTACCATCATGACTACTGTAAAGTCTTCTGGATTAGTAGGATAATATACATGATAGATTAGGTCAGTTCCAGTGACACTCCAAGTAAATGAAGTACGGAAAATTAACCTGGAAAAGTATACATTTTAACTACTTAGGAACTGCATTTAATTAGCTTGGTTTTACCTGGGTCACTGATTCCACAGAGCCAATGTAGGTGTCTGGGCGGAGCAGAATATGTTCCAGTTGTGTTTTCTTTTGATAGATTCTTTCAATAGACAGTCTTTTCTTAGCATCTTCATTTTTCTTTGTTTTGTTGACTTGCATATTGTCATCTACAGGCTGACAAGTTTTTTAAAAATTGAAGAGAAGGTATTTTGAGTCACGGGTTTATCAGAAACCATGAACAAAACACCTATCATAGTGATCTGCTTACACACACTATAAGAAATCACAACCTTTCAGTAGTTATCAGTGGAGTTGACATCGTTTTGTACAAACATGGCAGTTTAAGTTACTGCAGCCAGGTTCCCAGGCGTCCGTTTAAATTGACATATTATTTTGCCAAGTGTATCTGACATGGAAATATTTTTACGTGTTAGACGCCATCAATAGCATACACCCCCTTCTTTCATCTACTCCACACATATTTACTGAGTGCCTACTAGGTCCCAGGCAAATAATAGATTCTAATTCAGCAGCAGCAGCAGTTTGCGAGGCTATGGGTCCCATCCTTTGGGCACGTTAACGTTTTGAACACTGGAGGGATGTATTCTGAGCACCTCGGGGCTGCCGGCTGCACAGCGGGAACCCTGTGCCTTGCTCTGCACCTTCCAAGGTCAGGGGCGTTCAATCCCATTTTCAGCCCCAGGTGGAAGAGGAGAGCATCTGTCTGTGCCGCTTAAAGCCCCACGCGGACCACGATCCCACCGATCTACTCCAGGACTAAGTGAATTCCTAGACACAGTAAAAACACAACTGCACACCCTAGAAGCCAGGTTAGCCGATAATACTTCACTATTAGCACGAGAAAGGGGTTTCAGCCTCTTCGCGATCACGCCGAGCCCAGGGGACCCGGATCGACGCGGAACACCGACGCCCAGTCAGCCTCTGCCGGACCACAGCCCAGACGCCTCCCTCTCTCACAGGCAGCCGAAGGGATGCCGGGCCGCGTTGAGGCCCCGCGACGCGACCCTTCCGCGAGCCGTACCTGCAGTGGTGACATCTCCATGGTGACGGTCGTGAAGGACGGCTCGAGAACCCTGCAAGCGACTAAGCCGGAGCAAATTGAGACAATCACGGAGCAAACCTCTTCTCCACAGACGTTCGTCGGTTAAGAGAGCGCTTCCACTCCGGTTTGAGCGTTCCGCTAGCCCGCCCAAACCAGGTAAGCCAATCCCTGAGGCGCGCTCACTGGCACCGATCCGAAAAGCCAATCAGAGCTGTCCTTTTATATTCACCAATGAATGACTGAGCTGGCCGGGGGCCCGTTCGAATGAACCAATTAGGCAAGGGAAGCGGGACTAGAACACATTCAAAAGGCACCACTCGGAATCGTAGCCGAGAGACGGACAGGGAATCTAGCCAATGACGGGGGCTGGCTTGTTCTCCGTGTGTAACTCTGAGGAGATCCGCTGTGGAAGTGGGAGGGGTTTTTCTGAGGTCCGAGCTGGGGTAAAAAGAGAAAAGTAGAGGGTATGTATACCTCAGGATCTGCTAACGTCTTTCAGACCACTGAAATCTAAAAACCGTCCTCCATCCTGAGGTTTATTTATTTATTTTTTTAGCGAGAAGAACGGGAGTCCTAGCTCCGTTTCCCGAGGAAACAGCGCCGGCTTTCTGGACAGACACCGCGTGATTTGGTTCAGTTCAGCGAACAGGCTCTGGCGTCTGCCTCAAACTCCGTCCCCCCACCCCCCAACTTTATTTATTTATTTAATAAATTTATTTATTTGGCCGCGTTGGGTCTTCATTGCTACGCATGGGCTTTCTCTAGTTGCAGCGAGCGGGGGCTACTCTTCGTTGCAGTGCGCAGGCTCGGTGGCTTCTCTTGCTGCAGAGCACGGGCCCTAGGCGCGCGGGCTTCAGTAGTTGTGGCACCCGGGCTCAGTAGTTGTGGCTTGCGGTCTCTAGAGCGCAGGCTCAGTAGTTGTTGCACACGGACTTAGTTGCTCCGCGGCATGTGGGATCGTCCCGGACCAGGGCTCGAACCCACGTCCCCTGCATCGGCAGGCGGATTCTTAACCACTGCGCCACTAGGGAAGTCCCCCAAATTTATTTTTAAAGAAACAAAAGCTGTATAGTTGGTGGGTTTTCGTATAATAGAAGGGCATAGAGAGGCCACACAGAAGACAGCAGCATTCCAGGCCCCGGGGAAGAGCTGCGTGGGGCTGCGACTGGTCAATCAAAGGGAATAATTTATAGTCACCACCTCAGGAGTTGAGGATGGTTTAGGGGCCATTCTAAGATTATAACTTTTCCCTCAGACGGCCAGCAGGATGCCCTCGTACTTGTTACTTTTGCTCTCCTCTGTTTTAAATTCCCTGAGCCCTGCAGTCCAGATTTGACGAGGAAATGCCAAAGACCGAAGTGTTTACTCTGACGTCTAAATGTTTGAATGGGTTTCTTCTGTCCTCCTCAATCCACAAGGTTAAAATGACAAAAAAAAAAAAAAAAAAAAAAAGTCGTTGCCCTTACAAGATGCTAGAAAAAGTAACTGCACAATTAGAGTGACTACGAACCCATCAGGACCACCTCCTTCCAATCATTATTCCCCGAGTTTCAATCCCGACTCAGCAATTTGCCAGTCGTGTGGTTTTGATGGAGGCAGGCTTCTCAGTGTTTTCTTTTCCTCCTCTCAAAAAAGAGAAGAAAAATAACCGCAGAGTGGTGTGAGGATTACAGAACATAAACATAAGGTGTTTAGAATAGTAAACTAACAGAATCAGAATCAGGAAGCAGGGATTTTCCTTAGGTTGGCATGACAATTTGTGGATTTAATCCCTTTTTTTTTCCTTCGAAAAGAAATCAGGTCAACCAATTGTTAAATCACCGCAGAGTATCCAATGCCCACTCTGCTGGCAAAGCCCCAGGGAGGGCCAGTGAGGAGGGGGTGTGTTGTGACAGGAAGTCAAGGATGGAAGTGGCCCATGGACTAGGGTAATTGGAAAAGCCAAAGGAATGGAGCTTTGGCATTGCTCTGGTCCCTGTCCTCTTGGTCTCCTGGCCTCCAGTAGTTTCTGAGTGTTTTCAGCTCCACCCTGCTCAACACCTGCTTTGTACTGATACAGAAAGGCAGCCTCAGGCTTCCCTGGTGGCGCAGTGGTTGAGAGTCCACCTGCCGATGCAGGGGACTTGGGTTCGTGCCCCGGTCCAGGAAGATCCCACATGCCGCAGAGTGGCTGGGCCCGTGAGCCATGGCCACTGAGCCTGCACGTCCGGAGACTGTGCTCCGCAACGGGAGAGGCCACAGCAGTGAGAGGCCCGCGTACCGTACAAAAAAAAACAGCCTCAATGCACAGGACCACCAGGGTCTCAGAGCAGTTGTAGGGAAGCCCGTCCACATCCAGTAGCTTCTGCCCATCTGGAAGGCTGAGCAGGTCCTAGGCTCCGGGGCCAGCCTGTCATTCTCTGCAGCTTCCCCAAGACAGAGGGTGACCCTGACAGAGACCAGCCATGCCTTCTACCTCTTGGAACACAGAGGCCCCAGGTGGTAAGGGTAGGTGGGCATCCTCCCCCAAGGATGGCAATCCAGCCTCTGCCTCTTGACCTCCACCTTGTAGCTCATCCCAGCCTGCAATTCCCTGCAAGACCCATCAGGGGATGAGGCGATGGGAATTTAATAAGCAGCTCCAGCCCTATTTTCTGGTACCCAGCTTTAAATATCCCTGCAGTTTAGCCTGATCCTGACTGTGTGGGTCTTTGTTCCAAAGGCCCTGAAGCAGAACTGGGGAGTCAAAAGGAATTTGGAGTCATACATGCCTGCGTCAGAAACCTCCCTGAGCCTCAATTTCCCCATGTCATTATCCTTTATCAAAGGTACAGAGGGCTAAATGAGATATGGAAGCACCTAAGACAACCTTCCAGTCCTCCAGCCCAGGATGGTCTTGTGGTGGGGAGGGGCAGTGGGGGTAGGCTTCTCTTCGGAACACAAGTTATTTCTCTTTCAGCCCCTCCTCCTTTCCAGAGCCTATCACAGAGGGTCCTGCAGGACTTGAGGTGGGAGAGGGGGAAGAAGGGAGTCTGGGACAGGTGGCCTGGGAGGCATCGTCCACAAAGAGAGAGTTCTAGGTGCCTGTTAGCCTCTAGTCCTGGGAGGCAAGAAGGGATTGGGGGTCAGTTCCAAGGAGAGAGGGGGCTGCCATCACCCTCATCCTCCCCCTCCCCCTCCTTCCCCCAATTCCGCAGGGGCCCAAACTAGATACTCTGGACCTTGCCCCCATCTTTACACCCACCTGTAGGAGCAAAGTTGAGTAGCTGAGTCAGATTCCTGATTTGCTGGGTGTATGACCTTGGGCGAGTCACTCAGGCTCACTGTACCTCCACTTCTTCATCTAAAATGGGGATAATGAGAGTACCTCCTCACAGGGTGGGTAACACATGCAAAGCCCTTAGTGCATTGCTTGGCAAATTAGTAAGTGCTCAAAACATGTTAGCAGTTATTACCTCTACTCCTTTGCAAGAACTTCCTCCCAAATCCTGGTCCATTTTAACAAATCCATTCTTCCAAAACCAATTCAAAATTTCCCTCTTCCAAGGAGTCTCCAGAGAATCTTCTCAGGCCATCTTTTTTTATTGAGGCTCCCTCGAGACCTTTGGAGTACATTTGCATATGCGGATGAGTTCCTTTCATCAGTATTTCTTCTGGGTGTTGTGCGTTTCCTGTCTCTCCACTCAGTGGGGGAGGGGTCTCCATCCTCCCACTGGGAACTCCCCTTGGAAGGGCAGTGTTTCTTTCCTCTAGAATGAAGTTGATCTAGGTGTACTGATATGGAAATATCACTAAGATATATTGTTAAGTTTAAAAAAGTGAGGTAAAGAATATTGTGTAGGGCATAATCCCATTTGGGTAAATGTTTATGTATGCATTGAAAAACATCTGGAAGGAATTGTAAACATATGGAGGCAAAGGAAAACTTTTCATGTTTTCCCTTCTATCCTATGTGAAAAATTTAAAATTCTAGACATATTATTTTTATAATGTGACAAGTTAGCTTAAATAAGCAAAATTTAAAAGATTTCCCTCAGTAATCATGGGTCTGGGTAATTCTGTTTCATTACCTTTTGCCATGTGGCTTTCTAAGTGTTTGTTTTCCTCCATGCCCTACACCCTTCTCACTGCTGTCCCTTTTCCCCACCTCAGTGAAGACATGGCATACCTGACTATACAAGTTTATGTGAGAACGTGAGCTTCGTAGATAGAGAGGTTTTCAATATACGGGGGAAACTTGCAGTTGATTGAACCCAGTAGTGAAGACTGCAGAAAAACTCAATCTTTGGACCAAATTGAGGAACAGTGTGTAGTGGTGGGAAGTCCTAGCTCAGCTGTGTCGTCACTAGTTGCATGACCTTGGGCACATCTCCTCTCTCTAGGTCTCAGTTTCCCCACCTGTAAACTGAAGCCTATGCCTTCCTCAGTCTTAGAGAGGTGATGGTGAGAATGGGGAGGTTGGTTAGAGGAGGTGAGGCCCAGGTTCTTCAACCCAGAGAAGCTCCATTTTCATCTTCTATGTCCTGTGTAAGATTCTGTGCAAGATTTCATTTGAAAATGATGATCCACTGCTTACATTAAAAAAACAAACGAACAAAAATGAACAAAAAAAACCCTGGGCAAATGATTTTTAAGGGGGGGGAGCCCTTCTTGTTTTAACACTGTGTGATTGCAAATATAACTTTTTGTGCATTGAGTTGGTTTAAATCAGGGTATGTCTGCATATTTGTCTTCCCCTCCCCCGCCAGTGCCCAGCCTGGAGCTGCACCAGAGCTCAAGTCCACTGGAGTTTACATTTCTATGAATTGTGCTATAAATTATTTATCAGATTCAAGCCTAGTATTATTTAAACACGTATGTTTTACTCATCTAACAGAGTGATTTTTCAAAAAGCCTAATCAGGGCTTCTCTGGTGGTGCAGTGGTTGAGAGTCCGCCTGCCGATGCAGGGGACACGGGTTCGTGCCCTGGTCCGGGAGGATCCCACATGCTGCAGAGCGGCTGGGCCCGTGAGCCATGGCCGCTGAGCCTTGGCATCCGGAGCCTGTGCTCCACAACGGGAGAGGCCACAGCAGTGAGAGGCCTGCGTACCGCAAAAAAAAAAAAAAAAAAAAAAAAGCCTAATCAAGTGGGGAAATGTAATATAGCCCCTGTCTGGAGTAGCCTCTGCTTGGAATGATGTCTGTGATGGTTAATTTTCTGTGTCAACTTGGCTAGGCTAGGGTATCCGGTGTTTGGTCAAACTCCAGTCTAGATATTGCTGTGAAGGTATTTTGTAGATGTAATTAGCATCATCTACAATCAGTTGACCTTAAGTAAAAGGAGTAACCCTTTATAATTCCAGTGGGCCTCATCTGATCAGTTGAAGGACTTAAGAGCAGAAAACTGAGGTTTCCCAGAAAGAATTCTGCCTCAAGACTGTAACATAGAAATCCTGCAAGAGTCTCCAGGCTGCCGGTCTGCCCTACAGATTGCAGACTTGTCAACCCCCATAATCGGAGCCAGTTCCTTAGAATAAATCGGATATATGTAAATTTCTGAGTGCCGGTTATGTACTAGATACTATAATAAGCACTTTACATAATTTCCCCCCCGATCTTTACAAAAACCTTTTAAACTGAGAAAACTGAGGCTTGGAGGGGTTAGGTGATTTCCTCAAGATTGTGAATTTCTACTTACCTTTCAAGACTTAGATCCGAAGTCTCCTCCCTTGAAGCTCTTCCTAACCACTCTGGCTCCTCTGTTTCCTTGGCATCCAGGGCATTTCTCTCTATTACGCAGCACTGACCGTGGTGTGTTTACCTGCAGGGCTCCGTGTTCAGACCACAAGCACTTCTGAAGGCAGGGACTGCCTGCGTCTTTGGAATCCTCAGCACCTTGTACGATGCCCATTATTCCCCAGGAGGCTCTTCGCTAACGGTACTATCAGTACTCTCATTGTCCACCTGGGGGCAGCATACCAGCAGCAAAAACCCTGTTTCAGGAGCGCAGGACTCCGGAGGGCTGGCCTGGCAAAGTCAAACACTAAAGTGAAGGGAAATGCCTCTGCTTGCGCCCCCAACTGGAAGCTAGGGCCCACTGTACCAACCGTTTGCTCCATCCTCCGGGGATTCAGTGGAAAGCTCAGTATCTATTACTGATGTTGGCTGGGCTGCCGTTGGGGACACTGGGACTGTCCTGGAGCATCTGGGCCTGGACTCTCTCCCCAGTGAGGGAGTTGCAGGAAAGAAAGCCCAGAAGAGGCAGAAGAGGTCAGCTGCAAGTGTCCCAGGAGAGACTTTTCCTGAGTAAGTCTGCATCCCCGTGAGGTGAAAAGGCAAGGAATTCTCCACTAGGGCGAATGAATCCTACTCCTAACTGGAAAGTGGATAAAGAGTCAGCAGGCCCAGCAATCTCATTCACAAGCCCTCCTCCTCCTCCGGTTCTCTCAGCTATTCTGTTCTTCCCAGATCACTTTTTTTCTTGGCCTTGCCACTCAGCTTGCAGGATCTTAGTTCCCTGACCAGGGATCGAACCTGGGCACCTCTAAGGATGGGGTGAGGTGGGGGTGTGCTTAGATGTGGTGCTCCTCTATCCACATGCCTCACGTGCGCTCAGCAGAGAGGTGGGACTCGGGTTAGGTCTGTCCTCTGGAAGCAGAGCCAGGGCAGTCCCACGGGGTCTCTGTAGACACCCTCCTCCCTCTTTTTCTTGGGGCGACCTGAATACAGAAGGTGTGTGTTGGGGGGTAGTGATGGGGGTACTGGCAGTAGGGAGGAGGGTGTCCACTGATGCCACTCGGAAAGAGGTGGAGCAGATGAAGGAATGAGGGGAACAGCAGGGTATTGCAAAGGACAAATTTTGAGCAAACAAATGAGAGAAGAGAGATTGAAGGGAGCATCTGGAATCATTTATTTTGAGGGGAAAAAAATACTTTCACAGGCTTCACTGACATATGAGAAGTGAGATGTCTAAGATCACACAATTCCCAGACTATTGATGTTCTACTACATACACTGCCTCCTCAAAGCCAATTAATCTCTAACAGCGGATGGTGAGATCTGAAAGGCAGATTTGAGAACATTGCTTCAGGGAGGAAGAGGAAGTAAGAGAGAAAGAGGGGACAGCAGCCATGAAGGAGGGGTCGTCTGTCCTGTCCTCTCAGGGAGATCCAGCTGAGCATAGATGACATTTCCAGATGGACCTGGGGCTCCAGGAGGCCCCTCCAAGCCTATGGGACAAACCTAGGGCATCCATGGAGCCTTCCTCTGCTTTTTGGCCCTGTACTGGGAAGGGGGGTAGAACACAGGATGAGATGAGCTCTTCAGTCCTGGGGAAAGACCCCCAAAGGGAGAGAGATAGGGGGGAGAGAGGGGAGGTAGGGCAGAGGGTCAGTGAACCAACAGTAGATATTCCTGAACATCTATTATGTGCCAGTCTAAGACCACACAGGGATGCGTCGGACACAGTGTCTTACATGTGAGCAGCATTTGTTATGGGAAAGGTTGTAGGGAAGGATGGAGGTGAGGTGCTAAAGAAAAGGAGGGAGGGAGAAAGCAAAGAAACAGGGGGAAGAGGAGGAGAGAAAGACCCAGTTGCCGATGTCCAGTAACTCACATTCTACTCATGGCAATAGGACAACTAGAAAAATGATGGCTAAAACTCAAGCTCAGCGATAAGTGAGCAGTCCCCAGAAAGAAGTTAAAAAGGGTGTTGAGGGAGTTGCAGGCGGGCTCGGGATAGAGGAGACTGGGCGCCAAGGTGAGTGGACCTGGCTGACTTGTCTGGCCTGGAGGAAACTCTTGCCCAGAGGGTCCCCACCGGTCCCTGACCTCCATGGGACCCCATGTGGGCTTGGCAGCCTTGGACAGCCAGGGCTGCCCTGCGGTTCCTGGGAGCCCACCAGTCCCAGTCCCTAGGTATCCAGGGTGGTCCTGGGAGTCTTCATGGCCAGGGTATCCCTGATGTCCTGGGGGTTCTGGAAACCACTGGCAGCCAGGGGGACCAGGAGGCCTGATTCCATCCTATATGTGGAAGGAGAGGCAGGAGGGGTGGAGGTGAACCACAGAGAGTGTATGTATTTGGGGTGAGGGACTTTTGTAGGGGAAGGCAATGGGGCTAAGCCAGGAGCCCTGATGGGAGTAGAAAGTTATCAGAGGTTTAGAAATTTTGGTCCCAACCCTGACCTTGGAGGAGAGAAGTGCCAGAGATTGAGTTCAATCACCAATGACCAATGATTTAACCAGTCATGCCCATGT
The DNA here is from genome assembly GCF_964270905.1 of Leucopleurus acutus. Taxonomy (NCBI): domain Eukaryota; kingdom Metazoa; phylum Chordata; class Mammalia; order Artiodactyla; family Delphinidae; genus Leucopleurus; species Leucopleurus acutus. The sequence continues at coordinate 20,365,180 of NC_139161.1, read as the reverse complement.
AATGAAGCCTCCATAAAACCAAAAGGATGGGATTTGGGGAGCTCCTGCATCAGAGAACACTCAGAGTGCTAAGAGAGTGGCTGGGTAGGAGAAGCTCCACCCATCTTTCCCCATACCTTGCCCTATGTCTCTCTTCCATCTGGCTGTTCCTGAGTTATATCCTTTTATAATAAATCAGTAATCTAGTAAGTAAAATGTTTCTCTGAGTTCTGTGAGGTGCCCCAGCAAATTAATTGAACCCAAGGCGGGGCGTCATTGGAACTTCTTATATATAACTGGTCAGTCAGAAGCCCAGGTGACAACCTGAGCTTGTGATTGGCATCTGAAGGTGAGGGGGGGGTGGTACTGTTGGACTGAGCCCTTAACCTGTGGGATCTGATGCCATCTCCAGGTAGACAGTGAGAATTGAGTTAAATTGTAGAACACCAAGCTAGTGTTGTAGAATGTCTTGATGGTGTTGGAAAACCCACACATCAGACTAGGTGTCAGAATTGCAGGGGGCATTAGGGTGGGACCCTGAAAGGGAGGAGTAGGCTGGGGTGTGGTGCTGTGTACCTCTACCCGCATCCATCTGTCTCTCTGGCCATCTCATCTCTTTGGGCTCCAGGCCCTTCCCTCCCTCTCCTAATGCATACTTGCTTGTTTGTTTGCTGGTGCGGGGAGCCTGAGTAGAGGCTGAATGTCAGTGTGATTTGACAAAACATTGAGCTACTAATTTGTAACCTGTGTTCTGGGATATATGTCCTTTTACTTATGTGGAGAGCCTCATTTGATGCTCCTGATAGCCCTACAGAGTGAAGTAGGGACTGGCATCCCCATTTTACAGATGAGGAAACTGAGGACCATCATGGTGAAGAGACAAGCCCACAGTGCACGGTTAATCAGGGCACAGCTGGGATGTGAACCCCTAGCTCTGACTGCAAGAGCTCTCTGACCTATAGCTTGTGCACCCCAACCTAAGGGCAAAGCTCGTCTCCATTACGGGCTGTCTGGTTTTCCCCTGGCTTTGGGACCAGCTTCTGCTGCTGTTTAGATCATCATGACTGGGTAGTGGTGAGGAGCAGACTGCACAGATAGTGAGGATTACTGGCTCCAAATATCAAGACTCTGGGAACAGTGAGGGCTGAGGGGTGAGAGCGGGAGGAATACAGGCTTTAGGAGAGAAGAGGATGGGGGTTATGTGAAAGAGGGGATGTGGCGGGGGTGCCAGGTGGAGCTCTATCATCCCCCAAAAGGATTTAACTCACGTTTAGTTCCATGAGACCTTAATCCAGTCTTTTGACTACCTGAAGTCCCATCTATAAAATGGGTTTATAGGGTTACCATGGTGATCAATCATCATCATGGCTAATATGCATGTGTGCCGGGCACTGCGCCGACTGCTCTACATAGATAGTCTCCGTAGGTTCTCGCACAGCTCTCTATCAGGCTGGGCTGGTGTCATTCCTCTTTTACAACAGAGAGCGTTTAAGGATAAGAGGGAGGATGTCATTTGGCTGAAGTCACAGGGCTAGGAAATGGCAAATCCAGAATTCAGTGCCGGCGCTTTGGTTTCAGGCGCTTCACCTCACTAACCTGGCTGGTCATGGCCAATAACTAACACTCATTGGACACTTAATAAGGAGCAGGCATCACTGTAAGCATTTTACGCAGATACGTTCATTTAATCACTATAGCCGCCCTATATAACATGATGGGTGATTAATGTGAAAGATGAAGGCACCCAGGCATAGAGAGATGTGCTAACTTATTCTAAATCTACTGCCAGAAGTCCAGTCCAGGCAGGATGACTTGAGAGCTAGGGCTCTTTAAAAAAATAAACAAAAAAGTTTTTTCTTAAAAACATTAAAGTGTAACATACAGAAAAGTGCAGAAATAAGAAACGTTTAGCTCAGTGAACATTCACATAGTTAATACACTATATAACTAAATAATGAACATTACCTGTACCCCATAAGACCCCTTCCAGTGATTATTCCCACCCTTCTCCCCAAAAGTAACCTGATTTCTAAAACCATAGATTAGCTTTGCCTGCTTTTGAATAAGAGAATCATACAGTATTAATCTGTTTAACGTGTCATTCATCTACGTTGTTGGATGTAGCGATAGTTTATTCAGTTATAGATTTATCTATTCTACCATTGATTCCAATGTTGGGCTGAATAATGCCGCTATGAATACTCTTATACGTGTGTTTTGGAATACACACAAATAAACACACACAGACATTTCTACTGGGTGTATTCTCGGGGTGGGATCGTTGGTTGCTTCCAAGTGGTTGTACCAGTTTGTTTTCTTGCCAGCATTGTACGAGAATCCCCTTACTCCACATTCTGGTACTGTCAATATTTAAAATCGTTATCAAGTCTGGTGGAGGATATGTAGTAGTATTCCACTATGTTTTTCCATATGTATGTATTTATTTATTATTTTTTGCGGTACGCAGGCCTCTCACTGTTGTGGCCCCTCCCGTTGCGGGGCACGGGCTCCGGACGCGCAGGCTCAGCTGCCACGGCTCACGGGCCCAGCTGCTTCGCGGCATGTGGGATCTTCCCGGACCGGGGCACGAACCCGCGTCCCCTGCATCGGCAGGCGGACTCCCAACCACTGCGCTACCAGGGAAGCCCTCCATATGTATTTATTAAATGAGGTATAACCAGAAGGAAGCACTCTGTACAGCGTCTTGTAACAACCTTACGAGGCTGGTATGGCTATCATCCCTATTTTGCAGATGAGGGAATGGAGGCCATAGTTACTCCCTTCCTTTCTTGCAGTCTACTCACTTGTCCTGGGGGGGTGTGTCTTCCTCACTTTTCCCCAGTGGTGTTGGGATGTTGGTTACCAAACTTGGGAAGCTCCTCTGACCAGGATGTTCTCCTGGGTGGGGAGAAGAGGAAGGCTGGGGTGAAGTGGGCAGGGGTGGGGAGGAAAGAAAGGGTGAGACATCAAGCCTGATGTGAGGGACCAGAGCCCTTGGCTCTGGACGTGGGGTGATGGGGCCAGAAGGGAGGTCTGGGACTAAGCAGAAGGTGCGACCGGGGCTATTTGTGAACTCCTGGTGCTGGTAGGGAGAGGGCGACGCATGCAGCTGGGGAATAGGGCCCCTGTGTGTGCGAGTGCTGGGATCTCTCTGGAACCCAGGCCCCGTCTCTTGGGTTTTACTGAACCTGAGGGCTCCTCCGTGGGGTCTCTAATCCTAGAGCTCTTTTGGGGGTGATTCTGTGGGGTCAGCAGTCCCTTGGTAGAGTCTCTTTGGGATTTTCTAAGGGGTAGGTAGCACTCTTTCTCCAGGGCCAGGGGAGTAAGAGGCAGGGCTTGGAGTCTTCCAGGGAGTGTGCAGAAAGGACTCGGGGTCTGCTCTGATTCTGAGCTTCTGAGCTATCAGGCCAAGAGGCACCTGGCAAGCAGAAACCTTGCTCTTAACAGGCGTCAGGGGAGGCAGGGAGGATGATTTTCCCACCCTAACATCTGTCTCTCCTGGCCCAGAGTTGCCTCTGTGTCTCTACTTTTGCAAGTGTCTTCTGAATAGATTCGCCCAGGTAGCATCTGCTTTTTCTCCCCCGCCCACTGCCCCCATCTCCACCTTCCCTGAGTCTCGAACCCGTGGCTTGCTGGCGATGCTCTGGCAGCAGGGGCAGCAGGGCACAGGGGGCTAAGTCTGCAGCAGGCAGTAACTGTATCTCGCTTAAGTCTTGGCTGGATTACTTACTCGCTGTGTGCCTTTGGGAGAGCCTTATCACCTCTCTGGGTGGTGACAGAGCTCTCAAAGAGCCCAGCATCATTCACTCGGCTCATCTGCTGTGCAGGCTTTGAGCAATGATACAGAGATTTTGCCAGTGCCAGTAAGCCTGGAAACAGTGCAAACTCTGGAGGGTTGGAAGCCATGCCAACACTGGGCCTAGGACCATGTAAAAGAACTCCAGAGGTTCTAGATTCCTAGACTGCTCCAGCTGGAAAGGACTTCACAATTCAATGAGCTCCCCTCCCCCCATTTTACAGATGGTAAAACTGAAGCCGAGGCAGGGCACGTGGCCACAAAGCTCGCAAGCAGCAGAGCGGGATGGACTGGAGATATGAAACTGGATCCCGGCCAGCCCAACGGCAGATGGGCTCTCCTTTCCCCACTCTCTCCCCTGCCTGGGTGTTCACTTCTGGAGCTGCATGACCCGCGGGAAGGACTCAGGCTCTGTCCTCTGGACCAGACCTCCCTCTGTGCTGTGGAGTCTTTGTGGAGATCCTTGCTCTCCTGATCTGGTCTCGCCAAGTGTGGGGCCCTGGTGGGCAAGGAGGCAGCCATACTGAGATACCATCGCTCAGCCCACACCTGGGGCGACTACGAAGGATGTTGTATCGGGGGCTTGGACATCAGCCAACGTGGAGGGAAGCTGAGCTCCCTATTTGGTGTGGGCACAGTGGACAGTCCAGGGCAGCCAGACAGGGGCTGGGAAGCCAAAGTTATGGGGAGGCCTGGGGCCCCGTCCCACGTCAATGTCCCCTCTGCCCTGATCAGCTTGCACGCTGCACCGTAGTCTTTTGCTCTCGGCATTTGTTTACAATGCTTCCGACCAGCTGTTTTGGAAGGCAGTAAAACATAAGGGTTAATCATACAGGCCCTGGAGCCAGCTGCCTGGGTTCACATCCCTGATCTTCCACTTACTTGCTGTGTGACCTTGAGTAAGTTACATACCTCTCTGTGCCTCACTTTCCCTATCTTAAAAAGGGGATAATGATAGTGACTACTTCATGAGGTTGTTGTGAAGGGGACATAGTGAAGCACTTAGAACATGTCCAGTGTAAGGTCCACGCTCATTAAATGTTAATCTTCATCATTATGTACACTTTGCCTACTCCATCCTATGAGATGCTCCCTGGGGCAAGCCCATCAGATCGGGGGTTTCCCTGAGGACAGGACTGTGTCTTTCCCTTGGGAATAGAGCTCTTTTTCTTATTGATTATCTAAGAAGCCCAGCTGGAGCCCAGTAGACATTTGATACTGACCTAACAAGGGAGCCAGTGAGGGTGTGGGGTGGAAGAGGCTGAAGGGAGCGAGGCTTTTCACCCCTCCATTAGGAGCATCTTCCTGGCCCCCCTGGGTGTCCAGGAGGTGAGGGACAGACAGGGATGCTGAGGGGAAGGAAGAGTTTCTTTTACCCGTAGAGCCCTGGGCTGGGGAAGACCACAGAGAAGGAGAACCAGGTTTCTGCCTCTGGGGGGTTCCCTGTCATCAAATAGACGGCAGTCAGGTGGAGAAAACCAACACGCAGCATCTGCTTCTCATTCCTCGGGTTCCAAAGCCCTTTCTCTTCCATTATCTCACTTTTTCTTGCAATCATCCTGTGGGGCAAGCCCAATTATTCTCTCTTTCTCTCTCTCTTTTAACAGAGGATGAAAATGACCCTTCAAGACATTGTGTGTCCAAAGTCACAAAACTCTTTTTTTAAAAAATTGAAGTATAGTTAATTGACAAGGTTATGTTAGTTTCTAGTGTAACAAAGCTCTTAAGTGGCTGTGCTGCGACTCGAACCCAGGTCCAGGGACTCCAAATCCCACGCCCTTTATATACAGCCTCTCGCAGACACCAGCAGGCCAGAGGAGGAGGAGATACTAAACCCAGTCCACTGGGAACTTCTGGTCTGGTGGGGGACACACAGATCCTGCCACCGAGGGATCTCCAGCCACGTGGAGAAGTTAGTTTCCACCAGGGCGGGACAGGAGGGAGCAAACATTTGGTGCCTACTGTTTGCTGGGTACTGCACGGGCCACTCTTTCTTTCTCTCTCTTCTCTCCCCACCCGTTTTTCTTTCTTACCATTTTCCAGGTAAGGACAGGAATAAAGACGCAGACGTAGAGAATGGACTTGAGGACACAGGGAGGGGGAAGGGTAAGCTGGGACGAAGTGAGACAGTGACATGGACTTACATATACTACCAAATGTAAGATAGATAGCTAGTGGGAAGCAGCCGTGTAGCACGGGGAGATCAACTCTGTACTTTGTGACCACCTAGAGAGGTGGGATAGGGAGGGTGGGAGGGAGATGCCACAGGGAGGAGATATGGGGATATATGTATATGTATAGCTGATTCACTTTGTTATAAAGCAGAAACTAACACACCATTGTAAAGCAATTATACTCCAATAAAGATGTCAAAAAAAAAAAAAAAAGAAAAAAAAAGTGAAGCTCAGAGAGTAACTTGTTTCAGGTTCCCCGGTGACCTTGGTGGCAAAACTGGGATAGAATCCAGGTTAGCCTGATGCTACCTGTGTTTGTTCCTCTAGCATGGAAGACCATTGGCTCAAGGGTCACCTCCTCCATGAAGTCTTTCCACGCCCTGGAGGTCGAACTGACCATTTGTGCCTCTGGCCCACCCTGCCCCCTGTAAACACCCCCAGGGCACCTGCACTTATTTTATTCACATGTCTGTCTCCCCTCACTAGGCAGTACGCTCCCTGAGGGCGGACAGTGGTCTCAGCTGTGTCTGGATCCCCTGGATGTAGCACAAAGCCTGCACACAACAGGCGCTCAGTAAAGGTGGGTTGCATGAATGGTGGGGGGGCCTCCTCGTGTTCATTCTCCTGCCTCCCAGGAATTACCCTAGATGGTGATGGGGGTGAGCCCGAGGATGGATTGGGGGGGCTGCTGGGGTAGGAGTGTGGGCATCTGTCTCACCTGGAAACCTGTCCAGATTTCCTACACTCACCTGCATTCATGCTTCATCGCCAGTTCTGCCCTCCTTCCTCCATGTCCCAGTACCTTTATGCCTCCCAGGTCTGCGGTCTCTAGAAGACAAGTCTGGCATTGGGATCAGAACTATTCTTCCTGGTCCCATTTTATTCTCACAAGAGCTTCAAAAGCTAGGCTAGGTGGAGATGACCTACCTCCATTGCAGTTAGGGACATTCGAGCTCCAAGGGGTGGTGTCCAAGTTCACACAATAATTTTGTGGCAGAACTGGGTCCATTGATGGTGAAGGACGGGGAGGGGCCTGGGGGCAGTTTTCTGAATCAGGGACAGGCCAGGCTTCCCCCAGGGACTTGAGGATCCTGGTTCTCTTTACCCTTCTCCAAGGCAGATGGGGCAGAAGAGACCCCAGTAGTCCATGAGACGGCGCGGAGAGAATCCCAGAATCTTGTCCTCGGCCATAACTCCCCAGCCCTCCTGCAGTCTTTATGGTTGCCAGTAGGTGCCGTCAGTTTGCAACTTTTGGTTCTGCCCCTGCAGGTCCAGCTTCTAGCTCCTCTTCCTCCTCTCACCTGGACAGTCTGTACTTGCAGAAAGTAGGAGAGGGCCCAAACCCTGTGAGATTGAAAAAACCCCTGCCCTGGGAGAGGAAGCAGGAAGAGGGTCTCTGATCTGCACTTCAGCTTGGCTGCCCTGCAGCTCTCTAGGCCAAGCCAAACAAATCCACAGTAGATCACCAGGTATGCCTGGACAGGCGCCGTTACCCTGAAATCAGCTCCAGGATAGCAGAAAGTTTTGTGGGGGAGGATGGGTAAACCCTGGGGGGACCTGAGAGACCACCTAGGAGAGGAGTCCCTTCTCCATATGCTACTCTAGAACCCCTCCTAATCCCAGCAAGACTGAGGCAAAGGGTAGGGGATACAGGCACCAACAGGATCTCACAGAGGGCCTAGCCACCCCTGACACTAGCCCAGATAGCACTGCTGGGTGCATTAGAAAAAGGCACCCCTTTCTCAAAACGCTTGAGTGCCATCTGCTGGAAAGCAGTCACAACAGCTATACAAGTCTACGATGACTACCGGAGAAATGGTGCCCCCTGGAGTTGTGCAATGAGCAATGTGCACTTGAGAGTGGCAATCTCCTCAGCTGATATCCCTCTGGGAGTGGGTCTGGGCAGTAGAAGCAAACATCCAGGAAGGCGCAAGCGTCTTGGCACCTCCCTCTCCCGGTGCGAGTTCTGTTGATGCCATCCTGTGTAAGGCAGAGGGGACAGGGGCCCAAATGAACCCTGGGGAGATTGGGGGCAGGGGCAGGTTGGAAGGGGCAAGTGGGGAGAGAGCCTATCAACCTCTTAGGGCCATTAGGCCCTTCTGGGCCCCCTTTCCCCTCCTCACCAGACTTGGTCTCCAGCGGCTGAGACTGGAAGCACTGGAGTGGGGTGGGAAGGACTCTGGCCAGGGAGACTGAATCCCCGGAGCTGGGAGTCCGGGCTAGGAGGTCGCCGCGCTCTCAGTGCGGGGGGACTGCGGGGCCATCTCAGTGGGGTCCGGGGAGAATCCTCCCAGGTCGGGGGAGGGGGCCACGGAGCCGCCCCTTCGCTTTCGCTCGCCCTTCGCTGCCCTCCCGGGCTCCGGTTCAGAAGCGCTCTCGGCGCCTGCCGTGGCTTCCAAACTGCGCCGCCTTCTCCTGCGGCAGAAAAGGACTTTCAGATGTAGTAGCGGCGGCGGCGGCAGCAGCGACGACTTAGGACAGCGCCCCCTCCCCCTAACCGCCGCCTCTCCTTCTCCCTCTCCCTGGGCCCCCCTCCCCTCCCCCTGCCCCCTCCCCCCTTCCCCCCCCCCCCCGGGAAGGCGCTGGGGGTGTGGCCAGGGGCCGGTATAAAGTCCGGGGGAGCCGGTCCCGGGCAGCAGCTCAGACCCCTGCCCCCCTACAGCCAGCCGCCTGGGCCGGGCCGAGGATGCGGCGCAGCGCCAGGCTCGCTCTCCTCCGGCCCGCTTGCTAACTTCCTCGGCTTCGTCCTTGTCCGCCAGCGGAGCCGCCCCGTGTCCTCGCGCCCTCCGGGTCGGGTCCTCCAGGCGCGCCGGGAGCTGCCTCTGTGTCCCCCGCTGTCCGCCCGTGCCCCGTCCTCGCCCGGTCATGCTGCCCCTGTGCCTCGTGGCCGCGCTGCTGCTGGCCGCCGGGCCCGGGCCGAGCCTGGGCGACGAAGCCATCCACTGCCCGCCCTGCTCCGAGGAGAAGCTGGCGCGCTGCCGCCCCCCCGTGGGCTGCGAGGAGCTGGTGCGAGAGCCGGGCTGCGGCTGTTGCGCCACTTGCGCCCTGGGCAAGGGGATGCCCTGCGGGGTGTACACCCCCCGCTGCGGCTCCGGCCTGCGCTGCTACCCGCCCCGGGGCGTGGAGAAGCCCCTGCACACGCTGGTGCACGGGCAAGGCGTGTGTATGGAACTGGCAGAGATCGAGGCTATCCAGGAAAGCCTGCAGCCCTCTGGTAAGGTGCCCCAGCCCTTGCACGCCCTCCCTGGGGTCCTCCCCTCCCAGAAGCCCCTTCCCCATTCGGGTTGGCCTGAAAGGCTCTTGAAAATCCCCTGTGAGCTGAGCAGAAGGCAGGTATGTGGCAGGGCCCGACTGGCACGGGACAGGGTCAGCCAAGGAAACTGCTGTCAAGTCCCTAGCAGCCTGTTGCCACCATCAAAGAGGACTCTGTCCCATCCCTCCATCTCAGGGGTGTCTATTTGGGAAGAGAGGTCTCAATGGTAGTCCTGGCTGCTGGGGCAAGAGTGGAAAATTAAGTGCCCTGGCCCAGCCCACAGCCTGCCAGTGAGCAGTCTAGGGCCATATACTTGGAGGATGGGGCTGGTGGCAGTGGAGGCGTTCTGTTCCTGATCCAGGGACCTCCCCTCACCCTGGACACAAGTGGAGGCCCCAGGGGTCTGCGAAGCCAGGGCTCGGCCTTTTGACATTGAGGTGGGGTGGAGTGGGACTTGTAAATTAGAGTGGCTTTGGTGGTGAGGGGCATCAGAGTGGCCCTTCCTCAAAGCCCCAGGCCGGCTCACCTAGCTTTTTGACAGGTATTGGGAAGACAGGGGTCTCTCTGCCAGGCCTGGGCACCTCCTCCTGCCCTGGTACACAGGCACCCTGCTCCTTTCTCCTGGCAGGTGCCATTTGAGGTTGCAGAAGAGAAGCAAGTCTTGGCTCCCAGCCCAGAGCTGCAGAAACCTAACGGGACAGGCAGTAGAGAGCGGAGGGCTGGGCGGTGGGGAGAGAGAGAGAGAAAGGGAGAGAGAGGTTTGGAAGGTCTTTGGCCCTAAACTCATGCTTACACTTTCTCTTTTTCTATTTCTCAGTGAGACTTTCAGCTTCTCCCTTATAGTCTTTCTGTCTCTCTCCTTCTTTCTCTTATTCTTTTGTTCTTTCCTGCTGCGTCTCTCAACCTCTAGTTTCACTAACAACATTCTCAGATTCTCCTGTCCTCAATATCTCCTGCCCGTTGTCAGTCCCTGTCTCTTTATTCTGTTCCTTTTCCTGTTTTTGTTGCCCTGCTCACTTTCGTCTCAGTCTCTTTCCGTTGCTCATTCTCTTGACTCTGTCACCGTTCCTCTTTCTGTCTTTGTTCCTGTCTTTCTTTGTTGCTTTCAGAATCTCTCTGTCTGCCTTTCTCTACCTCTGCCTCTGTTTCTTGTTCCCTCTCCGACTCTGTTTTGCTCTCCCTGTGCCTCTGTCTGTTTCTGTCTCTTTTCCTGGTGCTTGAAGCTTCCATTGTTGCAGTCCGGATGCTGGGACTCCGGCCCCAAGCTTCCTGCCCTGGGTCCCAGACCGCTCCACTTCCTCAATCCTCTGCAGCTTGTTAGCCAGAGGAGAGCAGGATGCAGGGAAAACAGGAAGGAGGTGGACCCCAGGGGTCTGGGCCTCGGGCCTCTCTGCCCTTCCTGCCCCTGGGCAGCGAGAGATAGGTCAGCAGAAAACATTCTAGGAGAAATGCCAGCCTGACACCCAGCACATCTGGGAAGCGGGGGTGGGGGTTTTCTGGGGGTGTAAGTCACTGATCCTGGGGCAGAGATGCCAGTGCTAGTGGGAGAGGAGGGGTACTGGTACAGGACCAGACTGGGAGTGAGGGCTGAGCCCTTGAGCTCCCCGGGTATAACGGGTTCCGTTTGCTTCGTACCTCCACCCTCCACCGGCCAGCGGGTACCTGGCACCAGATTAGGATGGCTGGTGAGCTCCTCCTCTCTCACCAACTTGAACGTGGGACAGAAGAGCCCTCAGTGGGTCTTGGGAACCCCTTCTTCCCTGGCTGGGTAGGAACACCCCGTCCTGAAGTGGAAGAAACTGTTCCCCTAGGAGCTGGGGAGGCATGGTGTGAACAGTTTGTGAGTGTCCTGTGAACATCGTGTACACCAGCCTCGAAAGGCAGCTTTAGGCCCCTTTTGGATTACAGGGCCCAAGGTCTCCTTGCCTTGGCCTCCACCCTTGCAGTGCAGGCAGATATTGGGAGAGGGGAAGGGGAGGTCTGGGGGGCCCTGGGGAAACTAGGTACCTACTCAGCAAGCTGTGTCCATGCCCTCTTACCTCCCAGTCTTCTCAGAAGTACCCCTGCCACGGCCCAGACCACACTGCACCGCGTGAAAGGCGCCTCCTAGAGCTGTGCCGTAGCCCTGCAGGGTGTCTGGTGAGACCAGGTGTCCAGGGCTCGGCCCCTCTCCCTGCAGTCCTCCTGAGCCTTCCACTGTCGATAGGCTACTGTCCCTCCTGCGTCCCAAAGCTTGGGCCTTCTTTTTTTTTTTTGCTGTACGCGGGCCTCTCACTGTTGTGGCCTCTCCCGTTGCGGAGCACAGGCTCCGGACGCGCAGGCTCAGCAGCCATGGCTCACGGGCCCAGCCGCTCCGCGGCACATGGGATCCTCCCGGACCGGGGCACGAACCCGTGTCCCCTGCATCGGCAGGCGGACTCTCAACCACTGTGCCACCAGGGAAGCCCAAGGGCCTTCTTGCCTGGGGAATAGTTGGGCAGAGAGGTCAATCACGCTCTTCTTCCTGCCTTTTCCTCTTGGGGCTGGGCTTCAGCAGGAGACTGGGGAGAGCAGTCACTCAGCGTGCCCCCTCCCTTGGCCTGCTATGGTCCAGAGGCCCACTCTTTGCTCCTGGGGCAGGTCTCCCCCATCCCTCTCCCAGCTAACCCCCTCCCCCGTGCCCTCTGCCGTGACCCCCTGTCCCAGCTTTCCAAGCCAGAAAAGGTTGTGGATTAACACAGCTCAGGCCGCCAGAGGTGGGGGCGGGGTGGGACTCGTGTGTCAGAAGTCCACAATCCTGATTCAGTGTACTGACCCTCGACTTGTGGAATCTGGGGGAGTGGACAGTGGGAAGATTAGCATTTGGACTGGGGAGATCCTAAACTGTGCTCTGGGTCCCTCTGGGACAGGGTTAGGGAACATGCAGGCTGGGTTAATTTTTAGTCAACACAGCAAATATTGTCCCCCCTACTTCAGTACTGGGAATCCAGTCATGTCATGGGAACAGGGCCTTCCCAGAAATTCTGTGCCTTGGGGGAGGGGGGAAGGGGGAGCATGGCTGCTTAACATTTTTTCTTTAGTTTTGGCAAAGCCAGAATTATTGGTGCCTTGGGTATCAGGAGTCTTTCCATTTAAAGACATAGGAGCTGCAGAGATAAGTTCTTCTCCTTTCCTCTAGCCAGACTGCTGCTTTTCCTCATCTAGAAAAAGGGGGGACAGTGGGACCTCTCTTGCAGGGCTGGGGCATCTGGCATGGAGGAAGAGTTCAATACTGGAGCAGTGATGAGGGTGGTGATGAAGAGGAAGCCGAATGGATTTAAGTTGAAGCTTAACTTCTCTGATGCTGGGGCTTTGGGGGACAGTAGGGCAAGTGAGCAAAGCTGGGGGGACATGCAGAGGAGTGGAGGGGGTAGGGTGGAAGGGCCAGCTGTCCTTCTCTGACTCTTTAGTCTGAGGCCAGCAGCGTGGCACAAGGGTGAGGGGGACACCCCTTGAGCCAGACCTCAAAGAAAAGCCTGGTGCCCAGCATGGGTGGTCTTGGCTTCTCCAGCCAGAGTGCAGGGGAAGGAGGAAAAGGCCTTTGTTGTAGGGCGGGTGTGTGACCCTCCAGATGGTGTCTGGTTGGCTGGGCCCACCTACCTCACAGCCTCACCCTGGGCGTCTTGAGGGGAGTGGGGGCTGGAGTTGAAGGGAAATCATGAGGATGAAATCAGGCAGCAAGGAAGAGGAAATCTTTTAGCTTTGACCATGAACTTTGCAGCCATTGGTGGCAAAGCTGTGAAACCTCTTCTTCCTCTGGGTCCCTGCCCTTCCTCTGTGGCTGGAGCAAAGACCAAGGTCTCCCCTGTGGCTGGATGTCGTTGGCCTAGCTCCAGAGGGGCAAGAGGAGGTGACCTGGCCTACCTTGGAAGCCCCGCCTCCCAAACAAGCCTTTCAGATGTCGGGAGGTCCGACCTTTGGTGGGGGGCGGGCAGGTTTGACTCGGCTCCCGCGCAGAGGGGAACCCACCAGGATTGCGATTTTTCCAGAGGGTGCCACCTGGGTGAGCAGCACGAGAAGGATGGACCCCCTGCATGAGCAGGGAAGTAGCAAGAATTTAGCCAGTTTTAGAGATGGGGAGGTGAACGTTCTTTTTAGAGACTCAGGGCGATGACCCTCACCCTCCCAAGCCTAGTGCCTAGGGTGGATCCTGGGGTGGGGTCTCAGTCTGCCAGTTAAACAAGACTGGGCAAAAAGAAGTTACAGATTAAGTGGAAAGTCAACAGCCGGGGTGCAGTCACTGTGCTGTGGCCAGGGCAGGGTCAGGGCGCCTGGGTGCATGTGGGTGTGCACGCGTGGACCAGTGTGTGTCCGGACACGTGATTGTTTGTGTATGTTTGTGATCCTTGAGTCCCAGCCTGTCTGTGTCTGAGCTGGCAGATAGGGACATGGTCTGCGTACCCCTGCCCCTGAGAGAGGCAGTACGGAGCCACTCTCCCTGCCGGCCGTGTTCTACTCTAAGCTGAGACACAAGCTGCAGCTAAGTGTGCTGGGTGGTGGGGAAACCAAGGTGGGGGAGGCCGGGCAGGCTGCCTGCTGATATGCCCCATGTGACGGGAGCCCTGCTGATACAAGAACGTGAGCTATGTTTCCAAGCTCGCCCTATGCCCTACGCGTCCCCGGGGTTCAGCGAGTGGACCCAGTTGTCTTCCTTCGTGGCACGTCCTAAATTAAGGGACGATCATTCCAAATATCCTTTCATAATCCCCCGTGTAGCACAGGGAGATCAGCTCGGTGCTTTGTGTCCACCTAGAGGGGTGGGATAGGGAGGGTGAGAGGGAGAGGCAAGAGGGAGGAGATATGGGGATATATGTATACGTATAGCTGATTCACTTTGTTATACAGCAGAAACTAACACACCATTGTAAAGCAATTATACTCCAATGAAGATGTTAAAACAAAAAATCCCTCCCCCGAGTGTTTTTGTGAACTTGACTCATAGAAACACAATGTTGGAAAGTAGTCGAATTTCTACGGCATATCTCTCCGGGTCCTTGAGACCTCTGCCACCCTGACGTGCCACACCTCCAGGGCAGAACTCTATCTCCTGAGGCAGCCCGGTGCATTAGAAAACTCTTCCTAGGGAACCTAAGAACATCTGGCCACTTACCAAGAGGGACAGGTGTCACTGTGCACAGCCGTGCTTTCCTTTCTGGTCATGAAAAGAAAGCAAACTCGAAGGAAGAACAACAAAACCTTTCCGGTTGAAGGGGGCCCTCAAGGTAGTGTCGTGGGTTGTGTCAAATGAGCCCCTGGGATCCTTAGAGCCTTTCCAGGTAGAATGGTGGCCCCTTTGTTCTAAGCTCGCTCCGCTTCCGTGGTTCCAAGACAAATCTCTCAATTCTTTTGGGTCTTCTATTTGCTTTCTCTCCAATCCCCAGCTCCAGCCTACACACCTGCAGTGCTGTGACCCCGTCCACTAGTCTTGTGGCTTTGGGCAAGGCGGACGCGGTGATGGCAGGGGGTGGTCACTGGCCAGCCTGGGCCTTCTTAGCCAGAAGCTTCCTTGGGAAGGTCTTCAGGGAAGAGCTTGGATCTCAGGTCTTCTCTCTGGTTCCTGCCTGGGGGCTTGGGGTCTATCTTCCTGTGGCCCCCTTTGCACAATCCTGGTCTTCTGAAATTGATCTGCCCCTTCTTTTGCTGCCCACACCAGCTGGGAAATCTTGCTGTCGTGGCTTCTCCTCGGTTGACCTTCGGGAACTTGATCTTTTGGGACAGAAGTCCCCTCCAGACTGTCCTTCTTGGGATGTGAAATAGGCAGAAGGAGGGATTATATCTCTCTGCTTCATTTATTCCTTCCCTCTGTTGCTTTTCTCTAAGCCAGCCCTGCATCAGTGACAAAACCTCTTCCCATCCTCGGTGACTGAATTTTATACATAACCTTTGGTGTGGAATCTTGACAAAGACTTTCTGGGGGTCTAGATTCCTCCTTGCCTGGTTTCCCTTTATCCACGTGCTTCCCCCTGGACCCCCAGAACTAGGAGAATAAAAAGAGAACTAACCCCCCAACTAACTTTGGCTCGGCAGAAAAATACCATTTAACCCAGAGGCAGCTCTGGGACCGCTGCCATCATGGAGGAACCTGCTAACTCCTCAGGAAAAAAAACCCTGATGCAAACCAGATGTAACCTTCTGTCCTGCTGCCAACATCTGGAATGCTGGCAGGGGCTCTGCACTCAGGCCGGCAGCAAGTTGCCAAACCCGAGCATTTCAGAGGTGGCTCTGATCTGCAGAGGGATCTTGCGATCTCTTTGTCCAGCTCAGCCCTGTGTTCTGGTTTTGGCCGCCTGGATGGAGGAGCGGCGGTTACAATTCTGGGACTTCTGGATGGGGTCTTTCTGGAGTTCAGATAGAGCCTTTAGGAGAGCCCAGGGAAAGCGTGGTGGTTCAGCCTCACCACCCCCATCTCCGCGTCCCCAGTGCCCTGGCTCTGGGCAACAGATGTGCACTTTGGATGGGGTCTGAAATGTAAGGACGGGAGACTTTGGGGTGGGGGTGGGGGCTGAAGGGATGTGTGAGGGTGTTCTCTTGGTCCTGGAGCACACAGTGTCTCAGACACACGCACACACACACACACACACACTCTCACATGCAGGCATACACACCCACTCCCACTTCTCCTGTGCAGCCAATGGAGAGAGTTTTGGGGCCAGATTTCTCATCACTCATGGAAACTTTGATTCCGGCCGTTTGGAAGAGGGTCAGCAGAGCCGACAGCCCTGGGGATCCCCTGGCTGGCTCAGCGAGATGCTGAAAAGAGTAGGAAAGGAGAGAGGAAGAAAGAGCAGACCGAGAGGGGGATGGTAGGGAGAACTGAATGCAAGGGGGATGAGATTCGGTGTGGGGCCCCCTGCCTGCCTGAGACCTCCCTGCAGGGCCCAGGGGACCCTCCTGCTGTCTGGGCAGCTGCAGCTAGTGACTCATCTGAGGGCTGGACTGGGTGGAGTGAGGGACAAATCAAGGACTTCAAGAGGAATATTCTCCCGAGGAGATCCTGGGGAGTGGGGAAGAAACCGGGGTGCTGCTTTCATTTCTTCGCGCCCCCCAGAGCCCCTGCTCTTCCCCAGCGCCAGGCTGGAGAATCCCTAAGAAGGAGAAAGCAGGTGGGAGGCTGGGTTGCTGTGCTGCCTTGTCCTTTCCCATCGCTGACCTTTCCCCATGTTGGCCTGATTGCAGACAAGGACGAGGGTGATCACCCCAATAACAGCTTCAGCCCCTGCAGCGCCCATGACCGCAGGTGCCTGCAGAAGCACTTCGCCAAAATTCGAGACCGGAGCACCAGTGGGGGCAAGATGAAGGTCATCGGGGTCCCTCGGGAGGAAGCCCGGCCTGTGGTGAGGATCTCTGACCAAATGCGCATGTGCGTAGGCACACACACCACCACCATCACCAGATCTGGACAATGTCCATTCAGCAAACATCCTTTAGATGTCTGCTGGGTGCAAGATGTACCTAGCATGCATCATCAGGACCCAGGAAGTCCTCACTCCTCTTCTTGAAATTCCTTTCCTGCTCAACAGTTCTAGACACTGGGATAGCTGAAGTTATCGTTAAACACTGAGACGCTTCCGTACTGGTTGGTGAACAGCAGTGGCCCCAAGCCTCCTGATGTTTCTTGGCCCTTCCCAGGGAGTCCCCACCCCAGAGCTTCTCAGGAGCTAAAGGGTTCATGCTGGCCGTAGCAGGGAGCCTTGGGACCCTGCTCCAGGGTCTGGCTAATGTCCTTTCTGATGCGTGTTTCTGATGGATCCGTGCCTGGGTCTTACAAGTTGTTAATTATATGATTTCATCCGTCACTCCTGTTTAGAAATCATCCCCTTCCTGTCCTTCACCATAGATTTCCTTTCCCCACAAGGTCCCTTCACATCATAGCCCTCCTTTTTAGAAGCCCTTTGGCTCAAGGCCCTCTCTTCAATGTCCCTCTGTTCTGCCCGCCAGTGTCCCCTGAGCCCGAGCTCCTCCTTTTACCTCGTTGGGCCCTGCTCAGCTTCCAGGCCTTAACCCTCCTTTCAGAGCCCGCAGTCCTGATTTGACCCCCAGCCCTGGTCCTCCTGACTCTCTCCCTTCTGCTGAGCAGTTTCATCCTCCCCCTCCTCCAGCCCCAGGGCTCCTGCCAGAGTGAGCTGCACCGGGCCCTGGAGCGGCTGGCCGCCTCGCAGAGCCGCACCCACGAGGACCTCTACATCATCCCCATTCCCAACTGCGACCGCAACGGCAACTTCCACCCCAAGCAGGTGGGTCTCCATCTCGGCCGACTTGGCCCGGCCTCAGCTCCAGGATGTCCAGGATGGAGGTCTCAGGAAGGGGGGAGCTCCTCAACCCAAACCTAACCCCTTGGACCCTCCCCAAACCCTCCCCCAACCTCAGGCCCTCAGCTCATTTTGCAGATAAGGAGACTGAGGCCCAGGGAGGGGTAGAGGCCGGCCCAGAGTCACGGAGCGAGTTAAAGGTAGACCAGTTACCCTGCCTCCCCGTCCAGGCTTATTTCTATGACCTCTGTAGTCACCATCTGTGATGCAGACCTGGCACTCCTGCCAACCTCTGCCTCCAACCCTCTCTCACTCTCCTTCCTCCATTCCTGTGAGTTCTCCTTTGTCCCTGGATGTCTGAGGTTTCCACGTGTGGCCTGTGGGATCTTAGTTCCCTGGCCAGGGATGGAGCCCAGGCCCTCGCAGTGAAAGCGTGAAGTCCTAACCACCGGACTGCCAGGGAACTCCTCATGGCTGAGGTTTCATCTGGGAATGGAGGGGCTAGGTCTTGAAGAGTTGAGGAGGAAACTCAGCCTGCCCCTTCCCCCAGGCTGAGCCACCAAACCACCTGGGGTTCAGCCAGGCTGGAGGTGAAGCCAGACCTGACGGCTGGAGACGGGAACTTTGGGTGCAGCAGAGGAAGGACAAGGCAGGAGACAAGACAGGAATGCAGAAACCTCTGTACCTCCTTACGCCCTTAGAACATGGGCTCTTCTGACAAGCCCCCAGGACGCTGGGATGGTCAACGAGGTTGGCCTGCTCCAGCCCCATCTCTGGCCTGTCTCAGTCGGGCTCACTCGGAAGGGTGGCATATCTGGGCAGGACACTGGGTGGGGTGCCTCGTGCTGGGTGTGGCCTGGATCTCCTCCAGCCCTTGTGGGTGTAGGCACACACGTCCTCCCACTCCGTGCTCTACAGACGAATCCACAAGGTGGACCACCACTCAGCCTGAAGGGGCCTAGCTAGGAGGAGAAAGGCTGCCCCAGAGTCCGCACACCCCAGGATGGCATGAGGAGGTTATGAAGAGGTGTGCAATGGAGGAGGACCACAAAGGTCTCCCCGCCAAACCAACGCCAAACCTCCCTCCAGCCTTTATCCCAATACCAATTTTATCCTTGTCCCAATTTTTCTTTTTCCTTTTTTTTGACCACGCCGTGTGGCTTGTGGGATCTCAGTTCCCCAACCTGGGCCCTCCGGCAGTGAAAGCAGAGTCCTAATCACTGGACCGCCAGGGAATTCCTCCTTGTCCCAATTTTTAAAAACTGCCCCCCCCCCCGTTAAAAAAATCAATAGACTTTATTTTTTAGAGCAGTTTTAAGTTTACAGAAAAACTGAGCAGGAAGTACGGAGCTCCCATCTACTTACCCACCCCCAGCCTCTCCTATTAACATGAGTGTGGTACATTTGTTACAACTGAGGAACTAAGATTGATCATTAGTTATTAACTAAAGTCCATAGTTTACGTTAGGGTTCACTCTGTGTTATACACGTTTATGTGTTTCCTTCCCCCCGGTTTTTATCCCACTGAAAATTCTGACACTTGACCCTTTATCTTCAGGCCAATTCTGACCCTTGAGACAACCTTCACTCCAACTCTAACCCTGACTCTGAAATACACCTTTACCCCCTACTTTTCCTCCTCCCCCGTCTAATCCCGACCCAAACTTTAGCCCAACTGCTTTCATCGTTCTGACCTTGACCTCTGTCTCTATCCCAATTCCATTTCTGACCTGGGCCCTAAGCCTCACCCCACTCAAGTTTGAGTCATAATTCCCAGTTCAACTGCAACTCTCATGCTGATCCTACGCTAACTTCAATGTGGATAATCACAGTCTTAACCGTAATCCTATTCTTAGAGTCCCAACACAATCAGAACCCAAACTAAAACACAATCAGAACCCAAATTAAAGACTTCTCCAACCTGAACCCTAGCCTTTCAAATCCAGCTGCACCTTTCAGCTCCACGGATCCAGTCTCCCCTCCAGGTAGAGGCTACAGAACTTCCTCAGGACCCTGGCTTCGGGACCTTCTGCACCAAAACTGTCTGGACCTTTCCTTCTCGGCCAACTTTACTCCAGTGAGCTCAGAGGACCCGTGTTCAAGAAAGCTTGTGCCCTCAAGAGTCCATCTTGGAGCCACTGTCTGACTTGGGGGCTGGGCTGGGATCGGGGCCAGCTGCCTGAGATCTGACCTCTCACACCCTTGTCTTGGCAGTGCCACCCGGCCCTGGATGGGCAGCGCGGCAAGTGCTGGTGTGTGGACCGGAAGACGGGAGTGAAGCTTCCGGGGGGCCTGGAGCCGAAGGGGGAGCTGGACTGCCATCAGTTGGCTGACAGCTTCCGCGAGTGAGCCCTGTCAGCAGGCGGGGGGCTCACTGCTCCCTGCTGCCCCCTCCCCTGGAGGCTGCAGAGCTGACCTGGAGCCTGGGTCTGAGTCCTGGCCCTGCGCTTCTGGCCCAGAAGTTTCCCTTGGGGTGTGTTTGTGTGTGTGCGTGTGTGCTTATGAGCATGGGTGTGCCCTTGGGGTGAGCCGAAGCCTAGGGGTGTCCTTTGGGCTTAGATAGCCTGAGAGAGCCCTGGTATGTTTCCAAATTGATCCTGGATTCATTCAGCCCTTCCGCCATCTATAAACACTTCTTGACCACATACTACATGTCAGCTGTAGTGTTCAGCCCTGCGGGCTCTTATTTTGACTCCCTCTGATTTAGACATGTGAGGCCACCCTCCTATAAGGTGAGCACAAGTCTGTAGGAGAAGAAAAGTCCCAGTCCCATAATGAGGGGAGGAAAATAGACATGTACCTTGACCGTTGTCCCTCCCGTCAAACTAGTCAGAGGGTGGAGGCCATAGGGAAAGTGTGGGGTAGCAGATGACTCAGTGGTTAGGAGACCGACTGAGACCCAATTCCAAAGCTAAAGGCTGCCAGGCTCCCCTTTACTCCCTCCCCAGGTCCCTCCAGGGGGAAGGACCTGCAGGGACAAGCCCACCTTAGCTTTGTTGCTTGGCAACTGAGACCCTGCTTTGGGGGAGGGAAGAGGTCAGCGGAAGGCCTGCAGGACAGAGGGCTGGGGAGGTGGGGCCCATCTCTGAGCAGTCAGGGGAGGAGGAAAGAATGCACAGCTGGACTGCATGTGCCTGATGGAGAAAGGAAACCACATGCTGGGAGGTGAGGGACTTACCTGGGGTCCTGCTTCCTCCCCCATTTGTGGTCACAGCCAGGAAGTCACCAGGATGACTCCATCCTTCAGTGGCTCACTGTCTGTGGCTCTGCCTGCCTCCCCACACCTCCTTCCCTGGACCTTCCTCCCCGATATTTCCCTACCCACTGGGCATTTTCTGGCTTGACTGGATGGAAAGAGACTTAGGAACCTACCAGTTGGCCATGATGTCTTGTCTTTTTTTTTTTTTTTTTTTTTTTTTTTTTTTTTTAACAAAACAGAACAAAACCAAAAAAACTGTAGACAATGGTGTTCGGTTGATTTATTTACAATTAAGAGACAGGGATGCACCAGGGGTGGGGAGAACTGTCTTACATGGTAAAAGGACTGCAAAGGGTCAGCCAATTCACCCTCCTCTTCCTTGCAGCTTCTTCCTGGGGAGCCTCTCTGTCCCCAGAGTCTGTGCTGTCTGTGTTCAGACTCCTGGTGGGCCAGTAATGGCTTCTGAAGGGAGGGAGCAAGCTGGCCAGCCCTGCTGGGCCAGAGCCATTTCTGGGATCAGCTGGTGTGTGAAGCGGGGGCATTTCCTAGGGCATCAGGCAGACTGGGTTCGCGTCTGGATTTGATTTATCGATTTAGTGAGGGGAGGTACTGCCCCGAAGCTAGGGAAAGGGGGTAAGCTCTCCAACACATTCCACAGCTCTGCCTGCCTAGATTCCTGACTGGGGGTTGGGGCTGAGATTTCATTCTGAGGGGTTGGGAGTGGGGGCATCTTTGATCTTGCTGTCCTGGACTCGCCAGGCTATGGGCTCTCAGTGCCAGCCCCAGAATGTGTGCCCACGTGGTACCACTGGATTCCTGGTCCTCTCCCAATGCTCCTTACCTCCCACCTTTGTGCTGTGTGTGCGTGCGTGTGTGTGTGTGTGCGTGTGTGTGTGTGCGTGTGTGTTTGATCTCTTGCACTCCCAGGCTTCTCGATTGCACTGGCCCCTGATGCACTGGCACCTGTGCCGTCTGAATCTTGAGCCTGGGGCCGCAATCCTCATCTCTCTAACTCTGCCTCTGTGGCGGCATCCCACAGCCATCTAGTCTTCCTGAGGCATCACAGGCTGCTGCCAGCAGCAGGAGATAAAGAACAAAGTGACGCTTCTTCAGCTGGGGGGCCTGCTCTTCATAGAGCCCCCTCCTTCTGGGGCCGAGGCCAAGGCATGCTGGGAGAGGAGATTGAGTGTAGGCTGACGATGAAGTTTTAGGTCCCTAAGCCAAATGTAGGGAGAGTATCTCTTTCCCCAAGGCATCTCTTTAAATTCCCCTTTGTCTCCAGCCTCCCTTCCTAATGCTTTATTCTTGTATCCTTGGAATGGGTGGTCAGAGGTCCTTTTCTTTTCATGTGCCTCCAAAAAAAACCTGGGTCTGCTTGGGAAGTAGCTGCACGTGTGGCCTGGGATGTGCCTTTGTGATAGGTGTGTATTTATAATGTGTGTGTGCACGCATGTGTGTGCATATAGTGAAGTGACACCTGAAATGTGAGTGAGAGTGTGGGCTTTTACTGGGCGTGTGTACCTCGGCTGGGTGTGTGTAGATGTGACGCACATTTGTGTGGTGTGTCTGGGTGGGCTGTATGAATCTGAGTATGAATGGGTGTGATGTGAAGAGAGAGGGAGTGAAATTCACAGTGTATGTACTTCCCTCCTCCACTCATTAGGTGTCCTCAGTGCAGGGCTCGTAGGGAGCTGTCTAGCACAGGAGAACAGGGGATGTGCACTTTGGGAGTGGGAATCCTATATCCCCCAGAACGCCCCCCACCCCTGGTGCTTGCCCGCACCATCTGGGAGCCAGGTCCTAGTTGTCAAAAAAGAAGGAAATAAAAGCAACTCTGGGGACTTCCCTGGCGGTCCAGTGGTTAAGGCTCTGCACTTCCGTGGCAGGGGTTGCGGGTTCGATCCCTGGTCGGGGAACTAAGATGCCACATTTTTATTTTGGCCATGTGACAGGGCCAAAATAAAAGCAACTCCGTGTCAATGTGGACACCCTCTACCACTGCCAGGCCAGAGGAAGTGAACTGCCCTGGGTAGTGTCACAGTGGGGAGAACCGGGCTCCAGAGAGGAATTGCTGGTCTAGTTTGTACCTAAGCCCTCCCGTGGGCTCCAAATACCCTTGAACGGTCACTCTAGTTGCCACAGGGGCATCAGCATCTTGGCAGAGGTGGAAGGGAGGAGGAGGCAAGGACCAAACTCTTGTGTCCTGGTGGGGCCACCATACCTAGAATAACTTTAATTTTTAATTTATTAGATTTTTAAAGTTTTTTATGATGTGGACCATTTTTTAAAGTCTTTATTGAGTTTGTTACAATATTGCTTCTGTTTTATGCTTTGGTTTTTTGGCCCTGAGGCATGTGGGATTCTAGCTCCCCAAGCAGGGATTAAACCCGCACCCCCTGCATTGGAAGGCGAAGTCTTAATCACTGGACCACCAGGGAAGTCCCCTAGAATAACTTTAAACCAAAGTCCTGAGTGGTCTGTCCTGCCTCCCTAAGAAATGTCATTCCTCCCACTGTGGTTTGGAGCAGGGGGATGGGGGACCCCCTAGCCCATTGGTGCTGACTGGCATCAGGTATTCATTCGGTTTCCATCTCCCGGCTCCCCAGTGGAGATCAAGACCTGATGTCTGGCTGAGGGGTGGAGGCTGGGTTTTCCATTGTCAAGAAGGCCAGGTGGGAGTAGAGAGAAAAAAATGGAGACTTGGATTGATTCCAGTACTGGATTCAGGTGGGGGAGTCTCTGGAGAGCTGGCCAAGCCTCCTGGCCCCTTCTCCTATCGGGGACCTGAGGTTCCAGACACAGCCATTCCTTCAACCCCTTCCAGGAAAAGGCTGCTTGTTCTAACCCCTCTGCCCTCTGAGCCAGATTCCACCACTAAGTTACTCCAGGAATGTTATGAGGCATGCAGGACTTGGGGCTCCTGCTCAGGGGTCCCCCTTTCTGGGGGGATCTGGCTGTGTGGTAAATGACCCTGAAATATTCCCAGTCAGAGAAACTCCCTCTGCATTCCAGACCCCTATGGCAATGTCACCTCTGACCTCGAAAGAGAAAGTCAAGATGATGTGGGTGGAGGGAGCTGGGAGGCAATGGCAGCTGGGATGCTGGGTTGTCCTAGGGAAGAGGGGAGGAAGGGGGTGCTTTGTGAGTCTGGGGAGAGGGTCAACGAGGAGGAAGCATATTCAAGGGGGAGGAGGGAGTTAACGGGAGCAATGAGTGGAGGAGGGGCAATGGAATGGACCTCGGGGCACGCACATGCGCATGCGCGGGGGAGCAGACACCGTGCCAGCCAGCGTGGTGCCTGATTAGATCCTAACTGTAGAGTAACCTGTCCCCTCTATGTCTGAGGCCCCAGAGGTTGGGGAGGCTTGGGTTCAGGGAGTAGAAGTGGGGGTGCTGTAGATAATTAGAAACATACCCTAATGAGTGAGCAGGCGCCACCAGGACCACCTCTCCCCTCACTGTCCCCCTCCCTTCCCCAGGTCCCCAACCCCCTTCTCCGTGACCTGGACAACTCCAGCCAGGCAAGGGGAGGGGCTGGTGGAGCCTGGGAGTGGAAACCCGGTGGGATTGGCTTCCTGGACCCTTACACAGTCTCTAAAGTGCAAACAACATATTTTTGCCATGCAGTGGTATTTAATTACACATAAAAACAGAGCCATTAAACTGAAATTAAACCCTTGTTGGAATCACTTAATTCAGGGCATGACAAATTGCTTTCAGTGGAGGCAGCAGTGAAGTCCCCTCAGGGAGAGATGGAGATTAGCGGCTTCCATAGCTGGCTGGGTCCCCTCTTTGTCTTGGCCCCCTTGCTGGCTCTAAATTCTGAAATTGGGGTCAGAACCTTCTAAAGACCACCCAAGCCAAGGGGAAGCCTCTAGGTTTGTTCAGGATGACAGGAATGGGGGGTTGGAGAATCACAGAATCATTGTTCAACCCAGTTTCAGACAACTCGGTCCATTTTATCCATGGGTAAGTTGAGGCCCAGGGGCCAGTGTCATCCAGAGCCAGGAGAGGACCCTGGCGCCAAGGCATGACCGGGGAGGCTCTTTTATCCTTTCACCCTGAGCCTGGAGGCAGAGGTTGGGGCTGGGTGGGTGAGGGAAACCAGAGCAGGCCCTCATCCAAGTCTGGAGGCAGCAGGGAAAGCAAAATGGGTTCCTGGGGCTTGGGCTGCTGAGGCAACCTTGACTTTGTGGAGGGCAGCCTAGTGCCCAGACTTTGGCTCAGACAGACCTGGTCACTTAACTACTTGGGTGAGGTTGGGCAGGTATGACCTTTCAATCCTGCGAGCCTCAGTTTTCCTATCTGTCAAATGGGGATGGTGATTCCTATCTACAGAGTTCCTGTGAGGGCCAGTGGGCAGAATGCCTGAATAGGGCTTGGGGCCAAGGCCAGTAAGTGGTTCTACTGGACTTCCTTCTCAGGACCCGTGGTCCCCATCTGTAATAAAATCCAGCTGGGACCTGGTGGTTTCTAGGGCTCCCTTGCTCTGTGTTTGCAGCCCTTTCTCCTCCCTCCAGGCCCCTTCTTTCCTGCAGTTTCCCTTCTCTCCTCTGTGGTCTAGTTGTCTAACTAAGGGCAGAGGTCTGGGGTGTATGGTTAGACCACTGGTAGGAAAAGGCAGGCCCAGGCCCCCTAAAGTTTCCCTGCCTCACCTAGTCTTCCAGTGGCTGTGTGTGAGGCCCCTCTGGGAGGTGAAAGGGGGCCACACTGTGGGGAGGGGTGCTGGGGGTGCACAGTGAGGTAGTGAGGTTGTGGTCTCCCTCCCCCGTGTGCCCTCCACAATCTGGGAACCAGCTCCCCTGATTGGAACCAGATGGGTCCGCTGTGGCTGGAGGCCCGTCTCTGCAGTCCACTGACTCAATGCCCTTCCCTGGGAGGGGAGAGGGGGCGTGGGCCAAGGGGAAGTGGAGGTGAGGAGGGTCCTTTTCATCAGGGCTGGGAGAGAGAGTACTTTCCTTCTCTCTCCTCTCCAGGCTAGAGGCCTGGGAACTTTTCTGTTACCCACAGAGGATTATGGTGGGACGGTGGCCAGCTGGGGACAAGTCTCTCACTGAGGCTTAGGGGGGCAGTCTTAGAATTTATGACGCCTCCTCTGGGAGCCTGAGCCCCATTTCTGAAGCTCAGCTCAGCTGCAGGTTGCCAAATAGGGGCTAGCTATGCCTGTCCCCCGACTCCAGGAGTGCCCCGAGGCCATTCCTCTCACCCTTGGACTCCTTGGCCTTGGTGGACTGCCAAGTTCCTGCCCTGGGGGTTGGGGTGGAAGGGCTGGGGCTGGGCCGGGGCCCAGGGTTCCCGTCATCGCACGCCTGGCAGCTACCCGGCTGCAGATGGCCCTCCCGCCAGCCTGGCGGCCAGCACAAATGCTTTACAGCTGTACCTCTATCGGCTTGCCCCGAGAGCCTAGAGACAGAGGTAGGGAGCTGGGGGGCACAGAGCTACGGTGGGTGGGGGACAGGCTAAGATGGCGGCCCAGCAAACCCGGGTTGCTAAGATAGAGAGGACAAGGAAACTTGAGGATACAGAAAAAGCTTCCCGAGCAAGGACCGCGGGGGGGATCCTGGGTGCTACGGCCTGGCAGGTCCAGGGATCAGGGTCCCTGCCTCCCTTCTGGGTCCTGGTCTCTGAGTAGAGCCAGAAGTTTCCAAATTGAAGCAGCAGGAAGGGGAGGCCAGGCTCGTCCCCACCCAGGGGAAATTGGACCAGACTGCTCAGGAAACAAATTTAATTTTCCAGCATCATGGAAGGTTAGTCAGACAATAGAGGGCTTTTTTCCCCCAGAAAACATAAGAAAAAAAACATCATAAGAAACAAAAGTCCAGTTGCCTTCGGCTGAGCTGTTTCCCAACTTCATTTCTCAGCTTCAGGTCAAGGCTTCTCATTCAAAGTGACATGTGACTGCCCAGTGACCCTGGCCTGATCGCAGGCCTTGTGAGGGACCATGCTCCCAGGGTCTGTGACCACCCCGACTTCCAAAAGCCCTGGGTGGGCCCAGCCCCATGCAAGGGAGGGGCAGTGGTAAAAATAAAAACCTTCCCCCAAAGAGATTTTGGATTTAGGGGCTGGTAAGTCCTAAATCCCAGGCAACAGGCCCAGATGGATTTATATTAAAATGTAAACGGACCTGAAAAGTTTTGAAAAGTTTTCTTTTTGGGGGGTGGGGTGGACCACAGGAGGTTGCCTTTAAAATGCAAAGAGACCTTGTAAACTCCTGCTTGGGGAATTTCTTGGGGCTGGAATGAGGGGAGCCGGCCTTGCAGGCTAGGGAAGGGCCAGCCTCCAGTTGGGTCCTCTGCAGATGGTGGCCTTGTAGGGGACTCTGGGCCCTGGCAGGGGAGGAGAGGGTCAGCACAATCTAAAGTAGAGGGCAGGCCCAGAGTGGGGGAGAGCAGAGGTTGCCAGGAGACAGATCCCAAAGTTCTAGGGTGGGAGGTGGGCGGTGGGGAAGACCACACAGGAAGCCTCGGGATAGAGCTGGGCGGCATCTCTGGGCTGGAGAGGGGGGTGTTGGGTGGCGTGCGGGTGGGGGGGGGGGTTGTTAGGGAGAGGGGTGGCTCCAGCCTAATGGCTGAGAAATGTCCTTCCTAAGAAGACCGGGGCTGGGAGCAGCTTTCAAGTTCTTCTCCAGTTCACCCATTACACAGATGGGAAACAAAGGCCTAGATGGGGTCTGTGATTTGCTTGCCTGAAGGCATAAATGAGCTGGTGGCATACAGATGAGAACTCAGGGCAGTGGTCTTTTGGCACCGTCTCCCAGTGGGGGCAGGGGAGACTCTTCAGCCTCCGGAAAGGGGAAGCTAGGAAGGGCTATAATATTTGGGAGGAAGGAAGGAGGTCCTGATGGAAGATTCTGGGTGGAAGATTACAGGGAAATATGCCACCTTTCAGGCAGACAGAGGGACAGGGGACTTTTGTAACAGTCTGAGCAGCCTGGTGTAGCGGCTGGAGTGGGATGGGGACCTAATCGCTGGTGGGAGAAGAGGGGCTTGTCAGAGACACCAGAAGGAGGGGCAGACAACTCTATCCTGGTGTAGATGGAGGCAGGGGATTGGACTTGACCTCTGGTTCAATAAGTTCCAAATGTCATCATTATCATAATCACTATGGGTTTGGGTCCAAATCGCTTGGGTTCAAATCACACTTTACCATTATTATGGTTGGACCCTGGGAAATGGACTTAATCTCCCAATCTACAGTTCCGTATCCATCAAATGAGGGTAAATAATGATACCTACATGGTGTTGCTATCAAGATTAAATGAGATAATACACGGCAAAGCTTCTAACAAATACTGTAGGCCTGATATGCGCCAGGCACTGTTTTAGGTGCTGGGGATCCAGCAGTGAACATGCGAGTCTTCTTCTTCGTCGAGCTCTTGTTCCAGCAGCCTGGTACGTGGCATTATATTAGGTGCCCAATGAGAGGTCGACAGGAGTGCTAGCCTTCTCAGAATGAACACTGGTACCCCACAGGCTACAAAGTGTGTTCACGCCCAGTGTGTCTCTAATTTTTTGAGGCGGATATTACAATCGAGGAAACTGAGGCTTAATGCCCAGGGAAGTGGTTTGCCCTAAATCATGCAACTGATCAATGGCAGAGGGGACCTGCCACCCAGATCTGTCTGACCACCAGGCTTCTAATTCTTGATGCAGAAGAGAGAAGTTGCGTGTGTGTGCGCAGGGGAGTGGGGTGAACTAAGGAAAGGATACATCCCATCTCGGTATTCACGGGGTGTCCAACCCGAATGCTGTGGAGGAGAGAAGCTCTCTCCTGGGTCATGTGCAGGCCTCTCCCGACCTCCTAGCCAACCGGGGGTCACCTAATTCTGCATCGCTCACGTGGGCGCTCAGCGTGGTATTTGGTGACGCAGGTGAATGAGTGAGCGAGACTCATTGTCCCTTTCCTCCCCCTCCTTATTCTCTCTTTCTGGTTCCCTCTTCCTGGCTTGTCCTCCTGCCCCCTAGGCCTGCTCCAAGCCAAGCTCCACTTGCTCCTTGGCAAGAATTTTTTTTTTTCTTGCGGTACGTGGGCCTTTCACTGCCGCGGCCTCTCGCGTTGCGGAGCACAGGCTCCAGACGCGCAGGCCCAGCGGCCATGGCTCACGGGCCCAGCCGCTCCGCGGCATGTGGGATCTTCCCGGACCGGGGCACGAACCCGTGTCCCCTGCATCAGCAGGCGGACTCTCAACCACTGCGCCACCAGGGAAGCCCCCCGGCAAGATTTGACTGGGAAGGGGTGAAGGCTGAGACACCTTCCAGGAAGCAGAGAGTTACAAAACGAGTCCCTGGCTGGCTCCAAGGGCACAGACTCAAGAAGAAGAGGGTCTGCTTTGCTGGGGCTGAGAGCCCCAGCCTGGCCGGGACTGGGGGGATTATGGGGGTGGGGAACATGGCTGGGGCGGGGCCCTGTATGGAGGGGCGCTATGGATTGAACTGTGTCCCCATAAATTCACAGGTTGACCCCAATGTGACTGTATTTGGAGATAGGACTCTTAGGAGATAACTTAGGAGGTTAACTGAGGCCATAAGGGTGGGGTCCTAATCTGATAGGATTGGTAGCCTTGTAAGAAGAGGAACATGCCCTGAGGAAAGGCCATATGTGCACACAGCTAGAAGGTGGCCGTCTGCAAGCCAAGAAGAGAATCCTCACCAGAACCCAACCATGCTGGCACCCTGATCTTACACCTCCAGGTTCCAGAACTGTGAGAGAATAAGTGTCTGTTGTTTAAACCACCCAGTCTGTGATATTTTGTTATGGCAGAGTCTGAGCAGACTAATACAGGGGGAAGGGGGAGCCCTAGTCCTGTTCTTTCCCACGTAGTCCTTTCAAGCTCGGAGAGAACCCAGGCCCCAGGCCCAGATCAGGTAGGCTTCTGTCCCAGCCTGCCTCAGGATGAGAGCCCCTATCTCTTTCCTGGCCTGCACTCCAAGTCTTCACAGCTTCCTCTTCCCATCACACTCCTTCCCAGCCCAGGCCTCAGATCCTTTCTCCTGTCCCCACATCTGGTTACTTACTCCCTGTCTGAAAAGCCTCTGTTGTCTCCCCATTACCTACCGGATAAAGTCCAAGCATGTTGCCGTGTACAGTTGTGCATCATAGAACTTGCACAACTGTACACAGTGGTCCTGAGTCCAACCTCATTCATTCATTCTTCATTCACCAAGTATTCATCCCTTGGACATTCTCAGCTTAGCACCCAAGGCTCTTAATGATGCAGCTCCTACCTCTTTCCTTTGCTTCCTCTCTTACCTACTCCCTTGGGCACCATAGGCTTCAGCCACACTGAACGGGGAATCTTTTCATACCTATGGGCTTCAGGCACAAATTCATCCATCTGCTTGTCTGAGTGCTGAGCCAGTGGAATGGGCACAAGTTTGGAATTCTTTTTCTCTGCCATTTACTAGCTGGGTGAATGTGGGAAAGTTAACCTTCTGAGCCTCAGTTTTCTAATCTGTAAAATGGGATTAAACATATATAATGCGCTTCACATTGCACTTAGCCTATAGGAGCCCCCTAGCAAAAGTTGGGTTCCCCCCCCCCGTCTTTACTGTTAGACTCCTATTTATCCTTGAAGACCCGACTCAAATGTTACTGCCTTGGTGACGTTGCCCTCCTTCTCCCCAACTGGGGAAAGCTCATCTTCTCTGTACCCTTCCTGCCAGCTCTGTATGACACTTACAAACCTCCATTATAACGCTGTTATATTCATCCATTTTCCTGGATCCCATGAATAGAGCATGCAGCCAGAAAGCACTGCTGCATGAATCAAGGTACTGCCTTCTGGGTTGGGGGCCTTTAGCCCCCCAGCCCTGCCCTCTTGTTCCAAGTTCGCAGCCTATTGGATAGCATGAGAGTTAGGACCAGGGGTAGGGGGTGGGGGTAGGGTGTTAGGGGCTGAGGATGAAAGCAGAGGTGAGCCACCTGCGGGAGGTGAGTATGGGGGCTGGCTGGTCAGATGGGGTAGGGGTGAGGGTGCCTCAGCTCTCTGGGGAGTCCACTCTGTAGCCAGAGAGGAGGCAGGGGTTAGAGGACATGGGAATCTGGGTTTTGAGAAATGGTTGGTGGCGCAGCGGGCTGCTGTCCTCCATTCCCATCAACTCCAGCAGCAGCTGGGCTTTGCTGTGGGTCCAGCCACCGGGGGCAGAGGGGCGAGGGGATTAAATGGGACAAGAGTAGGAAGGTTTTTCTGTAAAGGGGGAGAGGATGGGTTTGGGGGTGGGTGGGTGGAGAAGGTATGATGAGAAGAAGGGTGAGGAAGGAGAGAGACCCTGGGAGGGGGAGAGGAGGGAGGGATGGTGTACTTATGTGTAGAGAGAAGGATGAGAAAGGGATGCGGCAGGGTGGAAAGTCGGGAGACATGACATTGTGGGTACGGGGGAGAGAGGCTTAAGACCCAGGACTGCAAAGCCTGGAGAGGAAACCCCTGGGTGTCCCTGCATGGGTGCAAAGACCCCTCCCTTCCCAGCTCCTGCCTTGGTGGAGGTCCGTCCCTTCTGCCCTTGCTGGGCTGGCGGCTCTGCCCATCAGCAAAGGTCAAGTTCTCTATGAAATCTTCCTAGAGGAAAGCTGAGCTATGTAAATGCAGTAGAGGTCATTACCTCCCGTGGACTCTGTCCAGGGCCAGGGAGGGGGCTGGGCGGGGGGCTGAGAGGGGCCCCCTCTGGAACTGCAGTTGGGCAGTGGGAGGGGCGGCAGGGGCTTCTCAGTGGTGGTTCAAGGTCTCTTGGGAAGGTCTCTTCACTTCCTCCAGAGCAGCCCTTGCCACTGGGTCACACAGCTCAGTCTGCACAGAAGCAGCACCTCTCCCCTTCCCAAGGCTCTGTAGGAAAGGGACATCGGTGCAGCCCCTTCTGAACCACTTGGCGAGGCTTTCCATGGCC
Source organism: Leucopleurus acutus (assembly GCF_964270905.1). Taxonomy (NCBI): domain Eukaryota; kingdom Metazoa; phylum Chordata; class Mammalia; order Artiodactyla; family Delphinidae; genus Leucopleurus; species Leucopleurus acutus. The sequence goes on along the minus strand of NC_139161.1, from coordinate 20,333,632 downwards.
TGTCCACCTTGAGTCCCTAACTGCAACGGGTCTGGAGAGGTCTGGGGGGGCATTACCCCAAGACTGGAGGCAGAACCAGGATGAATGATGGGGCCATTGCCCAGGTCTCCAGAACTGGGCTGGTAGCTCGGGGTTCATCTGGGTTCAAGGGTTCTTCTGGACTTTTCTTGAGCTGCCTGTGTTTCACCAGCCTCTCCTCTCCCTCAGGGAGCCCGAGTGAGACTCTGGAAGCTGGGAGGGCTGTCACACGTGCTCACCTCAGCCCTGGCACGCACGGGAGAGCCCGGGCCTCCTGTCTTCCTGGCACAGTGGCAGGAAAGGGGTCGTGAAGAAGGAAAATGGGTGTGTCGGACACGTGGGGTACCCAGAATGATTTAAGCAACGTCTATGAAGTGGAAGTCAGTGGAGACTGTCCTGCCGTGCCAGGGGTGCGGGAGGGGTGTGGCACACGTGGTCTTCTCTCAGACACAGCTGCCACCTGCCCAGCCAGGTCCCCTTTTCTGTTCAGGTTTCCATCTCTGAGGGGATAGCCCTGAATACCATAGGACCAACTCTTGTGCAAAGACAGACACTTTATTTTCCATGATGGGAGCTACAAGGCCCCCATAGATATATGGGGGGTGCTCTCTGCCAGCTCCCAGGCTGTGACCTTGAGAACGTGGGCACTGTGACCTTGAGAACCTTGTCTGGATTCCATAGTCTCCAGGGTGGGGCAGTGCCTGACCACAGGCCGGGGGTGCTGGTCTCAGCCAGTCCCGCCAGCCCAGGGCCGCTTCAGTCCGGTTTGGTTTTCTGGGTTGAAATAATAACCCTTCAGGCCCAACTTTGGCCAAAGATAATGATTCTCTGGCAGGGCCCCCAGCTGGGCGGGGGCAGGCAGTGGTCCCTCATGGAGCAAAAACGGGCTTCTTTTCTGAGTCTTATCTTCTACTGTCATAGTTTGGTTTCTTTAGGACCCCAGGTCTGCTAGACAAACAATTCCAGATTCTTGGGGGTCTTAATGGGTTAGGGTTAGGGTTGAGGGGGGTGTGGGTGGGGCGGGAAAGACCACCCAGCTTCTCCAAGCCTCTTGGGGTGGCTGCCTGTTTGCATTCTTGACTCTCTGCTGCCCCCATGTGGTTACAAGGTCAGTTGCCGCCACAGTACTGTAGAGGGGTGTGTGTGTGTGTGTGTGTGTGTGTGTGTGTGTGTGTGTGTGTGTGTGTGTGTGTGTGTGTGTGTCTGTGTGTGTGTGTCTGTGTGTGTGTCTGTGTGTTGTTGGAGCACAGAGGACTCAGCAAGACTGGGGCAGAACCAGAGAGAGCCAGCTCCTGTGTCTGCTTGAGTGAGCAGAGGTCTCGCTGCCGCCACCCCCAGGTGTGAGTGACACAAGTAACACCAGGGCAGTTGTGGGACAGTCGCTTATGAGAAACTGAAAGAAAAGATGGGGCTGATGCTCATTTGCAATGGAAGGGATTAGACATCAAGATCGTGAGGACAATGGAAGGGATTAGACATCAAGATCGTGAGGACAGCGGGGTCATCTCTGACCATGGGGGCAAGTTTACACTTGTTAACCTGCCTAGCAACAAGGGCCATGTTGGCTGAAGAATCCAGGGCAGGCGGATCTAGCTTTGCCCTGGGAATAGCAGCTCCATACGCTGTCAGGGAAATGGGGAAAGGAACAGATATGGAGGGAAAGAGAGTCAGTCCATCCCTCCTTTGGTCCTCAGTGCTGGCAACCCATCTGCTCTCAGGCCAGCCTTGGACCAGGGCCCAGGAGTACCCGACCCCGTACCTGCATTTGGCCTGAAGCAGGGGTCACGGGTCTCTAGCTCAGGCTACTGTGTCCGGAGTGTCCAGGAGGATGGAGTCAGGGGTCTTCAGGGGTCTTCAGAGGTTATTTTCGTGTGGGGGTCCTCAGATGTGGGTGTGCTTCAGAATCACAGGGAGCTTGTTAAGATGCCCACAGACGTCTGAGAAGAACAGCTGATCCTGCTGTGGGCCTCCTTTAAGGTTAAAGAAACTGAGGCCCGGGTTGCGGGGGGTCTGGACGAAGGTCACCGCTGAAGGTCATACTGAGTTCAAGGGTTTCAACTTGGTACCGTTCTCCTCCAGTCCAGGGGATTGGTCCACCAGGGTGGTAAGAGGCCTCTTTTGCTCAGGCTGGAGGGGGCACCCTGAGCAAGCCCACTGGGGTGCCTAGGATGACGCACAGGAAGCTCCCTCCCCTACATCCTTTCTGGGTCCTGCAGCAGAGCACCCACCAGGCTGATGACCTGCGAGGCTGGCTGGACAGTGTCATACTCCGCAAAGAGGTGGCACACATTCTCCTGTGACTCGGTCTGGCTCTTGGCCACAAACCCAAAGATCCTGATGGGAGAGGAGAGCCTGAGTGAGGGGTGGGACCCAGGGAGGTACCAGGCTGGGAGCAACTCTCCTCCCCGCCCTTCCCCAGCCCAGCACCTCATTAGGACGGGAGCCTCCCCTGTCAGACCGAGAGATCCCTGAGTTTAAGATCTGGGTTTCCCTCCTTTGGAATGGGGGCGCCTGAGGACACGACCTGTGTATTCCCCATCAGAGTCGAAGCTTCCTGAGGGCGAAGGTGTGTCTTGGCCATCAGCCTGAGGCATCCTTACAGACTAAAGCCTGCGCCTCCCCCATAAGACATCAAACTGGTGGCTCCCTGAGGGCCGGGGCCTGTGCCGTCCGCCATCAAACCCATGGGCTTTTAAGATCAGGGCGGGGCCTCCTTCTTTCCCTCACTCCCTCCCCATGTTGGGTCCAGGCCTCCCCGAGGGAGACCTCTCATGGCGACTGAGTGGACAGGCAGGCCTTACCGGGAGGGCTTGCAGTATTTCTGCCACCTGTGGGAAAGGAACACGACAGTCCTGAATACCGATTCTTTGCTCCGTTTCACAGGAGTCTGGCTGAGCTTCGGGAGATAACGGCCAGTTTTGTCCCTGCTCCCACCATGTCCCCCTCCCCCTCATTCTGTTGCTCCTGACCCCTTGAGGTTCACAGGCTCTGTCTGGGATCCGAATCCCAGGGTCTTTTTAGTGTGGCTAGATTGGAACTTACTTCCGTTGCTTGGGGTCCACGCCACAGAAGCGGAGGGTGGCGAAGGGGTAATGGCGCCGGAAAAACACCCTGGGAAGAGACCGGGAGGGAAGGGGAGCTGGTGAGAGCCCATCCCAGTGTCCTGCCTCACCTCCACCATCTCCAGCTCCCTGTCTTCCAAGAAGCTCTCAGTTTGACGACCCCTGACAGGCTGCCGTGACCTTTCCCACTGCTGGGCACGCGTTTGCACGTCTCTCCTTTCATGAAGTGCGTCTCCCTTCTGTCCTATATGTTGGGGTTTTCTACCACCCGCTCCACCCCCACTGCCTGTCACGTCATTTAATGAAGATAGGAATTACATCTGGTCATCTCTCTTTTTTTTTTTTTTTGGCCGTGCCGCGCAGCTTGTGGGATCTTAGTTCCCCCACCAGGGATGGAACCGGGGCCCTCGGCAGTGTAAGTGCGGAGTCCCAACCACTGGACCACCAGGGAATTCCCAGCATCTGGTCATCTCTTATGCCTCCAGCCCAGGACCAGGATCATGCTAGACTGAATCCCTGAGCCTGGGAAGGAGTGATCTCGTTGGTCAGCCAGAGTCTGGCCTACAGGAGAAGTTCCATCAGTGGCTACAGATTGAATCAGTGCCCAATGACTATTGGTTAATTCCAAATCCATCGGTCATGACGAAGCGGGACTTTGGCAGGAGGTCATTGGACTCAGGCTCAGAGAAGGCAGAGAACTTGCCTGGAGTCACTCAGCACGTCACTGACCCTGCTGGGTCCAGGAGCCTGAACTCCATCTCCATTACTCCTCCACAGCAGTCTCAGCCGTTCCCTCCATCTTACCCTGCCCAGCCCTCAGCCCCAGGGCAAGGGAAGCCCCTTACTTCCTCTGGATGTCAGTCAGGGTGATGCCCTGCTCGGTGACTTTGAAGTGGACCATGGTGGGTGTGGGGAGGACATCCCTCTCCAATGTGGTTGAGATGGCCTTTTGCACAGCCAGGGCTCCGCTCAGGGTCTCCACGCTCACGGAGCTCAGGTACAGGGCATGGCAACCTGGGGGGGTGCAGGTACCGCATTGGAGCCCTGCCAGAATCCACTGGGGGGTGGAGGTCACCCAGGCCCTGGTTGGCCCTCTGCCCAGAGCCAGGGGATAGGAGTACCTTCCTTTTTTGGAAATCTAGCAGGGCTCCACTTTGAGCCACCGGACAGGTGGGCAGGGAGTGTATGGGCCACTGAAATTTGGGACCAACCCCAGGGGACTTTGGGGTCATCTGTTGTTTGCATTGCTCTGGCCCCTGGCCCTCCAGCAGGGGGCAAGGGAGGGGATGTTGCCCTGTACGTAGGGGCGTCCAGGCAAGCCTTCCTCTGTCCCATGGCTGATGCTGCCTCCATCCCTCCCCACCCTCCCCCTGGGGCCCTGGTTCCTTGCTGAGAGCAGGAAGAGGAGACAGGAATGGGGAGGGGGCCATCGTGCTCAGGGCACAGAGTAGAAGCTGTCACTCAGACAAGTGCTGACCCGTGCCGGGCCCTTGGGCGCGAGGAGGAACGACCCTTCCCCTGTAGAAGACCCCAGGACCCGGACCTGACACTCCACAGAGGATCCCACCCCCAGGGCAGGTCCTTCAGACCGAGCGAGACCCCAGCACATCTGTGTGCCCCCCTCAACCCGTGTGTGCAGGAGGAGGGGTAAGCCTCACTGTGCCCCTCCTCTCCTGCCCCTCTTCCTCCTGGCCCACCGCCTGCAGCCTCTCATCTCCTGGCTCACAGGGAGGGGGAGGAATGTGGCACCTTGTTAAAGACGAAGAAATAAAGCTGCAATGGGAAACACGTGTGGACCTGCGTGTGCGAGTGTGCACAGGGCTGGGAGGTGCCCTGCGGGGGGTGGGCACAGCCAAGCCTGGAGCCTCCCCCTGCCCCATACCACTCACCCGCAGATTTCTTCAGGCAGGAGGCCCGGCCGTCTGCAGAGAGTTCTGAGGCCCCGTCTCCACCTCCCAATTCTGAGCCAAAGCAATGGAACAGGCCCCCAGGGGACGGGGGTGCAGTCAGTGGACCCCCCTCCTAGGAACAGGCCTCCTTCAGCCCTTTGAACCTCTTCCACCTCCGCCCACACCTTCGGGAAGTGACTTGGCCGAGAAACCAGGTGTGATTCCTGTAATGAGGCAAACAGCCACCTCGGGCTCCCCAAAAGCCTCACTGGCGAGCCTTTTGATCCCTCCCTCCTTCAGCCCCTGGACTGCGGCAGCGACCTGGCCTCAGAGGCCCCCGACTTCCTCATTCTTTGGGACCCCACCAGAAACCCAGGCCAAATGCAGAAAGCAGGGGGGCTCTCGCCATCACCACACCAAGGGCTCCCCTGGCCCTGACTCCTCTCCCAGAACCCCCCTAGTGGCTCTCCTGCACACCCTGAGGTGTGGGCACGTCTGGGGGTGCGTTGGGCTGTAAGCTTCGGATGGGGCTTCCTGATCTGGGTGGAGGTCTGACTCTGTGCCTTTGGGCAAGTTACTTAATGCCTTGAACCTTCCTTTCCTCCCTTCCCTCCTTCCCTCCCTCCCTCCCTCCCTCTCTCTCTCTCTCTCTCTCTTTCTTTCTTTCCCAAATTTCACCCATTGATCACTTATTTGTTCTCATAATTCTCTTCCTTGATTTTCATGATACAGCCGTGTCCTTTGCTCTCTGTTAGTTCCCTGAACACTTTGGAACAAGACAGCAAGAGAGACTTCGGTTCAAATTCGAACCTTCCTTTTCTTAGCAGTGAAATGGGGATAACAGCAATGCCTACTTCACAGGGTTGGAGTGAGCTGTGAATGAAGGAGAGGGTGCCCAGTAAGCGTTGGACCCAGAAGTAAAAACCAAACCTCACCGAACGGGCACATTTATGCTCCTTTCATCCTCTCGAGGAAGGAGCTACTATTCTTAAGATCTGCTCTGCGCCAGGCACTGTGCCAAGAGCCTTGCCTGAGCTCTCTCGCTGCACCCCCACACCAGTCCTAGAAGGAGGTGTGATGGTGACTGTGCTCCTTTCATAGATGAGGAAATGGAGGCTCAGAGAGGTTGACCTTCTCAAATTCTCACAGCCAGGAAGTGGAGACATGGACGGACTCCAGAGCACGCACTTTTTTCCTTTTCTCTTTTTTTGGTTGCGTGGGCCAGCTTGCAGGGTCTTCGTTCCCCGACCAGGGATTGAACCCAAGCCCTCGGCAGTGAAAGTGCCGAGTCCTAACCACTGGACCGCCAGGGAATTCCCCCAGAGTGTGCACTTTTAACTATGCCACTAAAATGATCCCTAAATAAGGTGAGAAGTGACCCGCAGGAACCTTTCTACTGAGAACAAACAGGTCTGGGGACCCAGCCCACCTTTCTTCGGGATGACGAGCTTGCAGGGCAGGGCCAGGGCCATGATGGAATGCTGGCACACGAAGGCAGAGAGGCTCCCTGCAACGAAACAGGAGCCCAGCATAAGGAGGCCTTCCCCAGGCCACCCGCCCACACCCCAGGGGCCTGGGGGCTACAGATGCTCAGCTCACCGAAGTAGGGCTCTTCATCGGCTCCTTTGAGATGCACCCCTTTGGCAGAAGACTCGAGGAGGAAGTGGCGGATTAGGTCGCTGCTATCCTCGCCTGGACAGAGAAAGCATGTGGATGGGAGTGCGACTCATTTCCTGACCCGCCTCCTCAGGGCCCATCCGGAGGTTAACTTGTCCATCCCTCTGCCTCTGGGCGGGACAGCGGGTAGGAATCCTATCCTCAAGGCCTCCCACGAAGGCGGTGCCCACACCTTTGCTCAAAGGCTTCTGTGTCCAGTAATTCTTTTTTCAGGAGACCTTTCTTTCGGTTTCAACAGCCATCAGGGATGGCTGCCGGCGCTGTTTAGATCAAATCACAGCTCTCTGGCCTGGTTTCCCTCTCTCCCTACCCACCCCCTCCCAGGTGCTATTATTCTGCACCAGATGGTCCCTGCTGGCGCCAGGCTGGCCCTGGGAGGGGGGACCACGCCCCTGCCTCCTCACCAGCCTGCAGCTTCCTGCTTTCTTTGGGCTCATTGGCAAGGCTTCCTTGATAACTAACACTGCCCAGAGGTCATTTTCTTATTTAAACAGAGAGGCGTGGTGTAGAGAATGTGGATACGGGGTTTTTAATCCTCTCGCTCTATCTATCACTTCCTTGCTCTGGGGGGCCATTAACTCCCTCTGGGAGTGTCTGTTACCTCACCCATTTGTTGTGTGAGAGCTACAGTCCTGGGCCTTAGGTGAGGGGCTGTGACCCAGGTACCTTGTAATGTAATGATCTGTTTCTATCTCTCTCCCCAGTGAGGTCTCCCTGGTGCCTTGCACAGTGCCTGGGGCAGGGTGGATGCCCCATCGATGTGTGTTGTATGCGGGGTTAAGCTAGCACACATGTTATTACTACATTAGGTTCCCTCACAAGAAATCCGATCTGGACAGAGGTGGGCACCTAGAAGAGAGCAGCCTGGAGGGGGGCTGGGACCATCCTCCTCTTCCCACCACGAGGGTAGAGCAGGGAATCTGGGGACTCGGGGAGCCTCAGTGCTGGGGGGCAACGGGGAGGGGGCTGAGGTAGGCCCTCCTCCCAGGAGTCATTATGGGACTGGCCGAAGGTCACCCCACAAGCCAGGGGCAGAGCCGGGACTGGAACCCACCACACCCTGTTGCCTCCCAGAGGTCTTGAGTGAGGACAGAGACAGGTGCCTACCTGTTCGGTTCTGGGCAGGTGCAGGGGCCTCCTGCACCTTCAGGGCAAGGCCGAAGGAGCCTCGGTATGAAGAACTGTCCCTCACGATGAAAGCCCCCGGCTCTTCCTTCCTCAGCAGCTCGATGGCTGAAACAATCCTTGGGTCAGAGACAGTCCCCACCGAACCCGAACACCCTCTGTGCCTCAGCCCCATTGGGTCTCCGTAGAGCAGATGGTACAGAATCACCTTTGGTTCCCAGGAAGTCCTTTCTATTGTCTAACCTCCACCATTCCTGCTGCAGTCATTATTTCCTCAGGTCATGGGGTTCACGGGACACCCCCCTTCCCTGGACCTGCCATTTGCCGTTCCCTCCTCTACATGGACCCAGGGCCCCATCTGCCCCATGTGGGGTGCCAGGACCTGGACCTGATTCCTGGGTCACTCATCCCCTAAAACAGGGCTTCCCTTTTACCTTGCTCTCGGGTGATGCTTCGCTTAAACCAGTATTTAGACGTGTCCATCACGAACTTCATGGTGGGCTGCATGTCCCTGGCAGGACCTGGAGACAGACAGAGGAGGGGGACCCTGTAGACTGGAGAGAGGGGAGCTGAGAGACCCGACCCCCTCCTCCACCCAGCAGTGCCATTCAACCCACCCTCCCCTACCCCTACTCCGTTGGATCTCCAGATGTCTAAAGGGGCAAAATCCCTTTAGGCTAAGTAAATGTGCTCTTTGAGATACTAAGATGCCCATTTTCCTGGGTCCCTAAGGCAGAGAGCAGTGGTTCTCAGTTTCCGCGTCTTGAAAAGGTGTGTCGCGGCCAGCTGAGAGTAACTCATTATAAAAAATGTACTGAAATCTGCAAACGATTTGTCCTAGGAACAGATCAGAGCAGCTGCAAAGGCATACTCGTCACCTAATTTTCTCTTGCTTGCACTGACACGGCTTCCTGGGTGGGAGCGAGCAGCGGGGTACAGTGAACATTTCACATCCCCCAGGAGTACCTTGACGTCTGTGGCCCAGTGAGGCCTGGGAGGCCCGGGAGCCTCGTGGCTCAGCCATGAGGGAGCCGTGGGCTCTGCTCCTGGGAGAGAAACACCCTGGGGGTGCTGAGCTTAGCCTCTGTGTTTACCGCTTTGGGCCTTTTGTTCTTTTTGGACGCCTGTAGTCACAGACTACGGGAAGGAGGGTGTTTGCTGTTTTGTGGTTTTTAGCTGTCTGAACTGGAATGCATTGTCTCCGTTACCCTGTCCACCCCCTGGCTGTGAACGTCATCCACCAATGTCAGAGTTAGGACTGACTCTCCCTCTCCCTCTCTTGGGTTAGTCATCGAGCCTGCTGCTTCCATATCCTGAGGGTCTCCTGGCTCTGTCTTCTCTCCTCCACCCTCTGCCCTGCCCTGGACCACTTTGTGATGAAAACCCAAACAGAACCAAAGAAAAACTGCTCTCCCTGCCAAGCCAGGCCCTGCAATCCATCTGCCACGCAGCTGCCAGAGTGATCGATTGAACGTGTGTCTCTGACCCCATCGCTCTCCTGTTTGAGAGTCTCTGATGGTCCCCTATTGCCTAAAGGGTAAAGTGTACTCTTTTGCTTGGCGTTCAAGATCTTTCCCAATCTGGGCCCAAGTTACTCCCGATGACCTCATCCCGCACCCAACATTCCAGTCATTTCCTAAACATGCCACGTGCTTCCATACCTTCGTGACCATGGCCTGGATGTTCCCTCTGCTGGGACTGCCCTTCCTCTCCTGCTCTGGCCATCGACTTCTGATCCACTTTCCAGCCTTTTCAGTTCCCAGATGAAAAGTCTCACTCCTTCCTCTGTAGCCCCATAAGACTTAGACCATCTCTTTACCTCTGTGTTTATCCCACTCTACAGTGATCCTTTGTTTTTTTTTTCTCTCTTTCTAGACTGTGTTCCTACTCTGTGGCACAGTGCTAGGCACACAGTAGATACTTGATCAGTGTGTTGGTTGACCTGCTGTTGCAGAAGCAGATGCATTGGTGCTTTGTCTATTCCTCATTAGCCAAACCTCATAAAGTGTGAGGTACTGATCGGTTTACAACTTACCCTCTGGGGATGTGGTGAGAGGGGCATCTGGCAGGGTCTGGCTGTGGCTCCTGGTGGCTGGACAGGGGTTGCTGGAAGAAGTAGCCCCAGGGCAGACAAAGTCCTGGTGTCCTGGGGTCCTCTGGGATGGGGGAGATCCTGGTTCTGGGCAGCCGTTGATCAGCACGATGGGTATGTCCACCATGGAGTTGGTGATGGATGGGGGACAGCTGCTGGCATGTTCCTCGGCCAGTGGTGAGGAATGGGTTGCTCTGGGCTGGCCAGTGCTTGGGGTGGGGTTGCTGGGGACCTGGAGGTCACTGGCTCTCGTATACAAGGACACTGGGCCAAGGCTGTGGAGGCTGGAGGAAGAGCTGGTGGGGCTTTCCAAGGACCTTGAAGATGACTGATGGCTGGAGATGCTGGAGCGGAGGAGGGACTGGCTGTGGCATGGGGAGAGCACCAGACAGGCAGAGTTTTAGCGGGTGGGGGTGGACACTTAGGGGCCAGAGCTAGACTCTGGAATTTAGTGATCTAGGTACCCATGGCTTTGGTCAGAGTAGTGCATACTCCAACCCCCCCACCCCATAGCCCTGAGCAAAGGGTATGCCCACTTGATCCCCAAGGGGTACACAGGAGTGTACCTGCATTGCAGGGTCTGTGGTCAATTAAAGTAGCCAGTGGGCTGGCCCCCTGCAGGTCACATGGGCTTAGGCTGGACTCTATTCCCTCTGCCTTCCCAGCTAGGCAGGTCCAACTGAGTTGTCACACCAGCCCCCCAGCACTCCCAAGAGTCCTGCACACAGGCTGGACTGGAGCTGGACCATGTCCATGGCCCATGCAGACGGAATTCCCCAGCTGGAGGAAGAGAAGGAGGCCAGCTCTGCATCCAGCCAGGCTTATCCCTGAGCTCAGAGGCCTGTGCCAGCGGGCATGGCTGTGGAATCCCAGTCTCCTTGCCAGGGACTGCCTTGGCACAGTGGCTCTGGAGTTGGTATGGGGGACAGAGGTCCTGGGGTTTGCTCTTCCTGGGCAGGATGGGTATGCGTGTGGCTCTGCTCTGAGGCCTGCAGAGAACTGGGCTGGGGCGATTGTAAATAATACCCAGGCCGTTTTGTCTCCTTCCTGCTAGATTTTGCCAGGAACAAAGGCGAAGGAGGTTTTTCTTTCCTGGATGGTTCATTCTAGACCCCCTGATTCTGTTTACATCCTGTGTTTGGGGTTTTTTAAATTAAAAAAAAAAAAATCCTTCCTACAGATGGGCTGTAGGAAGGCTGGAAAGGATACAGGTGAGCCTCATTAATGCAGTGTGGTTCTTTTCCTGAGAGGTATGTAGAAGTCAAGATTTTTGTATATTGAATCATATTCTAAATGCTTGAGGAAAGCTTGAGAACCAAATGGCTGTGATGGCATAAAAGAGAACATTCACTTTTATTTTTGGTACATGCCCAGATTTTGCTCAGAAAGAGTAGGGTGTCCCTCTGTGATTTTAGGATGCGTCTGTGTGTGTGTGTGTGTGTGTGTGTGTGTGTGAGTTGTGGAGGCAAAGTCAGAAGCTGCAGTGGGAGTGACCTACCTTCCAAACACGTAACTGACATCAGATGCTGGGCTGGCTGACAGCATGGAGACCCTGCTCCCCAGCCCCTTCTCCAAGGCTGGGGAAGCCACCAGTGGGGAGCCCAAGCCATGGCGGCCTGAGGCCTTGTTTCCCATTCCAGGGATGGAGATGCTGGGAGAGGGTGGGGGATGAGAGGAGGGTGCCCCCGCGGGGGGAGAGGGGCGCTGGTGCCCCCTGCCCTGGCTCCCGGAGAAGATGAGGCTCTCACTGTTGCTCCGAGTCTCTCGGGGGATGTCTCTGGAAAGGAGAAGGCCGCCACGGCCAGGGGAGTCCAAGGGTGGGGTGACAGATGGGCTGGAGCAGCTCTGGGGGCCGTCGTGGCACCTTGATCTGGTCGAGGTCACCTCGATGTACTTTATATCTTTGGGGAGAGAAACAGAGCATTAGTGAAACCAGGGAGACTGGACTCGCAGAACAAGGATGCTGGAAGTGTCCTCAAGACCATCTGGTCTCCCCGTTCTTTATACATACACACACACACACATATATATATATACACACACACACACACACACACACACACACACACATATATACACACATATATATGTATGTGTGTGTGTGTGTGTATATATATATATATATATATATATATTTTTTTTTTTTTTTTTTTTTTAATTTTTGGCCAAGCTGCGTGGCATGTGGGATCTTAGTTCCCCAACCAGTGATAGAACCCGTGCCCCCTGTAGTGGAAGCATGGAGTTTTAACTACTGGACTGCCAGGGAAGTCCCTCCCCTTTCTTATACAGATGAGGAAGTTGAAGCCCAGAGAGAAGTTTGTTGGAATCAGAATCAGCATTCAGCTCCACCTTCAGGGCCCAGTTTCAAAGTCACCCTCTCTGTGACATCTTCCCTTGGGTGGGGAGAGGCAGTGCCATGAACACGGGTCCTGGAGGTAGACAGACCTGGGTTTCAGATCTGGCTCTGCCACTTACTCTCTGAGAGAGCTTGGCCAAATGACTTCACCACCTAGAGCCTCAGTTTCCACGCCTGTAGAATGGGGCAGCTGTACGCAGCCTCTTAGTGTTACAGTAAGGATGAACTGAGATGAATGTAGGCAGCAGGGCACTGCATCTGGCACATAGTAAGTCCTTTAAAACTGGGAGATCCTCTCGTTCATGTGGGTTCCACTCCCCAGGCTGAAATGACTGCACCAGTCACATCTTCGGATGCCTCTATCACCCAGGCCTGTGAAGGCTATTTCTATGACTGTGCCTGCAATGCAGGCAGGGGTTCTCAAGCTTGGTTGCATGCTAGAATCACCCGATGAGCTTATAAAGGTCCTAAATCCCAGGCTCCATCCGGTGCCAATTAGACCAGAACCTCTGGGGGTGGTCCCAGGCCTCAGGGTGGCTTAGCTCCTCAGCTGATTCCAGTGTGCATTGGGCCGCACCGCTGTGGTCCCCAGCGCAGCAGCACCACTTCACCCGGGAGCTGGGAAGTTGTGCAGAATCTCTGGCTTCACCCCAGACCTGCTGAATCAGAATCTGCATTTTAGCGAGATTCCTGGCGATCTGGGTGCACCTTGGAGGTTGAGGAGTTCGCTTTAGGGTTAGCTTTAGAGCGAGAACTCTCTGGGGGCAGGGCATGCCGCCTTACTGAGCTGTGGGCCTCTTAGCACCCCAGGCTGCTGACTCACTCTGATGCTCTTTCCATTCACCAGTGGGGGCATCTAGGACTCTTGTTCTGAGACCTTGTTTCTTCCTAGAGTGGGGTACCCTGTGGTTCTCCCATGGTGAGGATGGGCACCTCTTCTCCTGACTTGGGGGAGGGGAGCTGTCCTCGGTGCTGTTCTAGGAAAGGTGGTGGAAGATGGGGGTTACCCAGCTTCTCCCTCTGGAGGGCTGTGAGTCCTGCCTCTGGCTTCCCCAAATGGAATCTGGGGCAGAGTCGGTGGGAAATTGCACCCTCGGCTCCTATCTGCCAGCCTCCCACCCCCTTGGGCTTTGGCACACGCACCATCCCCCCACCCAGCGTGACTGTGGAGTCCCTGCCTGCCCCAGCCCGCTCCTGGAGAGGACCTTCTGGCCCTGCTCAGGGCTACTGCTTCTGTCTGAGCCTGCGTGGGCCAGGTGGGGGTGGAGGATTGCATCAGATGAGGGGCGCTGGCATGCTGTCCCAGCAGGTGGAGGAACAGGCCTGGCTTTGTCGACAAACCTGGGTGTGAGTCTTGGCTTCGCCACTTTCCCGCCAAGAAGCATCAGGTAATTTTCCTAACTGCTCTGAGCCTCAGTTTCCTCATCTGTAAAGTGGGGATCTAAAACTACCCTTCCAAGGTTGCGGTGAGGATGAAATACACGATGAATGGAGCCTGGAGCATGGTCCATGGTGGGCTTCAAGGAGCATCTCCTGCCTGCCTGCTTCTGGGGGGCAGTATTGGCCAGATGGCTAATACTCTCTGGCTAAGGTGGGGGTCTCACTGCTGAGGGCAAGAGTAGAATATCTGGCACAATGTACTGTGGGCTCTGAAAGAGAAGTCTTGGAATGGGGTGGATTCTTCTGCAAGGTTGGCAAGCACTTTTTTTTTTTAATAGGATTTTATAGTGTTTATACCCATAATCCTCTCAAGCCTCACAAGCGCCTTTATGCCCAGTACCAGCAGGCATTGCTTTTACAGAGGAGGAAACTGAGGCTTGGAGAAATGTGGCGGTGGAGCTCACATTTATTGCACCGTTTTTTTTTTTTTTGGGGGGGGTTTTTTTGCGGTACGCGGGCCTCCCACTGCCGTGGCCTCTCCCGTTGCGGAGCACAGGCTCCGACGCTCAGGCTCAGCGGCCATGGCTCACGGGCCCAGCCGCTCCGCGGCATGTGGGATCTTCCCGGACCGGGGCACGAACCCGTATCCCCTGCATCAGCAGGCGGACCCTCAACCACCGCGCCACCAGGGAAGCCCTATTGCACCCTTTTTAATAAAGGCTGGTATTTACTGAGTGCCGTGCACCAGCGCTGCTACAGACACGTTACCCGTGTTAGTTCTTTTAATACTCATGACTCGGTCGAAGTAGGAAACATTCTTAATTCTATGTAACAGACGAGAAAGCAAGGCTCAGAAAGGTTGAAGAAACTGAGCCCTGCTCCTGTGCTCTGTTTGGGGGCGGGGTGGGCTCTTCCACGGGGAGGGACTCCTCAGGACCCTTTCCCAAGACCTTGACCGTGAGAAGGTGCCTGACTGCTTTGGAGGGGGGGGCATCTCTCGGCCTGGTGAAGCTCTGGGTCCTACTCACAGGGTCATCCGAACACCTACCAAAGAAAGGCCTTGCTTGGGGGCCAGGCAAGTGGAGGTGGGCCGGAAGGGAGGGCGGTGTCCTAGAGCTGTGAGTCACTCCCGCTGCTGCCCCGGGGTGGATGTGGCTGGGCAGGTGGAGGGCCGCCACCCTATCACCTGGGAGCAGCCGGCTGTTTACAGGCCCGTGGGGCAAGTCTGAGCAGTGCTGGGTGGATGCAGGCGCCTGGCACCAGGCCAGGTGGGTGGAGGGTTGGAGAGACGGTTGTTAAACACCCTTCACTTGGGATTGGCAAACCGCCTTGCCTGGCAGAAATTCTGGAACATAAAACGCGGGGGCCTGTTCCAAAGATGGGGAGGGGTGGCGGAGAGGATAAAGGAAGGGATATGGTATTTGCTTCCAGAAGCCATGTTCCCTGTGGGACTGGTACCCCCTCCCCCTCCCCCCCCCCCAGGGTAAATCTGAAGGAAGGTAAGCAAGAGGCAGAGGCAGGGAGCTGGATGAAGGTTTGAGAGCACTAGGGCCGTGGAGCCTCACTGAAGCCCTGGAGGGCAGGAAACTAGCTCCAAGGAAGAGAGAAAGGCAAGAACGTGGACTCTGGAGCTCAGAGGGCTGGGCTTTGAGCTGACCTACCACTCACTAGCTGTGTGACTGTGGCCATTGCTTCCTCTCCTTGAGCCTCAGTCTTCTCATCTGTAAATGAGGTTTCCAGTATTTCCTTCACAGGGTGGAATTATGTGTTACAAAAATCTATCTGGACATTTTTAGGGGAGGGATCGACACAAGATCGCCGATGTTTAATTTTTGCTTTTGCCAAGTTAGGACAAAGAGAAGCAGTGAACGTCTGCTAGCATCACAATTATAGAACGTCTTCCACTCAACACCCCGAAAGTAGGATGGATGAGAGTGCAAACAGAGGAGTTCTACACACTGGGTACGTTTGGCTGGATGAAAACTCACTGCGGTGCCGTGGGCTGGGAGAGCTTTGTCACCAGTAGCAGTGGTTGAGGGGAGGGTTTGGGGAGCAAGGTGCAGCCACCAGTGACCTGCAGGCTCTCGCTCTTCTTAGTGATGGAAGAGACTTTCTAACGGGGAGCTGACCTGCTGGTTGTTCGAGGACGTAGTGAGCTCCCAGGCATCACAGGTGTCCAGGCAGAGGTTGGAGGAGAGGATTTTTTAAAATTCCATCAGAAGGAGCGAGGGCAGAGCTAGGTGGCTTCATCAGGACCCTCTGACCACTGCTGCTCTCTGGCACCCCCTGCTGCCCAGAGTCTGGTGGACACATCCTCAAGATGACAGGTTGTGCCCAGGGCATCTGAGAACGCAGACAACTGCCCATCGGTCCCTTGGAGGAAGGACCCTGTTATCAACACCCTTACCCTGTACAAGTGCACGCCCCACAGAGGTTGGTCTTGCCCCAGCTGGCCTTGAGTGTATGGAAGCCCTACCCTGGGGCATGAGCATTAAAGTCCTAGGCTGGCTCCTGCCAGCGATAATTAGGCCCAAGTCACCTTTCCTGCGGAGACATGCCCACGACTGGCCTTAAGAAGCAGGAAGACTCTTGAGGGTTGGAGGTGGTTCTTCTACTAGGCTTGTCAGGCAATGCTCCATGGGAGGAGCAGAAGGCTGGCTGGAGACCAGGAGCCTGGCTGCCAGAGGGACCTGTGTGCCGGGCTGACCTCCACCCCAGAGCCTGAACCTGTCCTGGGGCTGGTCTTAGTCGCAACCCCAATGTTGACTGCAAACAGCCACCATTTCTCATGACCTATGGGTGTCCCAGGATTTGTGATAAACACCCATGAAGTGTTATTTTTTCAATCCCTGCAACACCCTTTGAAGTGCAAACTCATCTCTATTTTACAGATGAAGAATCTGAGACGCAAAGAAGTGAAGGAAACAGCTTGTGTAAGGTTTGCCTGATTCCAGTGGTTAGGCTAGACTGGCTCCTTCCACAAGTCCATCAACCTCAGTCTTTTTGTTTGTAAAATGGGGATAAAATATTCGTCTCATGGAGGTGGATTGGGAAGAACAAAGGTTCCATTATTAAGTGCTCAGCGCAGTGCCTGGATAGAATGATAAATGCTCAATAAGTAGAAATTCTCCTGGATCCCATCTCTAATCCTCACCACACCCTCTAACCCACGCTGATTAAACCCCTGGAGGCCTCAGTCTTCCAGCCTGTCTAATGGGGCTGCTGCTCCGTGACCCTCATCCTCAAAGTGTACTTGAAACTCTTTGGGAAACTGAAGCCAGACGCAGAGATTTCTGGATGCGCTTGGACGTGGTGGTATCCTGGGGCTGGCCTGAACCAGCTCATGAAAGCTGATGGTTAAATTTTCAAGATTTTTTCCAGCTGAATTATAGAAACATTGTAAGTTTGTGTAGTTTAATCTTTAGTAGTGGCTAAACCATTACTAAAGATTAAACTACACAAACTTACAATGAAATAACATATTAAAAACAAAAGTAATAAACACTCAAAAATTCATCACATCCCAATTATTTACTATATTTCCTATTACCTATATCGAAGTTATTTACATTTATTGTTATGGGTAAGGTGAAAAGACCATTCCTATAAACATTTCAGGGTGCCCAGGCTAGGACCTAAGAGAGACACCATAGAACAGTGAGATTCAGGGACACCACATTTATCAAGTTCTTATTTATATACATGGCATTGTATAATATGCTTATCTATATTAGCTTATTTAAATTCTCTGAAAAATTACATAAAACAGGTATCCATCACTTTCCAAACTCAAGAACCAAAGAGAATTGGACAGTGAGGGCTACTTATATTTATCTCTGTTATAGAGCAGAGAAAACAGGGAGGTTAAGTAACTTGTTTAGAGCTGCACAGCACTCCTCCCCTGCTCCTCTGATTTGATAGAAAACTCCTTCCTCATGAGGTCTGGTCCCCAAGCCCTCCTCCTGGCACTGTGCCCCAGTTCCTTACCCAAAGCTTCAGGATCTTCTTTCTTTCTCCTCGAGGTAGTGCTCTGGGTGGGCTCAGCCCAGGGGCCACCAGGCCCTGGAGGGAGCAGCTGGAAGGTGGGGTCCAGTTCCAGAATCATCTGGTTGAGGCTCTCCAGCGAGAAGTCAATGTAGGAGTCAAGGTCCTCCAAGGCTCCCGAGGCCTGCTCCCCAGGGGACTGCAGGAGGCAGCCGGCTTTGGCTCCAGCCTGTGGGGCCTGCTGGAGCCTGCTGGGGGGCTCCTTGCAGGGCATGGGGGCCATCAGGGCCTGAGCTCCCCAGCCTTCTGTGGTGTAGTAAGGACACTGGGGCGGCAGGCCGGGGCTGGGTGCTGGGTGTAGGGCCCTCCTGGGTTCCTCACAGGAAGCCAAGCCGACTGCGGGGCCTCCTGCCAGCAGGGGGCTGGACATCACCTGTGACATAGTGGGGGTAGTGACCTGGCACTTTACCTCTGGCTTCCAACCAGCCTCACATCCCACAGGTGTCACTTGCCAATCAGGAGCTCTTGGGACCTGAAAGAAGCGAGAGCGAGGGTGGGAACTGAGTAAATTCTGTAGATGAAGCCCCGGGCTCCTTTCCCCCAAACAAAGGCATATTTATTCACTCATTTAAATTCACTCATTTAAAAGCACGGCTGCTGGAGCCAGTCTGCCCCAGGTTTGCATCCTGGCTCCACCACTTACTAGCTGTGCAACGTTGGGAAAGTTAATTAACTTCTCTGTGCCTCGGTTTCCTTATCTATAAAATGAGCTGATATTTGTAATATGTTTAGAATATGCCTAGCACATAATAAACATTATACAAGTGATGATTAAATAAAATAACTTCAATAGACGTTTGTTGGCTACTTACTATGTCCCAGCCTTATTTATTAAATACATACTAGTTAATATTTACTGAGTAATTACTATGCACCTATGCCCTAGTATTTACATATAAAACCTTTAAAAATCCTCATAACAACCCTGTTAGTAGATGCTATTATTATTCCATTTTATAATGGGAGAACTGAGATACAGAGAGGTAAGTAACTTGCCCAAGGGTCATCAGGCCAACAGGTGTCAGAGCAGGACTGGACCCCAGACTGTGTGATGTCAGGGCCCCTGCACTTAGCTGCTACTCCATGTGGACCAGCTGGTGAAACAGACAGGTAAGCAGGTGAGCAATCATAAACAGTGCCATCGGGGAGGAGGGGAGGCGGGGAGGCAGAGGGGACTCTGTAGGCACTAGTTGGGGAGGTCAGGGAGGACTTCCTGGAGGAAGGGTTACATAAAGGGAGACAAGAAGGAAAAGCAGGAGCTGGCTGGGCGAGCCAGGTAGGGGTGAGGAGGCAAGTGTATTCAGAGGCCTGATGGACAGGGGAGATATTGAGCATCTGGGAAACAGAGAGAACCTAGGGTGGATGGAGGGGAAGTTGGGGTGGGGAAGGCAGGCTGGCCAGACCCTGCAGAGCCTTGCAGGCTGGGCTCAGTAGTGCTGACTCAACCCCGAGGGCAATGGTGAGCCACAGAACAGTTTTTTTTTTTTGCGGTATGCGGGCCTCTCACTGTTGTGGCCTCTCCCATTGTGGAGCACAGGCTCCGGACGCATAGGCTCAGCGGCCATGGCCCACGGGCCCAGCTGCTCCGTGGCATGTGGGATCTTCCCGGACCGGGGCACGAACCCGCGTCCCCTGCATCAGCAGGCAGACTCTCAACCACTGCGTCACCAGGGAAGCCCCCACAGAACAGTTTTGATCTGAAGAGTGACATCATCAGATGATATTCACTCCCTGGGGGCTTATCTGGGAAAAAGATGTCCCAACTTCCTCCTTTCCCTTATGTGGGAAGTTCTTCCCCTTGTCTAGCCTTAACGCCACGTTAGTGGTTTCTTACAGGAAGTAAGAGGTTCTGGAACAGAGGCTGCCGAGAAACCTGTAAGGAGCTGGGATAGGCTGGTTGCGTTACCACTGCCTGCTCTGAGCCTCACTGCCCCCCACCCCCACCCCGACCAAGGTACCCTCCAACGCCTCTTCTCTCTTCTTCTAAGATGCCTCCACCACACCCTGCTTTAGAGTCAGACCCTAGTGTTGGAAAAGGCATTGCGACCAGCCTGGGGCAAATGAAATGAATGTGAACTCTCGAGTCTGAAGATTCAGATTCGAATCCCAGCTCAAACAGTTCCTTAAGGTGTAACTCTGACCCTCAGTTTCCTCATTTGTGAGATGGGAATAAGAATTCCTGCCTTGTGCCCTCCTGGAGGGTGGTGTGGAACCAGCGAGGTGTTGCTTGTGAAACCAGTTGGACAATTCTAAATATTACTTGGAAATAAGGGCTTATATATCAATAGAATATAATACCATCATAATAATAAATAATAATAGCTCCCGGTTTTTTTGAGCACTCACCATGTGCCAGGCACTGATTTTCCCTATGATAACTCTTTTTAATCCTCTCATAACCCTAGGAAGTACTGCATCCCTATTACCAGCCCATTTTACAGATGAACATACTGAGATTCAGAGAGGTTAAGAAATCTGTATCGGCTACACATCCAGAAAAGTGGTAGAGCTGGGATTCAAACGCAGGCTGTGGACTTTAGACTCTTAGCTCCTTATACCACACAGAGTTCAAATGCCGAGGAACACCTGAGGTCCAGAGAGGGGGGGTGAGTTGCTCCAAGTTCGCACAGTAAGTTAATGAGAAAAGCCAGAACCCACTTCTCCCCCATGGCTCCTTCCAGCCCTGCTGCCAGACTTCTCCTTGGCCAGGTCCTGGAGGGGGCGGGTGCATCCCAGGCTCGGGAAGCGTGTCTAAAAATGGCAGTGGAAGGGAACGGGCCTCCGAGCTCCTTTCTGGGGGCAGCTGAGGACGTGGAGCTTTGGCTCCAAGCGGCCTGGGTTTGTCAGGGCAGGATCTCGGCACATCCTGCAGGGTTTTTGGCTGGGCCTCAAAGAGGAGCCTGGGGTTACGGTCCTTGGGGAGCACACTGGGGACCTGGGTCCTCCCCCAGAACCAGGACCCGGACCCAGGATGTCTGCCTACTGATTTGGAAAGTGATCTTGTGCCACGCTGGGCAAGTGTCCGTTCCTCTCTGGGCCTCAGTTGTCCCAACTGTATAATGGGAATGTGATCATAACAGACACTTAAAACATACTCATTTCATTTTCTCAGTGGTTCTTTGAAAAAGGTACTCTTCCTGTGGGGCTGGAGAGGTTAAGGGATTTGCCTGGGGTCATACAACCCACAGAACCCAGTAGTGGAACTGGGATTTGAACCCAGGTGGTCTTGGCTCTGAGTCCCACACTCTAGGCCACTGCTTCATAGATTTAAGATCCCTTTCACCTCTTTCTGCCCGTTCTGGGGTTCCGGAACCCAGCGGGACAGGCCTGGGATCGAGCAAAGGGCAGGCAGCCCCTTGGGATCTTCTTCAAACTCTTCTCACTTTTAACACTCCCTGAAGCACCACTGGACCTCCCAGGGCTGGTCTCACTCCTTTATTCCTGGACATCTTCCCTCTCCTGTCCCCACCAGCACACTTCTCTAGCTCTTTCCTTCCTGCTCTAAAGGTGAAGGGAAGGTCCCTGGGCTCAGTGCTGTGTGTATGTATGTAGGCGGGCTGTAGTGGGTAGGGAGGGCCCCTTTTTATAGGACCCGCTCCCTCACTGGACTGGAATCTCTTTCTTTGTTCCCAAGGGCTCTGGAGGCAGGGGGATCCTGATTCCTGGGCAAATCCCCTCATCCATTTCTTTGCCAGCTTCTTCTCCTGACTTACTCTTTCCCTTCTACAAGCCCAGGTCAATGGAGGGAGAGGGTGGCAGAGGGGGAAGGCTGAATCGCCCCCAAAGCACCTTGCCCCAGTAGCCCAATTCCCCACTCCACCCCCTTGCTCGAAGAGTGACTTTGATTGTCCCATGCTCTCCACCCAGACCCAGTGAAGCAGACCCTGGGACAGCAGGCAGGGACCCGCAGGACCAGTGCAGGCCATGCCGCCACCCCCTGGATTCCTGGTGGCCTCTGAAGGGCCCAGCACGGGGGCTCAGCCCACGACCAGGCCCCAGGGACTCCGGGCTGGGAGGCAGGAGGCTGGATTCCGGGTCCATTCCCTTCCCAAGCCTCGGGGCCCCCCCGGGCAAGCCTCTTCCCCGCCCTGGACCACGGTTCTCTCATCTGTACCCTGAGGGCTACAGATTAAGTTCTCCCAAAGTGCAGAACTCGGGTATGTGGTCCCGAGACCATCTTCCGCTCATGCCCAGCCTCTCCCCCTTTTCTCTCCACCTTCACTCTGAGCCCCAGGAGACGTGGAGAAGCTGAGCCTCTCTCTCTCCTCCTTAAAGAATAAAGGCACCTACCTGGTGTCCCGGGCAGGCAAGACACTCCTGTGTTCACTCCTGGCTTCTGG
Source organism: Leucopleurus acutus (assembly GCF_964270905.1). Taxonomy (NCBI): domain Eukaryota; kingdom Metazoa; phylum Chordata; class Mammalia; order Artiodactyla; family Delphinidae; genus Leucopleurus; species Leucopleurus acutus. The sequence goes on along the minus strand of NC_139161.1, from coordinate 20,311,649 downwards.
GACGGAGAGAGGCTGTCAGAGCCCAGGTGAGGAGTAGGGGGAGGTGCAGTTCACCTCCAGCTCCGCCTTAAGAGCAGCCGGTCAGCCCCGCCCTTTCTCCTCCCTCCCAGGCCCTACTGTGGCCTGACAGCGCAGGCCCCACCCGCAGGTCTGGACCGCTCAGGTGGGGCTGGCATGAGCAGGGGAAGGGAAGCACTGGTGGGCGGCCTGGCCCTGGTGGGCACTGGGGCAAGGTGTGTGTGTGTGTGGGGGGGTCCCAAGCTTCCTGCTGCCCATCCCCTCCCTGGGAACCACGTGCTCAGGGGAACCCCTGCTTGGACAGGGCTTGTTACCACCGAGGTGTACTGTGGGCATTTCCTTCACCCAGTGCCAGCCAGGGGAGGAACCGGGGGTTGGCAGGACTAGCAGAGAGTGAAGCCTTGGCCTTGGGGGAGCAGGATGCCAGGGGACAGGAGACCCTTCCCAAAGGCCCCTCCTGTGCTCTCTGGGCTGGGTCACTGGCAGGCACCGCGTAGGGGCCCGTTGGAACTCAGGCGGGGCACAGATATTGTCTTTTCTTCTTAGCCTGGGAATAGGCTTCTAACTCAAGGGGAGGAGGCTCTGAGTGTCTAGAGGGCTTTGAGAAGGGACTCAAAGCCTTGCTGGACTTCATTCATTCACTCATGGGCTATCCCTCTGCACGGTATTGTGGAAGTTCCATGTGGGAGTGAAGGCAGGAAGTCCAAAAGTCCAGGCATTCCCTCTCCCTGGCTCCAATCCCTCTGTGTTCTGTGCCAGGGGTCCCAGAGTATTGTGAGGGGGCATCCAGCCATTGTGGGGGAGGGCCGCTGCTGGTAGAGCTGAGCCCCATCTGGGCAGGTTGGTCTGAAGCTAGGAAGCCAGCAAAGTCTCCAGCCCAGGGACTCATGGTAACCTCGGAAGTGGCTAATCTCAGGGGTGGGTGGGCTGCCCAGTGCCCCCATAATGCTCCGGGGAAGGGCTTCTGACCTGAAAGTGTTTGATGTTCTGTGGCTTCATGGAGGCATGATGAGCTTGCGTCATGGGAGGCGAGGGAGCACAACTGTGCCAAGTTGTGAAAGGTGATCCCTCTTGATGGTGGCGTTGAAAGGGGTCTCTGGGTGTTCACGCAGCCCAGCTGGCCCATAGCCTGGTGAGCAGTTGTGTCTTTTTTTTTTTTTTTTTTTTTTGCGGTACGCGGGCCTCGCACTGTCGTGGCTTCTCCCGCCGCAGAGCACAGGCTCCGGACGCGCAGGCCCATCGGCCATGGCTCACGGGCCCAGCCGCTCCGCGGCACGTGGGATCCTCCCGGACAGGGGCACGCACCCGTGTCCCCTGCATCGGCAGGCGGACTCTCAACCACTGCGCCACCAGGGAAGCCCAGCAGTTGTGTCTTTGAATGAAGAAAATGGTGCCCCTCCCTTGGGGTGGATGCAGCTGCAAAACAGGGTGCACTGTCCCCAGCAGCCTTATTCACGGGCAGCCAGCTGCTGAGATTCTCAGGTGGAAGCGGCAGGTTACAGGGGGTCAAAGTGTCGGGCCAGGATTGGAGCGCTGTTGGCCCTGGCTGCCTTCCTGGGGGCTGACACCGAGGCCAGTTTTTGCAGTTCTTCAGGTCTGGGAGCCCCAGGCTTATCACCCTGTGCCTGAGGGTTACAGTCTTTCTTGGCAGGTTTGACTCTTTTGGTTCACATTTGGTTGCTTCCTTCACCTTAAGCCAGTCCCAGGAACACTGATTCCAGCCTCAGTCACCTCACAGACCCCGCCCACTCACCCCCCCTGCCTCTGCCTCACCCCCCACCTCCCTCTGCTCCCCCTACCTTCCCCTCACCTCCTCTCGACATGATCAGCCTCCCAAGGGCTGGGACAGAGTTTCTTTCTGCATCTATGGATATGAGTGTGTGATTTTTTCCCCCTCTTTTGCTCGTTGATGTGATGGAGTACATTAGTTGATTTTTGAATATTGAACCAAGCTTGCATACCTGGGATACATCCCACTTGGTTGTGTTGTATAATTTTTTATACACTGTTGGGCTCAATTTGCTAATATTTTGTTGCGGATGTTTGCATCGATGCTTATGAGAGATACTGATCTGTGGTTTTCTTGTAATGTCTTTGTCTGGTTGTGGTATTCGAGTGATGTTGGCCTCATAGAATGAGTTAGAGTATTCTCTCTGTTTCTAGCTTCTGAAGGAGATTGTAGAGAATTGGGATAATTTCTTCCTTAAATGTTTGGTGGGATTCACCAGTAAACTCATTGGGGCCTTATGCTTTCAGTTTTGGAAGATTATTCATTAGATTCAACTTCTTTAATAGACGCAGGCCTATTCACAGCATTTCTTTCCAACTTCAACATATAGCATTTTCCTGGCTGCTGGGGGCAACTTGGTCTACATCTACCCTTCCAAGCGAAGGGATTCCAAGCCTATGTTTTGAGGGATCCTGAACTCCTCTCACTAAGGAAGAGGGAAAATCAAACAAACAAAAAATGTAGTTTCTGACAGGGCTTTTTTTTCTTGTAGAGAATCTGTTACACATTCATTCAAAATACATTCATTGGGGGCTTCCCTGATGGCGCAGTGGTTGAGAGTCCGCCTGCCGATGCAGGGGACGCGGGTTCGTGCCCCGGTCCGGGAAGATCCCACGTGCCGCGGAGCGGCTGGGCCCGTGAGCCATGGCCGCTGAGCCTGCGCGTCCGGAGCCTGTGCTCCGCAGCGGGAGAGGCCACAACAGTGAGAGGCCCGCGTACCGCAAAAAAACAAAACAAAACAAAAAAAATCATTCATTGAATGTTCTTGTGTTTAGGCACTGGGATACCAAGATGAATGGGACAAGGTTCCTGCTCCCAGGGAGCATGCTGTCTATGGGAGAGGATGACTCATAGGCAAAGAAGTCCCCAAATCCCAGGCTGGTGCTCCCCAAATCCTACAAAGGAGGGGAAATGCTTGGTCCTCTCTGGTAGCCATTAGTCACATGTGGCTATTCAGCCCTTTTGATGTGGCTGGTCCAAACTGAAACGTGTCATAGGCGAGAAACACGATTCAGATTTCAAAGACTTAGTATGAAAAAAAGAATGTAAATATCTCGTTGATGCTTTTTATTTTGATAACATGTTGATAATATTTTATAGATATTGGGTTAAATAAAAGATACTATTAAAATTAATTTCACCTGCTTCTTTTCACTATTTGACATGTGTTTTATTAGTTTCCTGAGGCTGCTCTAACGAATTGCCACAAACCTGGTGGTTTAAAACATCAAAAATATATTCATTTGCAGGCTGGAGCCTAGAAACCTGAAATTGGGTTGTTGGAGAGAATCTGTCCCTTGCCTCTCCCACCTTCTGGTGGCTGCCCTGGAATTCCTGGGCTTGTGGCCACGTTGCTCCAATCTCTGCCTTGTCTTTACTTTGCTTTCTCCCCTGTCTGTGTTATCGTTTACCTCCATCTTATGAAGACCATATGATGACATTTAGGGCTCCCCTAGATAATCCAGGGTAATCTTACCATGAAATCCTTAACTTAATTACATCTGCAAAGATCCTTTTTCCAAATAAGGTAACATTAGAAAGTTTCAGGAGTTAAGACTTGATACTTTGTGGGTGGCCATTATTCAACATGTGACTACTAGAAGGTTTAAAATTACATGTTGATTATATTTCTGCTGGACAGCTTTGGGCTATAGTAACCCCTGTCTCCTGGCACCAGAGAAAGCTTCTCAGACTCAGAGCACATTCAAAGTGGAGGGGTATGGTGACCCGCCTGGGCAAAGTCAGAGAGGTGAGAAGGAGCCTGGGGTGCTCCCAGGACCATTGGAGTGTTCCCTGTAGCTGGAACTCAGGGTGAGGGTGGGAAGAATGCTGGGAGAAGAATCTGGAGAGACAGTGTGTATATAGCATCGACCTCCACCCACTCTTCTCCTAGTGAGCCTTCTTAGCTGGAGAAGCTGGACCCTGACCACTGCGTTCCTCAGACTCTGTTGCTGCTAGAGTTCTGATTAGGCAACAGGTTCTGTCAGTTGAACGGACTTGGGAGCATGGCTTGTTGCTCAGCCTGGCTGTGGAGACACTGATTTTGGGGGGCCGGCTGCCTTCTAGCATCCAGTATCCAGTTTTGTGGGTATGGAGAAGCTGTTGCTGAAATGGTCTCCTGACCCCTGGATCAGTTAAGTGATGCTTCTTGAAGCCAACAGACCCTGGGCGGCTCCTGAATTTTTACCTTCCTGACGGTGTCAGGGGAGGTGTCTCGCAAGGTACATCCCATGTTTTTCTGGCAGCCATTCCTGCCCGTGCAGCCTGTTCCTTTAGCCTTTCTGGTGATTTTGTCAGCATAGAATTATCTGCATGAAATTCCTCTCTGCTTAAATTAGCTAGTGTGGTTTCCGTTTCTCGCTGGTGAGTGATGCAGGTGGGCTGACCTAGGGGCTCAAGGGCATGGAGGTCAGCCTAAGCAGCCTGGCTTTTCTGCTGAGGGCGATGGAGATAGAGGGATGCTTTTAAGCAGAGCAGGAGCAGGGAGGGAGCGATGTGAACATCTTTGTGCCAGAGAAAAGATCATCTTGCTTCAGGGAGTTGCTGAACCCCTTGAGAGGGTAGTAGAGGTGTAGACCTTACTTTTCTCTGGGACTCTCTTCTCTGGGGTTAAGACAGATGTCAAAGATTGGAGAGGGACACTCTTTGCTACAATGGGGCAGAAGATTGAACTGGTGAACCTCCTGAACATTCTAGGCTTTAGAACTTCTAGGCTCTGAACTTTTCTAGGCTTGCAGCATGCAAGACTGAAATGAATAGCAGGAAGGGCTTCCCAACAGAGACAAGAGTGAGAACTTTGGTAGCTAAACACCAGGCTCTGCATCAAGGCCCAGAGAGAGCAGAGCAGGTAGAAGGCCATACCTAGCACTCTGGATGGCTGCATTTATACTTAGTTTCCATTGCCGATTTGCTGTGATGCTCCAGGAAAGACGGTTACCCTCTCAGAGCCCCTGAGCAGAAGGAAAGTCTTGTTTTTCTTCTGCTGCAGTGGGAGGGGTGAGAAGGGAAAGGCTGTGGTCCTTCTTATCCCTGGGGAGGGGATTTTGGTCTTTATGATGGGGCTGCCCTTGCGAGGTGAAGCCTTCCTCATGTCTTACTTTTTTGTACTTGTGACTCCTTAGCTATAAAATGTGCATGCCTGAACCTCCACCTGTATGCCAGGTAGGCCCAGTCTAGGGCCATCTCTGTTATGAATGTCCCCACTCAGAGCAGAGTGTTCTCTACGTGGCCTCCAATGCCAGAGCTGGAGGGGCCCCTTGGGCATTGCCATCACCCCGAACTCAAACTTTATTTTTCATACATCATCAGTAAACAATGTTGACAGGCATCCCTGATACCTATTTGTTTATAAATTATATACATAGAACCTAATAAATCATAAACATGAACTATATACGTAAATATACAATAGCATGTACATTACAAAATATATGTATTATAAAATATTAGGTACACTATAATATATGAATAAACTAGACATTATGTATATTATTATTTTGTGCACATTATAAAACTATATAACTAGAAATGAAAGAGGTAATAAAAACTGTTTGAAAGAAATTTTTATGGCATTTCATTTTATAATGGCCTAAAATCCCTTTTTGCTCTCATAACGAGAGCGACACCATTGAATATCCTTCTTTACTTTTGAAGATCCTGGTTTCACACAGTGACTTGAATGTCTGGTACTAAGTGCGGTTTATTTCAATATTCAGTTTTAAAGGCTGTCACAGCTGAAAAGGAGGCCTCGTGAAAATATCTAGATCCAGACGGATGAGGTGCATTGTGGGCTCTGCTCATTAAACCATGACATTCATTTTTCAGTTTTCAATGCCATCCACCAATTATGCAAAGGTTCTGTTCAAAATTGACTTTCAAATTTCCATCTTCTCTCATGTCAATCAGTTCTTCCTGCAAAGAAATTGGAATATGTTGCATTTTAATACTTTCACCAAATGGATTTTACACTCACTCAAACTCTTCATTTGGAAGGTTTTTAAGCAAGTTAAAAATTCCTTTTTGTTTTCTTTGAAGGGTGGATATGAAAGATCTTGGGAACACACAAGGTTTTCAGCAATAAAATCATATAAACAATAGGAACACTTTTCAATGTTATCTCTAAATTCTCTCTCATACTATAGTCCTTCCAAAAAAAATTACTTCCTTAACGACTGTTTAAACTTCACCCTTATCCTCATGAAAAAAGATTTTACTTTTGGAAATCTCCGCTGGAGCACTCAACACGCAACCCTTGCTTCTCCTTCCTGAAATGTCAGATGAAATCGTGGCCTAGGATCAGGGGAAGTGTGTCTATTTTCTTGCCGTTTCTTGGCAGAAATCTTTTTAGGTCACTTGTCCTTTTCTAAGGCAGGTTAATTTAGTTTGAATCAGACATTGCAATCTGTGAATTCCACTGAACTGGGCATATGTAAATGACAACATGTTCCCATAGGTTGGAAGTTGAGCGATAGAGTGAGGGTGCCTTCCTCAAGTTCTCTGCCGGATGGAGTGGCTGTACCTCCTTCCAGACATTGACTAATGTGGAGGACACGACTGACCAAAACAGACTGAGTTGGGGTGCCTGGGTCAATTTTCTGCTCCTTTTTTTTTTTTTGCGATATGTGGGCCTCTCACTGTTGTGGCCTCTCCCATTGCGGAGCACAGGCTCCGGACGCGCAGGCTCAGTGGCCATGGCTCATGCGCCCAGCCTCTCCGTGGCATGTGGGATCTTCCCGGACCGGGTCACGAACCCGTGTCCCCTGCATCAGCAGGCGGACTCCCAACCACTGCGCCACCAGGGAAGCCCTGGGTCAATTTTTATGTTAAGTATTAGTAGAGCTAAATTCCTTTCTTACTTTTAGATAGAAAAACACATGGACACATATATGTTGAATTCTAAAATTTTCTTCCCCCTGGAAGAAAATGGATCATTCTGTGTAGGGTATGTGGTCAGACCTCCCTGGACTGACGGGTCAGCTGAGGTTCAGGCCGGGAGGGGTGGGATGTTGCTTAAGGACCCATTGCAAGTGGTGAGAGAATCAGACTGAGACTCAGGTCCTTGCCTTCCGGGGCTCTCCCCCAACCCGCACAGAGACATGTGGAGGCAATGCGGGGTGGTTACTGCAGCCCCATTCCCACCGCACCGGGTCCTGTGGCCTCAGGGATACCTGTTCTCCTGGGACCCAGGGCTGGGACCTTGGCATCTCCTCTCCTCTGCTCTCCGGGGAGTACACTGGGTGGGCCCCAGTGCAGGTGTGCACATGCTTCCTATTAGAACACCCTTTTCCTTTCCCACCCCTTCTTCCCTCGTGACGGACAGAGTCTGCATCCCTCTGACCAGGGCTAAGTCACGTGACTCCTCTGGACCAAATAATTTGTCCTTGGCTTTGGGACATAATTTGGTGATTTTTATACCTCAGGGTTAAATCTGAAAGGAAAATCAGCCACCTGTATCCAGTCACAGACAGGCTGGGGGCTCAGCACTGCGACCCTTGAGCCTGCCCAGCTGCGGGGAGGGGAGGAGTGTGGCTACTCCTAGGGACATCAGCGCCTGTGCCTTACCCCTGGCCAGAGCAGCCAAAGCTGCTGGATCATCTGTCCAGGGCCTGGCCTGGAGAAGGGGGCCCTGGCCAGCTCGGGGGAGGACGGAGGTGCTGCTGGTAATCCTGCATAGCCCGAGGCCCAAGGTGAGCTCATCGGATGAGCAAGGCCTCCTGCTAAGCCCAGTGGGTGACTAAGAGGACACTGTGCTCTCACAAATCCCCGGCCCCTGCCGGTACGCCCGCCCTGTCTTCACTTCTTTTTTTTTTTTTTTTCTTTTTCAAACAAAATCACGTTTATTTCAATAGCTCCAAGTGCAAATACAGCAAGTCAGTACACAGAGTTTCAAGATACAGCTTTAAGTATAATGAAAACTTGATAGGCGAAAAAGAAAGGGTAAATAGTAGAAATAAAGCTCAGTGTTTAAAAAAATGCAAGTAACCTGAAACCCTTTAGACTAAAATAATCTATCATCAATTCAGAAATGCCTTAATTTATAGATAAGAGTAGGACATTGCAATCAAAACGGACTTCTCAAAGAAAGAGAATCACCGCAAACTGGTCCGCTCCAGATAAGAGTAGAAATTCCCGGTCCTGGCTGTTTCAGAGTCAGCATTCACTCACACTATACAGATTGGTGTGGTTCAACCCCTGGCATTTGATCTTTAAGCAAATTCCAAAAAAGTGTTTAAAGTTCAATGCCACTAAGAGTTCTTGAAATGGCCACTATATATTTAAAAGGTTTGAAGACCAATTTCAGCTTCAGGCCTATGGTACAACTTGGGGAAAAGACATACATTAATATTCCTTCCATCACTAAAATCCTTTTTGTAAGGTTAGCAACATGGCCTTTAAAGCTTCCTCAGGGAAACTGTACTTAAACATATAAAAGTTCCCACTAGGGAGATAATTAAAAGTTGTTAATGTTCTTTTTATCACTTAGCAACCAAGACACATGTTTATTTCCACTCCCCAGAAGCAACGTTAGCTACTAGCTTCAATTCAGGAAAAGTGTAACTTGAGGAAGGTTTATGTGAGGTGTATTCAGTCTTTTTCTCAACCTTCTTCATCTTCTCATTGTAGGCAATAAATTGAGAGTCTGTTCCAAAAAGTCTATCCCACCATGTAAATGTCGAAGCATAGTTTCCAATGAAGTTCACGTGGTGGAAATTGTGATGCTGAGATAGAAAGGAATGAGATTTAAAGGGTTGAGAGGAATGTCATAAGCACTATGGACATCAACAGTTTCTGTAAAATAAACGGTCACCCAGGCCCAAAGAAGAATAACAGGATCACATAAAAGCATGATTCCAGGGTTTCCCTGGTGGCGCAGTGGTTGAGAGTCCGCCTGCCGGTGCAGGGGACACGGGTTCGTGCCCCGGTCCGGGAAGATCCCACATGCTGTGGAGCGGCTGGGCCCGTGAGCCATGGCCGCTGAGCCTGCGCATCTGGAGCCTGTGCTCCGCAGCGGGAGAGGCCACAACAGTGAGAGGCCCACGTACTGCAGAAAAAAAAAAAAAAAAAAAAAAAGCATGATTCCAATGAAATATTCAGTTCCAAGAATTAGGGTTTCCAGAGGATGTGCATATTCACCTTCCATTCCAAATGGCGCCTGAAGCTCACGACAAATTTTATGAATATACTTATGTATTCTTTTGTGGTGTAAGAGCCTATGCAGGAAGTAGTGCCATGTATCCTCAATCACTGCACAGCCAAAGCATCTTGCCAAAATCATGTACCATCTTGGCATTGTTTCCCAATCATAAGGGATATTGAAATACTCTGTAAAATAATAGGTTCCACAAATCAAAGAAGCTGGACACAAAAATGATTAAAGAGAAATACTTTAAAATATTTCCATTGATTTCCCCACGTTTCTGCTTTATCCTTTTGAATTTTGTACTTTTTCATGTAAGGTATAGATTGAAACAAAAATCCAGGTAAACAGAACAAGAAATAAAGGACCTCATGAACTATGAGGGATCCCCATGTTGCAATCTGGAACTTTGTATAATTATTCAACATATAGTTCCAAGCATTTTAAGATGGTTCCTGCAGAGGATTCTCAGGTAAAAGTGAATCTCTAGATCCCACAGCCAGGGATGCTGAACTAAAGATGCTGATACTTTCATTTGTTGTCATTTTTCAAATCTCAGCAGACAGCCTTATAATTCTGCACACCACTGGGTCTGCGGCCGCCGCCTCCGGAGCTTCGCTAGGCAGCCCTGTCTTCATTTCTTGAGCTTAGTTCTGTTGTCACTGACGGTACCAGGCAGCCCTTTGCATACAGCACCCCTGGAGCCACATGTGGCCAAAGCGTGTGGCATTCATGGCAACACCCATGTGTCTGTTCTTCAAATTCAATTCCTTTCCCTCCTGGGCACATAGTAAGACTACATTTCCCAGTCTCCCCTGCAGTCAGACAGAATCATGGGCTGAGTTCTGGCCGGTGGAATGAGGCTGAAGAAATGTAAACCATGCCATGTCCTGGTCTGACCTCTGAAAACTTCACCGTGGCTCACTCTCTTCCCCTGTCCGGTGGCCGGATGTGGAGAACCCAGGGGAGGATGGCAAGGCCCTTACTACAGTGGGCTGTAAGGGGCTTGAGTTCCTGAAGAGCTATGAGTAACAGAACCTATGCCCATTGCACCTGTCTGAGAAAGACATCTTTATAAGTGAAGGCATGGAAACACTGGAGTGGGTACAGCAGGTGACAGCCCGAGTAACAGTGTCTGACCCCAGATGAGAAGTCAGGGGGGGTTGAATTCTTTAAGATTTTTTTTTTTGGCCATGCCATGTGGCTTGTGGGATCTTAGCTCCCCCACCAGGGATTGAACCCGGGCCCTCGGCAGTGAAAGCACTGAGTCCTAACCACTGGACCACCAGGGAATTCCCAAATTCTTTAAGATTTTTTAGTGTGGGAGTTACAGGTTTAGTCTCTGGAGCTGGACACCCAATTTCTCCCATAGATGGACCACGTGACTCTGGGAATATTGATGAATGTTTCTGAGCCTCAGTTTCCTCACTTGTAAATGTATGCGCTTCACAGGGTGTTTGGAGGTTATGTACAGTGATGGGCACACTAGGTTTGTTGGCCCTGCTGGACTATGAGGGGCCCTCCAAGGCAGGGATGGCTTTTGATTCATCTCTCTGGGTCCCTGCTGGGCCTGGCACAGTGTCCAATGTCCAGTGGCCCCTGCCCAGGAGGCTCCTTGTCTGGAGAGGACTCAGCTGTACCCTAAAGCAGGCTGGGATGTGCCATAGAGGAGAGGTGCCAGCAAAGTGCTGTCCAGGGGAGATTAATTCGGCCTGGGTTTCAGGCTGAGGACTTCATGGAGGAGGTGGCATTTCCTCAAGTCCTTGAAGGAGAAAGGGTGGCATTTGTATCACAGATGTCGACAACGCTTGCTCTAGGTTAAGCAAAGTTCCCGTGAGTTAAATCCTGAGGTAGAAAGAGCTGGACATGCTGGGCTGGAACAGGCTCCCACTAACAGTTTCAAGGCCTGGGGGGAAGATTTCAAAAGGAGGCAGTGGTAGGCAGAATTCTGAAGATGTCCCCATCCTAAGACCCCATTCCCTGGTTACTCAATCAAAAACAAATCTAAGGGGACTTCCCTGGTGGCGCAGTGGTTAAGAATCCGCCTGTCAATGCAGGGGACACGGGTTCTAGCCCTGGTCCGGGAAGATCCCACATGCCCTGGAGCAACTAAGCCCGTGTGCCACAACTACTGAGCCTGTGCTCTAGAGCCCGCGAGCCCCAACTGCTGAGCCCGCGTGCCACAACCATTGCAGCCCGTGTGCCTAGAGCCCATGCTCCGCAACAAAGAGAAGCCACCGCAATGAGAAGCCCGCACACGGCAACAAAGAGTAGCCCCTGCTTGTCGCAGCTAGAGGAAGCCCGCGCACAGCAACAAAGACCCAAAGCAGCCAATAAATAAATAAATAAGTAAATTTAAAAAACAGAAAAAAAATCTAGGTACTCTATGAAGGAATTTTGCAGATATCGTTAAAGTCCCAAGTCAGTTGGCTTTAAAATATGGAGATTAATTAGATGGGTCTGACCTAATCAGATGAGCCCTTTAGAAGAAGAAGAGCATTTTCTCCTCTCCGGTAGCAGAATAGGACGTTAGAGAGATTGAAAGCACGAGAAGGATTTCAGTCAAGAGCAACTCTCAGCTGACAGCCAGCAGGGAAATGGGAACCTCAGTCCTACAACCACACGGAACTGGATTCTGCCAACCATCTGAACGAGTCTGGGAGCGGATTCTTCCCCAGAACCACCCGATAAGAGCCCACCTTGATTTTGGCCTTGTGGGAGCAGAGAACCCAGTTGAACTCACCCAGACTTCTCACCGCAGAGCTGTGAGTTAATAAATGGGTGTTTTTGCCACTCAGTCTGTGGTCATTTGTTATGCAGCAACAGAAGACAAATACAGACGAATACCACAAGTCTAAATATTCCAAAGCCAAAAGTCAAGCTTACAAACTGTTAATCAAATACGGTCTACCCATCTATCTTGACATATATACCTTCATAATGACCTTGAAGGCCAGGGCCAAATTCGTAATTCTGATGATTTAGAATTCTGTGCCAGCAGGTAGCTGCCCAGGGAGAGCTCGCCCTTGGGTCCCAGTCCCTGGCCTGTGGTCTGACCCCTCTTCTCTTGTCATTCCTGCTTCCATCCGGCACCAGGAGGGCTGGAGAGCCCAGGCCAGATGACCTAAATACTGTTCACTCCCCCTGCAAATAGCTGTCCCTTGCCTGGCCCTGGGGCCCAGGGTGTGGTTTGCCTTTAGGAAAAGGAACCTGGAGAATCTGAGGACTGTTCAGGCTGGAACATGATTGTCCTTGGTGTGCCATGTATGGTCTAGAAGGGAGGCCACAGCTCCGGTGGGAACATCCACTAGGACCTTCTGACTCCTCCTTCCCCTGGGGTGGCCAGAGCAGGATTGCTCTACAGCTGGGGACACAGGGCAAGGGTCTTGCCTGTCTCTCTTTATGTGTGTTAAAATACATATAAAGTTTACCGTAAGTGACATTTGATACATTCACAATGTTGTGCAACCACCTCCTCTATCTAGTTTCAGAATATTTTCATCACCCCAAAAGGAAACTTCCAGACCCATTAAGCAGCCACTCCCTACTCCTCCCTCCCCCAGGCCCTGACAGCCACTAATCTGTGCTCTGTCTCTATGGACTTACCCGGTCTGGGTATTTGATATAAATGGAATCATACACTCTGTGGTCTTTTGTGACTGGCTTCTTTCAATGAGCACATGATTTCAAGTTTCATCCGTGTTGTTGCATGAATCAGTACTTCATGCCTGAAGTAGTGGCAGAATAATATTCTTTTGGATGGACAGACCACATGTGCAGTGGCCTTTCTGGCCAGGGTCTAAGATGGTATCGGGCTGGGGATTGGGGAAAGTCAGCCGGTGGTTCTGCACCTTTATTCTTTTCTCCTCTGTGACTTTTGGGGTCTGACCATTTAGAATACGCTGCTGGGGCCTGGGGACGCAGGGAGACAGCCAGTCTCACCTCCTCCCCTAGTCTTTGCAACCTGATCCCGAAATCCCACCCAGTGGTGGTGGGGGCATCAGACACAGCTGGTGTGGACCCGTCCCAGGAGGATGCCCCTGTTTTGGGGTTTCCAGCTGTCTCCGGGTCGGGGGGGCCCCAGCTGAATCCATTAAAAGCTGGAGTCCTTCTCTGGTGACAATTCTGAGGTCACACGGGGTGGAGAGGCTGCTGGTGGGGGAAGGGGTGCATGGCCTCGGGAGCCGGGATTGCTCAACCACTGGGACTGGAAGGCAGTGGGAGTGCAGCCTGGCACCGGGCAAAGTCGGCTCCACGCCCAAAGAGATGCTTAGATCTTCACTTGCGGGGCCTGTTTAATTCCACAGAGAAATTTAATTCCACATTGTTTGTTCTCTGCTCCGCAGACGCCTCAGCTGAGGAAACCACGGAAATCTCATTTGAAAAAGAATTTGGCCCCTGGAGACCCCTCCCCATTTGCTGGTGGGAGGGGGGCCAAGACTTCAGTTGCCCTCACACCAGCAAACTCCAAACCACAGAAATGCGGTGGGGTCACCTGGGGACAGAGGGAGGGTGGCTGGACAGTGGGTGGGCAGTGAGCCAGTGGGCCTGTGTCACACGGGGGTCTGCTGTTTTGTGACAGGAGCTCTGGGCTCGGAGCCCCCAGACCTCAGCGTGGATCCAGGCCCTGCCACTCTGGTCTGGGAGCTTGGGTGGTCACGTCTGTGGTTGACCACGCTCACCTGGCCACTTGGGGACTCTGCCAGCCTCCGGCGAGGAGCTGAGCTTAGCGGTGAGGGAAGCCACAGATGGGATTGGGGGTGAGGCAGGGAGGGGAGGAGGTGAACCGGTCTCGGGCTGTGCACCCACAGGCGTCTTCTAGTACCAGGGGACAGAAACCGCATCGCTTATGGCATCAACCAGGGGTCAAGCAGTGCAGCAGGCACGTTAGCGTCGTTCAGGGCATTTCTCTTTACAGCAGCCTCGCAGAGTGGCCGCCGTTATTCTCTTTTACAGATGAGGAAACTGCGGAAGGTAAAGGGACTCACCTAGGGCGACAGGTACCGAGGGCAGAGGCTGGGCAGTGGGCAGTCATCCCCGAACACTGTGTTCTTCCACATCATGTCACTAGTCCCTGGTTTGGCCCTCAGTCTTGTTTCTTGGGGGGATTACAGCCAAAATCATTGTGTATTTTTTTTTGACTTTTTTTTTTTTTGGCCGCACCACGTGGCTTGTGGGATCCTAGTTTCCTGACCAGAGGTTGAACCCACGCCCTCGGCAGTAAACGTGCAGCGTCCTAACCACTGGACTGCCAGGGAATTCCCCAAGTCATAGTATTTTTGAGGCGGAATGGACCTGGTTCAAGCTGTCATTTTACAGGTGGGGAAATTGATGCCCACGAAGGGGAAGCGACTTGTCCAGAGTCACCCACCAGACAGCAGATCGCTGGCCCCATTTGGCCCATGTGGGTAGAGCCCAGTAGCCCTGAAGTCAAGACTGTCTGTAGTGCCCAGTGAGATAGAAACTCCTCACTCTGCCCAGGTTCAAAGCCTGTCTATTGGTCTGACCCTGCCTCTGGTCCTGAGAGAGCATGGATGGCTCAGTGCAAACTGTCCCCACTGTCCTGACTGTCCCACTGTCCTGTCCGAGTCCTGTGGACAAGGTTCAGTGCCGTGCAGGGAGATGAAGGGCCACTATGTGCTTTCTCATCTTAACAGGTCAGTGTCACCTGTGTTGACGTGAGGGTGGGAAAGAGTCCAGCTTCCCATCTCAGCTTGGTCACTGTCCAGCAGTGTCACCTGAGCCTGGTCACTTCATTGGTGGGTCAATATTTATGGAGGGTTTTCTGGGAGCAGTTTGTGTGCTAGTTTCTGAGGAAAACAAAGATGAAATAATGCCTTGCCCTCAAAGAGCTCTCACAGGGGAGGCAGATCTGCGGTTAAACAACAATTTCATGACGCCCTTGCTCTGAGGGAGGATGTTTAAGATACGGTGAGAGCGTGGGGGGAATCGGGGTGGGCTTTCCAGAGGAGGCAGAGTAGAGCTGAGACTGAAAGGATGGTTTGCCAAATGGACAAGGCAGAGGATGTTGAGTTTGGAGAGTGGATTTAGCAAAGGAATGGATTTGTGTCAGGGGAATTAGGAGTAATTTAGAATAGTTGGAGCGTATGTGGTGGGATGGTAGTCATGATGGCGTGGGATGTTAGGTTGGCTAGGAGGGGATGGGAAAGCCTTTCTGCCACACAGAAGTGTTTGACTCCATCCTCAGGGCAGCTGGGAAGGCATCAAGGATTTCGATCAGGGGACAAATCCAGCCAGAACTGTGTTTTGGAAGGTTCGACTGGGCTGTATCAGGGATGGCCTGATGGGGGGTGGGAAAGGCAGCCAGGGCGCCAATGTGTGGATCTGGGTTAAAGCAGTGGGGTACCCTCAGGCTGGGAGTGATGGAGAAGACCAAGGGCTGATGGGATTGAGGGGCTGTGATCAACTGGTTGTAGGCAGTGGGAAGAGGGAGTTGGTTTCTGGCTCCGGTGACTGGGTAATTGGGATTCCATTCATACCAATAGGGAAACTGGAGGTGGAGGTTTGCTGGTGGGGGTGGAGATTCACATGAATTAAGTTTAGGATCTGATGACTTGAGGTGCTCATGGGACATCCAAAGGGAGAGGTCTGGCTGATGGTTGGTTGACTTAAGGATTTGGAGGCCAGGGGAAAAGTGAAAACTGGAGTTAGAGATTTCGAGGTCATCACCCTAAATCAAATGCAGATGAGTTAAGGGACCACAGAATGCTCTGGACACGGTACAGGTTGATTTTGGCAGAAATGGTCAGTGCCCTGTCCATATCCCCTTGGCATTGCAACCCTGCAGCTCTTCCAGATGGCTTTCTCTGCAGTGGAAGCAGGCCTGGCCTGTGCAAGAGACAGGCCAGGAGTGTCCCCAGGAGCAGGCTCAGCCAGTGAAAGATGAGACCTAGATGATGGAAACCAGAGCTCTTCTCCCTTAGGAAGCTCTGTTCCTTGCGGTCTCCTGGAGGTCCCCGGTGGGAGGCGCTCATTAACCCCCCTCTACTGACTCCTACCCTTCTCTGTGTCACTTTTCCATTTTCCTACCAGTGTTTCCTGGGATCACCCCCCAAGTAAGTGACTGGCACGCTCATTCTTTTTTTTTTTTTTTTTTTAGCGGTACGTGGGCCTCTCACTGTTGTGGCCTCTCTGACGTGCAGGCTCAGCGGCCATGGCTCACGGGCCCAGCCGCTCTGCGGCATGTGGGATCTTCCCGGACCGGGGCACGAACCCGTGTCCCCTGCATCGGCAGGCGGACTCTCAACCACTGCACCACCAGGGAAGCCCCCCCCCCTTTTTTTTTAATTGGAGTACAGATGATTTACAATTTTGTGTTAGTTTCAGGTGTGCAGCAAAGTGATTCAGTTATACATATATACGTATTCATTCTTTTTCAGATTCTTTTCCCATATAGGTTATTACAGAATATTGAGTAGAGTTCCCTGTGCTATACAGTAGGTCCTTTTTGATTATCTATTTTATATCAGTAGTGTGTATATGTTAATCCCAAGCTCCTAATTTCTCCCCTCCCCACCCCATGTTTCCCCTTTGGTCACCATAAGTCTGTTTTCAAAATCTGTGAGTCTGTTTCTGTTTTACAGATAAGCCCATTTGTATCATTAAAAAAAAATTAGATTCCACACGAGTGATATCATATTTGTCTTTCTCTGTCTGACTTACTTCACTTAGTATGATAATCTCTAAATCCATCCATGTTGCTGCAAATGGCATTATTTTGTTCTTTCTTATGGCTGAGTAATATTTCACTGTATATATGTACCACATCACCACATCTTCTTTATCCATTCCTCTGTCATTGGACATTTAAGTTGCTTCCATGTCTTCGCTATTGGAAATAGTGCTGCAGTGAACATTGAGGTGCATGGCATACACATTCTTTTTTTTTTTTTTTTTGGCCGCACTGAGCGTCATGTGGGATCTTAGTTCCCCAACCAGGGATCGAACCTGTGCCCCCTGCAGTGGAAGCGCTAAGTCTTAACCACTGGACCGCTGGGGAAGTCCCTGGCATGCACATTCTTGCTGTAGAGTCTGCCACGGGGAAACCCAGCCCAAGATACCAGTTTGCTCAACTGGGATGAGAGTCTGCTTTGACCATTTCCTACCTGTCTTGACCCCCAGCTGGCCTGGAAGCGGCTTGCAGGTGCTTTCACCTTTGTGTCACCAGAACCAAGACAGCCAGGTCAAGGGATGACCTGGCGAGCTGCTGTTGAATACAGGAACGACTAAACCCATCCGTGGCTTCTTGTTGCCTTTCAGAGGCCAAACTCTCCAACAAGCCCCACAAGACTCCTTCCTGCCTCTCCATCTTCAAGTCATTCCATCCTCCTGTCTGCTCTCCAAACTGCAGGCCTCTTCTCTCCTTCCCTTAAAGTTTCCATGCTCCTTCCTCCCAGATGGCCCACATAGTTCTCTCTGCCTGTCTCTGCCCCACACTGGGCCTCTCAAGATAGGCCGATTTAACAGCTTCTCCCCCTCCCCCTCCTTCACCCCTTCCCTCTCCTCCTCCCTCAAGCATCTTCTCCCCAGGGAAGACTTCCCTGACCACCCTTCCCCAGCCCAGACCAGATGGGGCTTGTACCATTCCATTCTCCGTAGCACTCTGTCCCTGCATGCTCCCTATCACAGACCTTCGTTATGGGCTTATGGAATTAGTTAAATAATATTTATTTTATACTAGTATTTCTCAAACCTTTTTTTTTTTTTTTTTTTGCGGTACGCGGGCCTCTCACTGTTGTGGCCTCTCCCGTTGCGGAGCACAGGCTCTGGACGCGCAGGCTCAGCGGCCATGGCTCACGGGCCCAGCCGCTCCGCAGCATGTGGGATCCTCCCGGACCGGGGCACGAACCCGCGTCCCCTGCATCGGCAGGCGGACTCTCAACCACTGCGCCACCAGGGAAACCCTCTCAAACCTTTTTGATCATGACCAACGGTAAGAAATACATTTTATGCTGGTATCTAGTTCACATAATACATATACAACTGAAACAGTGCTTTTCCTTTTCTTTCTACTATGTGGGATACAATGATATTTTCCATTCCATCCCATCCCATTCCATTCCATTCTGTATTTCATTTCTAAAACTACTGGCAATGACTCACTAAATGGACTGCAACCTTGCCACTGAAAAACTGGTCTGGACACTAAGCAAGATGCTTGTGAATTCAGGAGAACAGGGGTCCAGTTCACTTTTACTCATCACTGTAGCCTCAGGGCATAGCACGGAGCCTGGCACAGAGAGAGGTGCTCCATCAATATTTGCTGAATGACCTATGATAATGTATGAATCCGGGTGAATAAGTGAATGAATTGCCTACCCCACCCAGACAGGAAAGTGTGGCTTTGATCTGATTCTTCCGTTACTGAAAAAACCAGCCCACTTCCTGTGACTTTGATCTGCAACCTTCATTCTAAACTGCCCTGCCTCAAGCCAACAGCTCCCAGCAGCTCATTTCCTGCTTTTTGGCCACCTTATCTCCCTCTCTAAATATTCCTCAGCTTTCCCTTTCCCTTTTGGTGAGAATGCAGGCCTCTCCCCACCCCTGTCCCTCCTCCCTACACCTTTGGCACAGGGTGGGGCTCACCTCTTGGGTCAGGTACTTCCCAAGTTTCAGCCCACTGGGGTGCAGAACATTTCTAGGTCAGGTGTGTCCCTCAGCTGGGGCTGGGCAGTGGTCTATATCCTGCTGACAGACTTTGGGGCAGGAGGGGAATAGACATTGATGAAAGAACCATGCATATGTATAATTACAAATGGTGAAAGATGCTATGAAGGAAAAGCTGTGGTTGCTTTGAGAATATGTAACGGGGAACCTGCTTCTGGGAAGTCAGGGAGGGCTTCTCCAAGAAGGAGACAATTAATCTGACGTCCAAAGACAATAGGAATTAGGCAGGCAAAGAGTGTGAAGGCAGAGAGAAAGAGCTGGCAGGTGGAGGAAACTGTAAGTGCAAAGGTCCTGAGGTAGAAGTGATAGTAGTCCACTTGAAGAGCCAGAGACAATCAGTGCAGCTGGTACACAAAGAATGGGGCTTACAATGACAAGGCTGGAGAAGTAGCCAGGGCCCAGCCCTTGCAGACCGGGTTAGATATTTTAGATCTATCCCAAGAGCAGTGGGAACAGCAGTATTTGAAGAAGCATGATGACACTGTTTTGAAAGATCCTTTGGCTGTGGTATGCCTGAAGGATGGGACTGGTGGTCAAGAGAGGAAGCTGGAAGACTAGTTCCAAGGTGGTGGCAGGTCCGAGACGGTGCAAGCTTTAGGGTGGTGGTGTTGATGCGGGTACGTGACCGGCCTTAAGAAATACTGTACCTAGTAGGTTTCTCAACACTTGTAAACACCCATCGTGAGTCTGCTCTGAGCAAAGTGCCCTGGGGAGCCGGAGCCAGGCTGGGCTCTGCCTTCAGGCAGCTCATTGCCTGTCTTGGAGGACAGGCTGGAGGCAGATCAGCCAGGGTGTAGTGCCAAGTGCTCAGGAGAGTCAGCTGGCACGTGTCCAAGGCGCATGCCCAGGGGGAGACCAGGCACCCGCAGTGGGTGCTTTCCTGCAAACGCTGTTTGAGCTCATTTGAGCTCCGGGCAGAAAGAAGTCAGGGCTCTGGGAGAGGAGTTCATTAAGGTCTCCTCCTGACCCTACCAGCGTTTACTGGACTCTTGGCCCCGGGCATCTTCCCTGAACCACACAAGGGCCTGTCTCCAAAGGCCCTTTTCTGGGAGTAGTGGCACCTGAGGGTGTGCGGAGGCACAGGAGTCTCCCAGGTGCCGGGGCAGCTGAGCCCACTAGGCCAGGTGAGGGCTTCTCCTCTCCCCCTGCCTCTGAGTCACTTGCCTTGGAAGCGCAGCCCTTGGGAACACTGCTTATTCACGGAGTCTCCACCCTCAGCCGCACCCTGCCCTGGCGGAAGGAGTTGTGGTGGAGTCCCGAGGTATCTCAGTGAGTAAGCCTGGCCCAACCCCTGCTACACCCCAAGGAAGGCCTGGGTCTCCCCCTTGCAGCGGAGCTCCCTAAGGGCAGGGCTGTTTCTTTGTCTTGAAACTGGGGCCTTGAGGAACGTTCCCTCCCAGAGTCCTGGTTGCCAGGTAACTTCCTGCCACCCGCAGGCCCCCCAAGAGGCTCTGAGGAACCCTCCTGATGTACGGTGTGGTGAGTGGCGGGGAAGGGTTTGTGGGGCCGCAGCTCTGTCTCCCCATCCGTCCGTCCTCCTGGTGCCGAGGACTGTCTGTGGTTCTGGCAGGGCTCAGGCCTCAGGCTGTGGTGCGTATTCGCTGGCTTCGAGGCGCTTCTCCACTCATTTCATTCGTAAAGCCCCAGGGCCCACTCCCTGCTGTGGCTGGCGCTGGGGTCTGGATTTATGGTGATGCTGGGGACACATGGAGTTCAGGCCTCTGATCTCGGGCTGGTTTTCCCACTGCCTTCCTTGCCTCTGGCTCCCTCCTTTGCCTCATGGGTTTGCTTCACAGACCAGTCAACAGACCTGCACAAGGAGGGGAAGAACGTCTTCCTGGAAGGTCGGAGGGAAAAGAGACTCTGCTGACCAGCACCTGGGGCTCTAGGAGCAGCTCCACCGCTGATCTTCAGCACTGAGGGCCCAAGGTCGTCCAATCCAGCCCCCTGCCTTCCTTCCAGGGTAGGATTCTCCAATGTGAGCTGTGAACTGAACAGCCTCAAATCCTTGCTCTGGTCTCACTACCTTTGGGCATCCGCCCAAAGTGCTCAGGTCACAGGGCAGGGTGCGTGAGGGACTAGAACACCTGCTTCCCTTAGTACTCTCGGTCTTTGGATGAAGTGTCCTGGTGGGGTAGGAGATAGATAGGCCCCAGACTGAGCAGTTGCAACTGGTCTCCTGCTGACACAAGATACCGGCAGGAGCATCGGGTCCTGATTAGGTGAAAGCCCAGCCTGACACCTGCACAGAAGGGGTCCTCAGTCTAGGGGAGGGACGAAAGGAGGAAGGAGTCACCAGCCCATAATATGTCCTGTCAACCTCCCAGAAACCTTTGTGCTGGAATATGCACGTGGCTGAGAGATGCACGTGCACACCAGGAAGGACTCTGAGTCAGAACAAATATGGGCGCAAGCAAGATGATTAGCCAGAGACACCCCAGAAAACCCATATGGGCAACTTAAGCCGCCCCTATTGTGAGCAGCTCACTCCAGGTTCACCCGCACATGCTCTTCCTCATGTACTTTGCTACTAACAAACACTGTCTCAATTTCACAATCTTGATCTCTTTGCTGAATTCTTTCTTCAAAGAAGACCAGGACCAAGGTCCTTCTTCCAGGCATTCCACCGCCAGAATCAGTGGAGCTAGAGGGCTTTAAAAGAGGCGATGGAGTTTAACAGCTGTGCAGAGGTGACAAGAGAAGAGAGAAGGCAGTTAACTGCCAACAAGCATCATTCAGTGGCGTCTTCTACGTTCGACATGGAACCGACGTGCAGGTGAAGCAAAATCCCTCCTGGAACCCAGGGGTGCTCAAGCTCTTGTGAGAGGGTCCGAGGGCACGGGGGCAGCCCGTGTCTTTGAGGACCTCCGAGATATCCCACACAAACTCCCTTCTGGAAGAACTGGGGAAATAACTCTTGGTAGTAGCATCTGGATCGGGCAGGGTCGAACCACGGCAGGTAAAAGACAGAGGAGATTCAGAAAGTTCAGATACTGAGCAGGGAGAGGTGTCCAGTGGCGGAGGCCTCAAGGAGAAGCCAGATTTTCAATACTTCTGGGGTCAAGAGCTGCGGAACCCAGGAGCAGTGAAGGTGAGACAACTCCCCTGGCCCATCTTCATCCGCCACCTGGGAACCTCCTGAATGGAGAGGGAAATCCCGATTTAAACACACACAACAGAAAATGCTTGCAAACAAACCCTGTACAAAGATATTCCTAAGAAAGAAGGGAGGATGCCGGACCCTTTCTTCAGATGGAAGCTTGCCAGTCAGTGTAGACCAATAAGACAAAGGTAATCCAGTTAAAGGGGGCTGGGCATGAAGGAGAGGGGTGAGTGCCCCAACTGTTCAGGGCCCTCTGTCCTCCTGTCCTGTCCCCTTCCCCCCACTGGGGTTCTATACCCTGTGATATGTTCCTACCTCCTCCTGGGCAGTGGAGGAAGACCGCCCTGGGTGTGGGCTTGTGGCAGAGCAGGAAGAGGTCCCCAGCGGTCCCCTGCCCAGAGTTCAAATCCCCACCCCACAGTGTGGTCATTGCCTGCATCCCTCCATTGGCGGAGCCCAGGAAAGAGCCAGCTGGACAAGCTCCCTGGGTCTACCCCAAGGACCCCATGTCCAGAGTCACTTGGGAGCTCCAGAAAGAAAAGAGAGAGGTGTCAAAGGCCGTCTGAGGCACCATTTTCAGGTGGGTTGGGGGTGTGGGGTACAGGTGTGTCTACCCCTCCCCAGCAGCCGGGGTGGCTGCAGGTTGTGGAAGGAGTCAGAAGGTCTGGGTGTCAGCCTGGCGGTGAAACTTCTTTGGGTCTCAGTTTTCTCAATTGTAAAATTGGCAAAATTCTCTGCTACACCAGCCTGGTGTTGCTGAAGACAGAACCTTCACGTTCTGTAACACGACGCCCGTGAGTGAATTGTGCTTTCAGGCTGGTCCCCAGGAACCCCCGGGCCCACTCTGACCCTGTGTATCTTCCTTAACGTTGGAGGCATCCTCACAGTCCTCCCTGAACCTCCCCGGAATGAGCAGCTCCTTGTGGAATGTCCTCCCACACTGGGAAGTGTGGGCAGTGGACAACGGCGGAGGGGAACTCCCCGTGGTCACCTCACCGACTCCCCAGATGCACAGACACAAACACATACGTATCCTGAGGTACTGAAGAAAAATTTGCCTCACCCTGGAGATGCTTTCCACAGAGCCATGAGTCACCCGACTCCTTCACTCTGGGCACCCTGCTAATTGATATTTGTCCTTTCAGGGACCACATCTCCCCTTGCACAGAAGCCAGAAGGCGTGGGTTCAAGTCCCTCTTGCCTCATGGATCAGTGACATGCCACTGGTCACGTGTTACTTGCTAAACTCAGTTTTTTTCACCTACAGAATAAGGACAATGTGTCAACCAATATATATATATGACAGGATGGAAATTACTAGTGTATGAGTGTTCTTTCCCAGGCATTCCTTTCTCCCTGCCCGTTGGAGAAAATTCTGGTTTGGCTGACTCGGTTTCTTTGCCTCCGTTGGCCTCTAAGGAAGGGGCTGATTTGTCAGAAAGATCGTTGGGCAAATGTGGCATAGAGTTGGCAGGATAGAGAGAAGAAGAAAGAGCAGGGGCAAGACGAAGAGAGCAGGAGGCTTTGGGAGCAGCTGCCATGTATGAGGGAGAAGAGCGGATGGGGAAGAAGACTGAAGAAGCATCGCTGGGATCTATGAAGCCCTTTTGTTCGGGTTCAGGCATTTCAAGTCAACAAACCGAGTTACTTTGAAATTGTTATTTTTTGGTTGCCACCTTTGATGATAACACAGCTTTGAGACCGCACCCCTGGGGTATGACCAGGTACATATGTCAGATGCTTGGTACACAGTAGGTGCCATGACTGGGGCTGTATCTACTCAACTTTGGGTGATGCTTGTGTGCACCTGCGCAGCCCCCCACTCTGGACTGGGTATTCCCTAGTGTGGGTGTGACCGCATCAGCTGGGGAGCAACTCGAGGGCTGGGACTATACTGTATCTCCCTACCCCACCCCTCATTAGACCAGGGGTTCCTGAAGGACAGGGACTTTGCATTCTTCATGACACCAGTGACCCCCAATATGGGTAGTGTGTGTGAGGCCCCAGAACAGGGTCCCGCTTACAGACAGTGTCATGAGAGATATGACACAAAACAGAGGTTTTGCTTGATGCATGGCCTGACCCTGCCTGTGTCAGAGGTGAAGGCCGAGGGAGGAAGAGGGGAGAGGCCAGAGCCCCAGATGTTTTCCTCTGTCATGTGCTTCCCAAGAAGGCAAAGGAGAATAACGGAGAAGGCATCCTGCCCCAGCCCAGCCCCAGAGCTAAAACATGTCATTCTGGAGGATGAAAAATCCTATCCCCACCCAGTGGGTTCCCATAAATCCAGGTGAGCTCTGTCTGGTCCTCCTGACTCTTGTCTCATGGGGTGGGGAAAGGGACGAGCCAAACCAAAGTTCTGTCTCCCGGAGTTGAACGTGTTGTGTTTGGCACATGGGCAGGACTGGGGGCGGAGGTCATGATGACAACAGCTCAGAAACTCCTACAGGAAAGGAAAAAGGTGTCTGCGTCATGGACAAGTTAGAATCTGTCTTTCTGGGTCATGGCTTGGTTTTTGTGTCTCAGCCTGGCTGTTGTTTCAGGCTGTCCCTAATTCAGGTTAGTTTGTTGCGATTCAATTAGATTCCAACATTTATTGAGTGCCTACTGTGTGTCAGCTACCACAGTGGGTGCTGGGGGGAAACTTAGGAACAAGATCAGGATGCTGCCTTTGGGGAATCCTTCTCCAGCAGAGGGACAGATGTGCACACAGCTCTCTCTGTCGCAGAGAGATTAGAACTACAACGGAGGTGTGAACAAGTGCTAGGGTTGGGTGGGGGCACAGAAGAAAGAACTGTGAACCTTCTGGAGGGTGGGAGAAGACTTTGTAAATGTGGGAATGTGTGATCTGAACATTAAAGACTGAGCAGGCTCTCAAAGAGTTAGAGAAGGAGGGAGGTGCAAATAGTGTAGAACAAAGTGGAGCATGGTGAGAAGCTCAGTATGAAGTGGGGAGAAAGAATAGTCATCAGCATTTACTGAGCACCTACTAGTCACCAGGTTCTGTGCCAGGTACTTTGCATGTATACTGTCTCATTCAATTCTCCCAGTAATGTAAGGAGGTAGGTACCGATGAGTGAAGTAACATTTGGAGAGAACAGATGGTTGAGCCAGGATCTGAATCAGGTTTATTTGACTCCCAATTCCATGCTCTTTTTACTAGGCCAGTGGTTTCTTGAGTATATTCTATGAAATGTTTAAGATTCTGAGGAGATGCTTTAGGGACATGTCTGATTTTAGTTTCATATTTAAAATATATTTTAATCAACACACTCAAATGTGTTATGTAATTAAAAAAAAGTTTTCCCTGCATCTCTCTGCATATTTTTGAATTTCTTGTAAATGTGTCATCTCTTAGAAAGACTTCACACTCTGCTCAGTAAAAATGTAAAATTGTAAAAGAGAACCCAGTCCCATGCCCACCACCCACCACCCCCCATTACAAGGCAGGTGGGACTTCCAGTTTGTGATGGCCAACCAAATGCACATGGGTTTATCTCCTCCTCCTCGGAAATGTCTCAGAAATAAATAATAAACATATAAGTCTTTCCAAAGAAAAGAGTTGGGGGGAGGGCTTTTGTGGACAAGAGAAATCTCAACAAATTTCTGGATGAGTGGTTTGATGGAAGAGTTATGACTGAGGAAGAAGGATGGAGATGCTGCAGGCTGGAGGCACATGGCAGGATCTGCAGCCAAGATGGGAGCTGAGCCATCCATGGAAGCCTGAAGAGGTTTGAGATGTGGATATACTCGGTGCAATGAAGGGTGGGAAGTGGGTATGTGGCCGAAAATGGGGATCTAATTGAAAGTCTATAAACGGGACAAAAAATTTCTCTGCCCCTTGTACACAGAATACTCAGCCAGGTATGCAGAGTGCTCAGCTCTGCCACTCCCTTCCCCATATTCCTCCTCCCCACTAAAAGGGAGGGTCTTCTTTAAAGAAATGAAACTGTCTGAGGAAGACGAGGAGAGCTGGTTTTAAGGTGGTATCCTAGAGTAAAGCACATTGCAGGCTGACATTTAGAAGTCCCCAAACACAAAGACCAGCTCACTCTGAAACAAAGCCTGCCATTCAGTTCCTCTTATCTGTGTACACAAAGCTTTCAGGAAACTTTTCTACTGCTTCATTCTTAACTATGAATGGGCAACCATAAGCCAGAAGCTATTTGAGGAAACCTGAAATACGAAGTAGAAAGAACTAAGATAAACAAATTGAAAAAGAGACCTCCAAGCAAACAGAAACAATTTATAGGTAGAAGAGAACTTAAAAAGAGAATTCAAGGAGACACTATATCTATGAAACATGAGTAGTGCTATGAAAAAGGAACAATTAAGAGAACAAAAAAAGTCCCTGGACATAAAAAATATAACTAAAATTCAGTGGAAAGATGGAAAGTTAAGGTCAAGGTAATCTGTCAGAAGATAAAGCAGAAAAGGCAAGAAACAGAATTTCATTAGAGAAAAGATAAGACACAAAAAAGTGCTGGAGGTCTAGGATTGATTAATAGGTATTTTAGGTAGAAGAGAGAAAGCAGGAGAGAATATTCAAATAAATAATTGAACAGAATTTCCCAGACCAAAAAAACTCAAGTCTTCAGATTAATAGATCTCCTCTAGTCCCCAGCATAAAGAACAAACAAGATTTTGAAATTTCAGAATACCTAGGAACATGAGAAGATGTTCACTAAAAGTTCCCAGAGAGAGAAAAAATTCACCTACAAAGGAATGAAAACCAGAAAGGCACCAGATTTCTCAACAGCAGTGCTGGATGCCAAAACACAGTGGAACAATATCTTCAAAATTCTGAGGGAAAATGACTTTCAGTTTAGAATTCAATACCCAGCTAAACTGTCCATTAGGTATGGCAGATCAAAGACATTTGTAGACACAGAAGGACTAAGAGAGTTTACTTCCCATATACTCTTTCTTAGGAAGTCATTTGAGGATGTGCTTCAATAAAGCAAAGGAGAAACCAAGAGAGGGGGGAAACATGGGATTTTTGTCAGCTTGCAAGTTAGCTTGGTATGTAGTTTTAATTAATTAGTTAATTAATTTGTTTATTTAGTGTGTGTTTTCTCTTTGTTAGGTATCAGGGTTATGCCAGCTCTGTAAAATGAACTAAATTTTCTATCTTTTTATGCTCTGAAAGTATCTGCACAGGGAATAATCTCTTTCTTGAACGTTTGCCAAAAAATAAAAATGAAATATACACACACACGCACACACACACACACACACACACACGCACATATATACACAAACCCAACCCATTTAGATCTTTTTAAAAAAGCGATTCTTTGACAATATTTTCTATGTTTTCTTTCAGCATTGTTTTGTGACCTTTCTGGCAGGTCATTCTGCTATCTAATATTCATCCTTATTCTTCCTTTATTTGAAAGAATGCAATTTTGCCAAGTTAGAAATTAAATCAAAGGCCCTTGCAGAGAAGTGGAGAAAGTGACACAGTTCTAGCCAATGAGATGAAAACACACATGTTCTGAATGGAGTTTCCAGAAAAGTTATTATTTTCCTGATAAAAGGGACAGACTTAGCTGTCCCTTTGCCCTTAACGTTTCCTCTCACCTGGGATGTAGATAGAATGATTGGAGATGGAGAAGAAATCCTGTGAGCATGAGGGCAAATGCCACTTGGTAAAGATTGTGCGACAGAAAGACAGAAGGAGCCCTGGTCCTGGAGCGTCACACGGATCCAAGACTGCCTGCCTCTGCATTTCTTATTATTAAGAAAAACAGATCCCTGATTAGTTTAAGTTACCAATTGTTTAATTTCCTGTTTTGTTTGATTATTTGTGTTTTTTTTTCAGCAATTCACCTTCAATTGACATAACCTTTAACCTTAAGGGTGCTCCCTGGAACACAGAGGATTTTAGATTCTATGAAAAGGTATTGAGTGAATTGAAGGCTGTCATTAAGGGGGACAATTTTCTCCTCTCTGCATTCTCCTATCAGCCCATAACACAGGAACTGACATTCTCTTGGAAGTTCTGGGATGAAACTTGTTTGACTTTCTTGGCACTCACTTCCTGTTCCTCACTGGGAGGGGAGGAGTGACCTCCTGGGTTGGCAGCGTTGGGAAAAGGTATCAAGTGTGCCTTGCTCAGCCCATTCCTGGCTCTCTGTCTAGAACTGATCGAACTACAAGCAGCGTGTGTTCTCTGCTCCTACCTCCTCCAGGCAATGAACACCAGGGCAGGCCCAGCCCCTTCTCAGGAGGACTTCAATGGTCCAGCTGCTCTGCTGTGAGTGGGTGGGTAAGGTCAAATCAGGAGAGAACGAAAGGAAGCCCATTTGGGCCTTGGGTCTAAGCCACCTCCTCCAACCCATCTGGACCAGCAATAAAGCTGACATTTTTAATCCCTACTTGTCTCCTGTGACTATTTCTTAATTGGATCAGAACTTGGAAAAGTGAGGGGTGTGATTAACTAGCACCCACAAACCCCAACATCTATTGAATACTTAGCCCCAGTGCAAAAAGGCACAGTTGGATGAAAAGAATGGTTTACAATTTTGATTATTATTAGACAGTATGTCTCTGTGCTTAATTGGCTATATGTCTTTTCATCTCACTATAAAATGTGTATCACGTTATTATTGTTTTTTTAAGGTGAGAGTCTGGATTGGGAACGATAAGGGTCTTCTGAGGTTGGCTATCGCTAACTTGCTCTGTGGCTTGACTTTTCTGGGTTTCAATTTTATCAGTTATAAAATAAGTGGATTAGACTAGACAATGGTAGGAGCCAACCCAAGGCTTGACATTCTTTCATTCATTCAACACACTTTTACTGAGTAGCTAATAGGTGTTGAATGCTGTGCTGGAGGCCGGTTATACACTGTTGGACAAAACCAACATGGCCCCATTATCTCAAAGTTCAGAATCTAGCAGGAGAGACACACATCAAATAAACACATATGTAAATGTATAATTACAAGTTCAATAAAATTTTAATAAGTGAGTGATTGGATTGTGTACAACGTTCCTACTAATTTGCACTTACCCACACTCAGGGAAAGCCTGGTTGGTTGGTCCAACAGCCTTTGGCACATGGTGGTCTCACTACTTACACAGCTGTGTCAGGGCCACTGTGCTCAGGAAGACATACAAAGAAGCTTCCAAAGGTCTGGCCTTCAGGATTAAAAAGAAGTTTAAACATTTTTAAAAAGTTGCAAATTAATAACATGCTTTTTACAAAACTTCAAGTAATACAGAAAAAAGAAATTTTAAAATATTTCCCTTTCTCCTTACAAGTCAGTTGGAAATAGAAACAATGGGCATCCTTCCAGCGAGCTGCATCCTTAATTGTAGGCTCTAGGAGGGCAGGGATGGGACCTGCCCTAGTCCCAAGCAGGGATACCTGCTCTATCCCTGGTGAGAGCTAGTAAATATTTGTTGACTGAATAAATGAAAAGTAAAAATCACTCATAAAGGCTCATATATAAATTCTGTTTTTAAGATCAAAAAAAGGAGGGAATTGCCTGGCAGTCCAGTGGTTAGGACTCTGTGCTTCCACTGCAGGGGACATGGGTTTGATCCCTGGTCAGGGAACTAAGATCCCGCAAGCCATGCAGTGTGGCCAAAAAAAAAAAAAAAAAAAGATCAAAAAGGGGATCATGCTATGTATGTTTCTTTTCTTGCACCTTGCTTTTTTTTTCTTTAATCAAAGACCCATAATGGACATTCTTCCATAATTTATTCCTAATTCATCCATTTCCCCAGTTATGGGTTGAATTGTGTCCCCCAAAAGATATGTGTAAACACTGATTCCTGGTAACCATGGACGTGGAAATAGGATCTTTGCAACTGATGAGTTCAGATGAGATCATACTTCATGAGGGCAGGTCCTCATCCAACAAGACTGGTGTTCTTACAAGAAGATGAGAGACAGAGACACAGGGAGAATGCCACGTGATGAAAGAGGCAGAGACTGGCGTGAAGCAGCCACAAGCCCAGGAACACCAAGGACTGATGGCCACCACTGGAAGCAAGGAAGAGGCAAGGAAGGATTCTATCCAGAGTCTCGGAGGAAGCCTGGCCTTGCTGACACCCTGACTTTGGATTTCTAGCTTCCAGAATTGTGAGACAATGAATTTCTGTTATTTTAAACCACCCAGTCAGTGGTATTTGTTACAGCAGCCCTACGAAACGAATACACTCCTCTTGAAGGATATCTAGGTTGATTCCAACGTGGAACTGTTACAGTAGTGATTGTTGCCATTTTCTGAGCCGTATGGTTGGGGCCTGGCCTGTTTAGAGCCCTAGGATTTGTTCTATTCTCCAGAAATCCCTTGGAACAATCACGGACCCCAGACGTGGTGCCTTAGACTCAATTCATACCTTGGCAGCGTTGCCCGATGAAACACAAGATGCCCGTGTCCTATTTGGGACATACCTATTCTAACAAATTATTTGTTGCTTATCTGAAATTCAAATTTAATAGGCATTTACATGTTTATTTGCTAAATCGGGCAACTTTAAATCTCGGGCTCCCGGTTTTAATCCCAAAGAGTGGGTCTGTGGGCAACTCACACTGTACCCGAAGGAGTTCAAAGATCCTGGTTTTCTGCAGGACCTCTGGAAGATCTCTCCTGCTCCTGGATCCTGCCTCTCCCCTAGCCCCCTGATGTTCCTAGCGAAACTTAGATGTCCTGCAGTGCCTGCCTCTCTCAGAACCAGGCTGAGCCCCTCTCCTGCCCATATCAGAAGCAACGTACTCATTCACTCCACGCCCCCTTTACACTAGCAGTTCAAGTTCACCTCCTTCCAATCTGCCTCTCCCTTCAGTACTCACCCCCACTGAGCTCCCACAAGACAGATGTGTACCTGGCCCTAAGGAACTAACTAACCCATTCCAGGTGTGCCGAGTGAGACTGGAAGAGGAAGAGCGCAGCGAGAGCCTGTGACAGGGCTGGGCAGGGTCTCCCAAAGTGCGCTATTTAAAAAAATTGCCAGGGGCTGGTAAATACTATCCCTGGTCTGAATCAGAAATCTCCAGGGAGGGGAAGTGGCCTAGTCTGGAGACTCAGGCGAGGCTTCTGAGAGGAGGTATGTCCAGCTGAGGCTGAAGGTTCAGTAGGAGTTAAGCAGGTGAGGTTTGGGGACAGGATGGGGAGCCTGGAGAGGAAAGAGCACAGGAAAAGGCAGGGAGGAGGGGGAGAGTCTGGCCCGAGACCAGAGAAGAGGCCGGTGTGCTTGGAGTGTTGAGAGCTGGGGAGAAAGAGGTGAGTTGAGCCTGGAGAGAGTAGATGAGGGCCACTTCTGGCCAAGCCTTGCTGGGCTGGTTAAGAAAAAAAGCAATGAGAATGGAAAAAAAAAAAAAGTAGTGAGAATGAAAAATAAAAGCACTGAGAATGCACTGGGGGCAGGGACCATCTGAGCCTTTTTCGAAGGTGGAGCCCTGGGTTGCTGCCCTCCTCTGACTCCTCTGGCTTCTGGAAGTGCCTAGTTGCCCCCGTCCTCCCACAGCTGCCCCCTTCCCTCCAAGGTCACTGTGCGGGGGTGGCGGGGGCTTTCTGCTAAGACTGATGCTGTGGCTATTCCCTCCATGGAGGCAGGGGGCAGGGGGACTGTGGCTGGCGAGGAATGGGAGTTCACAGACAGATTTAGACAAGTAATGTTTGAAAATACTCTTTTTGTTATTGAGAAAATGCTATACATGTTGAAGTATGTGGTAGGCAAACCACGTGTCCTGTATGGTCCCTTCCTTCTGAGGGTGGGCTGGACCCAGGGATTTGTTATTAATGAATAGAATACGGCAAAAGTGAGAGGATGACAGTCTTGAGATGGGGCCACTGAAGACGGTGCCTTCCATGTTGCTCACACTCGCTCTCCACGACTCTCTCCTTTGCTCTGACGAAGCTGGCTGCCACGATGGTGCTGCTTAATGGAGAGGCCCATGTGCCGAGGAACTGAGGGCGGCTTCCAGCCAACAGGCTGCTAGGAAATCGAGGCCTTCAGTGCAGCAACCCACCGGGAACTGGATCCTGCCAACAGCCACGTGGATGAGTTTGGAAGTGGACCCCTCCCCAGTGGAGCCTTGAGATGACTACAGCCCCGGACAACACCTTGATTGTCACCTGCGAGGGACCCTGAAATAGAGGACTCAGCTAAGCTGCACCTGGATTCCTGACCTTCAGCGCTTAAGCTTTAGGATAGGTTGCAGCAGTAGGTAACAAATACTTAGTTTCATTTGGAAAAGGCCAGCCATACCTGTCAACATCCTAGTACATATATTCACGTAGTTTGAAATCATGGTGGGCACTCTAATTTTGAAGTTCTCTTTTTTCCTTATCAATGTGGGAGAGATAGCATCCTTCAGGGTCCATGGACTGTGTATGTGTCCATCAGGGTCCAGTCAGAAAACAAAAACCACATCAGTTATCTTTACAGAATTTAATGTGAAGAATTGCTTCACAGTACAGCGTGAAAGGTGAAAGTCACCAATAACCAATCATGAAAATTGCTCTCAGCAAATCCTGTAGATTGTCAGAAGCAGGGGCCTTGGAAACTCCAAAGCCAAGGATTGTTTAATTTTGATGTTGGTGTTGTATTTCAGCTTCTCTTCCATTTCTTTGCGGGCAGTGGAGGCTAAGAATCTATTTTGAACAGGAACAGAGATTTCTCCCTCTCTCTCCCTCTCCGATAAACATGATTTGTTGAATTAGCTAGTTCGGGGGTAGCACGATGGTGACGCATTGTATAGTAAAAGCCTTTTCCCTGTTCCCGTCACAGTCATACAGCTGCGGTTTTCCAGGCCTGATTGCCCATTGTGTGGACGTCCCAGTTTACTAAACCACTTCCCCAGTCTGGTTCCCAGTTTTTGACCTTTAAAGAAAGACTCCAGTGCATGTATTTATGCAGATAACACTTGGCTTCCGTTTGAATTATTTCCTTGGAATAAATTCCCAGGAATGAGATGATTGGGTCCAAGGCGGGGGAACGGCTTTATGAGTGTTGCTAGGAATTGCTTTATTGCTTTCAAAGGAGCTACGCCAACTCAACATCGACAGTTTAGAGCGTATGAGGGGGTAGCTTTAGGGCAACAAGTTATTCATGCCTATGAAATCAGCTTCCAGGCCCTTCGAAAACTACCAGAAAGAGCTCAGAGAGAGGAGTCCAGTGCGGAGTCCTGGGTTAGAAGTAGGAAGTCTGAAGTCCCGCCAGGGCCAAGGGAGCAGAGTGAGTCGTTATCAGAGTCCATGATGGCCAACAGGTCCTGAGTTCAAATTCTGACCTTGTTACTTAATCTTTCTGACTCATTTGTTTTTATCATCTATAAAACAGGAACTATAGTAATATTGCATCTTGTGAGGTGAGATGCAGATGAAATGAGTTATTACACGTTAGTGATTACAGCACGTGGGACAGCGCAAACATTGATCAGGCAAACCTTGAATAAGTATTAAGAGCAACCATTATCAGCATTTCTATTATTTAGTGACTGAGCCTCTGTTTCCATCTCTCTGTCCTGTTACTCCAGTGGTGGACCATCTCTTCTGGGCTCCTGCACGAGACCCCAGCCAGGCTCCTCAGTTTCTCCTGTGGATCTTCTCTTCTCTCGGAGGCCAAGTAAGTAGTACACGGAGTCGATGGTCTCTGGATGCCCCCTTGTGGACAGCTGGCTTTCTTTTGCTAACCCCCAGCTAAAAAGGAAAACTGGCCCTACACTTGCGAAGGACCAGGTCTGTGTGTGGGGGGGGGGTGGGGGGGGGCGGGTTGGGGTCGGGGAGGCCTCTGTCTCTGTAGATAAAACAGGAAATGGCATGTCATGGCATCCTCCTTGCTGGCTAGGAAGGGGATGTGTCTGTGAGTCTCTAAACCTCACACACATACACAGGTTGAGCTACACGTGCTGGTGTGTGTGTGTGTGTACGTGCACATGTGTGCGTATACTTGATGCTACTCTTCTTGTCATAGGGGTCTTATGGGGTTCCGCTGAGACTATATGGCTTGATAAATGAAAGCACTGCGAGGGTGTGAGGCCATTATTGTGTATAGTCATGTGGTTTAGCCATGCACTCATTTGGACATTGAGTTCCACAGACATTTATCGAGTGCCTACCATGTGCCAGGTCTCCTGAGGTCGGGGAAGGCACCAGTGACAAAGGCAGAATCGTTTCTGCCCTCTCCCAGTCTAGTGGGTGAGTAAACCACTGAGGTGCAGGGGAGTTGTAGAGATGCCAAGGAATGCTGCCTGGAGGAGGCGACCCCTGAGCTGAGCCATGTAACAGGGGGTGCTCTGGCTCTTCCCTGCTTTGGGGCAGAGGGGTTGGTGCAAAGGGCACTGGTGGGGGCTTTAGAAGTGCAGGTTTTAACCTGAGCAAGTTTGTTTCTTTGGGCCCCTTTCCTCCTGGGTGAAGCCAGTGGGTTGGCCATGACACCTATAGTTCCTATGGACTATGTTTTCTGATCTTTTATTCCCTCAGCCTGAGGAATTCTCTTTCCTGCCACTCTTCTGTCATACTCCACCTCCTTCCCTGAAGAAGTGAAAACCAGACTGAGCGATAGAAAGCGGAGGAACATTGATACCTGCAGGACATGTGCGTGCACGCACTGCACGCGTGCGCTTCTGCACCCTCACGGCCGTCCTGCTGGAAGCCCCCAACCCCACGCCGCCGCTGCCTCTCCAGTCAGAAAGGACCCGACCAGGCGGAGGCATGGGATGGAGGACGGAGGTGAGGGCTCAACAGACCTCGCTCCTTCTTCACTGGGCTACTGGGGTAGGTCCCTTAGCTTCCCAGAGTCTGCTTCCAGATCAGCAAAATACCCACCTGGCAGGGCTTCTGGGATGACCCGAGTGACATCTGTGACATGCCCTCCACTCTCCGTAGGACCTAACAGTTTCAGAAGATGGGAGCTAAAAAGCAATCACATTAAAAAAATATCTGGTGTGGGTCAGACCCTTGTCTCTGCAGGGGGGAAAGGTGTGACCATAACACCACTTGGACCTTTCCAGTGACAGTAATCGAGGGCAGGATATCAGGCGTGTACCAAACTCAGCATCGGTGGCTCTGCACTCTGGTTCCAGTGACAATGCAGCTTATCGACTGGAGAACTTTGGCCAAGTTCCTTAACCTTTCTAAGCCTCAGTTTTCTCATCTATAAAATGGGGACTTAACAGTAGCTCCCTCCTAGAAGTGCTGTGAGTATTAACTGAGATAATGGATGTAAAAGCATGTTGTAAGTGCTCAGTAAACTGGCAGCTACTTGTATTGGTCAGGATACGCTAACTGGTGTAACAAATAGCCCAGAATGTATAACGGGTTAGAGATTTGTTTCTTGTTCTCGTAATGGTCTTAGGAAATGCCAGATTGGCAGTGGTGCTCATCCAGAGACCAGGTTGCTGACAGCTTTGCCCTTTTTAATATGTGGCTTCCAGGATCGTTTTGGCCATTGGCATCCAAGCAGTGGATGGGGAAGAGAGAGTGGAGAAGGCACACCAGCTTCTTAAGTGCTTCTTCTGCTCACATTCTATTGGTAAGAACTCATCGCATGGCCCCATCTTTGTGCCATGGGGGCTGGGAAAGAAATTCCCCCAGTGGGGAGCCACTTCCCAGGGTCAACTCTATACTATGGAAGGGGAAGAGGACTTGGTAAACAAAGACTTTTATTACTTTTATTGTAATAATACTATTTCTATCCAGGGCAGAGTATAGTAAGTGCTGGCTGGGACGTGAAAGCATGGTGGGAGCCTAGGAAAGGGAGGGATGTATTCTGACCGGGGGGGTCGGGCAGTGCCTTGGAAGAGAGGCAGGACTTGTACAGGGTGAGATGGAGAGAGCAGGGCAGGAAGGTCATTGTGGGCAGAAGGAATCACAGGAACAGAGTCAAGAAGCAGGGAAGCTCAGGGAGGGGGAGAGTCGGCGGCAGGAAAGGGTGGAGAAGCATTGGCACCCACTAGGAAGGCGTGGAATGGCAAGATAAGGGGCAGAAATTCAGAGCCATGCGTGGTCTTTCTGCAGTGGAGTCCAGGGGAGTGGTGCTCATGGTGGTAAAGGAGTGAGAGATGGGGGAGGAGGAGAGGAAGGAAAGAGAAAAGGGGTGGATGACAAAAGTTTGGGGCTCACAGAGGAGAGGCTGGAAGGAGCAGAGAAGGGGAGAAGGGGTCCCCTAGGGCCCCTGATTGTCACCAGGCAGCCTCCTTTCCCGCAGGACTGCCCACCTGGAGCCCAGCTTTCCACACCCTCCCTGCAGGGGGAGGTCGGGTCTCCCCTTTCTCCTTTCTTCTCCCTCCAGGAAGGAACTGGCTCCAGATGCCATGGGTGGGACATTCCTTGGCTTTGCTCACTGTTCCCAGATTCCTCCTGATTCCTGGTGACAGAGCTGGTAAGACATCATAGAACCTTGCTTAAGAAAACCCCACACCCCAGGAAAGCTGAGTCTCTTTTGAGCCACCCCAGCGCTCTAGGTGCAAGACCGGCCTCAGAGAGATGCTCTGGTGATTCCGTTCCACCAGGTCTGCTAGGCACCTGCCCCGAGCCGGCGCCGTGAGAGACACACGGAGGAACAAGACAGGACTCTGCCCTCAGGAGCTCATAGTCGACTGGGGGAATGAGATGTTCTTTAGAGAACTATAAACCCTGTGAAGGGGTCAAGTTCAAATGAAAAGGGTACTTGGAGGAAGCGGCATCTGTAATGGGTCACAAAGGAGACATGGGATTCTAACAGGTGACAATGGCTGGGAGGGGGCTTCGGGGGAAGAAAGGGCACATGCAGAAGTGGAGGGAGAGGGAAACACAGGTCTCAACGGGGGAACACAGAACTGTCCAGTTTAGTTGAAACAAGAGGAGTGGTAGGAAGCCGCAGGGGCGCTGAGACTGGGTAGATGATTGGGGGGGTCAATGGATGGAGGAGGGCTTGTATGGGAAATGTGCATCAGCGAGCAGGCGATGGGCAGCCTTGAGAGGTTTTTGAGCAGAGGAAGGATAATAAGGTAGCTGGCAGCCAGCTTTTTATGTGGGACCCAACTTCCCAGCTGCCCTCACCCTGCGATGAGAGCCTTCAGGGTGACACTGACCACAGTCAAGGGTCCGGAGGACTTGGGAGCACGGAGACTCTGCTTCTGATCTCTGGAATCAAGTCAGGCTCACTTTTCAAGGACTGTGGTCCTGGTATCAGGCCAGAGGGAGGGGGGAGCAGAGAGGCCTGGGCCTGCCCCTTAGCTTCAGTAAACACCCCACAACCCCACTGCGGGACTTTGAGTGCGTGGGTAAACCTCTCTGGGCCTCAGTTTCCTCGAAGTGATGTGGAATAACAGCACCTACCACTCACGGTAAACTGTGATAACCACACATTCAGTAAATATTAGTTTCTTAAATATTGGGATTGGCACAGGTCAGGGGAGGGGGAGAGGATCAGCTATTCGGTGGTGCTGACAACTCAGTCTGGAGAGGCCGCCCCTGTTCCTTCTCGTCCTGTGCCCTCCCTGGTTGCGGGGAGCCCTGGCCCCTTCCCAGGCCCAGCTGGCTCCTCCACCTGACCCGGGGTCTGTGCCATGCTGGCCAGTGTCACATCAGGCCCGAGGGAGCGCCAGAGGCACGTGGGCCCCGGGGAGTGACCATCCTAGAAGGAGTGACAGGCCGAGAATGAGAATGTAAGGGGCTCAGGCATCCTTGGGCCCCAGGCCGATGCTGGCATAGCCACTGGGTCTAGAAAAGGGCCAGGAATCCAGGTCACCAGACCGTGCTACACAGTCTGGCTTGCCATCTCCCTTTCCCTTTGTTAACTTTCTCCGGGAGGAGAGATGGTAGGAGGGAGCCTTCAGGATGAAGCCTCATTTTGCCAGTGTTCGTCCAGAGTCCACGAGGAGGAGGCGTTAGAGCCCCCACCTCCTTCCTCTGGTCTCAGAGGAAGAGCAGACAGACTCACGGCCTCGCCTCTCTGGACCTGGCAGCTGGTGGGAGAGATGGACAGATCTTGGTTCTAATTCTGGCTCAGCCGCTTATTAGCTGGGTGACCTTGGGCACATTATTAACCTCTTCTGGTCTCAGTTTCATTGACTGTAAAGTGGGAATAATAACAGTACCAACTCGCAGTGTTGTGAGTTGACCTAATGAACTGAATGACCTAATGGTTACACAGTTAGCATATGACTGACACATATTGAGCCCCTTTAATATAATTTTCCTCCTCCCTCCCTCCTTTCCTCCCTTCCTTCCCTTCTCCCTTCCTCCCTCCCTCATGGGGAATATGATGGCCGCCTTAAAAGCAGAGCTCTGAGACGGGTGACCCATAGGTAGATGGAGGCAACCCCCCTTTCCACAGAACCCTCAGAATCCCAGGCCAGGAGACTGGAGAAAACAGGAAACTGGTAATTTCACCCACAGGTGCAGGCCTCTGGGGTGGAGACTCTTCCTGCATCATCGCCCTAGGATGGAGTGGGGCTGAGAGAAGCCATGGGGCCAGCTGGAGTAGGGTGGGAGGGGTGGAAACGAGCTGGACCTGTACTTTCTCCTTCCTGAGGCCAGCTTCCTCTATCAAAACTTGACAGTCCAGATGTCCCATCCCACTCTCTGCCAGCCAATTGAAAAAGGGCCAGCAGTTAATTTGCACTAGGATGTTATAGCAATAAATGAATCAATGATATTCATACCCTAGGGGTGTTGATAGCTGCTAATGGCTTTCTGGTTCAGCCTAACTGCCTTCTCACCAGCACAGCTCTCCTCCCTGAAGCCGGCTAGGGCTCAGCGGGAGTGCTGATTGCCTGCGGGGAGCAGAGGCCCAAGTCTGGGCTCTAATCTGGGGTCTGGAATAGGGCTAACCAAGGGACACGAGCCAAGGGGCAGGGGCAGGCAGAACTGGAACCTGTGTGACCATCAGCTGCTAGAGTGGGTGAGCCAGAAGGCCTTAAGAGTTTAGGTCAGACCAGATGAGACCTTGTGTGTGGCCCCCTGCCCACCACTGCCCTTTGGTTTAAGAAGGGCAAAGTCTAG
The DNA here is from genome assembly GCF_964270905.1 of Leucopleurus acutus. Lineage (NCBI taxonomy): Eukaryota > Metazoa > Chordata > Mammalia > Artiodactyla > Delphinidae > Leucopleurus > Leucopleurus acutus. The sequence continues at coordinate 20,272,752 of NC_139161.1, read as the reverse complement.
AAGGTGGAAGGAGGTGGGGTGAGAGGCAGGAGAGGGCCTGCAGCTTCTCCACGCCCAGGAGGGGGCTGTTGTATCCTGCTCACCTTCCACATGGGCAGCTAGGACCCTCTGAGGTTATAACGGCGCCAACCTCATCTGACTGTCTTGGCTGGGAGAGGAAAGCAGCGGTGCCTCAGGTGGGCTGGCTGCAGCCTCTCTTGGCCACGGCCCTGCAGCAGAACGTAGCTCCTGGGAGGCTGAGGCCTGAGCTGAGGAATCAGCTAGGGATCTTGTCAAAAGGCAGGTCCTGAGTCTGAAGGTCTGGGGCCTGAGCCTCTGCATGTCTTATCAGCTCCCGGCTGCTGCTGGCGCTGCTGGCGCTGCTGGATCAGGACCGGCAGCTTGAGTGGTGAGGGTGGGTAACTGGGAGCGGGGGCTAAGGACTCTCCAGGCCTTAGGCGTGTCCCCAGGGAGCTGGCCTGTGCCCTCCGGTGTCCCTTCTGCTCTGCTGCTGCGCATCTCTAACACCACGTGTTGGTGGGTGGCCAGTGCGGAGTTCATCCCCTCAGCTGCTCCCCTGGGTGCTGTCCCAGGCCCAGAGGAACGTGGCTGCCTTTGTGGGTGATTGATAATAAGACAGTTACCCATCCGCGAGAACTTACTGTGAGGAGATCTCAGCCCTTACAGATGGCAGAATCTGGCCCCAAGGTATTTTTGAGGCCCGTGGGACCCCGGGGTTTAGAGAAAGTGCAGGAATGAGAGACATCTGTTGATTTAGCAAACATTTCCACCCAGGACCTCTCTGGTCCTTTGGGGAGGGGGGTTGAAGTTCTTAGGAATCCCTCTGTGGGTGCCCAGCTCAGTGCCAGAGCTGGGGGGTCTGCAGGGGCCTGGCCCACGGCCCTACCCTGTGGGAGCTTATCACCCTTGTGGGAAAGCAGATGTCTCACAGACTCAGATCGCTTTAGAGGCGCTGTCCCCTGGCAGGAGGGCTCCGGAAACTCAGGCCTCCTACCGCAGGTAAACACCTAGCTTTGTACCCCAGGAAGCTCCCGGCACAGATGCCTCAGCCTCTCCCTCTCTCTCTCAGGGCTGGGTTCCTGTCAAGGAGACAGAGAAAGTTTACATTGTGTGTGTTTGTGTGTGTTGTGTGTGTGTGTGTGTGCCGCCCACGTGGAAGTGCCCTATTATCTTTTCCCTTTTGCAGAAAATCAGGTCAGTGGTTTGCTGTTGCTAACCGCTCGGTGCAGTGGGGAGGTGACCTGAGCTGGCATGGCTTCAGCAAGCGCTGATGGCTGAGGGCAGGAGGGTGAAGGCTGGGGTCAGGCTCCCCAGCCACGGGGTCCCCCGAAAGCAGCTGCCAGTCTGAGGACAGGACATCGCCAGCTGCATCGTGTTTCCCTTCCAGCATTCCTCTCCCGCGCCTGCTGGCCGGGTCTGAAGCCTCCCTGTTGGACCCTGTTGCGTAATTGGGGAACAGGGCCTGAGCGCCCTGGCTTGTGGCTGGGGGCTCCACAGGAAGGGGTGGGCAGTGTGGAGCCTGGGGTTAAACTGGGTGGGGTGGAACTCTCCTCACAGGTAATAATAACAACAACAACAAGGGCTCCAGGCCCTGAGCACTTTCACACCGGTTTCCTCACCTCGCCCACAACACAGCCTTGGAAGGGGAGTGAGTGAGAGTTATGCCCCATTTGCTGACGAGGCTGCTCTGAGTGAAGTGAGGTCAAGAGCCTAGTTCAAAGGCATCTAGACTCCAGCCCCGGCTCACACCCCCCTCCTGGGGCCCGCGAGGGCCTGGGCCCTTCTACCCCGGGGGGGCCCGAAGAGAGAACTTTCCCTGTTGCCCTTGCAGATGTAAGGAGACAGGGCCACGGCCGCCAGGGGAGTCCGAGCGGGCTCAGCTGGGTCCTTCGGCTCTGGGTCTCCCGCACGCTGCGGCCAAGGCTGTGTTCTCAGGGCTTGACTGGGGAAGGACCTGCCTCCCCAGGCCCTGAGCCTGAATGGGATAAGGGACAGAGAGCAGAGGATCTTCCGGGAAGGGCAGCCCCTTCACCCTCTTCTCATCCTGCCCTTTAAGTTCACCGCTCCTTCGTCCACCGATCACTGCCACCCTCCCAGCGCCCCAAGTCCCCCTCTCCGCTCTGCTTTTGCTTCTGTGCCGTTTCCTCAGAGGCTCAGACAATAGAAGCTGATGATCCAGCCGCTGAGAGCACAACCTCCCCTCCCCCTGCAGCCAGAAATCATCTGTTACCCATTGCTGGGGCCCAGGCTGCCAGACTGAGCCCTTTTGCTTCCCTCCCACTTTTTACTGGAAATGAGCCCCCGTCAGCGCTCCCCCCGCCACGGCCAGGCCTCCCTCGGGAAGCTTCAAGGACTCATCTCTAGCTTTGCCTGCTCTGTGAGCCTCTTGGGGAGGTGAGCGGGGGGCTGGGGACCACGGCCACTGAAGGTCCTTCTTGTGTGGTGGAGGCGGGAGCCTTGTCGTGACCTCTCCGGGTCAACTCAACTGCTCTGCTCGGGATACACATTCGGAGGAGCAGCTCGCCACGAGCTTCGGTTCCTGACGTTACACAGACCAAGCTGGAAATTACAGAGTGTCTTAGAGGGAAAAAACCCCCCAGGGGTTTCAGTTCCCATGGAAACGGCATCTATTTGCAAAGAAGCCGGCGTCAGAGCTGGACTGTTCTGACCGGGTGCTTGTGTGGGGCGGGGGTGGATGTTGGAGGTCAAGGTCGTCTATTTACTGCCCGGGACTCTCCCAGGACAGCAAGTCTGAAAGCGCGCCCTTACCTTTGCCCTTGACCAGCACTTTTCCCATAGCGGACCCGTTGGCCCCAGGCATATCTCTGCAATGCAGGGGCTTTTGGGTAGATAGAAAACGTATGAGTCAAAGGTGTGGGAAGACCCCAAATTCGCTATTCTTACATTGACTCCACAAACGGTTTTGACTTATTCTGTGTCAGGCACTGGGCTAGGCCAGCCAATCAGGAGTTGGTATGTACCTGCGAAGTTTGGTAGTTGAAACCTCCTTTCCTGGAAGGAACTGTGGTCGAAAAGGGGCACAGCGGGGACTTGTCGGAGACCACACGCTATTGGGGCACATGGGTGCAGCAGTGCGACTCCCCTCCCCCTGCAGCCAAAGGAAGTGACTTCTGTTCTCACGTGTCAGGGGAGCTAACTCCTACATCTCGGGGGAAAAAATTACCCTTAAGAGGTCAAAGCTGGCACCCACGCCTTGAGAGGGGATTATTCCAGTGATTGATTGATTTTTGTGGGAAGAGTGTCTATCTTTACCATCCCCAAAGACCGATGTCTAGGCTGGAGGCTTTCATGTCTGGTCACCACCAAGATGAGGCCCTTGTTGTGTGTTAATTTCCCAGTTAGAATCATTAAGCGAGCCAATACAAAAAAGAGGTTTTTTTTTTCCTGTCACTTTGCGGTCACAGAGAGCTTCTCCATCCACTATCTCATTGAATGGAATTCTCCCAACAGCTTTAGGAAAGTTGTTAGGACCACATTGCGCCCGTTTTCAGATGGGGAAACTGAGGCTGGGGAGGAGAGGGTACTGTTGAGGTTACACGGAAGGTAAATGGTGAAGCTGGTATGGGAATCGGATGCCAGAGGCTTGGCTTTGTTCCCTCCTCCCTGTCAAGGGGCCTCTGATGACCAGACCCCTGCCCTGGCTGGCCTGGGGCGTAGGAGCTTGCTGTGCGCTGGAGAGGCTGGGTGGCGGGGAAGGGACCGCTCTGTGTCTGGTCTCCTCGGGGCTGCAGATCAGAAAGACCACAGACCCCAACTGTGCTGCTTGCCCACATCCTTTTACTCTTCAATGCCTCCGTTTCCTTCTCACTAAATCGAGGGAGTATGTTGGCAGGGGGTGGGGGTGTGGGGGGGATGCGGGTCTGAGCGACCTACGGCCTTGTAAGAATTCCAGTGAAATCAAGGTTCTTTTTTTTTGCGGTATGCGGGCCTCTCACTGTCGTGGCCTCTCCTGTTGCGGAGCACAGGCTCCGGACGCGCAGGCTCAGCGGCCATGGCTCAAGGGCCCAGCCGCTCCGCGGCATGTGGGATCTTCCCGGACCGGGGCACGAACCCGTGTCCGCTGCATCGGCAGCGGACTCTCAACCACTGCGCCACCAGGGAAGCCCTCAAGGCTCTTATGGCGGCCACTTGGGTGGCTATTCTTCTCTCCACGTGGGTGACTGCAATGGGGACGGGGCACAATGGCATGGTAGACCCCCTTAGAACTGATTCGTTTCCCGATTAACTCCTTGGTGTCTGGTGCCACCTAATAGATTATTGGGCTTTCGGGGAAGGGGTAGAGCCTGGAACAGTTTTGAGTAGGGAAGGTTAGGTTTGGGGGTGGAAAGTAGAAGAGGAAGAAAACAGTTCCAGGTCTTGGGGGTCCTCTTGGCTCTGGGTGGGGGAGGGGCAGTGGGCTCAAAAGGAACCTAGGGATGCTGACGGTACCCGAGAGGATGCTGGGCTAGGTCCACCTCTAACGTTTGTATCTGGCTGGGAAGGGACAGACGGGTCTGGAGTTTCTGAACCCAGGATGAGATTGCAAGTCCTGACGAGGAGACCAGATGTCCAGCACTGCGGAGAATCCAGGAGGCGAGGCCGTAGTATCCGTGCCTACCTGACAACCCTGCAGTGAGGACATGAGGAGGGGGCTGAGGCTGGGAAGTTAAGTGCCTTGCCCAAGGCCCCGTGGCTGGTAAGAAGCAGAGGTGGGGATCTTAGGACTGCCTCTCTTCTGGGGTGGGGTGAGGGGTGCTGTACTTTCGGGAAGGTCAGGGTCATTGTTCTTACTTCTTTGGGTCCAAGACCTTCTAAACTCTTATGGGACCACCGCTCGGGCTCACTTGCCAGGAGACTCGGCTCCTGCCCTGCTGTTCTCTCTCGCTCTCCCCCCAGGCCCTGCCCCCTCCCCATCGATCCCTCCACTTTCCAAGCTCTTCCTTTCTTTTGGTCCCGGGCTGATGGGAGCAGCCAGCTGCAGCTGTTGGGAAGGTTGGGGCGCAGAGGAAATAAATCTCTTTTCCCCCCGCGGCCCCTTTCCTAGTGCTTTGCTCTGTTGCCCCCAGTGTTAAAGTCCATCAAACTGTGCCAATGGGGCTGCAGGTGTCTGAGCGTCACTTGTGAGTGTCCGTGGCCCTCTGGGTCATGTGTGTGCGCTACGGTGAGTGTGCGTGAGGGATGAGGGGGCTGTTGCTGGGCGTGGGGGTGTGTGTGCATGTATTCGTACTTCTGTGTGTACGCGTGCAGTGTATGTACTCTCCGATATAAATGTTGGTGTCCTTCCTAAACATTTGGTGAATGCACATACTTATGAATGCCTACCCGAAGGACCAGCTACAGAGCTTGCAGGGCCCAGCCCGAAATGAAAATGCTGGGCCTCTTGTTCAAAAATTATTAAGAATTTCAAGACAGAGACAGCTGAGCATTAAACCAGGTGTGGGTCCTCCTGAGTGCATGCCCTGTGTGGTTGCATGGGTCTCAGACCCATGAAGCTGGTCGTGTATATGAGTGAGTGTGTTGTTTGTGTGTGTGTGTGCGCGTGCGCCGGGCGGGAGGCCGGGGGGGGGGCGGTGGTGGCGGGTGTTAGGGGTTGTGGGGTGTGGGCTGGGCATGAAATCTGAGCTCTTTCCTTGCAACCCCCAGGCCAGGTCCCTCCTCAGCTTGGGTCTATCAAGGGAAAGGTGTGTGTTTTATTTTTGGCACTTTGGCCGCCTGCTCCCACAGTGCCCCGGGAGCCTTTTGTTTTACTGTCTTTGTTGGATGGGTGACAAGCACTTCCCTCCACATGCTGCCAAGGTGGCCCCACCAGAAACCACAGCTGGGGGTGGGGCAGCTTCCTCAGCCCCCTCACCCATCCACTCTGCACCTCTTCCAGGCATCAGCGTGCCCAGAGCCCTGCTGGCTGACCCCACCCATTTCGTCCGGCTCCCTCATCTCACAGCTAAGGAGATGGACGCCCAGAGAGGGGAGATGACCTGCCAGTGTTGCCCAGTGAGCCTCCCAAGCATACAGTCCTGCAGGATTAGCCTGTGGAGGAAGTCTGTGGGGAAAGCAGGGCCCGGAGGAGACAAGGGGAGACAAAACTCACAGGGGGCAGCAAAGACCTGGCTGCTGCCCAGCTGTGGGGTTACATCCCTTTGGGCAGAGTGGGCTGTGTCTTTGTCATTTGATTCTCCCTCTTCCTGGGTCAGTGCTCTGCATCCACTGTGTTGAAGGTACTCAGCACAATGACTGGCACAAAGTAGGGGCTCTGTATATATTTGGTGACGAATAAAGAGCTATTTAGTTGGTCAGTGGAGTGGAGTGGCAAGAATGCGGGCTTGGAAGGCCAGCTAGAACTGGTTGAATTCACTTAGTAGCTTTATCACATGGTAGCTGTGTGACATTGACAAAGTTACTTAACCTCTCTGAGCCTCAGTTTCCTCTTCTGTAAAATGGGACTCGAGTAGGGTTGTGGTGAGGATTAAATGGGATAAGATGTGATGGTTAGTACAGTGTGTAGCATATGATAAAATCCTAATAAGGTTGTAGCTATTCTTGCTAGCTGCGTTACCTCAGGTAAGTTACACAAGTTCTCTAAGCCTCAGTTTCCTCACCTTCTGTCATAAGGATTCAGCAGGAGGCGGTATACCTAGCACAGTCCTGGCACATCATAGGCACACAGTACATGTGAGCCCGTCTCCCCTCCTATGTTAGGCCCCCCTCCCCTTCCTCGAGGTCTCTTCCACCCCGAGGCTCCGTGTTTCCTGCAATCCCTTGCATGACCGTCCCCTCCCACACCCACTGTCACCCAGGCTCTGTCTGAGTCTCCCAGAGTCACAAGCTCCAAAGTAGTCCATGGCCTCCCCAGGTTCGGGGGTAAGGGGACCTGGGTGGAGGTGGGGTGACTAAGAAGGAGGCTGGGGGCAGAGCAGGTGTAGCTCTTGGACAACTATCCGAGTTCTGCCCTTGATGGGATTGGAGGATTCCAGGTGGGTCTTGCTCTGGGAGGTGCAGGCAGAGGGATGCGTCTGTGAACCGCCCAGGCCCCGTCCTTCTCCCTGCTCCTGTTTCCCTGGAATCCCGAGTCCAGAGGTTGCCAGCAGCACTGCATGGGCAGGTGAGCATCCCTGAAACGGAGGTGAGCAGAGCAGGTGGAAAGAGGGGCGGTGCCTGGGGAGTCAGCTGTCAGCGAGGATGGGCAGGAGGCAGTGGTGGTGCCACTGTGGGTGACTCTTGGTGCCCGGCTTGACCACAGGCCTTTGGCCACACCCCCCGAACACCCCCAGCCGGGGAAGAAGAACGCACCCTTCAGCCTTTGCATGTGATCGTGTTCCTGCTCGGCACTGAGTGAGGTTTGCATAAACCATACAAGATAAATGTGCGCGCGTTCCCCGGCCTCTTTGTAAACATTGGGAAAGAGTGTGGGGGCATTTCATCTGCGGCATCTGTTGAACTTCACAATGTCAGATATTTACTTAGAACAGTGATCAGCTTTTCTGTCCTAAGCAAGTTCTGAGCCAGGCTCGGGAGGACTCTGGGACCAGATGTGTTTCCTCACCTGTCCTCTTGCCCTTTTGCTGTCTGACCTTGGGACCTACGGGCCTGAGAGGGAATGGGGCCCTCAGCACTGGGCAAGGCCTACCCCCAACCCTGCCCTGAAGGGAGATGTTTATTTACCCAGAGATGAGAACCCAGAGGCCACACGGTGTGGTGACGCATAGAACAGCCGAGCAAGTGAATTCCCTGGGGTTGATGAACAATAGACAAAACTAAGGTTTTATCCACCTTCAAAGTGAATGTGGGAAGGAGAGAACGGACAGCCGCCGAGAAGTCTGAATTGAGACGCACGCACAGATGCCCGCGCGCACACAGGAGAGCCCGAGGGGGAATTCACGTCCCCTCACGTCTGAGTCTGGACGAGACCAGTTTGATTCCTTCTTAGTCTAAAGCTGCTCTGGCTGGTGAGCGAGGTCTCTGACTCTTCTCTGCAGCGGAACCCTTGTCTGTGTCTCTTTCTGGGCCTGAGACAAGACAAATGACAAATGACAGGGTGGTGGTGATGGTGTGGGGTTGGGGTGTGTGTGTGTGTGTGTGTGTGTGTGTGTGTGTGTGTGTGTGTGTGTGTGTGATGAGGCTTCTACTTCCTGCAGTGCCTCTCCCATGGGATGGGGGCTAGGAGGGCCGACAGGGTTGCTCTTTTGAGTTAAGGGAGTCATCCCCCCTCCTTTTCTCCCCGAGGTTTTTCTACAGACTTAGACCATGGAAACTGGGCCATTTCTACCCCCCTCCTGGCAAAGAAGGCCGTGGGCCCCCCTGTCTCCAAGACTAATACAGCCCCTTCCTCCCCACCTGAGATTGGGAGGCCCCGGGGAAATGTGGGTGCGTTGTGTGTGTGTAGGTGGGGACATCTTTCTGCACACTGAGAATACTCTGCAAGTCTGGCCCCCAGCTGTGCCATCCTTAGGGCCCAGCCCTCCCGTCCTTCCCCTGCCCTTTGCTCACCACTCAGAGTTGCTCCCTCCCCATCTCATAGGCCTTAACCCCCACCCCCAGAGGCCAGTTTTTCTCCCTCCAACTGTTCACCCTCAACACAGAAATGCAACTGAGAACCTAACTCCCAGAGAGGATCCTTTCTTGAAAAAGATCAGTTGCTTGATTTCCTTTGGACCTGCTACCATATTTCTTTTGCATGTCATTCTCCCTGGCCCAATGTCAAGGACGGGAACTACTGAAGGTGGGGAGGGAAGGTTCTCTTTAAGGAGAACAAGGACAAGAGGGACAGTGCCTGCCAGAGAAGAGCTGGATGGTCTGGGATGAGGCTAGAGTGTGCCAGGGTGGATGTGTGCAAGTGAGTGTGGGAGGGCTGGGACAAGAGGTCTGGATGGAAGCTCGGGAACCAGGGTTCATGTTTTAGCATTGCCTAGAGCTCGTGGGAGACCTCAGGCAAGTCATTTCCCTCTCCGAGCCTCAGTTGACTCACCTGTACAATGGGAGGGAAGCAGAGACTAATTTAAAAGTTGCCCTCCAGCTTAAAACACAGGAAGCTCAGCTCAGTGCTCTGTGATGACCTAGATGAGTGGGATTGGTGGGGGGGAGGTGGGAGGGAGGTCCAAACGGAGGGGATATAGGTATACATATAGTAGCTGATTCACTTCATTGTACAGCAGAAACTAACACAACATTGTAAAGCAATTATACTCCAATAAAAAAAAATTGCATGGGGATGGAAATGAATTTGGTTTCCTTGTGGTTAGCAGCTTTTTGAAGGCTCCCTTTTGTTAAACATCTTAATGATTACCAACAACACTTTGGTAAGGATTTCTAAGCATTTTGCATATAGGAATTCATTTACCCCTCACAGCAAACCTAGGAGGTAGGTATTATGATCATTGCCATTATACAGATTAGGAAACCGAGGCACAGAGAGACTAAGTAACCAGCCCAGGTAGTGCAGCTGAGATTCAAACCAGGCAATCTGCCTGCAGAATCTGTGCTTCTCGCGCTGCACTCAACATTCCAGGCATTGTGCTAAATGTTTTCCAGATCATCTCCGTTTTGCAGTTGAGAAATCTGAGACTCAGAGCAGTTGAGCAACAGCTGAAGGTCACACAGCTGGGAAGCAGCAGAGATGAGATTCCAAGTCGGCCGGGCTCCAGAGCCTCTGCTCTCCCCCGCCCGCCTCCTGCATTCTTGCCAGATCCTTAGGCCCCCAAAGCAAGTTTATCCATTATCCCCATGTTGCAATGTCTCTTTAGACAAGTCAGCTCCTCCCCCTGGACCTCAGTTTCCCCAACTAGAGAATGAGTGGGGGGTTGGACCAGCTGATCTTTGAGGTTCCTTGCAGCTCCACTAGTCCATGATTCGAGAGATGTGGGCCTTTTGGCTACAAGGGCAGATTTGTAGCCTGAGGTTATAGCCTGGGGAGGAAGAGGGGACGAGGGGCTGGTGACGGAAAGAAGGGGAAATTCGGAGGGGCTGAGGGGCCATGAACCCGGGAAGGTGGGCCAGTTGTATGAGGCAGATGAGAGAGAGAGAGAGAGAGGCCCTGGGGGCCCCCCAGTGAGTCTCTTCCTTCTTCCCAGGGCGCCCCCAAGCTCAGGGTAGGCACATGACAGCATTGGGCAAGGGAGCAGGGACCAGGCCAGCAGTGAGGCAAGGTCAGAGCTTCTGAGATACAGCACTTTGGGGAATGAACATTGCTGGGGGTTTTGTAAATACTTGGAGGTGTCCAGTTATTACAAAAAAGGTATTTGAAGCCGAGGTGGCATGTTTGTGCGGTTGGCCTGGCGTCCTGTTCATGGCTGCTCTGTTACATTCCTCCCTTCAGGAACGGAGAAGGATCGCCTTCCCCTCCGTAAGCTCATTAGGTTGTGCATACCAGCGGCCCCCATACCCACACACACCGGGCACGTTCCCCTCAGGGCCCCAGGCATGCTGGGGTCCCCCCTCGCGCCCCACGGCTCGTGCACAGCCCATGAGCAGCGGATCCTATTAATATTAAAGTGGCTGCAGGTGCCGTTGCCCCGCGTGCCAGCCTCATCCTTCTCAGGGCGCTGGTTCCCTGCTTGAGCCCAGTGCATCCTGTGGAGGAGGGTAACGTGCTTATGAGATGAGAGAATGGGCTTCATTTTCAGGCGGGCTCCATTTCCAGTGAGGCTCTTTTCACTTCAGAAAATGGAGGCAATCACCTTTTCATGAGTGTCTCAGCTCCCTCCCACCCGCAGACCCTGAGTTATTGCAGTGCTGGGCCCTTCAGAAACCTCCTCTTACATCACAGGTTGGACTAACCTCTCTGGCTTGGACAAGTCGGGGACTGGGCAGGCATCAGGGCACCCAGTGACACGGATCCTGGGCCTGTGGTGGGGACAGTGGCTGTTCCTCCATCCATGCCCCTCTGGGATGGGTGTCCACACCACAGAAGGCCATCGCTGCAGTAGTGGCCAGGGAGGGTCAAGGGCCGACCTGGCTCTTAAGTATCCAACAAAGGGTGCGGCCTATCATACAGGTCCCATCCCAAGCCCCCCTGGATCCAGGATGCCGTGGGAGATGGGTGTCAGGGAGAGGCCCTCCCTCTAAACACCAGTTTTGGGAGCCCAGGGGGACTGACCAAGGGTCAGGGTCTCCAGTTCCAGACTGAGTTGGGACAGATGAACAGGACAGTGTGTAAATGCCGCTAAGGGTCAGGGAGAGTTCCCAGCCGTAGAGGTTCAAGAGACAACTTGGTTCTTTCTAAAGCTCAGCTCAGACCGTGTCTCTGGGTCACTGCTGACCTCACAGGCTTGGGTCCCGTCCTGTGAGCTCCAGAAGGGTGTTTGCAAGCTGGACACCCTGCCCTTCTGCCCCTCCTGCCTTGTTCAGCCTCGTGGGCCTGTGTCATTGGAAGGGCTCAGAGCATAGCTCAGCAGACCTCGTGGCTCTGAGCATCTCTGAACAATGAAGCCTGGGGGAGGAAAGGGATGGGGGTGGTCAGGTGGGGCGTGGGGTTTGCAAAACAAGAACACACTCGTTTGCCATTTACCAAGAATTTTTTTTCCCTTTCTTTTCAAGCTATTGTTTCCTCAAGGGAAAACTTTTATTTGTGTATGAGTAAAATGTGCTCTCTTCATGAATTGAAAGCAGAACAGGATGAGAGATTTCTGTCCCCGTGGCAAAGAACAAAGAAGGAGCTCATTGGCTGGCGGCAGCCAGCGTTGTCCCCACCCCTGGCCCCTAAACTTTCTCCATGCCTTCTCCCCGCTCCCTAGCAGAGCTGAGACCTGAGAAGGGCCAGCCACGCGTCATCCCTGCCCCAGCGCCCTGGCTGGGAAAATGGCTGTGGCCAGGCCTGGCCTGTGGGAAACACCACACCCCTTCAGCGTGGAGAGCCTGAGGAAAGGTGGCTGGTGAGGGGCCATGGAGGCTGCCGTTTCTTGCTGGCTCAGATGACAGGAGAAAAGAGAGATGGAGGGAGGGATTCAGAGCGTTAGTTTGACCCACTGGCATCCCCCTTCCCCTGCACAGGTGAGAAGTTACCCCACTGACTCTGGTCTTGGGGACAAAGCCTTGCTTTCTGGAAGCCCTCACCCTGAGTCTCAGGGAGGACTTCTTTCTAGAAGATTGATGGGAACAATGGGCAGGCCCCTTCCACCACCCTAGATCTCGCCGATGCCTCTGCCCTTTCACTCCAGGAGGTGTGAACCGCTTCTTGACTGTCACCTCTCGTGTGGGGTTTGGGGGACGACGGCCTTGGTTTTGGGGTGTGGCAGGCTCTGGGATAGCTTATCAACCACGTCTCTTTGCAGCCTTTGCTGAGGTAGCTAGCTAGGGTTGGGTTCCATCTGTCTTCTGTGGCTTGGGTTTTCACCACGAGATAAAACTCGATGACCAGAATGGCCTTTCCCTCAGCAGCTGTTGGGTCATCTGCCCCCAGTCTGAGGGGCCCCGGGAGAGGTCCCTCTAGTCCCGGCAGAGGAGCCTCCTACGGGGAGAAGGTGGTGGTGGTCTCAGCCTCCACGCTCATGGAGGACCGCCGGGCGTGCCGGCAGGCAGACCACTGCCGGAGCCGCTCCTGGCTGAGGCAGCCTAGGTCCTTGAAGAGCTTGAAGAGGTCGCTGCGGAACTTGACGCCGATGAAGGCGTACAGGAAAGGGTTGACGCAGCAGCGGATGCAGGCCAGGCTGTAGGTGACGTCATAGGCGATGTTGAGCTGCTTGCTGAGCTCGCAGCTGGTGCCGCCGGTGATGTTGAAGTTGGCCACCGTCTGGGCCAGGACCACCCCGTTGTAGGGCAGCTGGAAGGCTACGAAGACCACGACCACAGCAATGATCACCTTGATGGCCTTGTTGCGCTCGAAGTTGCGCGCCTGGAGCAGGGTGCGGATGATGAGGAGGTAGCAGAAGCTCATGGCCACCAGGGGGATCAGAAAGCCTACCACCATCTGGGCCACCCGGATGGTGATCAGGGCCTCCACGCGCTCGGTGATGAGGGAGCACCGCAGCGCTTGCTCCGTGCTGCTCCTCTGAATGCCGCTGTACAGCAGCTCTGGGCTGGAGAGCACCACGGCCAACAGCCAGATGCCCACGCAGGAGAGCTTGCTGATGAGAAGGACGCGGGCACGGTGGCGGTGGGCCGAGACGGCCTGGACGATGGCGACGTAGCGGTCGATGCTGATGCAGAGAAGCAGGAGCATGCCGCTGAAGAAGCTAATCTTGTAGATGCCAAAGATGAGCTTGCAAACGTGGACCCCGAAGACCCAGGACTTGGCCGCGCTGTACGCCCAGAAGGGAAGGGTCAGGAGGAAGAGGATGTCCGCCACGGCCAGGTTGAGCAGGTAGGTATCGGTCATGGTCTTGAGCCTCTTGAAATAGATGTAGGTCAGCATGACCAGCCCGTTGCCCAGCAGGCCCATGAAGCAAATGATGGAGTACATGACCGGGAGGAACCAGGCTTTAAAGTTCCGCACGTCCTTCTTGAAGCACACGGACTCGTACAGCGTGTAGTCCACTGTGGTGTTGTCTCCGACGTAATCGTCCGTGACCTCATCCTGGCACAGGCACACCTGTGGGGAAGGGACACGATCCAGCTTAGCTGAGTGGGTCTCAATCTCACTGCTGTGGGATTGGCCAGAGCAGTGGTTTCCAGGTGCAGTTAGCATCACCTGCAAATTCTCGGACCCCATGTGAGACCCACTGAACCAGAATCTCAGGGGCTGGGGCCCAGGAATCTGTTTTTCTAAACTTTCCAGGTGTTTCTTTCATTTGAAATCAGTGCTTCTCATACTTTAACGCGCACCTGAACTCGGGGATCTTGTCCAGATGATTTAGTGGGCGGGGGTGGCGCCGGGGATTCTGCCTTTCTACTAAGAAGCAAGCGTCTGATTTTGCCAACACTTCGGAGAGACTTGACCTTAACGGGTGTTAACGGTGGACGAGAAATAGTCCGGGCTTTGGGGCCAAATGAGCCTTGGGCTCGTTAAATACACTTCATTCTCCCTAAGACTCAGTTTTCTCATCTGTGAAATGGAGACGAATACTATCCCCTCCACAGGGTGGTTGTGAGGGTCCTGACTCGATTCTCGCATCATTTCGTCTCCATGGAGGTTTTATTTTGCCCATTGGAAACTCCAGGAAAGTGGGATCGTGTGTCTTTCTTTTTGAGCCTCCTTTGGAACCTGGTAGAAAGAACTTTCCAGGGGAGGGGGCCTACAAGAATACCCCAGTTTTTGAGGGAAAATCCACTTGGGCTAAGGTTGAGGAGGGCCCGGAGTGAGAAGAGAGGAAGGCAAAGCTCTATTAAGAGGCCAGAAAGCCCTGGTTTGGGGCAAGCTGCCGTGATCAGGGGTGGTCAGTGACTTGAAGACTGATGGATCCCTGCGGCCCGGGGCACAGCACCTGGCATGAGGCAGAAGCCCAGGTGATGCAGGCCCAGGTGGAGGGCGGGGCCACAGCCTCAGCTGTGACTGAGTCCTCTCGGGCCCAGGAAGGAAGTACGGCCCTGTCTCCACCCTCCCTCCATCCTCGAACCCTCTCCCCGCGCCTCTCTCCTCTTTCTTCCTGGCTGTATCTTCTGGCAGATCCCAGTCAGCAGGGCTCAGCTGCTCAGGGCTTTTTTTAGCCTATCTGCGGGGCAGGGTGAAGGTTCAGGCAGTCTGCTGTGATTTTATCAATGAAGGAGGGCACTCGGGCTGGCTAAGCTGTGCGGGGCTGGGAGCTGGGCTGGAAGACTGCCTCGGGAAGCTCCTGGTCCCTCCTCTGGGAATGGGGCCCTGGGCAGCTCGACATGATGGATTTTCGTGCAATTGGGGAACTGGAGGGAGTGTAGAGATGAGGAAAGGGGGGCTCTTGGAGAAGCGATGTGGCTTGTTCAAGGTTGCTCAGCCAGCAGGGGAACCCAGTCTCCTGACTTCCCTGTATCCTGTCTCTTTCTCACTTCCAAATTCTGGATTCATCGCTATTCTGCTTGGCAACAGGGCCAGGACCAAATCACGCCCAGGAGCTTTTTTGGGCATTGCTATCTCGAGAAGAAAAGTCAGTGGCAACCACTTTTCTCTTTTCCGGGCATGACTGCAGCCTGGGAAGCCTGGAAGAGGCTGGCTGCCCTTGGCCGCCCAGGATAATGTCCAAGGCCTCAAGTCCAGGGTTCCTGGACATAAGGGGACTCTGGACCTTGGAGGGCAGTATACCCAGCCTCTGTGACCTGTGTTTCCCACCACCCCGTTCTGCCTTCTCTTTCCCTGCTTAGTATCCGCCCCGTGTACCAGGGGCCACCAGGCTTGACGTGTCTCTGCAGCCCCAAGCCCCACCACATCCTGCCCCATCTGAGCCGAACCCATCCCCTCAAGGAAAGAGAAGGATGAGCCCAGCTGTCCCTTATGCCCTCCCCAACCTTCCAGCCCCTCCGGAGTCCTGGAAACAGGGGAGAGAGAGGGGAGGGAGTGGTGCTGGGGAAGGGCGCCAAGCTGTGGGCTACAGCCCAAGCTCCAGGGGGCCTCTGGGATGCGGTTTCGGGAACAGTGCCCAACTTGGGGCCTGCCTCTGGCCGGAGCTCCTGGAAAGCTGCCCCTTTGGCCTCCAGACCTGGGCAAGAGCCAAGTTCTGAAGTGCTGCCTCTCCAGCTCCTACCTCAGCCCCCCTCCCTCCAAGAGAGCTCCCAACCCCAGCAAACGGGGGAGAGTCGACTTCACGAGTTAGTTTCTTCTAACTCTGGTACTTGATTGGGGCAGATTTTCTGTCTCCACAGCTGGGGTTGAGACGCCGAAACCTGTAAACTGGGGATCTTTGCTCCTACAGTGCTCTGGGCCCCTCTAAAGGATGTGCTTCCATCCTCCCCCATAGTGAGGCTCAGGCCAGTCTCTATTTCACAGAAGGGAACTGGGGCTTCGAGGGGAGCCTTTGGCTGGAGGGTGGAGGAGGGAGACAGGTTTGGGGCGATAGGATAGCTACCAGCCACCAGGCCACGGGTTCTTTTCTCAGCTCACATATGAAGATTTACATGTGTGGGTGTGGACACATACGTGCAAAACCCAGGAACCTTTTTGCAAAGCAAAGAACTCTCTCCAAGCACTCAGGAGTCCACCTTTCTGCCTCCCGGATGGGGATATTGGAAGTGGGGTGGGGAAGGCGGGGTAACTTGCTTTCTCCCGTGTTTTAATGGAAATGGAGTAAAGGAATGTCGGAGAACATCCGTGGCTTTCTAGGGTCACTGAGCAGATGGAGAGGAGGGGTGGCTATCAGCTTAACGAATGACAGATTTGTGTCTGGGTCTACTTCTTTCTGGCAAATGCCCAGCGTCTCCACCAGAACCCAGGGCTTGGGCTTCGGAAGGACCAGGCTTGGGGAGGGGCGTATGGGAGAGGGAACCGAGCTTTTCTTGGTGGGACACCTACCTGGAAGATGACGAGCAGGGCCACCACCAGCACGCTCTTCATTGGCTTCCCTGCAGGAGACAAGGTGAGAAAGTTATTGCTTGGCAGGGATGGCCCTTTGTTATGACAAAAAGCCACAAAGCCAGGGGACTTTCATCACATTCTCCAGACACCATGTTTGAGAACATGAGAACCAGATTGTGCCTTGGAGCACCTGGCCAGCTGCCCAGCCTCACTGCCCTCCCCTCCTTCCCTCCATGAGGGGTCCCAGAAAGGAGCGGGATCGGAATGCAGGGCAGCCCCTCCCCTCTCCTTGGCCCTTCAGGGCCTCTTCTGGAATTGGAAAGTCCATCTTGGCCCAGACCACCCCTCAAGGCTGAACGGCAGGCTGAGGCCCCAGGTTCTCACAAGGCCTGATGTGGGCCCTGGCTGCTTAGTCCTGCTTTGTGGTTGAGCTGAGGGCTGGAACTGGAACTTATTTTCTCCAGAGGCTGAGCGGGGGGGACAGTTCATAGGGTGATTTATATAGAAGTCGTATCTCACTTAACAGTCTGGGAGCTGTGCCCTCTTCACCTTTGTAGCCTCCCTTCCCCTAACTGGACCAGACCACAGGAGAGTCAGTAACTGTGATGCCGGGAATGACTACAAGGCAGGACTTGTTGGTCCACCGCACCTCCAGTCTCAGGAGGGTCAGTAGATCCTCCTGATCTCGGGATCCTGCTTCTAGCAGATCCTTGGGATCCTGCTTCTAGCACCTTCTGGAGGCTGGGGGCCTCCCTCCTGCGAACAAGGGATTCTGCTTCCTCCTAGAGGCAACATCACGGGCCCAGCGAGTCTGTGTGCTTGGCCACAGCGCCACCTGCTGGAAATTTTGTGGCATGACACCCAAATTGGCATTGTGCTCCAGGGAGCGTGCCTAGGGCAGGGATTCTGGGCTTGGGGGAGTCTTAGGGGAAGGAAGAAGGGCATCGAGTCACAGAAATAAACAGGCATTTCTCCCAAGTTACACTGAACGCTACTGCTAGCTGCGTGTTCCTAAAGCATAGCTCTGATGCCGACCCCCACTCTGCCCTCTTCCTAAATTAGGACCTCTCTACCCAGCCCCAAGGACCTCTCTACGCAGCCCTAAGGATGACGCCCTGATGCTGAGTGTGGCAGTCAAGCCTTCCACTGTTTACTTGGACCTGCCTTTCTAGTTGTGTCTTCTGTTTCTGGGGACAGGCATCCACTGTCCCGTTGTCCCCAGCTTGCACCTGAGTATTTGCAGTCCTGGGTGGGAATGGATCTCTGTACAACATCATGGCTCCCCTCTCTCATTCCCCTTCCTTGCCAAATTGACCCGTGAGCCCCTGAGCTTGAGTTTGAGTCCACATCTTTACCCTTAAGCACACTCTCTTCATGGTCCAATGAGCTGCCCATCCTCCATTGACTCATCTTGATGTGAAGCGCTCGAGGTTTCTTTAAACACATACACGTCTTTCGGTTACTCTAGAGAAAGCCTGCTCTGACTGTCAGTGAGAACTGAGAAACCTCAAAGTTTTGATGTCACAACGGTGAAATACGAGGAGCATGAGTTGTGTTTCTAGTTCACTCCATCAACCCCCTTTCCTGGCCCCGTCTCAGTCCTTTTGCCACTGGCTGGGGGAGGGGTAAGGGAGGGAGGGCTGGAGGGTGTGTGTATGTGAGGTCTCCTTCCGGGGGTGTTGGAGAGGGTCGTTGAGCAGGGATCTTCTAGGACCAGAATAGGTCGTTTTCAAGAAAGGTGACCAAACAGGAACTTAGGGGAACTCAGGTGTGTGGCAGAGGCCGCCTGGTCAGCAGCCTTGACTCAATTTACTTCTGTCTGTTACAAAGTCGTAAAGTAACTCGCTTTGGACAACAGCTTGGGTGGGACCAGAGAAGTTGGGAATCTCAAGGGCTGAGGAGTGGTTGACTTATGTGTTGGGTATTTTCTGAGTTCTTGAGTTTCTAGTAATGATCACAACGAAAAGGAAATTCCCTAGAACTCCAACCTTAGCTCCCAGTGAGAGAAACTAGAGATGAGTAACTTTCCCAGAGTCACACAACCATCTGGTAGTGGAGCTGGGCTTTGAATCCATCTAATTTCAGAAGCCACACTCCTAAATGCTCTTCAATGCTGCCTCTCAGGCTTTATGTTCCTCTCCCTCCTAACATCCTGTGAGTTACCCCTTGTGAGGCTCATTCCATATTCCAGAAGATAGAGGCTCAGAGAGGTTAGGTCTCCTGTCTGGGGTCACACAGCTGCTAAGAGCTGGATCTGAGATTTTTTAAATGAGCTCTCATTACTTCATTTCTGTTGAGGCTGCTGTGTATACGGACCTCTGTGGAGCATAAAGGGAATCATCACTCTCCTCCATCCCATTGGAGGAGAGTGAGGATTGGTCACTTGTTCTGCTGCTTCCATTTCCTAACATCTGCTGCTGCTTCCATTTCCTAACATCTCAGATCTGCCCCCCCTTCTACCCCAACATAAGGCTTTGCTGCCTTCCTAACATCCTAACATCTCAGATCTGCCCCCCCTTCTACCCCAACATAAGGCTTTGCTGCCTTCCTAACATCCTAACATCTCAGATCTGCCCCCCCTTCTACCCCAACATAAGGCTTTGCTGCCACGGAGCTCCTCTGAAACACAGATCACGTTATTTAACTCACATAACTGAAAAAGAAAAATCTTCATTGGCTCCCCATCGCTCTCATCAAAAAGCCCACATTTTTAGCAGTGCCACACGGAATCTTAACGATTGGCCCTTGCCTGTCCCTCCTGCCTCCCTTTCTCCCTTCCTCCTTGGCACGGCCAGGTCCTTTACAACCTCCTCAACTTGCTTCTTTCTTGTCTCTGTTAGCTTTTGTCAGAGCTGACCAGCTGGGAGCCTGCAGGCTGAGTCTCCAGGATATTCTGTTTGGCTAGATGGAGTTCACAAAAAATTGGATTTGGATACCTTTAGGTGGGGCTTGTACCCTCTGAATCACTTCACTGCCCTCCACTTACTACATCTACTCCCATTCCCTCATTTACAATTGAGCCATTGAGTTTGCTATCCCTGCCACATCCTGGGCCCCTTGCTCCTTGTTTTCTGGTTTGATAACTCCTACACATCCTTCAAAACCCAACTTAAATGCTCCCCTGCTCACATTCATTGTTCGTTTCTTTAGATTTCACAATCGCCCTGCTCTTAGCCCATCAGCAGTCTCTCTCCCTCTCTTGCGGTGGCTTATTGACATATGTGTCTCTCCCCCACCAGACTGGTCCTGCCTGAATTCCTCCATCAATGACAATTGACTGAAAGTACCAAGCAAAGAGGAGAGATTTCTCAACAGCTCCCCCAGGCTGCAGGGTTCCCCTCCTCCCCAGCCAGACTCCCCAAAGGCCAGGAGGGATTGGCCCTGAATCTCTTTAGCATCCCCATCTGCCGCCATCTCTGGCTGAGCTGTGAGAGATGAGTATCTTAACAGCTCATTTTTCTCTTCTCTGCTTTGGAAAATTCTAACCGAAGTCTTAGGCCCCATTTTTTGAAGATGGGGAAGGTGTCTTGGGGCTGCTCATTCAAATCATGAAAAAGGCCCACTCAGCTCGAGTTCGGAGTTTTCATTTTGTGTAACAGAAACTTTGCCCCTCACCCACCTTGGGCTCCCTGCTGGGCTGACAAAGAGAGAAAGAGATCCTTTGTGGCCCACCCGTCCTACCAACGGCCTGGAGTCTGATCTGAGCAAAATGTCTCAGTGGTGTCCCCTCCTACCAGTATTTAGGGCTTGGCCAGCCGTTGGGGCTTTCTTGAATTGAGTGAAGCAGTAAGAACATCCCTTTTCCTGCATCAGAGGTTTCCTGCATTAAAGGGACCTGCCTCCCTGCATTAACACCTGTGAGTCTAGCACCCCCAAACCTAGTCCTGGGAGGAGACCCCCCTGCCCCGTGCTGTGCTGGGGCCGCTCTTGAGGGCTCATCGAGCCAGTGGTGTACACCTCTCTCCGACTCTGTGCTCAGTCATTTCATGGCTTGAAATCGGCTGACAGCTTGAAGTCAGCTATGGTGGAAGAATTTACACTATGGAAATTGGCAAGCACTACATGTCAGAGTCTGTTCTGGGGAGCCGGTTCTCTAGCCTTTACCAGTGCACCACGGGGACCTGCTTGGTTTCCTTCACAGAGGTCAAACCAAGAGGCAGGATTGGAGTCTCCAGGGGATGACGGCTGCATTCTGGGACGGTGGTTAGTGGGGCTGGTTGTCTGGGGAGTGGGATTAGACGGCAGGCTGCTGGGAGGAGGGGAAGTTGGAAGAGAATTTTTTTTTTTTTTTTTTTGCGGTACGCGGGCCTCTCACTGTTGTGGCCTCTCCCGTTGCGGAGCACAGGCTCCGGACGCACAGGCTCAGCGGCCATGGCTCACGGGCCCAGCCGCTCCGCGGCATGTGGGATCTTCCCGGACCGGGGCACGAACCCGTGTCCCCCGCATCGGCAGGCGGACTCTCAACCACTGCGCCACCAGGGAAGCCCGGAAGAGATTTTTAAAAACTGAAATCAGAGTTCTTGATGCCATTCATTCATTCACTCATTCATTCCACAAACATTTTCTGCTCATACCCCCAAAGCACCTGGAAATCAGAGGTGCAAGAATCAGACCCTGGCTTCCAGGGGTTCTCAGTCGGTGTGTGGGATGGCCACTTTAGCCCTTTAGGATCTGTTTGCTGGGTCCACCCAGGGTTCTGGGTGGGTGGAAAAAGGAGACATGAAGGCAAGAGGCTGTGGCGTGGTGGGTCGGGTGGTGAGGACAGCAGAGGGTGAACGGGAACCTTCACTTTTTAAAGCCAACCCCTTGCGGCTTTGAGGCTGCCGTGGTGCTTTGTCTGCCGGTGAGAACGAGCAGTTCAGGAACCCGGCCTTCGTAGCCTCAGGCGGGTCTGACTCCTCAGCTCAGATTTATAAATGGGGTCTCTGGAGCTAGATAAACACTCCCAGAACCTCCTCGGGGCTTCCCTTGGACTCCCTCTGGTTAAGACCGAGATTAGACTTTTGAAAGGGATGAATCATCTTCCTGGGTAGAAAAAGTGATTAAGTGGGGCTGGGGGCTGTGCTGGAGGCCCTGGCTGTGACTTCTCCCCGCTGAAGGCTCCTTGTGGTCTCATTTAGTGTTGTCCACCCAACATTTAACCAGCAAGAGGCGACAACTTGCCCGTGGGATGTGCAGCAGAGAGACAATAAGCACAGCTTGCATTGCGTTGTGTGTAGTGTCCTTTACACAATGCACTCGCCTTGAATCTGCTCCTTGTTATAACCTTAAAAGAGCAGACATTCTCATCCCTATTTAGCCTGGGAGAAAGGTGGGAATCGGAGGGCGAGTGGAGGGTCCTGAGCCCTCCAAGGAGAAATTTCCCTGATGAAACAGGTCCCTGAGAGCCTCCCCCATCACCCCAGGCTGAGACAGAACAGGTGCTGTCCAGATTTCTACCAACCCCAGCCCTGCCGCTTTCTGCAGTCCCTACTGTTCTTGAAAGATGTGACCCCCCTTATCTTTCCTGGAACCAATGGTTAGCCCCTTCCCCAGGTCTGAAAGGTGCACCCTCCGTGCCTGGGAGAACAGGGTGGCACTCTCCGGGAGCAGCCGCTGATTCCCAGCAATGCCACCTCATTTCTCTGGGAGGCTCCCCTAGGCCTTCCACCCCCATCCTCCATCCCCATCCCACAGAGCCAGCCTGGGTGTCCAAGTGACGCTGGTACTGCTTTCTCTCACACGGGGGAGGCTCACTCACCCAGGTCCATGACACTCTCGGCAGCTGAAACCACACAGGAAGGTTGTGCCCGGCCTCTGTCTGGGGAGGAAGTCGTACAAGCCCCTTTTAAGCTGTGAGAGGAACCACCCTCTTCCCTGCCCCTCCCACCTCTGCTCCTCCGTCCAATCCAGCTCCACTAAGGGTCTGGACTCAGGTGCCTCGTGGGACCAAAGGGGTATGAGGGGTATGAGAAGGTGACAGAGAGTGACGGCCCACTCACCGGTCATAGGATCATGAATCATCGGGTTATTTACATTCAAAAAGCCCCCTGTGCAGACTAGGGGCCCAGCCTAAGGCAGGGGAACAGGGGCCATTCAGTGATTCGACAAATGTTTATAGCCTAGTGCCATGTGCCAGGGAGTCAAGAGAAAAGTGAGAGATGTACCCCCATCCTTCCTTTGCCCTGCTCAGTGGCACAAGGGACTACATTTCCCAAACTACTTTGCCCTCTGGGTTTTGGGTAGGTTTGGTCAATGGGTGGCACTGACAGATGATGGAAGGTAGAAGGGGAGGGATGTGCCAGGATGTTTCTTTTCTCCTTCCTTCTTTTCTCTTCCTTCACCTCTTCTCTTTCTTTTTTTTTTTTTAAATTTTGTTTTCTTTTTTTTTTAATTTAGTTTTTATTTTATATTGGAGTATAGTTGATTAACAATGTTGTGTTAGTTTCAGGTGTACAGCAGATGATTCAGTTATACATATACATACGTTCATTCTTTTTCAGATTCTTTTCCCAGATAGGTTATTACAGAAGATTGAGTTGAGTTCCCTGTGCTATACAGTAGGTCCTTGTTGATTATCTATTTTGTGTATAGTAGTATGTATATGTTAATCCCAAACTCCTAATTTATCCCTCCCCCTGCCTCCACCTTTCCCCTTTGGTAACCATAAGTTTGTTTTTCCTTTCCTTTTTTAATGACAACTTTATTGAGTTATAATTCACAAATAAACTCAACCTTTTAAGGTGTACCAGTCAGTTTTTTTGGGGTGGTGTTTTATATTCACAGAGTTGTGCAGCTGTCACCAAAATCAATTTTAGAACATTTTATTTTATTTATTTACTTTTTTAGTTTTTAAAAAATGTTTATTTATTTATTTAGGCTGCGCTGGGTCTTAGTTGCGGCATGTGGGATCTTTTTTGTGGCATGCGGGATGTTTTTTAGTTGCGGCATGTGGACTTCTAGTTGCAGCATGCGGACTTTTAGTTGTGGCATGCGGGATCTAGTTCCCCAACCTGGGATCGAACCCAGGCCCCCTGAATTGGGAGTGTGGAGTCTTACCCCCTGGACCACCAGGGGAGCCCCTAGAACATTTTAAATCACTCCCCCCTGTAACCCCCTCCTCTTCATTAGTGAAGACTCCCCATATCCCCTCCAACCCCACCCCCAGCCCCTGGTAACAACGGAATCTACTTTCTGTCTTTATAGATTTGCCTATTCTGGACACTTCACATAAATAGAATTATACTATATGTGGCCTTTGTGTCTGGCTTCTTTCACTTAGCATAATGTTTTCAAGGTTCTTCCATGTTGTAGTATATATTAATATTTCATTCCTTTTTATGGTCCAATAATGTTCCATTGTATGATATCCATACATTCCAACAAAACTCCATTTGTTTATCTATCATCAGTTAGATATTTGGGTTGTTTCTACTTTTTGGTTATGATGAATAATGCTGCTAGGAACATTCATATGCAAGTTTTTGTGTGGACATATGTTTCTTTTTCTCTAGAATACATGCCTAGGAGAAAATTGCCAGGTCATATGGTAACTACATGTTTAACATTCTGAGGAACTGTCAAACTTTTCCTAAAATGGTGTCACCATTTTACATTCCCATCAGCAATGTATGAAGTTTCCACATCCTCAACAAAATTTGTTATTGTCTATTTTTTTTTCTTTTGATTCTGGCCATCCTAGTGGGTGTTAAGTGGTTTTAATTTGCATTATCCTAATGACTAATGATAATGAGTACCTTTTCCTGTGCTTATTGACCATTTATAAATTTTCTTTGGAGAAATGTCTATTTAAATCCTTTGCCCATTTTTAAATTGTTTTTTTTTTATTGTTGAGTTGTAAGAGATTTTTTATATATTCTGGATACAAGTCCTTTATCAGATATATGATCTGTAAATATTTTCTCCAATTCTGTGGATTGCCTTCACTTTATTGATGGTGACCTTTGAAGCACAAGACCTTAAAATTTTGAGGTCAAATTATTTTTCTTTTGTCACTTGTGCTTTTTTGTGTCATATTTAAACATTGCCTAATTCCTGTTCATGAAGATTTATTCTTATGCTTTCTTCTAAGAGTTTTATCTCTGACATTTATCTTTGATTCATTTTGAGTATCATGCATATTCCCTTCTATTCCTAATTTGTTGGATTTTGTTAAATGCCTTTTCTATGTCCATTGAAAAGATCATTTTTTGTCCTTATTCTATTAAATATGGTGTATAACTGAGATTGATTTTTGTATGTTGAACCAACCTTAAATTCTTGGGATAAGTCACTTGGTCATGGTGTATAATCTTTTTTTATATGTTGCTGGATTTGGCGAGCATTTTTGAATCTATATTTAGTGCAGATATTGGTCTATAGTTTTATTTTCTTGTGATTTTTGTGGTTTTGGTATCAGGGTAACTCTAGTTGAAGGTTTGTCAATTTTGCAGATCGTTTTAATGTACCAACTTCTGGTTTTATTGATTTTCTCTATTTTTTTCCTATTCTCTATTTCACTTGTTTCCATTCTACTCTTTGTTATCTCCTTCCTTCTGCTTGATTTAGGTTTAGTTTTCTCCTTTTGTCCTGATTTCTTAAGGTAAAAGGTTAGATTCTTTACTTGAGACCTTTCTCCTTTTTTCTAGTATAGGCATTTATAGCTGTAAATTTCTCTCTAAGCACTGCCTCAGCTTCATCCCATAGGTTTTTATATGCTGTGTTTTCATTTTCATTCATCTCAAAGTATTTTCCAACTTTCCTTGTAAATTATTCTTTGACCCATTGGTTATTTAGGGGTGTTTTGTTTAATTTCCACATATTTGTGAATTCCTCAAATTTCCTTCTGTTTTTTGTTTTTCTTATTTTTTTTTTGCGTTACGCGGGCCTCTCACTGTTGTGGCCTCTCCCGCTGCGGAGCACAGGCTCCAGACGCGCAGGCTCAGTGGCCATGGCTCACAGGCCCAGCCTAGCTGCTCCGCGGCATGTGGGATCTTCCCTGACCGGGGCACGAACCCGTGTCCCCTGCATCGGCAGGCAGACTCTCAACCACTGCGCCACCAGGGAAGCCCTCCTTCTGTTTTTGATTGTGGTTAGAGAATATATTTTGTGTGATCTCAATTTTAAAAAATTTATTGAGATTTGTTTTATGTCCTAACATATGGTCTATCCTGGAAAATGTTCCATGTGCACCTAAGAAGAATGTGTATTCTGCTGTTGTTGGATGAATATTCTATAGATAGCTGATAGGTCCAGTTGGTTCATAATATTCTTCTATTTTCTTATTGATCTACTGCCTAGTTGTTGTATCCATTATTTGAAAATAGGGTATTAAGTCTCTGACTATGATTGTCGAATTGGGTATTTCTCTCTTCATTTCTGTCAGTGTTTGCTTCATGTGTTTTTGGTCTCTGTTGTTTAGATGCATATATGTTTATTTGTTATGACTTCTGGATAGATCGACCCTTTCATCATTATAACATATCCTTTGTCTCTATAAACAATTTTTGTCTTAAAGTCTATTTTTTCTTTAGCATAGCCTGTCCAATATTTTTGGGGTGGGGACTGTTTGCATATATTTTTCATCACTAGGGTATTTCTTTCCTCTCTTTGCTTCCAGTGGCATCTCCAGCCATGGCTACATGTTTTCGATCACAGAGTCCATCAGCCTGCCCCTGCCTCTGTGGCACCAGCATCTGATGAGTCACTCCCACCTTGGCTCCAACTCCTGCCCTAGTTTCTGGGCTCTGGTAGCACTACCTTTTCCCTGTGTCTCTCCAGCTCTAGGGATGGTGGCAACCTCTTGCTGTTGTTAATCTCTGGTGGCCTCACCAACCCTTGTTTGACTTTTCAGCCCTTCTATCACTTGTATAACTGGCTCCCTATGTTAAATTCCTTTTGTCTGAAATATCTAGAGTGGGTCTTTTTTGCTTCCACCCTGAAGGATAGAAGGTGATTCCTGTTCCCAAGGAGTTTAAGGTACAGTAGTCCCCCTTATCCATGGTTTTGCTTTCTGTGGTTACATTTATTCATGGTCAAGCATGGTCTGAAGATATTAAATGGAAAATTCCAGAAATAAACAATTCATAAGTTTTAAATTGCATACAATTTTGAGTAGTGTGATGAAATCTTGCACCATCCTGCTCCGTCCCACCTGGGATTCCCAACCATTGACATTACTATGGCTTGATGATCCAGGATCACCTGAAGCAGATGATACTCATTCCAATGATACATCAGTAGCAGTCTAACACTATGTTACAATGCCCGTGTCATTCCACTTCATCTCATCATGTAGGTGTTTTATCATCTCACGTCATAAGAAGGAGGGTAAGTACACTGCAATAAGATATCTTGAGAGAGAGAAAGAGAGAGAGAGGCCACTTTCACATAACTTTTATTACAGTATATTGCTATAATTGTTCTATTTTATTTAGTTATTGTTATTGATCTCTTACCATGCTTATAATTTATGAATTGTATGCTTTATAATTTATGAATTAAACTCTATCATAGGTATGTGTGTATAGGAAAAAATAGTATGTATGATATATAGAGTTTGGTAATATCCGTGGTTTCAGGCATCCACTGGGGGTCTTGGATTATATCTCCCACAGATAAGGGGGGACTACTGTACAGAAGAAGTTAAGGCTAGATTATATACCTGTTGCCTCCAGTTATGACCAAGACCAAGCATGATGTGATGCTTTACCTTACACAAGGAAAGGAAATCCATGATTGAATAGGGCTGGAAGACAGATGGACAAGTAGATAGAATAGTTTTCCTTCACCCCAGAGATTTGAAGAACATTCAGTTCGGATGTAGTGCAGTAAGCCTCGCTCTTAACCACCTCCCTGTATGATCTTGCGTAAGTTGCTTCCCCACTCTGGGCTGCAGTTTTCCCAAGTATGAAGTGAGAATATTGGATCGCCTAGGAAATAGCTAAGCTTTAGCATCTGAGACTCTGAAGTGCAGAACTTTCTTGTGGCATCCTGTCTACTGCTTAACCACTCTCTGTTATTCCAAATTCCCCAAATGGAGGCATGGGAAGCCCTCATGGAACTGGAACTTTCTTTCCATTCTAAATGTTTTGACTGCTCGCATTGTTGGCATTTGGGGCCTGCTTACTTTTAGGGATACAGGCAATCTCTTGAACTAGGTGGAAAAGACTCTTGGGGGGTTACATCCCTGTAGGGCGTTGGTAAGGAAGGGCAGGGCAACTTCAGTTTGGAACTATTCCAGAAGCTTCCTCCTGAAGCCCTTTTCCATGTGCCAGATGCTTCTAAGAAAAATTGAGCTTAGAAGCAGAAGACATGTGTCCCACTCTTGCCTCTGCTAGAAATGACTATGTGACCTCAGGCAAGTCAATTCCTCTCTCTGATTCTTGGATGCCCACCTGAAAAGTAATGGGATTGGACCACATAATTTCCAGGCTCCCTTCTCAGGATAATCCTTGCTATCCTCAGGGATTTTCTTGGTTTTCTACCTAGTGTAGGCCCCAAAGAAGGTCCCAGATCAAGAGAGTCCACAGAATAGAGGGCAGGACTGGAGAGCTTTGTGGTAGATGCGCCATGCTCTTAGGAGAGAAAGGGAGCATCCTGACTCTGATCCCCTCAGCAACCTCACCCTGATGCTAAGCCGTGGTGCCCACCCCAGACCCTTTTCCTCCTCTCACTGTCCTTCTTTATCCCTCCAACACTGGCTGTGCGGACATTGCACACTTTGGGCTGGAGGCCTTCAGTTTCATTTTCTTAGCTGGTCTCTGAGCAGGACAGTGGGGATTCCCTAGTATCTCTCAACACTGTGAGCTTCCCCTCTGCATGTTAGCGTGCAATTAGTAACTATTCACAGCCAATCCATCTCTCTGAGAGGGACGGTATAGGAGGAACCCAGTATCATTTTCCAAATTGCATCCCACCCTTCGAGGCTCAGGCAGGCCCACCTTCACTGCCCTCCCTCCTCTGAACTCTCATAGCACTTAACTTCAGGGACATTCAAATTGGCATTTATAACAACAGCATGAGAACTGTTTTCTATTCTAGAAGAGACTTTGTGCTTCTTGGAAACAAGATTGTGCTGTGTACTTTTTTGGTTAGTCTTTGCGTTGCCTCAAACGGTGCTGTGGTTTTAAAAATATATTTTTAATGTCGTTCGTTTGGTCTAGTTCAATAATGGGTCCCATAGGTGATATCCCTTGTCTCATCCCACTTGTTAAGAGCATATGTTGCATGCCTAGCAAGGGACTTGAGACTGCTGCCTCTTTCCCTCTGGAGAATCTTTTAAAAAGTTTTTTTATTAAAAAATTTTTTTATTGTCTGAAGAAACTTAAAAGTCAAAGCAGGGGCTTTAAAAGTGAAGCCCCTTACTGATGCTCAGGGACTGGTGTCTGTACAAAGGACCCGTCCATAAGAGAGGCAAATGCATTGTGCTTACTTATATCTGGGGCATCTTTGGACCACTTGGTCTTTGGTCTTCCAAAGACTGATTGTCTTACAGAGATGGAGGCTTTTCCACTGAACACCTAATAATCAGATGCTTAAGGAACATTTGATTGATTGATGATGTGACGTCAACCTTTTCCTAAGATGACACCACTTCCTCCACCTCTCTCTTGGGGATTCCTTTGTTCTTTTTAAATTTACATTGTTAGGAGCTGACTGCAGATCCTGGTCTCAGCAGCAGCTTGAATAAGACCCGTATCATGGCAGAGCGGAGAATAACTTGCTCCCACGGAACAGACCCTAGGACACTTGTTTTGCTTCTGACTTTGCTTCATTCATTCATTCATACAAACAACAAGTATTTGATGAACACTTACGTGCCAGGCATGGTACTGGACTCTACAGATACAAAGATGAACACCCGTGGTCCCTGACCTTGCCAAGCTCACATGGAGCATGGTGGGTGTATCAGTCAGCTCGAGCTGCCACAATCAAATACCACAGGCTGGGTAGCTGTGGTTCTCACAGTTCTAGAGCCTAGAAATCCCAGATCAAGGCCCAGCAGGGTCAGCCTCTCTGCCTTGCCTGCAGATGGGTACCTTCTCCCTATGCCCTTATGTGGCCTCTTCTCAAAATGTACAAGGCAGGGAGGGAAAGAGAGAGAAACAGAGACAGTGACAGAGAGACAGAGATAGAGAGGCAGACACAGAGAGACAAAGATTTCTGGTATCTCTTCTTTTTTTTTTTTTTTGCGTTACACGGGCCTCTCACTGCGGTGGCCTCTCCTGCTGCGGAGCACAGGGTCCGGACGCGCAGGCTCAGCGGCCATGGCTCACGGGCCCAGCCGCTCCACGGCATGTGGGATCTTCCCGGACTGGGGCACGAGCCCGTGTCCCCTGCATCAGCAGGCGGACTCCCAACCACTGCGTCACCAGGGAAGCCCTGGTATCTCTTCTTATACGGATAGTAACCCTATTGGGTTATGGCTCCACTCTTAGGAGTTTATTTAACCTTATTTACTTCCTTAGAGGCCCCACCTCCAAATGCAACCACACTGACGGTTAGGGCTTCAACATACGAATTTGAACGGGGATTCAAACCCCACTGGGGGGAAACATTCACTCCATAACAGCGGGGGAGATGGAAAAATAAAGAGGCAATTACCCGTAAGCATTAAAAGTATAACAACAGGCATGGAAATGTATACACTAAATTCAAGATGGGAAGGAAGAGGGTGCCAGTGGAGAGGGATTTTCAGGAGCTTGAACTGCGTTGGTAATGTTTGGCTTGTGGTGGACAAATGTCTCATTGTATTGTTCTTTATACCTTTATGAATTCAATATTTCATAATATTTAAAAAATAACAGGGCTTCCCTGGTGGCGCAGTGGTTGGGAGTCCGCCTGCCGATGCAGGGGACGCGGGTTCGTGCCCTGGTCCGGGAAGATCCCGCATGCCGTGGAGAGGCTGGGCCCGTGAGCCATGGTGACTGAGCCTGCGTGTCCGGAGCCTGTGCTCTGCAATGGGAGAGGCCACGACAGTGAGAGGCCCGCGTACCGCAAAAAACAAACAAACAAACCAGGAGACGAAATCGTAGTACAATATAGTAAGAGCTAACTAACAGGGGTGGGGTGGGGAGTGGCAAGCCCAACACACCATGGGAGCACATAGAAGGGAGTCAGGAAGGCTATGGAAAAAGTGGCATCTGAGAGGAGCAGGGGTGACTCAGACAGAGGGAGGAGAGTGACGGTGAGAGGTCGGTGGCAAGTGCTAAGGCCAGGAGTCTTGGCTGGCACACTGAACAGGATGCTCATTTTTTCAGAATCATTCAATTTCAGAGTTCAGGAGTGGGGAGAGCCGGACTGTTTAACTTGGCCTCCTCGCAGGGGAGATGCTGCCTGTGGGCCAGGTTTCTGACCTTTGTTACTTGTGCAGTGGTCTGTTTGTGTTTGGCACACGAGATATGTTTTGCTTTGGCTGTGTCTTTGGAGTGAATCTCTCCCTGCTGTTGTGACATGTGAGACAGATGGTGTGCAATGTTTTTCCCATAGGTGACTATTCCCCACTACTCTACCTGTCCATTTGTCCATCTGTCCATTCACTGGTCCATCCATTCATCCAGTATCCATTTACTGAGTATCTACCCTGCCAGGTATTGGGTCAAGTTCTAGGACTTTGAAGACCCAATAAACCATGGTCAGTTAATGACCAAAGAATGTGTCAATTAATGGAAGACAATGTCTCCACATTTGTGTGGGGCTTTCACGTTTCCAAGCACTTTCTTTTATCTTATTCAACTCTCAGGGTTTCTCAGTTTGGTAGGTTTCAATTTTCTGACAGAGGAAACTGAGACTTCAAAGAGAAGAAGTGTCTTGATCTTTGACTCCAAGCTAAGAGGCTTTTCGCACCATGACAGGCTTACATGAAGCATGACATAAAGGGCTTGGGCCACTCCTGGCAAAAATGTTTTCAGACCAGGCTTCCTGCCCACTGCCCTGTTCTCTGAGAATGTGCGCACTGCCTTTGGGGAAGTCCTGCCCGTGAGCAAAGGTTTCTGAGAAGGAACAGGGGACAGAACCTGGAAGAAACTTTTATAGTCATTCACCCCATCCATCCACTGATGACCTGGTGACCTTGAGGATAAAGAACAACTTAGCCTGCCATAACCTCAGCCCCGCTATTATCATAAGAAAGAACACGGTAAGTCTTGAACAGGGTAAGGAAGAACAGAGACCTCCTACAGGAGGTCTAATCTGGAGAGACCCAAGAGAAAGAAGCAGACCCAGAGTCCACTGACGTAGCCTATGGTGCAGATGGAGCCTTGGTCCAAGTACCAATTTCTTGGCCCAACCCAGAGTGTCCTACCGTTTCCGGTCCCTCTGGGCTTGTAATTCAATGGGCAAAGTCCGAGATCATACCTCTTATACTCCTGCCCTCATCCCTGTTTTATTTCACTTGGAAACAGTCTGTCCCCATGTGAAGCCAAGGAGTGTGAGTCTCCACCAGTGCTGGGTAACCTAACAGGCAGATTTAGGATAGATTTAGAGCCCCAGAGCCAGACAAGGGGCACCCCCAAATTTGAGAGAGTTTTTGCTTTGCCCTCACCTAGAAGTTTGTAATCAGAAAAATCTAAAAGAGAAGTTCTTTTAATTTCAGCATATGTATACATTTTGTGTTGGTTGGCCGGCCGGTCTCAGGAATTATATTTGGAGAGAGATAATAATCTTTTTAGGGTTGAGGGCCTTTGAAGGTCATGATCAGGCCTCAGGCCACCAAGAGGGAAAGGACCAGCTGGTGAGAGGTGAGGGATTATCCGGCTGCAGGGAGGAAAGAGGCCACTCTCCAGCAGGAAGAAAAGGGAAGGAGGCTGGCGGGAAGCCTCAGGTCACCCGACAGCTGTTGCCACGGCCCGGTGGTGGTTTCCTGCCACTTGTCAGGACGCGCTTGCACAGAGAGCACAACGACAAGAAGATGCTTCCTGTTTTGCTACGTGGTTCATTGCTGGGCATCGAGAGGCAGGGTTTATAGGTCTGTGTTTTTCACGTCGCCAGGTTCCCTGAGGGAAAGGGTGGGGGCAGGTGAAAGGGAAAGCAGGGGGGCAGTTTATTCTTCCAGAATTGCTCAGTGGAACCTCGTGCCATTCTAGTTTGGGCCCCCTAGAGGGTGGGGCTGGCCACACTGTCCTACGGTCCCCAACAGCTCCAAGCCCGAGCCCCTGTGTGTGGCTGAGAGTTGCCAAGAATCCCCCGTGGTTCCTTTTGTCCCTTAGTGAAACGCGGTGTTGACTTCTGTGGTGATCCTTGTCTTGGCAGGTGGCGAGGGCGACCAGAAACTTGGACTGAAATAACCTGTGCGGTGAAAGTAGGGGTGGGGAAGTGATGTCTGGTCTCCTGACAAGCGATGAGCGAGAAATCCAGCTAGCCCACTCCCCACCCCTCAAGACCGGGCCCGCCATCGGGCCAGTCCTGCAGTTTCACAGCTGAGTTTGTACACTGTAGGTATCAGAAAGCCAGGTGGCTTTATCCTTTTTAGCTCGAGACTGCCTGTTGTGGTGGAAAAGAGCATGGGGTTCTGGTCTCAGCTCAGCCAGCCAAGCTTCCAGGAGCCCCTCATCTCCTGCTTCCGCATCTGGGGATTGAACCAGATGAACCTGGATGTCCTCTCTGGTCATCCACATTTGGGGAGTCCGTTGATCATCTCCTGGAGCGTCTGGGAAGGAGACCATGTCTGCTTCATCCTCCTTTTGTGCTCTCTTCACGGCATTCAAAGCCCTTCTCAACTGGCCCAGTCGCCATCTCTGGCCTCAATCTCTGACTCTCCACCTGTACCCACTTTGTGTTCCCACCATTCTGGACCAACTTTGAATTCCCTCAAGAGCGCCATGCACTTTCATTCTCTTGGGCTTTTCCACATGCTTTTCTCTCAGGCTAAGATGCCTCTGGATCCTTCTTCCCCTGTTAGACTCTAACTCGTCATTCAAGACCCTGCTCAAAGAGCCCTAGCCTCCTGAAGAATTTCTTTCTTCTTTCTTTCTTCCTTCCTTCCTTCCTTCTTTTCTCTCTTTCTCTCTCTCTCCCTCTCCCTCCCTCCCTCCCTCCCTCCCTTCCTTCCTTCCACTTTTTGGCTGCATTGGGTTTTCATTGCTGGGCGTGGGCTTTCTCTAGTTGTGGCAAGTGGGGGCTACTCTTGTTGTGGAGCACGGGCTCTAGGCACGCGGGCTTCAGTAGTTGTGGCACGTGGGCTTAGTTGCTCCGCGGCATGTGGGATCTTCCCGGACTGGGGCACGAACCCGTGTCTTCTGCATCGGCAGGCGGACTCTCAACCACTGCGCCACCAGGGAAGGCCGGCAACAGCACTTTTAAAGCTCTCCAGATGATTTTTTTTTTTTTTTTTTTTTTTGCGGTACGCGGGCCTCTCACTGTTGTGGCCTCTCCCCTTGCGGAGCACAGGCTCCGGACGCGCAGGCTCAGTGGCCATGGCTCACGGGCCCAGCCGCTCCGCGGCATGTGGGATCTTCCCGGACCGGGGCACGAACCCGTGTCCCCTGCATCGGCAGGCGGACCCTCAACCACTGCGCCACCAGGGAAGCCCAGCTTTGGCTTCTGAATAAAGCTCCTGTGTTCCCAGCTCTGGGGAAGCTCCCAGGCTGTTAAGGCAAGTTACCAATTTCCAGGATCTTACCTACTGTTTCAGGGAGGACAGGAGCTAATACTTATTCAGCACCTACTGCCTGCCAGACCCTGAATCACTTTATTTAATTTCACAACAATTCTACGACGTAAGCCCTGTGATGCCCATTCTACAAATGCGAAATAGAGACTCAGAGAAATCAAGGCTTTCCCAAAGGAGACTCAGAGCTAGTAGCAGAGAACAATGAATGGAACTTCCCCCTCCCATCCCTGACCTACACAAATTTGAGCTGGTCACCGGGAACTCAACCATTGAAAGCACCAAAGTCAGTTGCCTCTGCTGTTGCCACATCAGCAGAAATGGAAGCCCCTGCAGCCTGGTCCATACAGTATTTACTACTGAATCAAAGTCTCTATGAATGCTTCTGATTGGTGGAGAGCAGGTCACAGGCCCATGCCTAGCTGCAAGGGAGGCGGGGAGTTTGTGTTCTTGACTTCTACCTGGGGAGGCAGGACCATAACAAGGTAATTTCCTCCAGAAGGAAAGGCTATTCACATAAGAAGATGGGCAGCTACAAATGTGACAGATGTCGTCTACACTGATTCACCCTAAATGTCACACCAAAGAAAGTTATTTTAGATGCCTGAACACATTCCTCTTTCAAATCTTGCTCCTTTCTTAGAATGTGGTTGGAAGAATTTTTATTACATAATTTTTTTTTTTTCTTTTGGCAGTACGTGGGCCTCTCACTGCTGTGGCCTCTCCCGTTGCGGAGCACAGGCTCCGGACGCGCAGGCTCAGTGGCCATGGCTCACGGGCCATGTGGGATCTTCCTGGACCGGGGCACGAACCCATGTCCCCTGCATCGGCAGGCGGACTCTCAACCACTGTGCCACCAGGGAAGCCCTACATAACTTTTTGAGATATAATTTACATACAGTAAAATCCACCTGTTTTAGTGTATGGTTCTAGGGATTTTTACAAATGCATACAGTTGTGTAACCACTACTACAAGCAAGGTACAGTATATAACAGTTTCATCACCCTCCTAAATTCTCTCATACCCCTTTGTAGTCAAACCCTTCCTCCACCCCAGCCCCTGGCAACTACAGATCTGGTTTCTGTCTATCCTTTCTGGCTTTCTGGAGCAAAGACTTTTTTTTTTTTTTTTAAGATTTTTTTGATGTGGGCCATTTTAAAAATCTTTACTGAATTTGTTACAATATTGCTTCTGTTTTATGAGGCATGTGGGATCTTAGCTCCCCTGCCAGGGATCGAACCTGCACCCCCTGCATGGAAGGCAAAGTCTTAACAGCTGGACCACCAGGGAATTCCCTGGAGCAAAGGACAAAAATAGAGCTGAGGAGATTCTATATGTAAATATCAGTGTCCACTTGTTGGAGTCTCCCCGCCTAGCCCCTGTCCTAGGTGTGGGGAAAGACAACGTTTATTGCAAAGCGATTGAAATAATCGAAACTACAATTTCCTTTCAAATGTCAGGTTTAGGGCTTAACACAGGAAGAAGGATGAGGTAACTGTTGTGGCCCAAGCTTGCTGCATGAATTCCCACTTAGAGTGACAGGCAAACAGCACCTCGGACCAATGCAGTGCTGTCCACAGGTCCTTCTGATTGCACTCCTTTCTCTCAGATGAAAGATGGGCCCGCAGCAGCTCTGTGTCCCCACTTTTCTGTCACCCTCCAGGTCCCAGGATCCAGAATCCCCTAGGTTAAGAGCTGGCCAGAAGCTGGCTATGTATGGGGGTGGTGATGTAGACAGAGTTTAGGCAGGCCGGGGAGTAGGAAGGAAAAGGGACTGAGCTGCAGGCCTGGGGCTGGAGGCTAGTGGCTGGTGGCAAACTCTCCAAGGAGTCTGAAAATTCTAAATTTAAACATGGCCTTTTAGGTCATCATAAATGATATTTTACATTATGGAAACATATTTTCCAAATGGGATAGAATCTATTTTACTTACCAGTTTATTGGCTTGATGTACAATATGACATAAATATCTGGCATGTGGTATGTAGGCCTCTACTGCACCCTTGCCCAGCCGCTGTAAATGTTGGAGGCTGGCCTTAATAAAACTCTTTTTTTTTCTTTTAATTGAAGTATAGTTGATTTACAATGTTGTGTTAATTTCTGCTGGACAGCAAAGTGATTCAGTTATACATATATATACATTCTTTTTTTAAAAAAATAGTTTTATTTATTTTTGGTTGCATCGGGTCTTCGTTGCTGCTCTCAGGCCTTCTCTAGCTGCGGCGAGCGGGGGCTACTCTTCGTGGCGGTTTGCGGGCTTCTCATTGCGGTGGCTTCTCTTGCTGTGGAGCACGGGCTCTAGGTGCGTGGGCTTCAGTAGTTGTGGCTCGCGGGCTCAGTAGTCGTGGCACATGGACTTAGTTGCTCCGCGGCATGTGAGATCTTCTCGGACCAGGGCTCGAACCGTGTCCCCTGCATTGGCAGACAGATTCTTAACCACTGTACCACCAGGGAAGTCCTATATATTCTTTTTTAAATATTCTTTTCCATTATGGTTTATCATAGGATAAATGAAATGAATATGGTTCTCTGTGCTATACAGTAGGACCTTTTTGTTTACTTAATCTGTTGAGCTTCCTCAGAGACAGTTACCAAAGCTTCCTGCAGGCCAGGCTCCCTGGTCGTAGCCCTGTGCTCCTCTGCGGCGTTGGTGAGAAAGGAAGACAAGAAGGAAACATTTATTGGATGTCAGCTCTGTGGCTGAATCTGACCTGGGCCCTTTCCCTCACATGATCTCATTTGGGTCTCTCAACTACGCTGCTAGGTGAATACGTACATCATTGCCAATTTCTAGATGAGGAAGTGCAGGCTTAGTGACATTTAAGTGCCTTAAGTGTCCAAGCTGCGATTCCAACCCAGATCTGTGTAGCCCAAATCCGGAAGCCTCCCCTGTTGCTATTAGAGAGTTCCAACTTGCCTCTGCTCCTCTCCCCACCAGGATTCACAGGGGGCAAGGAGTCAGTCACTTAAACGGGTTGCAGTGAAGCGTATGCCACTGCTTTGGGCGTGAAGGAAAACTTAAGTTTCCAGAAACTTCTCTGGTGGACCTGCTTTTCACTCCAAAGTAGAAAAGGGCAAGGTGCAGGTAACTAGAGCAGTGAGCGTGCAAACACTCAGATAAAGGAGGTACATGTGAATTTGCTGTGGGAGTGAGAAAAAGAAAGGCAGAGGGGGAGGGTTTCAGCACAAAGAACTTTGGCTTCTGAGTCAGTTCTGGTTTCAAATCCAGGTCCCGGTACTGACTAATTGATTTTGACCAAGTTGCTTAACTACCTAGAACCTCAGTTTCAATACCTGCGAAAATAGATCAATAATAGATGGGTTTCTTCTATGAGTCTCTGTGAGGCTGAAATGAAGTGGAATCAGTAAAGGACGGGGTGAGGTGGGGGGAAGGTGTGGATTGGCCGGGAAAAGTTCTCCTAGCTCACCCCCCTCCCATGAGACCATTTTGGCATTCTGTAGACTTCGACAGCCGAGAAACCTAAAAATAAATTTGAATTATGGTGGGTTTAGCGCCTGAGGTACCCTGGCAGGCACTTCTGTGTAAATAGCAGAAGTGAAAAAAAAAAAAAAAGGCTATTTCATTTCTAGTATTTGAAACCCAAGTTAAAGAACCCCTACGGTGTGGGCGACTCATAGTGGAGGGGTGGGTGGCAAGGGGGAAGGTTTGGTGTTTTTTTTCTTTGTTGTTTTGTTTTTGTTCTGCGATGATGTGGGGGACTCTCCAGGGATGTGTGTCACAGAGCAGGATAGGGGAGGTGAAGGCAGGGAAGGGGGGAAATTTAATTCTGTCCCTGATGTAATAGGGCAGGATTGGGGGAAGGGCGCGTGTCGGTCAATGGGTGGAAAAGGCGACCCGACACTCAAAGGTCCCGTGGCTGTCATGCCCTTCCAACATCACGCTCCGAATCATGGTTGGGCAAGTCCCTTAATTCATTTTCAGTGAGCTTCTGAAGAAAGGCCATCTCTAGGGACTTCTCTTATTCCTGAAATGCTAGTATGTACGTCAGAGTCTCGGTTTAAAGGGTGTGTGTGTGTGTGTGTGTGTGTGTGTGTGTGCGTCTCTGTGTGTGTGTGTTTGTGGGAAAAGGACTCATGAAGAGGGAAAGTAAGAGACTGGCTAACCTGACCATGGCCCACATTGATGGGAGTCACAGCTTATTCTTATTCTTGTTACTTTTAACAAAATGCTTTCCCACCGTTCAAATCTAATTTTTCACTATTCCTGCAATCCATGTGTTATAGGCTCAGTGAGATGAAGCAAACTGCCCCACAAGTCCTAAGTGGGAGAGCCAGGGCTTGAACTGGCTGCCTCCTTCTTTATACAAGTCTGGCATTGGCCATCCTAATAATGATGTGCAAGTTGGCCTTGGGACCTGAGGCTTGGGGAATCCAAGTCTCCCTAAATTTGCCCTATGACCTTGACTTCTGCAGCTCTTAAAATTTTAATTTATTCAAATGTACTTATTTTTATTTTTTAATTTATTTCTTGGCCACATCATGCAGCTTGTGAGATCTTAGTTTCCTGACCAGGGACTGAACCCAGATCCCAGCAGTGAAAGCGCCGAGTCCTAACCACTGGACCACCCGGGAATTCCTTGCAACTCTTTTTTAAAATAGACATACTGACATTGTATGTCAATGTCTTTTAGAAAAGGAATGGATAATCCAAATAAGAACATACCGTACTATGTTTGGTATTTGCGTTGGTCTGGAAGTCTCTGAAGGTGACTATGGAGAAGGCGGCCAAGCTGTCTCCTGTTCCCACCACAAAAAACAGAGAGAAGGGAGTTAAGTGGCCAAAAGAGGCTGTGGGATAGATCCAAGGGCAAGCTTCCTGACTGCAGGGGATTGATAAATGCAGGAGCCTCTGGAAGACAGAAGGGACAGCTTTCCAGTCCCCTGAGCCTCTAGTGCCTTTTGGTGTTGGCCAAACCACCACCTCCTAATGCTCTCCAGTGACTGTATTCATCCTTCTGGATCCAGCTCAAATGCACCCTCCCCTACCCCCCCAGACTTCCCAGCATTGCTGTGAAGCATCATGGGCTTTTCTTTTCTACTCAGCACTGTGACTCTTGTACCTCTATTTAGCACCCATGTCGTTCTCCCTGACTTACAGCCAAGCCCTTGAGTTCCCCCCTTCCCTGAGCTCTCAGAGGGCAGGGATGGGTTCTGTTTATCTTTATCACCCATACCTAAGGCAGCACCTCACACAGAGTCAGTGCTTATTAAATGTACACTGAACTTCACAACAATGAGTTATTGCCTGTGGGTAGTGGTTTTTTTAATACCTCATTAAATTTGGCAAGCATAATTGATAATGCTTATCAAATGCATTCTGTGCAATGCCAGCATGCATAAAAATAGGTACTGTCACACTCTGTTGGTACGAGTGTAAACTGGTTCAACTTTTCTGGGGCGTAATTTGAATTACTTAGAATTTTGTATGCCTCTTGGCCTAATTATTTTTGTTTTCTCTCTTCTTCCTTCGCATCCCTCCCCTCCCATCCCTCTTCTTTCCTCTCCTCTCCTCCCAAGGGTTATTGAATGGCTTTTCATCAAGTATTGCTATTGTTATATTCACAGCAATGTTTTTTAAAACACTAGCAAAAAATGGGGCTAAAATTAATATGGATTTGAATAAACTGTAGTTTATATTTATGATAAAATACCATGTAACCATTACAATTGATGATATATGAATATTTGTTAATCACATAAACACAGTGACAAAAGCTAATTACAAAACAGGACTCACGGTATGATTCCAATTTGGAAAAAACAGAAGGATATATCTATGGGAAAATGTCTGGGAGGATTTATACATAAACGTTCTAACCCTTTATTTGGGTGGGATTTTAGGGCATTTTAACTTTCTTTTTATTTCTATGAATTTTCTCAATGTTCTACCATGAATGTGTATTATGTTTAGAACATGGAAAAAGTTTTCAGTGTCTTGAGTGGATTCTCTGAGTAAACTCCTTGGTCCTCATCTTCTGCATTATAACTAAAAGCTGGTTCTTTGAGAAGATACACAAAATTGATAAACCATTAGCCAGACTCATCACTAAAAAAAAGGAGAGGACTCAAATAAATAGAATTAGAAATGAAAAAGGAGAAGTAACAACTGACACTGCAGAAATACAAAGGATCATGAGAGATTACTACAAGCAACTATATGCCAATAAAATGGACAACCTAGAAGAAATGGACAAATTCTTAGAAAAGCACAACCTTCCAAGACTGAACCAGGAAGAAACAGAAAATATAAACAGATCAATCACAAGCACTGAAATTGAGACTGTGACTAAAAATCTTCCAACAATCAAAAGCCCAGGACCAGATAGCTTCATTTGATAGTAGAATTCTATCAAACATTTAGAGAAGAGCTAACACCTATCCTTCTCAAACTCTTCCAAAATATAGCAGAGGGAGGAACACTCCCAAACTCATTCTACGAGGCCACCATCACCCTGATACCAAAACCAGACAAAGATGTCACAAAGAAAGAAAACTACGGCCAATATCACTGATGAACATAGATGCAAAAATCCTCAACAAAATACTAGCAAACAGAATCCAACAGCACATTAAAGGGATCATATACCATGATCAAGTGGAGTTTATCCCAGGAAGGCAAGGATTCTTCAATATATGCAAATCAATCAATGTGATACACCATATTAACAAACTGAAGGAGACAAACCATATGATCATCTCAATAGATGCAGAAAAAGCTTTCAACAAAATTCAACACCCATTTATGATAAAAACCCTCCAGAAACTAGGCATAGAGGGAACTTACCTCAACATAATAAAGGCCATATATCACAAACCCACAGCCAACATCATTCTCAATGGTGAAAAACTGAAGCCATTTCCTCTAAGATCAGGAACAAGACAAGGTTGTCCACTCTCACCACTATTATTCAACATAGTTTTGGAAGTTTTAGCCACAGCAATCATAGAAGAAGAAGAAATAAAAAGAATCCAAATCAGAAAAGATAAAGTAATGCTGTCACTGCTTGCAGATGACTTGATACTATACACAGAGAATCCTAAAGATGCTACCAGAAAACTACTAGAGCTAATCAATGAATTTGGTAGAGTAGCAGGATACAAAATTAATGCACAGAAATCTCTCACATTCCTATACACTAATGATGAAAAATCTAAAAGAGAAATTAAGGAAACATTCGCATTTACCATTGCACCAAAAAGAATAAAATACCTAGGAATAAACCTACCTAAGGAGACAAAAGACCTGTATGCAGAAAACTATAAGACACTGATGAAAGAAATTAAAGATGATACAAATAGATGGAGAGATATACCATGTTCTTGGATTGGAAGAATCAACATTGTGAAAATGACTATACTACCCAAAGCAATCTACACATTCAGTGCAATCCCTATCAAACTACCAATGGCATTTTTCACAGAACTAGAACAAAAAATTTCACAATTTGTATAGAAACACAAAAGACCCTAAATAGCCAAAGCAATCTTGAGAAAGAAAAATGGAGCTGGAGGAATCAGGCACCTGGACTTCAGACTATACTACAAAGCTACAGTAATCAAGACAGTATGGTACTGGCACAAAAATAGAAATATAGATCAATGGAACAGGATAGAAAGCTCAGAGATAAACCCATGCCCATACGGTCACCTTATTTTTGATAAAGGAGGCAAGAATATACAATGGAGAAAAGACAGTGTCTTCAATAAGTGATGCTGGGAAAAATGGACAGCTACATGTAAAAGAATGGAATTAGAACACTCCCTAACACCATACACAAAAATAAACTCAAAATGTATTAAAGACCTAAATGTAAGGCCAGACACTATAAAACTCTTAGAGGAAAACATAGACAGAACACTCTATGACATAAATCACAGCGAGATCCTTTTTGACCCACCTCCTAGAGAAATGGAAATAAAACCAAAAATTAACAAATAGGACCTAATGAAACTTAAAAGCTTTTGCACAGCAAAGAAAACCATAAACAAGATGAAAAGACAAGCCTCAGAATGGGAGAAAATATTTGCAAATGAAGCAACTGACAAATGATTAATCTCCAAAATTTACAAGCTGCTCAATATCAAAAAAAACAAACAAGCCAATCCAAAAATGGGTAGAAGACCTAAATAGACATTTCTCCAAAGAAGATATACAGATTGCCAACAAACACATGAAAGGATGCTCAACATCACTAATCATTAGAGAAATGCAAATCAAAACTACAATGAGGTATCACCTCACACTGGTCAGAATGGCCATCATCAAAAAATCTACAAACAATAAATCCTGGAGAGAGTGTGGAGAAAAGGGAATCCTGTTGCACTGTAGGTGGGAATGTAAATTGATACAGCCACTATGGAGAACAGTATGGAGATTCCTTAAAAAACTAAAAGTAGAACTACCATACGACCCAGCAATCCCACTACTGGGCAAATAACCCTGAGAAAACCATAATTCAAAAAGAGTCATCTACCAAAATGTTCATTGCAGCTCTATTTACAATAGCCAGGACATGGAAGCAACCTAAGTGTCCATCGACAGATGAATGGATAAAGAAGATATGGCACATATATACGATGGAATATTACTCAGCCATAAAAAGAAATGAAATTGAGTTATTTGTAGTGAGGTGAGGTGGATGGACCTAGAGACTGTCAAACACAGTGTAGTAAGTCAGAAAGAGAAAAACAAATACCGTATGCTAACACATATATATGGAATCTGAAACAAAAAAACAACCAAAAACCGTTCTGAAGAACCTAGGGGCAGGACAGGAATAAAGACGCAGACGTAGAGAATGGACGTGAGGACATGGGGAGGGGTAAGGGTAAGCTGGGATGAAGTGAGAGAGTGGCATGGACATATATACACTACCAAATGTAAAGTAGATAGCTAGTGGGAAGCAGCCGCATAGCACAGGGAGATCGGCTCGGTGCTTTGTGACCACCTAGAGGGGTGGGGTAGAGAGGGTGGGAGGGAGACGCACGAGGGAGGAGATATGGGGATATATGTATATGTACAGCTGACTCACTTTGTTATAAAGCAGAAACTAACACACCATTGTAAATCAATTATAGTTCAATAATGTTGTTTAAAAATTCTGCATTATAATGACAATTTTACCTCTTCCTTACCAATTTGGATACTTTTTACTTCTTCTTGTCTGATTGCTGTGGCTAGGGCTTCCAATACTATGTTGAATAGAAGTGCTGAGAGTGGACATCCTTGTCTTGTTCCTGATTTTAGTGGGAAGGCTTGTCAGCTTTTCACCATTAAGTATTATATTGGCTGTGGGTTTGTCATAAATAGCTTTTATTACGTTGAGATGCGTCCCTTCTATACCCAGTTTCATAAGCATTTTGATCATGAATGGATGTGAATTATATCAAATGCTTTTTCTATATCTATTGAAATGATCACATGGTTTTTGTTTTTTCTTTTTTTGATGTGGTGTGTCACATTGATTTGTGGTCCTCAAATTCTGAAAATCCTAGAAAACAAATCAAAATATAGGGAGTTGGGGTTGGAAGAGCAGTTGGGAGTCCTTTGGGCCAGAGGGTCTCAAACTTGGCTACACACTGGAGTCACCCATGGAGCTTCCCAAACTCTGCAGCTCAGTCCACACCCTATGTCAGTAAATCAGAATCACTGGGTTGGATGCAGGCATCCAAGTATTACATCTCCCTGGGTGATTCTTCTGTGCAGCCAACTGTGAGAACCGCAGCTGGTGAGCTGCCCTATCTAACACAGCAGCCACGAGCCACATGTAGTTATTTAAATTTCATGGACATTAAATAAAATTAAGTAAAATTTAAAATTCAGTTCCTTAGTCACACTAGCCACATTTTAAATGCTCACTAGCCACATACGATGAGTGGCTACCATCTTGGGCAACGCAGTTCTAGATCTACTCAAATTTCAGCAGAGGAGACTGGAGAGGTTCCTGGCAGGTGGGCACCCTCCTTCTAGCAGTCCTGATGCTCATAAAAGGAGAGGTCCCTAGGCTCGTCCTCTCCAGGTCTGCCTAGGCCATCGGTACCTGTGTGCCTAGAAAGTTCCTTCTGCTCTGTCAGGTCTCCCCCATCCTCCTCCTTGAGCATGGGGGGGTTTTCTGCCCCATGACTGTTCTCAAAGGCTCCACAGGCCCAGGCCCTCCTGAGCAGGCCAGTAGGCGAGCTGTTTACACGGAATCCAAGTGCTCAGTGGAGAGCAGAGCGGGGCCGAGTGTTTTCCACAGCTGCTGAGAAAGGTGAGTGAGCTGAAGCAGAATAACAAAAAGCCACTTCAAAAACACACCAGAAGAAGTCAGAGAGCAGAGACAATCAGAGGTTTGAGACACACACACCCCCTTAAAACCCTGACAAGAGAGCAAAAACAAGTCAAGGGAGAGCTTCTAGACCTTCTAGTTTCGAGACCGTCGCGGTTGCTGACTTTGAGAACGGGGCCTGTCCCAGCCAGTTCTGAGAGGAGCTGGGAGCTGAGGCCATGGGGGCTCAGA
This sequence comes from Leucopleurus acutus, assembly GCF_964270905.1. Taxonomy (NCBI): domain Eukaryota; kingdom Metazoa; phylum Chordata; class Mammalia; order Artiodactyla; family Delphinidae; genus Leucopleurus; species Leucopleurus acutus. Next base: position 20,228,296 of record NC_139161.1, on the reverse strand, counting down.
AACCTCACCTGAGTTCTGAGAACTGTATGGCCTGGTGATGGGACAGTCCCTGAATGCTCCATGTCTCTGGGAAGACAAGGTGTGTGGGAATGGCAGGGTCAGGCTGGCTGGGTGAGAGCCTGGGGGCTGTTTTAGCTTAAGACTAGCCACCGGTTAGAAGCAGAATTCCCCCCACCCCTGGCCTGGGCTCCTGGGACCTACCTCCTGGGAAACGGATGGATGGAGACAGACATAGTCCGTCAGGGAATTCCCATGCATAGGCCACCTGTGTCCAGGAAACTCCTCTTTCAGGACTCAACCATGAAGACGCCAAGCCAGAAGGGGAAGCCCAGTGCTTTCTTCCCCTCCCCCCCATTCCCTAAACTCTGCCGTAGGGAAGTGAAGTAGAGTGAAGAGAGCCCTGGGGTTGGAGGACTTGGCTCAAGTCCCAAGCGCTGTCACTTACTTGCTGTGTGACCTTGAGCAGGTCAGTTTACCCCTCTGGACCTTAGTTTCTTGACCAGTAAACTGTAGGGTTGGTCTAAACCAATGGTTCTCAACCCAGGCTATACGTTGGAATAACCTGGTGAGCTGCAAAAATAAATGAGACTCTGATTATTCTGGGATACAGCCTGGGCATCAGGATTTTTAAAAGCTCCTTAGATGATTCTAATGTTTAAGATTAAGATTAAGAACCTCTGGTCTATCCAGCTTCTCGAGTGTATCATGCTTGGGAGTCAAAATTCAGATTCAGACTCCATAGGCCTGGCATAGGGCTAGAGTCTGCATTTCTCCCAAGTTCCCAGGTGATCCCCATGGGCCACATCTTGAGTCATAGCAAGTCTATCTTTAACGTCCAGGAAGCTGAATTCCAAGCTCCAGCAACTCAGTCTGTTTTTTTTTTTTTTGGTAGTTGGCAGTAGTTACATATTTCTGCTCATAGATATCATTCTTCTATGTTCTTTCTTTTTCTTCCCTCTCGCATGAGAATTGTCTAAATTCTCACCATTTGAGTTCTGACTAGATGCTGTGGATATGAACCAAACAGGGATCTTCCCTTCAAGGGCAGAAAATGACAGATAAGGCCAGACTGTGACATGAATTCAAGGTGGGGCAGAGGCCATTTTTACTGGAAGGATCAGGAAAAACTCCATGTAGCAGATAACAACAGTTAACAAGTATTGAGGCTCCACTTCTGCTGGGCACTGTTCAAGTGCTTTACACAGTTGTCTCAGAAACAGATACACAGATTTCTTTTTTTTCACATCTTCTTTCCTTTTATTGAAAAAGTTTTTAGAAAATGACAGTTAATAAAGGGCACAAACAAATCAACAGGGATATACTAGTGGAAAACATAGACAAGGTAAAACTAAAGAGGCTATTGGTTTCTTTAACTGGTTAAGAGCACAAAATGTAACAGGTAGAAAGTCTCTTTTAAACAAATTAAAAAGCTGTGTTTTTTTCCCCGATTCTCCCCAAGTCAGATATATACACACCCACAAAAATGGTGTGTGAAGGAAAACTGTCATACACAACAAGTTGTATCCTGAATTAAGGGAAATATCTGTTGAACTGGGAATTAACACAATAAAGTCAGCAACAGGCTAAAAATGTTAAAAACTGAGGCTTCAGATGCTGCATGGCACAAAGCTATACTATATAAACAGACTCACGTATTTCAAAAACAAATTTATGGTTACCAAAGGGGAAATATGGGGTTGGGGGAGGGATAAATTAGGAGCTTGGGATTAACACACACATACACTACTATATATAAAATAGATAGCCAACAAGGACCTACTGTATAGCACGGACCCCTACTCAATATTCTGTAACAACCTATACGGGAAAATAATCTGAAAAAGAATGAATATATGTATATGTATGATTGAATCACTTTGCTGTACACCTGAAACTAACACAACATTGTAAATCAACTCTACTCCAATAGAATAAAAAAGAAGAATCCAAAGAGACTTTGCGTCGGTCAACTGGGCCCACCAGGGGAATGTTTCCATTTATTCAACTTGCGTCCTTAATAAGAAAATGTTGCCCAGACAGCTCCTGAAGAATCCCTCTTGTCTCTTGAGTCTTACAAGAAATAAGACAATGAGAAATATGCCGCCACTGCCGAGGTGCCTATTCCGGTGGGAGAGGTTCAGGCACGAGGGGCAGAAGTTAGGAGAGGCCCCCACAAGTTCTAGCACTGGAGTCCGAGGGGTGCTGCTCTTGGCGCCACATATCGCTGTAGACCCAAGCTTCTTTCTCTGGCTTCCCTAGGAAATGGTTAATCCACTTACAGCATCTCTTCTGAAAGCATCCTTCATCCCAGGGCGATGCAAATTGCGATTGGCGCCGTGTATATCCCCTTCTTCAAGAAAGGGGATGTAAATTAAACTTTATAAGTTTAATTACCAGTGTTAGAGTTTTTGATTGTGTGGAACTATGAGGTGGGCCTGGGAGAATGGATTAATTAATCTTGTGTTTAACAGACGTCTTTCTTGAGTGTCCAGTGGCTCCAGTGACTTTTATCTGTATGTTGTTTACTTTTAAAACGATGTCTTTGCTTTGACCTCTTTCTTTAACATTAAACTCATATTTTTAACAAAAAGAGAGAGGAAGAGAGAGGGAGGGAGAGACAGAGAGAGTGAGGAGAAGTTGGCTGTAAATAATAGGAGTTAGCCTACGGGAGTCGTTCTTTAATACGTATTCATTGATTCTGTTTCCAGGTGCAGAAGCTGAAGCCATGAGATGGGTTGTGATTTGCCTAAAGTCTCACAGAAATTTAGCGGCAGAATTTGGACCAGGGCTTTCCCCTCAAGGCCCTGGATGGAACCTTGAAGCCACGGCAATGTAACTGATTCACACCTTCTTGGGTCCTATTATTCTGCACAGTCTGCCTTCCCCAGAAAACTGAGCTCCTCATGGGCACAGACCTCTGCATCCTCTCTACATCCCTGCACGTCCCAGCCCCTTGGCTGGCGCATCCTGGGGGCTCCAGCACAGTGTGGGGAGCTGGATTGGGTGGTTTAATTTGACTTGTGGTACTCAGCGTAAACAGCCCAAGGGAGGCAGCTGGGCCCCACCCCATCCTCTCCACTCAGCTGTCTGTAAAGCCTTAGCTCGGATCTCACCTTATTTAAGGTGACTCTCTAGACCAACTCAGTCTCTGAATTTTGGAGCAATTCCTGTCTCCTCCTCTCAGTGAGGACCCTCTATATACTAATTTATGCTGGGAGGAGGCACTATTGGTTCTAAGTGTGGGCTGTGGCTATACAACCTGAGTTGGAGTCCCAGCTCCACCATTTTTAGCTGTGGCGTGTGATCTCAGGTAACTCCTCTGAGCCTCAGTTTCCCTCCCTGTAAAATAGCTCTAGTAACAATTCCTCCCTAACAGGCCCCTCACGAGGATTAATTGAGACAAGCCACACAAAGTGTTTAGTGCGGCGCCAGGCACTCAATACATTCTATTATTGTACGTTTTCACAACTAAATGTTTTGTTTTTCTGCCTTTGTTGAGCTTGGTTACCTTACCTGGGAACCGGAGGAAATAATGGGCAATCTTGGTGGATTGCCATGACAACCAAATGAGAGGCGACATATGAAAATGCTCTGTAAACTCTTAAGGTTTGGGTGTGAAGTGTGACCGCCCCCAAGATGACACAGCTGGTAAGAGGTGGCGCCCTCCTGGAATAACCACACCCACTCGAAAACACACACACGCACACGCACACGCACACACACACGCACACAGCAGCACCACCAGGAAATATCTGGGGGGTCTGACCCACAATGACATCCTTGCTCTTTGATTATTTCAGTGGCCCTTCATTGAGAACCCCCAGGCCTTCTGAACCAGCAGAGGTGAGATAGAAAAAGATGAATGACACGTGGACTTCATCCTCAGGAAGCTTACAGTGCAGCAGCAGGGGAGTGTGAGCAAATGTTATTCTAAACAAGGCCAAGTGACACGAAAACAGTAGCAAAGGAAAGGTAGAGGGAGGGGAAGTTTGGGGGCGATAGGCGGTTTCATGGCAGGGCTGGCCTTGGGGCTGGTCTTTGGTGGATGGGTAGTGTATTAGTTTGCTCCGGTTGCCAAAACAAAATACCACAAATCGGGTCACGTACACGATGGATATTTATTTTTTTTCACAGTTCTAGAGGCTAGAAGTCCGAGATCAAGGATTCGGCAGGATTCGTTTCTTCAGAGACCTCTCTCCTTGGCCTGCAGATGGACGCCTTCTTGCTGTGTCCTCACATGTTCACCCCTCGGTCTGTATCCTAACATCACCTTCTTTTTTATTTTTTTTTCCACATGTTTATTGGAGTATAAATGCTTTACAATGTTGTGTTAGTTTCTGTTGTACAACACAGTGAATCAGCTATACGTATACATATATCCCCATATCCCCTCCCTCTTGAGCCTCCCTCCCACCCTCCCTATCCCATTCCTCTAGGTGGTCACAAAGTACGGAGCTGATCTCCCTGTGCTATGCAGCAGCTTCCCACTAGCCATCCATTTTACATTTGGTAGTGTATGTATGTCCATGCCACTCCCTCACTTCGTCCCAGCTTACCCTTCCCCGCTGTGCCCTCAAGTCTGTTCTCTATGTCTGCATCTTTATTCCTGCTCTGCCACTAGGTTCATCAGTACCGTTTTTTTAGATTCCATATATGTGCGTTAACATACGATATTTGTTTTTCTCTTTCTGACTTACTTCACTCTGTATGACAGATTCTAGGTCCATCTGTCTCACTACAAATAACTCAATTTCGTTCCTTTTTATGGTTGAGTAATATTCCATTGTATATATGTGCCACATCTTTTTAATTCAATCATCTGTTGATGGACATTTAGGTTGCTTCCATGTGCTGGCTATTGTAAATAGTGTTGCAATGAACATTGTGGTATGTGTCTCTTTTTGAATCATGGTTTTCTCAGGGTATATGCCCAGTACTGGGATTGCTGGGTCACATGGTAGTTCTATTTTTAGTTTTTTAAGTACTGTTCTCCATAGTGGCTGTATCAATCTACATTCCCACCAACAGTGCAGGAGGATTCCCTTTTCTCCACACCCTCTCCAGCATTTATTGTTTGTAGATTTTTTGATGATGGCCATTCTGACCGGCGTGAGGTGATACCTCATTGTGGTTTTGATTTTCATTTCTCTAATGATTAGTGATGTTGAGCATCTTTTCATGCATTTGTTGGCCATCTGTTTGTCTTCGCTGGAGAAATGTCTATTTAGGTCCTCTGCCCATTTTTGGATTAGGTTGTTTGTTTTTTTGATATTGAGCTCCATGAGCTGCTTGTATATTTTGGAGATTTATCCTTTGTCAGTTGCAAATATTTTCTCCCATTCTAAGGGTCATCTTTTCATCTTGTTTATGGTTTCTCGTGCTGTGAAAAAGATTTTAAGTTTCATTAGGTCCCATTTGTTTATTTTTGTTTTTATTTCCATTTCTCTAGGAGGTGGGTCAAAAAGGATCTTGCTGTGATTTATGTCACAGAGTGTTCTGCCTATGTTTTCCTCTAAGAGTTTTATAGTGCCTGGCCTTACATTTAGGTCTTTAATCTATTTTGAGTTTATTTTTGTGTATGGTGTTAGGGTGTGTTCTAATTTCATTCTTTTACATGTAGCTGTCCATTTTTCCCAGCACCACTTAATGAAGAGGCTGTCTTTTCCCCATTGTATATTCTTGCCTTCTTTATCAAAGATAAGGTGACCATATGTGTGTGGGTTTATCTCTGGGCTTTCCATCCTGTTCCATTGATCTATATTTCTATTTTTGTGTCAGTACCATACTGTCTTGTTTACCGTAGCTTTCTGGTATAGTCTGAAGTCAGGGAGCCTGATTCCTCCAGCTCCATTTTTCTTTCTCAGTATTGCTTTGGCTATTTGGGGTCTTTTGTATTTCCATACAAATTGTAAAATTTCTTGTTCTAGTTCTGTGAAAAATGCCATTGGTAGTTTGATAGGGATTGCATTGAACCTGTAGATTGCTTTGGGTAGTATAGTCATTTTCACAATATTGATTCTTCCAATCCAGGAGCATGGTATATCTCTCCAACTGTTTGTTATCTTTGATTTCTTTCATCAGTGTTTTATAGTTTTCTGAGTACAAGTCTTTTGCCTCCTTAGGTAGGTTTATTCCTAGGTATTTTATTCTTTTTTTTTGCTATGGTAAATGGGATTGTTTCCTTAATTTCTCTTTCTGATCTTTCATTGTTAGTGAGTGTGTAGGAATGCCAGAGATTTCTGTGCATTAATTTTGTATCCTGCAACCTTACCAAATTCATTGATTAGTTCTAGCAGTTTTCTGGTGGCATCTTTAGGATTTTCTGTGTATAGTATCATGTCATCTGCAAGCAGTGACAGTTTTACTTCTTCTTTTCCAATTTGTCATCCTTTTATTTCTTTTTCTTCTCTGATTGCTGTGGCTAGGACTTCCAATCCTATGTTGAATAATAGTGATGATTGTGAACATCCTTGTCTTGTTCCTGATCTTGGAGGAAATGCTTTCAGTTTTTCGCTATTGAGAATCATGTTTGCTGTGGGTTTGTCATATATGGCCTTTATTATGTTGAGGTAGGTTCCCTCTATGCCCACTTTCTGGAGGGTTTTTTTTTTTTTTTTTTGTGGTACACGGGCCTCTCACTGTTGTGGCCTCTCCCGTTGTGGAGCACAGGCTCTGGATGCGCAGGCTCAGCAGCCATGGCTCACGGGCCATGATTTCAATTTTCTTAAATTTTCCAAGGTTTGATTTGTGACCCAAAATGTGACCTATTCTGGAGAACGTTCTGTGTGCACTTGAGAAGAAAGTGTATTCTTCCATTTTCGGGTGGAATGTCCTAAAAATATTAATTAAGTCTATCTGGCCTATTGTGTCATTTAAAGCTTGTGTTTCCTTACTTATTTTCTGTCTGGATGATCTGTCATTGGTGTAAGTGGGGTATTAAAGTCCTCCACTATTATTGTGTTACTGTCGATTTCTCATTTCTAACACCATCTTCTTTTTTTTTTTTTTTTGCAGTACATGTACCTCTCACTGTTGTGGCCTCTCCCGTTGCAGAGCACAGGCTCCGGACGCGCAGGCTCAGTGGCCATGGCTCACAGGCACAGCCGCCCCGTGGCATGTGGGATCCTCCTGGACCAGGGCATGAACCCGCGTCCCCTGCATTGGCAGGCGGGCTCTCAATCACTGCGCCACCAGGGAAGCCCCTAACACCATCTTCTTATAAAGATACTAGTCATATTGGATTAGGTCCTATTCATATGACGTAATTTGACCTTAATTATCTCTTTAAAGGCCCTATCTCCAAATACATTCTGAGGTCTGGAGATTAGGACTTCAACATATTAATAGGGATAGGTGGAACACAATTAGCCTATAACAAGTAGAATGTTTTTGGAGTTCCCTGGTGGTCCAGTGGTTAAGACTCTGCACTTCCACTGCAGGAGGTGCGGGTTTGATCCCAGGTCTGGAAACTAAGATCCCACATGCTGTGTGGCAAAAAAGCAAAACAAAACCAAAAAACACCTCATAAAATGTTGTGAAGTGTTGAAAAACACAAGGAGGGGACTTCCCTGGCCATCCTGTGGTTAAGAGTCCATACTTCCACTTCAGGGGGCACAGGTTCAATCCCTGGTCAGAGAATTAGAATCCCGCATGCTGCTTGGTGCTGCCAAAAGAAAAGCACAAAAGCACAAGAAGGAAAATAAAACCACTAAGAGATGACTATATCTGTGCAATTAAAAAGATAATAAATATATACTTTTCAAAATGGGCTTATACTTTATGGCACCTGTGGTTTTGTAACCTGCAATTTTCACTTGACAAATATCTCATGAACTTTCCTCCTTGTCATTAAACATTCTTCCACAACATCACTTTTAATGACTGCGTCGTGGCCCATTCGAAGAATATATTCAATGTAGTCAACGAATGGGTGGTGGGATTTTGATTGGCCAATATTGGGATAGAGAAGAAGTAGCCTTATGGGAGGGAATGGTATGAGCTCCAAGGGCATAGTCGTTGGTTACATAGACTTCAGCAAATTGAGCCAAAGGAGTTCTCAGAATCAGGTAGATTACACTTGAAAGAATGTATACTTTTTTTTTTTTGGTGGGGATACACTGTGGGTGGGAGAGCGCTGCTGCTTCTGAGAAGCCCTGAAGGGTCCCAAGAATGAACCACCTGTACAATTTATATCTAATTAGAATCTCAGTTAGAACTTACAGAGCACCTGAAATTCAATATCTGACTCTACAGTGTGAGACTGAACTTGATGAACACTTAATCGTTTTAATCGAGATGCTGCTTTTTTATAAGTGACTCAGTGACCAGTGATGATTGCTTTCCCCATCCCTCACTCCCCTCTTTCCTTCTCCACTGTGTATTCCCGATGAGGAGAAATCTTTTTTAAAACAAAGCCAAGAGTCAGGGACTTAGTGATAGAGATTTATTTGTCTTGTTTCACACTGAAGACTCTGAAGGATCCAGAAGGGAAGTTCAAGTTGGACCAGGAGGGTTTCTAGGGGACAGAGGAGGCAGGGGGAAGAGGCAGGGAGAGGATGCCACCCTTGTGGATTTCAAATGACCCAAAGGACACTTCAGTAGGGGAAAACATGCTTAGGTTTCATTTGCTCTTTTGTGCAGGTGGGCGAAGAGGAAAGTGCCAATTACCTTCTTGTGATTTGATAGAGAAAGCCCCCAGAACAGCTGAGGGAGGCCGAGATGCCGGCTCCAGTGTGATTGCTAAGACAACCCATTCTCAAGTGAGAAAACCAGTCAGACTTGCAGGTATCTTTGGGGGCTCTTTTTGTAGGATGTGGCAACCATTTCTAAAGCCTTAGGCATCTCACCAGACCCTTTTGTTGATGGTACGTGTCCAGGGACATGTTTATTCTAACCAAGTCCAGCCTGAAAGAGTGATGAAGAATCACACGAGTCCGAACATAGCCCCAGAGAACAAGATTTATATTCTTGTGAAAATCTTCAACCTGACACCTTATCAAATCTGAGTCTTTGAAGTACTGTTTGGATATAGAGTGGCACCTCTCCCTTCCCGGCTTCAGGGCAGAGAGGCCATCGTCTGTAGTTCCTTCTAAGATGTTGTGTTTGTGATGCTGGCCTGCATTTTGGGGGTGACTTTATCAGTTGGCATTACAAGGAAGAAAGCAGGCCCGCTGAGCTCAGTTTTACTGGCAGAAACAGGAAAAGAATAAAGAGGATAATACTTATTAACTGTGAAATGCAGAGCATATGTTGTTTTTTGTTTGCCATCCTCTGAATTCCCTGTGATCGTGGAAATTGTAAGGCTTTCTTCTGGTGATGGATTATACCGACACCCCTCCCTCGTGCCGTGGGTGTGAAAAGGGTTATGTAAATGATTGCTACTTTTAGGAACTGGCAGCCCCTCCACATTAACGAGGACGTAGGCAAAGTGAATCTAGGAAGGATGCAATTCACTTCAAACCTTTCCCAAATCCACACCATGAAAACCCAGTTGAGATAATCTGCTATAAAAAAGGACTGATCACTTTGCAACAATTCACCATGTGATGACCTGAAATAGATGGTTCTTCTCATGCATTTTATCTGATTTTTGTTTCAAGGATGAGTCTTTGTTGAGATGGCACTGCGTGCCTAGCTCGTCAGGAAAACCACACACGCCAGGTCTCCAAGGTGGTCACACGCCCCCTCATCCTGTGCAAGTGAGTTTTGTGTGTCTTTCAGCACCCACCTCCAGTGCTAGTGAGAGAGACGTGCCACCCAGGAAAGTGGGAAATGCTGCCTAGGGGCAACATCCACATTTCAGCAGACGGTCATCCTGGGGGCTGGCAACCCCTCTCCAAATGCGTGCCAAACAGCACGAGCCAGGGTCTAACAGACTCTCTGCCAGAAACCAGGTAGCCAGGGAAGCAAGTGATGTACCTGAGGAGGAAGCCCAGGACAGTGACGCGCCAAAGGCCCGATGCTGGCAAGGTGCCCAGGGCGAGAGTGGCCATCAGAGCATTTCTGCGTCATCCCATTATGAAAAGCTGACTATTTAATTCACTTTAATTAAGAGGGCCGGTTCCACCCCAGGGCGGAAGACACTGCCAGTGGATGCAGAGTGAGATTTTGGGACCAGGAAGCAAAAGTGCCACCTCTCCTGCATCTGTCACTGATGGTACCATGTCACTCTTCTCGTTACGCTTCATGAGTTGCCGTCCAAAAGACGCAGGTTCTCTCGGAAGGAATTAGGGCATCACTTGTGCCTTAAAGTGCTAAAGTTGGGGGACCTGGGTGGGCAAGGAGGAGGCGTGAGGGGAAGGGATGAGTGCATATATGACACAAAGGACAGTGTGTCTCATTCCCTGTTGAATGAAAATTTCTTGAGGGCAGAGGGTTTTGTGTCTTGTTCACTGATGTGTCCCCAGCACCCAGAACTGAGCCTGGCACATCATCTGAGCTCAGTAAATATTTGTGAAATGAGTGGTTCTCAAATGTTGAGTTGAGCTAGTCCTTCCAATGAGGTGGTCGCTTTGCCATGAAGCCCTGTGGGGAGCAAAAGTGGTGTAAGGTTGGGTGCCTGTCCCGAGGTCTGGCCGTATGCTAGCTCTATAACCCCTTGGTATTCATTCATTCACTCATTCGTTCCATGGAACATTTACCTGCCCCTCTTCTGCAGTATATTGTGTAATCGTCACTGAGGTACAAAGATGAATGTTAATCAATATTCTTTAATACCCCCCACAAGTGGGGTTCTGGGAATACCATGGTGACTCAGGTGATACATTCTTGGTAGGGGACACAAATGGGGAGCATCTCACTCCATCTGGAAGTAGAGGAGTTGGGAAAAGATTCTCAGAGGACAGCATGTGTGGGATTCATCTTGATGGCAGGGTAGGCATTTGTGAGGCTGGGGTGGGGCCAGGGGGAGCATTCAGGCTGCATGTGTCAAGGTCTGGCATCTCAAAGTCATGCTGGGGCCGTGCTCCAGCCACACCTCCTCATTCCCAGCTTCCCCACTACACAAACCCACTGAAAGTGTCTTTCCCTTTCTCTTGTCCTTCATCGTTCACTCCCAGCTTGGCTCATCCCAGGGCCTGGCTCCAGAGCAAATGTACAGTACAGATGTGTTATTATTATTATTTATTTATTGAAATTTTTACTTTATATTGGAGTATAGTTGATTTACAGTGTCATGTTAGTTTCAGGTGTACAGCAAAGTGATTCAGTTATACATATACATATATCTATTCTTTTTCAGATTGTTTTCCCATATAGGTTATGATGTGTGTTATTATTCATCCCAGTAAATGTAAGAACTATTCCCAGAGCTTGGTGACATTATTGGTGCTGGGATGGCTTGGGGACTGTGACTCCCATTGAACTGCCCTTCATTGGTCTGGTTCCCTTGGGAACTTGTTTTGGGAGGGGGAGGAAGCTGGGCAGGGTTAGGGCATCCCTGGGCTCTCCGTACCACAGAAATCCCGCCAGGCCCCACCGAGGACCAGTGGATGGTGGGCCCACATCGTTTAGCATAACACAGAGCCAGTGTCAGCAGGGCTGCCTTAATACGGCGACAGCGCCTGCTCTTCATTTGGAGGCACCCAAGCCCAGGCTGGAGACCCTCCGACAGGGCAATATGGTGGCACATTGGACCCACAGGCCCTTCCACCCCCTTGGTTGGTTCTGATCTGGCCATTCTTCAAGACTTGAGTCTGAAACGTCAGAACCCAGTCACGTGGCTGCTACCAGAAGATGCTATTAAAATGCCACGAGAAGAATGTTGTTTTGGTACTTTTACACATCAGCTGCTAATCTTTGCAGGATTTTCCCATTCCCAGGGTAAAGCGAGAGAAGAGGAAGTGAAAACAGCAGGGGGAGAATTTTCGTACAGCACCTCTCGCCTTGCAGACAACAACCAAAACCCCCCTGGGTTTTGAACAGAGCCTTGTACTTTCTATAGCTCGCCTGCATCCAGGGATTGCCTCATTTGGTTCTCAGATCTCCCCCAGGTGGGAGGCAGGATTCTGAGCTGCCCTGATTTTGCTCTCATTTGCAGACAGGATGCACTCCTGGGGTGGGAGGCGAGCGCTGGGGACAGGCTATTCCAGGAGGAGGTAGTTCTTCAGAGCCATTCTGGAGAAGTGCTTGGGGTTTCTGGATTTCTTCGTGGAAACTGATCCATATACGGTGGGGAAAGGCCTGTGTGAATAGGCATCTGAGCCAACAGTCCTCTGGCTGGAGCCCTTCGGCCAAGGAAGATGGAGGCGCTGGTCTCCCCAGCTCTGAGTAACCGCCATTGGCTGACCTCTCCCAGCCGTGGGACTCTCCTGGGTGCGGGGGATCCCTTACCCAAAGCCCAGGGCCTCTGAGAGCTTTCGATTGCAGTCTCTGCTGCCAAGAGAAGGGTGTCTTCCCAGAGTCCAGGAGGCACGTCTCAACCTCTCGTGCTGCTTTAATAGTCTTCCATGACAGCTCATTCCTATGCCTCCCAGCTAGGAGGACTGAGTGGCAGCTGAGATTCAGTCTGGGCTGGGAATCAGAACCCTCCAAAGAGCATCCCCCCTCCGCTTAAGCAACTGGTTTATTGTGTTGCCAAACCAAACTTGGGTCTGCTGTGAGCAGTAAAGCCAATCTATTGATACCGAGTTGTGGTGAAGGAAAGTGCAATGTCCATTGCAGGGTGCCAAGCAAGGAGTACAGGTGGTTAACGCTCAAAAGACCCAAACTCCCCAGTGGCTTTCAGGGCAAGGTTTTTAAAGGTAGGGTGAGGGAGAGGGTTGCGTGGTACGTGATCAGCTCATGGACATTCTTCTGATTGGTTGGTGGTGAGGTAATCAGGAGTCAACATCATCAACCTTCTGGTTCCACCTGGTCTGGGGTTATGTGCTTGTGGTCAGCATGCAGTTAACTTCTTCCATCTGGTGGGGGTTTCAGTATCTGCAGAACAGCTCAAGGATATGGCTCAGAATATTATCAATAGCCCTTGAGGAGGAACTAAAGGTCCTTGACTTTGTTTAATGGCTAAACTATTATTATTTTGTCTTGCTTGACTGGTTTCTGCATTTTCTCACTTCTCTGATTAAATTTGTTCTTTGGAACTTGGGGAAGGTCTAGGAGGCTGAAGTTTTTCTACAAACAAGAGGCAGATGGAGAACAGGGTGTGGGGTGGGGGTGGGGGTGGGGAGGTCTGTCCCAGGAAGACCCCGTAGAGTCCTGCTCCATTATAATCCCCTCCTTTTCTTTGATACTCCTCAATCTGGAGGGGGAACAGGTGCAGGACAAGAAAGGGAGTAAAGTTTTGGATGGAGAGGTTAATCATAAGCTCGGCAGAGGAACTCAGTTTTAGGGGGACTCGCTTTCAATTGCTGCTCCTTTCCATCTCTGCTCTGCATTTTCCACCAGGGCCTTCCTTTCCTCCCACAGTGCCCTATCTCCATCTCCCACTGCCCTTTCAGAGTCAGCTCAGACACCACACTTCTGAAGCCTTCTCTGGAAACAAACAGGAATGTTTGTTTCCCTCCTCTGGCTCGTGGGACCACGAGCTCCAGGGACCATGCATTTGGCTCCTGCCAGAGGCAGTCAGTACATTTCTCTCCTCTTTCTCCGAGGGCCGAGGCCCACCCTCATCTCTGAGTGTGTCCCATCACAGGACTCTATTAAACTATCAGTGAGCATTGAATGAACGCATGGAGAAGATCCGTCACTGGTTCCTCCGCCTCTGTCTGCCATCTTTTTTTCTTTAGAAGAGGCAGTTTGTCCATCTGGTTCTGAGTAGGAGGTTGGGGAGAGAGCCAGGAAAAAACATTCATAGAAAATCCTGCCCCCCACCCTCTGTCCCAGGATCTAGGAGGGCTGGAATCTCATCAGGGCTTGTGTCAAGGGTACCTTGGCAGGGTGATTGAGAATGACAGAGCTGTTTGCTGATCTGGGCAGGAGGAAGGCGGCAGAAATTCTCGCCAACAGGGTCCGGGCTTGTGTCGGGGGTGGGGGAGGCAGTTTCCAGGTGAGGCCAAGGAAGTTCTACCCAGGTATATTCCAGCTTATTCTCGCTTTCTAGGGCACAGACAGTGGGGTGAATGCAAGGAGCCAAGGTGCTGGGCAACTTCCAGGGTGGCCCCCTTTGACCTCAGAACCATGTTTCCAAATGGATAAAGCTCAGGGACAGAGTTGATTATTCAACCACTATTCAAATCTCCTACAAGCTAATATCTATACTTCCTTCTCCTCAATCCAGGGGGAGGCCTTGGGTCCTGGGATAGGCGCTGGGTGGAGATTTAATGTGATGGGGCTTCGTTGGCATCCCTGTAGTCTTGAAACTAGATGAACAGGAAGCATCCTATTTAAAACTGAAACGATCTAAGGCCTTTTCTGAAGTACCACGGAGGGGTGGCTGGAGTCTGTGGTGCCGTGTGAAGGGCTGTGAGGGACGGACCGGACACTGGGTGGATGCTTCTCCTTGGGACTGGAGAGCTGGGTCCTCACAGCTGGGAACCTGTCCTGGTGGCCTCTGTCCCTCCTTAGTCATCTGCACACACCCCCAGGGCTATAGCGAGCCGCCGCTCAGCCTAGCCTGGCAGCTGCATCTGTCTCCACCTCTTCATTTCGATGGCAGCCTGGAATTGTTATCCTTCACAGATCATCTCTTGGAAGCACACCAGCTCTTATTACATCTCCCAGCTTGTCTGGAGGCTGCTCAGCTAATCTGGCATCTTTGGCTGCTGCATTCGCTTGTGGACTGGGCGTTCTGACGCCACCTCTGGCACCAGTCGGGTGGGAAGATGGACAAAATAATTAAGCCCCATGAGTTGAAAGGAGAATTAATTCCCCTGTACAAACTTTTGTTTCTTCTCTTTCTGGGTAGCTTCAGATGTGTTAATCCAGGACTGTTCTTTTTTTCCTTTTGTAACAGGTCTAATTTATAGCAGCACTGTTTGGGGGTTTTTATACCATAGTTTTTTCATTAGAATGTAGTCCATGTGAACTTTATAACACTAAAGATATTTTCCTTGGTTATTATGAAAATGTTTTAACTATACGAAACCCAGTTTTGCAAAGAGAAGAATAAAAGATCACCCCTAATCTTGCCACAAACCCACTGGATCCAGTTTCTGTGTTTTCCCTTCCAGTTTTTGTCTGGATGCATATTTAATTATACATGAGTGTGATCCCGATATACATTTACTTTAAAAACAAAATTATTTATTTTTGCCTGTGTTGGGTCTTCTCTAGTTGCTGCACGTGGCTTTCTCTAGTTGTGGTGAGCGTGGGTTACTCTTCATTGTGGTACACAGGCTTCTCATTGTGGTGGCTTCTCTTGCTGCGGAGCATGGGTTCTAGGTGCACAGGCTTCAGTAGTTGTGGCATGTGGGCTCAGTAGTTGTGGCTCGTGGACTCTAGAGCTCAGGCCCAGTAGTTGTGGCTCATGGGCTTAGTTGCTCCACGGATTCGGTATGTGGGATGATCCCGGACCAGGGCTCCAACCCGTGTCCTCTGCATTGGCAGGTGGATTCTTAACCACTGCGCCACCAGGGAAGTCCAGCGATATACATTTACTTTTTGAAAGAACCTAATCTGAGGGTGTATGTATTGCCCCATCTTGCTACTTATCCTTTCTTAACAACGTTACCTCACAAAATAGCTTAAGTATCATAATTTATTTAATCAGCCTCCTCTGGCTGGATATTTTCTGGGCTCTGTCAGTCCTTGGGGGCCAGGCAGAGAAAGTGGGCTAGCTTCAGAGCAGAGTTCAAATGACTCTAATGATCCCTCTTGTGGCACCCCCTTTCCTGGGCCTGACTCCTGCCAGTTGGTTCCTGCCATGCTCAGGTACCCACAGAAAGGAGCTCCCCACCCACTGCTCTGTAGGGAAAAGGCATTTCCAGGGCACATTTTTGCAAAGTTTTTCATTCATGCAGGTGCTCACCCACTGGGCTCTGACCATTTGTATACACATCTCCTCTACCAGACAAAAGGCAAGGGAGCATGCTATGTTGGATCTCTTTTTTTCTTTTTTAAGATTTTTTTTTTTTTTGATGTGGACCATTTTTAAAGTCTTTATTGAATTTGTTACAATGCTGCTTGTGTTTTATGTTTTGGGTTTTTGGCCTTGAAGCATGTGGGATCTTAGCTGCCCCACCAGAGATTGAACCTGCACCCCCTGCCTTGGAAGCGGGAGTCTTAACCACTGGACCGCCAGGGAAGCCCATGGAGCTTCATTATTAGTGCCTAAGAGGGTTCTTGGAATATAATAGATCTCAGCAGTTGTTTGCTGAGTGAATGAAAGGCAAAGGAATGATTCACAGCTCACAAGGAAACATGTAAGTGTCCAATCCCCATCCCCCCACTCCCCACCCACCCCCCACCCCCGCCGCGCCACCGCCCCGTTCTTTCCCCAGCCTGGGCTGTGGAATCTGGCTCTGCTTTAGGGCTGAAGGCTTTGACTCAGGGCAAAGTGCCTCATTATTCAACAGCTTACTTCTCCCTCCTAGCTAGCCCCTGCACCTCTTAGAATCTTGGTCTGCGCTGTCCCCTCCCCATCCCCCAATTTCAACCGTAAAGTGATGATGACGATTTCATAGTGCAGGGTCTCCATCCCGCCCCTACACCCAGATTTAGGCCCCCCTTTATTAAATGGGGTGGCCATCTTGTCTCAGCTTGCCCAGGACTTTCCCAGTTTAGCCCTGAAAGCCCCCAGTCAGACCCAAGTAAACGGAGCGGGTTTTGTCCTAGTTCCCCGCGTCCAGTTCTTAACAACGTCCTGTAGAGGGCGCTGGAGGCACAGCACAGGAGACAGGTGCGTCGGTGGATGGAGCACCTGTCTGCTCTCCCAGGTGGGAGGTAATACCACACAGACACCGTTCAGACAAAGGGTTCTGCCTCTGGCCAGAGTGCGTCAGAAAACAGCCTACTCCCGCCCCTCCCGGCAGGGAACGCCTGTGTCAGGGAACCGACCCTCGCTGGAGAAGAGGGAATTACCTTGTCCACAGGCCTGCTGCTCTCCGTTTCTTGCTCCTGAGAAAGCAAATCATGGATAAATAAATTGTGGTTCAGTTTCAGGCTATCAAGCTACCCAGTGTGTTCCAGCACTAACGGCCCTGATGGCAGGACACCCCGGTTGCATTAACCTAGAACACCTTCAGCCACAGCAGAACAAACTGGCTTCCTTTCAAGCGTGTCTATCAACTATTCACCTTCCCCTGGTTTATAGACCTACCCTGGGAGATTAAGTGGGAAATCATAAAGTTTACTTTCAAAGTGAGTGGCCATAGTAAAAAAAAAAAAACCTTGCTACAATTGCAGTGCAAGGGGAGACCCGTACAGATCCTACTTTGGGAATTAGCCTGGCTGCAGCCAACTAGCCAACTCACATCAGCTCTTCTGATAAGCACAGGTTTCCCAGTGCCTCATTCTCATCAGCCCCCCGCTTCTGTGCATAACGCCTATTGCTGATGTGTTGGATACAACTGGGTCGCAGAGTATTTAGGATAGATACCATCATGGTGGGATACTTTACCAGTTCTCTCACTTGCTCCCCCTTTGCCGTTAAGCTACATATTTTGGGTGATGATTATGTTTCATTAGTTATGCTGTAAGAACTGTTATGTAAGGAGGGCCTGACTGAAAATACCAACAAAATGATTTAAACACACAGAGCTGCCATTTATGACTTGGAATGTCATTCGTGTGGATGTTTCCCTCTACACAAGTATCTGGGAAATGACTCTAGGATACTGGTCTATACTGTTCTACAAAGAGAAGTTATTTGCTTCTAATCCTTTCTCCTTCTTAAAACATCATTTGAAGAACTGGAGGAGTTAGGTGCTTTTAAAGAGTTGCAGAAGGGAGGAGGCCAGTCGGCAGTTATTTGAGTTTGTATTTCACGGGTGGAATTTTATCTATTACCCATAGTAGCGGAGTCAGACAGATCTGGGTGGGAATCCTGTCCCCACCATAAATTAATTGTGTGATCTTGGACAAGTTATTTAACTTCTCTGAACCTCAGTTTCTCCATCTTTAAAATTAGGATGATAAAGTAGTATATCCTAGTATCCCTCATTAGACTACTGTCAGGGATAAACAAGATGATGTGTCTGAAGCACCCAGCTCTGAGCCTGGTGCCTGGTAGGTGTTCAGCGATTTGAGTGGCTCCTTTTCTGTTAACTCCAAGCTGACTGCCTAGTCTGTTAACCCAATACAGCTCAGCTAGAATCATGTTGCAGTCAATTAAGTTATGACTTTCTTTGTATTTAGACACACTCATCAAATGGGTTTGGGTGTTTCCAAGTTTGCTCAGGTACTCTATCTTTTTTTTTTTAATCAATTAATTAATTAATTTTTGGCTGCATTGGGTCTTCATTGCTGTGCACGGGCTTTCTCTAGTTGCCGCGAGTGGGGGCCACTCTTTGTCGTGGTGTGCGGGCTTCTCATTGTGGTGGCTTCTCTTGTTGTGGAGCACGGTCTCTAGGCTCACGGGCTTCAGTAGTTGTGGCACGCAGGCTCAGTAGTTGTGGCGCACGGGCTTAGTGGCTCTGCAGCATGTGGGATCTTCCCGGACCAGGGATGGAACCCGTGTTCCCTGCACTGGCACGCGGATTCTTAACCACTGCACCAGCAGGGGAAGTCCCAGGTACTCTAGCTTGAATTATCATCATCATCATCATCATCATCATCATCATCATCAACAACAGAATACCAGCTAATTTTTATTGAGTGTTTACTATGTACCAGGCATCGGGCAAAATACTTGAACCCAGAACTGCACGAAGGCTTGTGTTCTAAGCCACCCCTCCCCACTGCCTCTCTGCCATGGCTAATTTCATCCTTTATAGGATGGATTTTAGGAGTCTGGCTAGGTTGGATTTTACACGTTTTGCTTTTGAAGAGCATACCAAACTCTAGGTTCCTGGGTACTGGTTACAACTGGTTTGGGATTTCTGATGACACTGGCAATGATAAGACAACTAATGGTGCAGCCACTTGAGGTCTACGTAAACTAGCATAATGGGAAACATGAAAAAGTACCATACGGTGAAGATGTCAAACATTTGGCAAAATCCAGTCCAACTGGGCTGGAATGGGTTTTTGACTCTCTTGAGGCTCTGCTCTCCCAGAAAAAGCTGCGAAGAACAATTCTCGTCCTGCCTCTGAGACGGATCTTAGGTGAGCCATTCACTTCTCTTGGGCCTCAGTTTCCCCTTTTGGAAAATGAGGGGATTAAACCAAATTGCTGGTTCTCAAAACTTTGATGTGCTAGATTCCTAGGCTCCACGCTGGTAGACTTTAACTCAGTAGGCGTGGGTGGGGCCCAGCAGCCTCCCTAATTATCCCCTAATTAATGGGGATATTCTAATCCCCATTAATTTCAGAAATGTCCACCTAGACTGTGACTGACATTTGATTTTAAAGCTAATATCCCAGGAAATGTGGAGTGTTTTTTTTTGAGGAGGAAGACCCATCCAAAGCACCCACACTGGAAGAGGCAAGCAAAGCTCAAAGAGTCAGGAACCCTGCATAACAGCCATCTGAGGTTGGCACTTGCTGAAATTCTGACAGTCAACCAGGGAGGTCTTCTAGAAGGTTCCCCAAGGCTCACAGATTGACAGGAAACCACAACAGGGGTAAAATGCAAACATAACACACCCTATCAGATGTGAGGGCAGTTCTGTATACAGTACAATAACTCGCATCGTGGAAAAGTTTGTAACTCACTTGTTTTAAATCTGTGCCTGTGTTTTTTCATTTTGGTGGTATGGAGAGTTCTGGAGGAAAAGGGGGTGAGGATTCAAGTGGGAATAATTTTTACACGTACATCTCCCATTATAAGAATACTGATCTTGAAGTATATTCTTTTGTCTTGAGTCTTTTGCATTATTGATCCACAGTGATGAAATCCTTAGGACAAATCTTCAATTTCCATATCATTTACTACCTTGGTCTACAGCCTGAGGCTAGTTTTGTTCTCCAAGAAAAAAATATTTGTAGGAGTTGATTGAGCCCAAGATTGTAAATTATAGATTTCACTGGTAAAATGATCGACTCTCATATTGACTTCAGGGGTTAGAAAGTTTCATACTTTCATACAAAAGTATGAAAACCGCATGGGCATATATAGTAAGTGCTCAACAAATGTTGGCTTTTATTATTATTAGGTGATCATGGGATTGACTTTCACTAATTTGCTCTTGAGTTATAAGCTGCTGTTGACCCAGGCATAGTTTCTAAGAAGACCAAGTTCCTGACACTCCAGGGAATATAAGGGAAATACAGCTTCCCTTTAGTGCAGTCCACCCCAAAGAGTTTTACCCAGACTACTATGTGGGGTCCTTCAGCTGATTTTAGATGGTGTGCAGCCCTTTTTTTTTTTTTTTTTTTTAAATTTATTTATTTATTTTTGCTGTGTTGGGTCTTCTTTTATGTGCGTGGGCTTTCTCTAATTGCGGCAAGTGGGGGCCACTCCTCATCACGGTGCGCGGGCCTCTCACTATCGCGGCCTCTCTTGTTGCGGAGCACAGGCTCCAGACGCGCAGGCTCAGTAATTGTGGCTCACGGGGCTAGTTGCTCCGCAGCATGTGGGATCTTCCCAGACCAGGGCTCGAACCCGTGTCCCCTGCATTGGCAGGCAGATTCTCAACCACTGCGCCACCTGGGAAGCCCGGTGTGCAGCCCTTTTAAATAATGTTCTTTAAAATACTATGTATTTAAAAATAAACATAACTGGTAAAATATCTATGTTTAAATATGTTTTTATGACAAAAGACAATGGTTTTGCATTTATGCTGATATAAAGTTTCCTTTTAAAGTAAATTATTAAAGTAGAATAAGTAAGTTGATTCAAAGAAAGCTGTTAAGTAATCATAGTACAGGTGGTACCCAGAAATGGTAAAAATTGTGGCGGTGGTATGCAAATGATTGCGCCTTGAGAAGTGCTGTGTGATGAACCGAATCTGCCTGCTCCCCATTTTGCTACATATGAAAATATTAACACTCATTTTATAGGGTTTGCATATATCACACAGTTATAAAACTTTCGTATTGTATAAGACCATGAGATCATCACAGAACCACCTTCCTTTTTATAGTTAGGTGGATTCTGAGGTCTAGAGATGCTGTGCGCCTTGATTAAGTGCAGCACGTTCTGGAGGAATTGGGATTTCACCCTGTTAGAGAAAACATTCATACTTTCCGGTGGTCTAGACCTCAAGAGTAGGAAAGGGGTAGTCCTTTACCCCCAGTCTATCAAGAGAGACACTGGAAGAGAGAAATTGTGTTCTATGGCAGGATCTCAAGGGGCAGCTGTCTTGAAATACTCAGAGGTATTTTTGTATAACTGAATCGCTGAGTTGTCCACCTGAAACTAACATGATATTTACTAACACTAAATCAACTATACTTCAATAAAAAATAAATTTAAAAAAACCAAAAAGGGAAATAAGAACAAAAAGGAAATCAACCTATCAACATGAATAGACGCCTAAAACAGTGTTATCACATGCATTCACTTCATTTTTTTTTTTTTTTTGCAGATTTATTTTCTCTTTGCTTCAGAGTATTCATTGAAACCATTGCTACCTCTCAAACACAGCTGTCCACAGAAGTGTTGCTAATCATTTGAAAAGACTCAGGAAAAAAAATGTCATAAGTCATCTAGACTCAACTATCTTAAGAAATCCATAGGATCATATGCTTATTCAGTTATTTAGGGAGAAAAAAAAAGAAATATTCAGAGGTCTTTCATTTGGAAGAGGATTCTATTTATTCTATTTGACTTCAAGGTGTAGAAGCAGAACCAGAAGGGTGAGATCACGGAAAGACAGATTTTAGCTGAATGAGAGGAAATACTTTTCGTTAATTCTAGGAGTGAGCTGTCTTAAGAGAGGATGGGCTCCCCAAGACTAGAGGTGTTAATTTTAGGTGACAACCCTAGGGGATATGGGGAAGGAAATGCTCTTATCCAAGGGCTGATGGGTACATGAGGTGGCTGACCCAAGGTCCTTGCCACTTCTGAATGTCAAGGACTCTGAGGTGGCCTTTCCTGCCTTTCAAATGGCTCATTATAGGGGGTCATTATCTGCAGTTACGGTCTCAGTTCTATGTAAAAAGCAATCAGGCCTTCCCTGGTGGCGCAGTGGTTGAGAGTCCGCCTGCCGATGCAGGGGACATGGGTTCGTGCCCCGGTCCGGGAAGATCCCACATGCCGCGGAGCGGCTGGGCCCGTGAGCCATGGCCGCTGAGCCTGCGCGTCCGGAGCCTGTGCTCCACAACGGGAGAGGCCACAACAGTGAGAGGCCCGCGTACCGCAAAAAAAAAAAAAAAGGCAATCAAATCTTTTGGGAACTTCCCTCCCACCCCCCCATATAACACTCTTGAATACATGCAAAACAATTATATATTTTTGGTGCTAAATGGCAAAACATGTGAACATAAGCCAGCTATCTTAACTGTTTACTGGGATATATTTTTAAAATCAGGCTGTTAAATACTTGATAGTTTAGGATTTGCATGTTAATCAGGGTTTTGTTTAACAATAATCAGTAATTTTTAGAGAAGTGTATCGACCAATCTGCAAAGTCCAAAGTTCCATCATTTCACACTCAGAAAACTGCTATTAAGAGCTTATAACTTGGACTATAATAAAATGCAGAATTATTAGGTTGAACCAGGTGATATTGTCATCTTGTAGATAAAAAACTTACATAGCCAATTTCATATAGTTAACCTACTACTAAGATGTTTAGAAACAGTTCTATGATTACTAAGACTTGTAGACATTTTCGACTAAACCTAGAATTTCCCCTACCGTATTGATCAAAGAAACATTATCACCACAAGCCAGATGATAATCCAGTACGATTTCTTCTAAAAAGCCTCCGCGTTCCTTTCAGCTCGATATTGCCCAGTGGATGTTTCATTTGTAAAGACGCTAAGCCCTCTAATGTGCGAATCATTAAGAAGGCAGTTGTTGCTCTTCCAGCAAGGTTTGCCTAGCAGTGCAAAACAGCCGGATAAACTCCTGCCCTTGTTGAGACCAGGCGGGGAGACCGTGTGGGGTAGTGCTTGGGGGTTGGAGGGCAATGATTTCTGAAGGGAGGATTTAACGCAGTATAATCCCAGCTTCATTGCCTGTTCACGTGAGAAAACACAGCTTCAATTTAACTGCAGGCAACAGGAGTTTCACACTGTCAGCACCAACTGTTTAAAACCCCAAACTAGTCTCTAAGTAGGAAGCATCAAAACTAAAAATTTGGAGGGATTTAAACTCCGGATTCTCTTTCAAATATAGTGAATCGAGTATTACATCCTTTCCATAGGACGTTCATCCTCTCATGTTAAAATGAGCTTGCTCTGACTTTTCCCGAAAGCTCTGCTTTACAAATACAAAATTTTTATGTACTGTAGGTGAGCCACATAAAAGACATGCTTGTTGACAAATGGGGAAAGATATGACACTTGAAAATTCTGTAAGAAAACAGGGGGACTGTCGGGGATTCCCCTCTCTTCCGTTTGTTGTTAAAAATTAATAAAAATGTAAGCCCTCAAACTTTACGCATTCATACTCAAAACAAATGCATTAAAAATCATGGCTATGTGGAGAAGTAAGGGGACTGAAAGTAGTTCAATCTATTTTACGGTTGAAACAGGCTCAGAGAGTTTAAGTGACACGCCCAATGCCTACAGGGGATATGGAAAACAAAGACCTTGACTATATGCCACATTCTCAAAGAAACTAGGGAACAACTCAAACATTGGTGGTTTCTGTTATCACTCTGACAAGAAGGTATTTTAATTCACTTTTCCCACCCTCAGTTAAAGGCTGCCAAATCCCATCTTAAGTTTCGATCCGTTGCTGTAGCATCGTACGGGCAGGCTTGGTCTAGATATCCTTGTTTTCCCTGTGCCATCTCCAGCTCAGCAAAAGAACCACTTCCATCCTCTTAAGAGACTTCAGTACCAGGGTAATAATGTGACATCTTGATCTGGTACTGTTTCCCACCCATATTAACAACTGCTCTACCCAGTTTTGACAAGTTACTGAAAAGGATATCCAGCTTGTTGGGGATGAGCTGGCTGAAGTTCTTAGCCCTATGACGCCCTACGCCCGGAACTGATAAATTAGTTTTTGATTCAGAAAGAAACATTCCATGTGTTTTTAAGAAAAACAGGTATCAAGGGGTGTTTCCGCCCAATTTTGTCTCCTTTCCTCCTCTCTCTCAGGAGGCCCAACAGAGTGGAGTCACAGTCACTGTGTGCCGTGAGCTCAGTAGCAGTGAATTCACTATAAATTAAGTTTTGTCCATATAGAGAAGTTATCTACATGTAAGCACAGGGCTTACCTTTATTCACTTGGCCATATATTTTTTTTCAATGTAAAAAAAGTTTCTCATATGTGTATGTAGAAACTTATCACTTTACTTTTGGAATCAAAGACTGTATGTGACATGACTATAATATGAGGAAACTAATTTTCACAAGTGTCTTGTACATATGAACTTACTACTTACAGCAGTTCACATAGTTGGGTGAGACGGGGCCTTATCTCAAGAGGCAAATTCATAACAGTTGTGAGAGGCCGCTCCCTACTGTCACTACATTACAATAATGAAGTTACAAGCTTGTGTTGCATAAACATATTTAGTGCATTAAAAACACTGAGACTCTTTTTTCCATTTTTTTTTTATTACATTTGGACCTTTAAGAAACATATACCACCAGTTATACCACTATTCAGTAAAAATCTATTCTAGTTTTTGGAATGCATATGTGTCACAAACTATCTTGCTTCTGGTCTCTAAGACTTTACTAAGAGTTTATCAAAAAGGTAGGCTCTGATCTATGGGATCCTGAGCCTTGAGGTTTTAAATGTTTTGATTATTGTAAAACAATTTCCAGTGGATGAACTTAATTCCCAGCTGTTTTTCTTCTAGAATGGGCTAATCATTTTGAAGTTACTTCCTCCATTGCAAGAATATTCAATTCCTTCAGCTTTGTGATCTATTCTGTCTTTGGAAAACTTGGTAAAAAAGTAATTTCCCCCCGCTGTACAACAGGGATGAATTCACCAGAACATATCCAATATTAATTATAACAAAAGGCAGTATAGATAAATGTATATGTGTCATGTTCACTTTAATGACTATTTCATAAGCCAGTAACTATGAAGACTATTTCTGGATCAATACAATCCAAGTGTTGGCTGTAGGTACACAAAACACCTTAACACAACTCTTGGTATCTGACATTGATTCAAAATAAAAAAAGGGTAAGTGAACTCACACAACTATGTTTTCAAGAAGCTACTCTCTGTGGAAGCAAACAGGAAAGGGGCCCTTCAGGAAGCTGTTGATGGGCACTGGGAAGGTTTAAAGCTATGGCTTTGGGAAGCACCCAAGTGAGCTGTAGGAAGGCATTTGTAAGAGTAGATTCTGCAGCATCAAAGGATACTTCTCTAAAAGAGGTGGGCATTTTCTCAATTAATTTAAATTCTGAGGCTTTCAACAGTTGAGGGCTAGAAACAAGATCCAAAGAAAAGAATCATCTTCTTCCCGCTTAAGAAAGGTGACTGTGCCATTCAGCTCATGATGCTAAATGGTCCAAAAGCCTTTGGTGGTATGATATGGACAAGAAAAAAATTAATACACAAACCACATAACACCATTAAAACTCGAAAAACATTTTTTCATTTAAAAAAGTATTTAGAACACATAAAACAAGGCAACATTTATTCTTTTTTCCCGTCTTCTGGTACGGGGTCTGTTGGTGCTTCCTCCACAGTTGCACTGTTGCTCTCTGAGCCAGTGTTACTATCACTGGTCCCTTCCTCTGCCAGACTGTCCACCCCCTCCTGCCCGCTCTCCTTGTCCTCAGGAGTAGACGTGCCTTCTTCACCATTCTGTTGGCTTTCCGTCGTTTCTTCAAGGTGTGTCTCCTCTGTAATCACACATTTGTCACTGTTAGTTCCAATACAGAAATGCCCTCTTCTAATTATGCTGACAGTCCAGAGCTGCAGCATCCGATGATAAGGCAGCCACTCACCACATATGGCTACTAAGCACTTGATATGAGCAAGTGTGACCGAGGAAAGAACTTTTAGCATGTTTAGAACAATTTGGGATTTGGAAACAATCTACTTTTTAACTGTAAATTTTGAAATCTAAATACAGATCAAGTATTTCTGCTGAAAATTTAGCTTCCAAATTTTGATGTGCTCTAAGTCTAAAAATACACACCAGATTTTGAAGACTTATTAAAATTAATTTCACTTAAAAGATTTCATTGGGCTTCCCTGGTGGCGCAGTGGTTGAGTCCGCCTGCCGATGCAGGGGACACAGGTTCGTGCCCCGGTCCGGGAAGATCCCACGTGCCGTGGAGTGGCTGGGCCCGTGAGCCATGGCCGCTGGGCCTGCGCGTCCGGAGCCTGTGCTCCGCAACGGGAGAGGCCACAACAGTGAGAGGCCCGCGTACCGCAAAAAAAAAAAAAAAAAGATTTCATTAAAAAAATGTCAGTAGTAGAAAATTTATAATGACACAGTGACTTATATTTCATTTCTATTGGACAGTGCTCTTGTGAAGCGCTTGGATTTAATGAGTGAGAAAGCAGGTATGGAAATGGTATAAGGCTGATATTTAAAGTACTTTGTTACAAGTCACGCTGGGCTGTTTTCTGTTATTGCTCTAATAGTCTTCAGAACAATCTTCTTCAGTTCTTTTTCTTCAGCTAGAAGGATGAAATCTGAGTAAAGACCTAGGCATGCTCTATTCATAGATGACAAAACAGAGGCAAGGCTGAGTATTCTAGCTGCAAAATGAGCCAAAGAACCATGCTCTAATTCTCAAGCTCTTGTTCTAACCACAAAATGTGTTCACGCTCCAAATCTGTTAAGATAAAAAACATGTTCACACAAAACAGAGAAAGGTTCAGATAATAAAACTTAAAATCTGACTATCTGAAATGTTAATCTGCTGAATCACTCTGTAGAAATATCTGGTAAAGATACTATATTCTACTTAACGTTTTCCAGATGTCAAATCAGAAGTTGTCGGTTGAGCACCAAGTATGACTATGGTCCCTCTCACTTCTTGTAATGATGGTCCAGGGAGCCTTTGATTGTGTTTCCCATACTTTCAGCTCAGTTCTGTTTATTACACAGCGCACTGCGCAGGGTCAAAACAGTGCCAGAAAGTAGAGTGATCTCAAAATTTCAAGCAATAATCGATGTAATCAGTACTTCATGTAAGCTGTGTTATTGTTTGCCTTGAGGAATGCTTTTAATCAGGAACATCAGTAGAACAGAAGTATGAATTGTTCCAGGATGGGGTCAACAAATGCTTTCTACAAAGGCTAGATAGTAAATATTTCAGGTTTTGTGGGCCAGGCAGTCTCAGTTGCAACTACTCAACTATACTGTTGTCGCCCCAAAGCAGCCACAGACAATACGTAAATAAACGGTTCCAACAAAACTTTATTTACAAAAGCAGGTGGCAGGCAGGATTCGGCCTGCAGGTTTTATTTGCCTAACTCCGTTCTAGGACACCAGAGACAACACTGATCTTAAGAGCAATGACCACATCTTGTTTAAACAATTTTAGCAATAAACGTTAAAATACTGAGTGCCAATATCATGTCAAGTGCAGTAATGATGATTTTATGTACATTTATCCTTGGGAACTCACTCTCAGAGGCAGGTGCTAGAATACTTGCAAATGAGGAAACTGATATTAAATAACTTACCCAAAGTCACAGCGCTAGCAAATGGTGAAGCAGTGTTAGACCCAGATCTGTCTGATTCCCGGGCCAGTATCCTTAACCATTAAACCATTATACTTTATATTCCCAGGAAATGACATGACTCAATCTGGGCAAACAACCAAGACCTCACACAGCAAGACTAAAGACAACACACCACTGCTGTTTTGTACCAATACCAACATTTTTAGTGGACTCTACTATAAGAGATTAAGATTTTGAAAGAAATGGGTAGTATATGGAGAATAATTCAAGAGGCAAGGTCAACAGAGTGACTTCTGAAAAGCACTGAGAAAGGAAAAGCAGAACTAAAGACAGCTGTAAAAACCCTCGACATTTACTTCAGTATCAACTGAAAGGTTACCTGTCTCCATCGGAATGCTCTCGTCTTCTTTCTTTTCTTCGGTCTTATTAGCTGCTGGCTCCTCCTCAGGAACAATACTGCTCTGGCTGCGCTCAGCTTGCTCTGCTGCCTCTTTCTCCCTTTCCTCCTGCCTTTTGCGAGCCTGTTCCTCGGCCTGTGCAATTTCAGCTGCAATTTTTTCCATATCCACTTCTACTTTCAAACCACACAACTAGCAGTCAGAAAACAGAACCCAAAAAACTCTCTTAGTAATGTTCTTTTCTTACAATCTCTGAACCAGAGAAATTGTTTTAATAGTGGGTTTTCTTGGCTAAGAACTATATACATATATATGGCAGAAAAAAACATGGTTCCACGTCCTCTCTGAAGCTCTTGGGTCTACAGGAAAGTTGCCCTAGCATGCCACATAACATCAAGTATTACAGAACAGCTGGTGAGACAATGCTGAAAGTTCTGGATTATACTCAAAGCTTCCATTTTATATTTCAGGCGGCCAAACACTAGATTTACTTGTTTTCATACAAAGTGCAAACTGTAAACTACAGCTAATGGAGACATTTGATGAATAAACTGCAATGAAATGAAAATAATTCACAACTGCATGAGAGTTTAAATTAAAACCTCAGAGGGTTCTAGGGTCTAAGGCCTAGTACATATGTGTGTACTATATGATATTTCAAACCTATTGCAACTCTACCAGAAAATGGAAATTATTTCATAAAGCAAAGACCTTGCCAGTTATAGCAAAGTTAACCCTGTTTCAAAGTGAACAACGTTCCATGAAATCACTATCTTGGAAAAAAGAAAGAGGAAAAAAAAAGTAACAGACACAGTGAAAAAAGTATAGTTAACACATTAAATTTATACCCTTTTAAGTTCATTGTTAAATGAATCTGTGCTTTCCAGGAATTTCCTCTTCTTTTCTTGGTGTCGCTCCTCTATTTGAAGAAGTTCAGCTTCTAGTTTTCGCTGTAAAACATAAGGTCAGGTTTTGTTACTACTGAATTATTTTCTCTAAAGCAAACGTCAAACACTGAAAATGTCTCATTTTTTTTAATGGTCCACACGTTCTCATAGTGTGATAAATGTTTTGAATTTTTAATTTATTTATTACATAATGTATCTAGCTAAGATTTTTAAAATGTAAAATGCAGCATAGAGGGAATGACTGATTAATAAGTATATGTTGGAGAATACTGTTTCAGGCCTCAGCGATTTTTTGGAAAAGAAATATTTAGTACATCAGTAAGAGCTGACAGGATGTCTCAAAATTCTTAATGGGTATGCTTTCTGTCAAAAGGCTCTACGTTACAGGTTTAATGACAAACTTATTAAATCTCTGGGAAAGGTCTACTCCCTCCAGCCTCTTCCCTCAATCAGGAACAGGTCAGACTGAACATAAGTATTTAACAGGCACACTGATGCATGGTATAGGATCAGGTCACCTGGCACCTGGGGCGTAATAAAATGCTTTGTGACTCTACCTGATGAACCATTAAGGACTGGACCTGTCGTTTGAGGACCTGCATTCTAGCTGTTGTGACAACAGACCGAACGTCTGGCACCACACTCTCACTAAGGATTTCACTGATGAGGCGGTGATTTCTCTGGAAACGGGCGGTAGCTGTGTGCTTCATTGAAAAGCCATCATCATAATCTGGAATAAACAAAAGGATCTGGAAATTAGGTCACCAACTACCATCATCAGGAGAGCGCAACAGCGTTCACACTTAGTTGCCAAGGAGCCACGGCCCTCACCGGTCTAACAAAATCTAAAATAAATCTTTAAGTTATGATGTGCATCTGGAAGATGTGGCTGAAACGCAAATGAAATACAACCATGTGTCTCTGGCCTGGAAATCAACGTGAAGGCTGCACTGACAGCAAAACAGATTTTGCCAAATGTCTCACTTTTGGGGTAGTAATTTAAGGCTTTTACAACTGATGATACACAGGAACTGGGTGGTGTCTTTGTCACTGTAGCACTTTAAAGTAAGGAAAATGCCCACTGCAGAGAAAACATTATCTCTAGCAATATTCAGTTTCCCAGATGGGCATATATATTTTATAAGATTAAAATACCACTAAAGCCTTAAAAACGTTTAATTCTAAATTTCACTTTTAATTTTTATCAATTTACACACACATACCTTTGTTGTCAGTGTATGAAGGTATATTACATGCTGTTTTCATCCACTCAAGTGCATATACATATAGTATGGATCTGGTTTACAAGCTTATTCTTAATAGCTATTACCTTTGCTCTATCACTACCAGTTTTTGACGTATCTGCTAACAACCTGTGCTATTATTTACTTAATATTTTTATTTAAATCAACTTAAAAAAAAAAAAAGAGCTTCCTCTTAAGCAATACACATTAAAACAAAAGTTCCTCTCTGAACCACCTAACCATCTTAGTGTGCCGTCAGAGGTGGGGGACCACAGTTTAGGAAACTGCTACAAAGAGTCAAACTGTGCTATGTCAGTTTAGCACGTCCCTTAATTTGGGTGCTTAAGTAGTTCCTAAAACTCTTATTACCAGAAACACCACCACTACGAACTGTTGTGCAAATTGCTTTTTGTTTCAAGTAATTTCTTTAGGATATACACTTCTGAAATTAAAATTACTGGAATAAAAAAAACTGTGACCTTTTTACTTTTTTTTTTTTTTAAAGAAGATGTTGGGGGTAGGAGTTTATTTATTTATTTATTTTTGCTGTGCTGGGTCTTCGTTTCTGTGCGAGGGCTTTCTCTAGTTGTGGCAAGCAGGGGCCACTCTTCATCATGGTGTGCGGGCCTCTCACTATTGCGGCCTCTCTTGTTGCGGAGCACAGGCTCCAGACGCGCAGGCTCAGTAGCTGTGGCTCACGGGCCCAGCCACTCCGTGGCATGTGGGATCCTCCCAGACCAGGGCTCGAACCCGTGTCCCCTGCATTAGCAGGCAGACTCTCAACCACTGTGCCACCAGGGAAGTCCTCTTTTCACTTCTTAAGGGAGAGTTTTTCATATTCACACTTAAGACTATATACATTTGTGCTAGGTTATCCATCTAGGTTACCTTTCTTTTTCTTCTTTCATGTATATGTCCCCAGTGTTGACCACTGGACTGTAGGGGAAATAAAGTCTTAAAAATCTGGGCCTGTCTTTCTTTGCACTTTAGTTGTCTGATTTTTTTTTTCTTTTTTGGAGGGGGGGGTAGGTTTATATTTTCTAATTCACCAGGTATTTACTTTATCTCATGAATATTCTCTTTCTAAAATGTCAGTTAAAAAAGACTTCACTAAAAAAAAAAAAAAAAGACTTCACTGTCTTGTGTGGATAACTACGTATGTTTTGTAGGCCTTGTAGGTCTTCTTTGTTAAAGTGAGCAGCTGTTGTACTCGTGGATGTGCTGCCTCTCTCTTGGTTTTATGTACATTTCCACCTCCCAAGTCTTCCTCTTTCTACTCAGTTCTGAGGGATAAGGTCCAAGGTCTAAAGTCATTCTTATCCTGGTATCTTAACTATTACCATCCTTTCTTATTAGCAACTCTAATATCCTATTTTAAACTTAAAAAACATAATGGGCAGAAGTCTGAGAAACAGAGAAAAGGACTCTCTTTGAAGACTGTTCCTAAGTGAAGCTCTTTCAGTCCTTCTCAGTGTTCCTGCTGTTACCTTCCACCTGTGAAAACTTCAACTGATTTCTACTTACGTCTTCTATGTTGCTAGCCTTTGTTTCCGATTATTACTGACCCCCATCCTTCCAATTATTTGTAGACTGGATCCTCTATTTTTTTTAGTTCTGTATATTTTCTTGCACTAATTATCCAATTTGAGCAACTAAAGTTTGCTTACACTACTGTGTCTTTAGCACTGATGATTCTGCTTAACATGCTATATTGTTTCTATTCCCTATTCTGTTTTCTGTATTTATTATTATATTTTGTATTTATGAGAACATTTGTCAATATCCCAGTCCTTTCTTTTAACAACTCATTTTTGTTTTTCTCTCCTTTTACGTATATCGGTTTGTCCATGTCTTTAGGTGGTAGTGTTGCTTCCTTTATGAAAGGTCTCTTCTTTAAGGTCTTACAAGCCTTTTCCTTGTTACTACTACTTCTTTAAAATGGGGTCTTAAATTATTTTCTAGATGCTTTTGTTGCTTGCAGCTAGAGCTTCCAACCTTTACCACATCACAGCAGTACACGAAGGAAATATTTGTATAGCATGCTTGCTGTGTGGATGAGTATACTCACAGCTGGAGGTGGCTAGCTCTGAAGCTCCTTGCAGCTTCAGACCCTGCATGGCTACAGAGGACCAACCAGAGGTACAAAAGCATACCTGCAAACTCTTCGTGGAACGCCAACTAGGAAGCTCTGCTCTGTGTGCGGTGGCGTGCGTGTGTATAAAGTCTGTAGGTGCGCACCCTCCTAAGCGTCATCATGAGTTGTATTTATAAATTCTAGCTGGATTTCTGAATTAACTAGAAAAGAAAGTTCATAATGCCTCTTCCCACTCATTAACTTTCTCCCTTAAGAGCCTTTAACTCAGCCAATTTAGGGAACCAATAAGAAAGTAGAATATAACTTGAAGGCATTTAACTTTTTAAAAGCAGTTGAGGTAAAATTCTGATTGTAACTAAAAAACCCTCCATGCATTCTGAGTACAAAGGTTTTGATAAACGACAGGTAGTTTTTGCTATCTTCTACACTAAAAAGGGTATTTCTTTATCTTTGGGAAGTTCACATACAAATATTAATCAAAATAATTATTCCAAATATTGAAATGGCACTTAAATTATGCTTTGTTTCCATTTAGAATAGGAAATAATACTTGAGATTTCTCATATTTTAATTCTCAGAGAAAGCATAAACAAAGCCCCACTTTTTTTTTTTTTTTTTTTTTTACCATCTGGATCTTCAGCAGGCTGAATGCTCATGTAAGGTTCTCCTTTCTCCATGCGAGACTGTCTCTGTCGACTTTCTTCCTCTAAAGCAGCTTCTGCACGACTTTTTGCATTTATGTAAGCAAGGTACGCGGGGGAATTATGATAGGCCTTCATAGATTCATTGTACTCTATCTGAAAGTCAAATGTTTTCAGTTTTAGAATTGACATTTTGCAGGTTACAATGAATACTTATATTACCTCATTTGAATATCAAAAGACATGATAATGATCTCCTTTTTACAGACAAGGGATCTGAAGTCTTAGAGAAATTAAGTGACTTGACCCAGGCAGACAATGACTCAGTTGTCTGATTAGATCTTATATTTCTTTTATAAATAAGGCAAGAGTTCATGAATTTTCTATTGTACCCATCCCTACAGTCCCATTCTACCTTTTCTGCTTCGTATTCGTTTAAATATTCTTGTTTTTCTTCATCAGTGAGATCTCGCCACATGCCACCAATAATCTTGCCAATCTCCCACAACTTTAGGTCAGGGTTGGAAGCCTTTACTTGGTCCCAGACCTTGAAAAGGACAAACAGTTGAGATTTCAGTATTGATGCCTAAAAATAAAGACCTTTAAAAAATACTTTTTAATATAGAAACCTTCAATCATCAACAAAGGCAGAGGCAATAGTGTCAAATCCCCATGTTCTCTTCAGCCTGCTGCAGTAATTATCGAGTCCTCTGTCAGGTTACTTTAAGGCAGATCTCGGATATCTCCAATCACTGCAGACACTTATGGTGAGCTAACTCAATAACATAGT
The DNA here is from genome assembly GCF_964270905.1 of Leucopleurus acutus. Taxonomy (NCBI): domain Eukaryota; kingdom Metazoa; phylum Chordata; class Mammalia; order Artiodactyla; family Delphinidae; genus Leucopleurus; species Leucopleurus acutus. The sequence goes on along the minus strand of NC_139161.1, from coordinate 20,194,514 downwards.
CTTATGTCTTTCTAAAAATTCACGAGAGTTTAGAAGGAATGTGGTTACTCTGCATAATACAATACACCATATTGTCAAATATATGTATAATAATTCTGACCAAAAATTTTAAAATTTCTAAATAGTGGTGAAAATCAATAATGCTCTTGTCTTTAATAAAGATATCAGTTATACTTGCTATTTTAAGAGTAATGGAGGTTCATACCATATGACCCAGCAATCCCTCTACTGGGCATATACCCTGAGAAAACCATAATTCAAAGAGTCATGTACCACAATGTTCATTGCAGCACTATTTACAACAGCCAGGTCATGGAAGCAACTTAAGTGCCCATCGACAGATGAATGGATAAAGAAGATGTGGCACATATATACAATGGAATATTACTCAGCCATAAAAAGAAACGAAACTCAGTTATTTGTAGTGAGGTGGATGGACCTAGAGTCTGTCATACAGAGTGATGTAAGTCAGAAAGAGAAAAACAAATACCATATGCTAGCACATATATATGGAATCTTAAAAAAAAGGTTCTCATGAACCTAGGGGCAGGGGAGGAATAAAGACGCACACATAGAGAATGGACTTGAGGAACGGGGAAGGGGAAGGGTAAGCTGGGACGAAGTGAGAGAGTAGCACTGAATATATACACTACCAAATGTAAAACAGATAGCTAGTGGGAAGCAGCAGCAGCATAGCACAGGGAGATCAGCTTGATGCTTTGTGACCACCTAGAGGGGTGGGATAGGGAGGGGTGGAGGGAGATGCAAGAGGGAGGGGATATGGGGATATATGTATATGTATAGCTGATTCACTTTGTTATACAGCAGAAACTAACACAACACTGTAAAGCAATTATACTCCAATAAAGATGTTAAAAAAACCAAAAAACAAAAACAAAAAAAGAGTAATGGAGGTTCATCACCAAAAAAAAAGAGGAAAAATTCAAGGAAGTATGAAGAAAATAAAAATTACCATAAGCTTATTGTTTAGAGATAACCATTGTCTTCTAGGCTTTTTAAAAATTCAAACTAGCATGTATTTGCTATTATTTTTATAAAAATAAGATACTGGTACATGTAGTCTTGCATTCCTTTTTTCACTAAACATTTTTTTTATATCATTAAATATTCTCCAAAAGACTACATAAGTAACACTGGCTACATAACTTTGCTTTAAGTATTTTAACTGTTTATTTAATCATGTTCTTGTTGGATTTTAATTCTGGAATTTAGAACTAATTTCTTTAAAAACTGCAATTCTGTATCTTTTCCTCTCACTATGCACAAAAAAGCTGGCTAAGCCAATCTGAAACCTGACATAAAGCCAAGAGCAAGGATGGCAGTCCTCACTCCCTTCTGGCCCCTGAGCACCTACCTTTCTGCTGTACCGCATGTAGGGCATCAGCGGCTTATCTGGTGGCTTTGGGGGTTTTGGAATCGTAATACCAGAGGATGCCTAGGAAAGAGTTAAATACATTCATTACTCAACTGCAAGAAGTTCACCAGCAAACTGAAAAGAGAGTCCCTTAAAAAATGCTAATGCGACTTTCTTCTACTCGTCCATGGATACAAGATTCTTATATTTTCTCCACTGAAAATAGCTATCACTGCAAATTCAGAAACGTTCACATCAGAAGAAAATAGAGAAAATGACTTTAGGCACATAATTTTTTAATACGTTACTTAGCAGTTTATTGCCACTGCTTTGACAACCTGGCTGTAAGAACAAATAAAATATTATACAATAATTCATACATCGAAAATATATGGTTATATATCAGATGTCCCACGTTTAGGACATTACCTGGTACCCTTTTATTTTACTTAATTTACCATTACACATACAGTCAACACTTGATTACCTCAGCGGAAGCTGAACCCGTTCAGCACTTACCACACCTTATACTGCCTACAGGGGACTACTTACTATTTGCACCATTTCAGGAACACACCTCCACATGAACAACCGCCACCACCGCAAACCCTATTTCCTAGGTTCAAAAATGGAAAACGGAAAAACCCTTCTTAGCTCCTTTATTATGACTAGAGATTTTACTTTTCTGAAGGTTCTATGCCCATATCTAGTGTCTTGTTTTATAAAGGAGATCAGGAAGTGTGAACTGAAGTCATGCCTTTTTTTATTCCTAATCACAGTGGAGGAGTGAACAAGTTTACCAGGAACAGAGAAATGGCAGAAACAGGGCCTGATTAAGTTACTTTTGAGACCTTATATCAAGAAACTCCATTTAATTTTTAAAAAATGCTGGTTTTGTGGGGAAGACACAGAAAGAAAGGGAAAGGAAAACAGAAGAAAAGGGGGCGAGGAGACTGAAAAATAGTTTTAAAAAGGTAAAGAAGAAAGTGGGTGAGAGACAGAAAAAAGGGAAAGAAAGAGGAGAGATCAGCTCTTTCTAAAAGCCAAATCTAGGCAAGATAACAGATAGCTCCCAGTGGGCACCCCACACATCTCCAACGAGCGAGCGCTGCTGCTGAACCTACTCTCATCTCTACACGCATGGCTGCATTTGATCAAGGACCCAGAATCAAATCACGGCTGAATCACATTTGTTTCTCCCAAATTTCTGGGAGACTCCTGATACTGATCCTCCTTCCCAGGCTCGGGGGAAGAAGAGCTGGCTTCACTCTAGTGACCAAAAGACAGGAATCAGCAAATTCTTGCAAGAAAACTAAGGTGCCATTTTGTTTCCTTGCCCTGATGTTGCTGTTGTGGTAAAACCGGAGGGAAACCCCTCCATTCTGGGCTGAGACCCCAATCAACCTTATTTTTCATGCAAGGGCTCCGGGAATAGTGTGTTGGTACCTGCTTCCACCACTTTCCAACAATACTTCTTCTTCCTGTGAGGAGCGTCTCCCTCCCTCCCTCCATACTTGTCCATTAACTCTGCTTCCTCTCTGCTTCTTCACACATGAACTTATCAGAACGTATTTCTCCTCTGAAGCAGTATTTCCCTTCTTTCCACTCCTCCCACGTATTCTTAGCACACCTCATGCTGATGCTCATGTAGACAGACTCTGTTTTTAGCCAGCAGTGGGCAACGGGGTGAAGTGAGCCATGGGGGATGGAAATTGTCAACAGTGGTGGTATGAACAGCCACTATGAGATCTGTCTCAGGGCTGTAGGAGTTCTCTGGGGGAGGGGGGGATTTCTACAAAGCTAACCCTATGTCATGAATTCAGAGCAAGTAACACATAAAAGTCTGATTCTTCATAAAGTTATTAGAAAGCACTTCCAATTTATATCCAACACAAACCTTCAGAATTCCATGAAGTAGGTTACAAATAAAGTTGGAATTGTGCCAATAACTGAAGATGGTAGACCTCTGTTAACAACTTTTTAAAAAAGAGGTAAAGAATTCTAAAATGTTTATGCTTTAATATGTGAAATTAAAACACTTTAAAAACAAATTACAGTAATATTTGCTCTTCGATATTTTTCAAAGAACTGTATTTTATAACAATGAATTTGCTTATTTCTCTTCTTTTCTCCCAAAGGAACATGTTGAGGTGGTATTTTCATTACACTGACCAATTTACAAATACAAGGAAAGCAAAACCAAACCCAAAACAATAACAACATAGTTAAATTCTAGCTGGTTTTCAGGATATTAAAGGTTTATATCACTAAACACCCCTAATTTATTAACCATCTCAAACAGGTATCTTTCTACAATTTCTCAAACATTATTCTTTAAAAAAGAAAAAAGAAGCAGTCTGCACTGAACACAATTATAATCACTGCTGTGCTATAATCTTCTAGTTTGAGGTATGAAACCTGCTGGCCCCTTTATTAAATGGCCTGGTGGTTATGCTTTTGGAGGGCATGTCTCCTTTTTTAGTGGTTTCTTTCCTTGCTGCTATCAGGAAACCTACCTCTAGCAGCAACTGTCCCTCTTTCCAACTGGCAATGAGTTTGGAGAAAACTAATTATGCTTGTTAAAACTGTGCTTACAATAGAGTAAGATCCTGGGAACCTCCTATGAATAAAGCCCATGATTTTGTGAAATTCTGGCTACTCAGAGATTTTTGTTGTTTCTTCCCATTTTTCAGCTGTTTCTCTGGTAGGATCTTATCTAAGGTTTTCTTCTGGGATGGAATTTCCATTAAAGCACAGAAATGAGCTACTTTTAACATTTGGTCTTGATCTGTCTTCACACCTGTACTTGAGAATGTTAACCATCATCTGATGAAGAACTGACCAGAAGTGAATTCCATCTCATAGCTACCATATGTTGAAACCAAAAGGTTTCAACATGCTATATATAAAATGTTTATTGTCTGAAAACCATTCGAGTGTACTGGAGTCATCGGGAAAACCCGATGTTCTGTGTACGCTACAAGAAGCTATTCACAGGGTGTCACCGAATCATTCCTTCAAATCGATGACTTAAGGCGATTTGCAGGCAGTAATACCAAAGAGGAGCCCCCCACCCCCAAAAAAAACACATAAGTGAGGTCATCTTAAAGTAACACTTTTATAAAGGTCAAAATCAGATCTACTGAGTCCTAACAGAGCTTAAATTATACATATATAGTAGTATAAAACTTTAGGCATAACTAATTTTCATAGAGAATGATTCAATGACCTGAGAGGTCACTAGAAGTTGAAGGGGCTGGGATTAGCACAGGCTAAAAGCCTCCACATTTTCTAGGCTCTTCAAGTTAGGTCTACAGAAGGAATGTGGCTGAATGTGTAATAATTGATTACACTTCATTCTGGTGTTGAGAGAACAAATAATACAAAGAAAACCACCATAAAGAACCAGAAGATCAATGTTCCCATGCTCAACAGCCCTCCTATACTAATCTACCCTGAAGCTGGTGCCTACCCCCAAACACTGGGTTCTAACACCTGAGAGAAAGAATGGGGAGAAACAGGTAACTTGCTGAGGCCCCGAGACAGCAACTGCACTTTCCTATTCCTAGTAAGTCTCCATTGAATGATCTCACTTTGTTAACAAAGAATCCCACAGATACATCCAAGTTAAGAACAAAATGCTTACAGAAACTGAAATACAAATGATTCTAATATTACAGTTACCACCATTTCTTTTCCATTAACATAGATAATCAAGAGCTGACTGTATAGAGCTACTAAAATGTAATCATTCTTTTGTTTACTGCCCATGAATAATTTTCTGTATTAACATGAATGGTCCAAAATCGATTCTACTCCTCGTTTAAATTAAAATATTCTTTACCATTTGATAACTTTGTGACCCGTTACACTTGTGAAACACATTCAGGCCAGGGAAAAACAAGTACCGATGCACATAAAAACTATATGCATTGTGAAATGCATACATACAGACACTTTGTCAGAATTCTTTTCAGATACCATGAAATATGCATGGCACATAAAACTTGATATGCTTATGAGGTACAAATTATGCAGAAACAATGAAAAATTTAGACAAACGAAACCTATCAAGCTAAGCAATATGCTTACCAAGATAGACAAACAGTTTGATAGGTACAAGCTTTCTGCTCTAGCCTGACTACAGGGTGAGAGGGCTTTTTGGAAGTCACAATAATTGAATTACTTATGAATACAGCAAACAAAAACCAGGTATTAAAAAGTTTACAGCCATTCTGGGTTGTATAAATTCTCACCAATACCACATTCCAATGTATGTAGGTATTTGGCTTTTGGATTTATTATTTATTTTTGGTAAAACATTTTTACAGTTGTTTCTTTGGTACCTAAACTTCCTTAAATGGACTTTAAGATGACTGTAAAATAAAAAGCCTTCCAACGGGAGGAACAATTCTCAGAGCTTTCTGACATGTTCTTCCCAGTTTATAATCCTCAAATTTGGCTTGAACAGAATTCTCCAATTCTTTCTTTAAAAAAATAAATAAATACAAATAAATAAATAAAATAAAAGTCTGAATTACACCATCCAATTTTGGTATCTTAGGCTGATCATTTAAGTGAAACATCCTAAGTTTCAGAAATTATATCCTTTATCCTATGGATTATAAACACACTTCTAGCTGTAGATATCTATAGTCTGATAATTCAAATTAATTTCATTCAACTTTTGTTCTGAAATTCGTTGAAGTGACATTAAAATCTTTTTAGAGAGAAATGAATCTCAGTTAGGTCAACTGTTAAATCCAAAAGACAAATAATTATGTGCAGCAGTTCAAACTGGTAGGGCAGCTAGGCCTGTAAACCCAGCCTTTATTAAGAAACTAAGGTCTTGAGCCTAATGCCAATTACCTTAAATGAAAGATACTCTTCATCTCAAAAAGGGCATCTTAACCATAGGAAATTCTAGGTTTGTCTACATATAGTATTAGCATTAAGTGCCCAAGGCTTTATCTCTACCAACCATCAAACAGAATAAATTCTTTTCTTCTATATACATATCCAGATCTCACTATTTTTTCATTTTTCAGTGTAAGATTGTACAATGAATATTTAAAATAGTCTAAAAGCCAGGTTAAATTTTTTTTTTTTTAAATGGCTGTGCTGATGATTCAAAGGACCTAACTCTGAAGGCATTTCTGGTCAATTCCAGTTGTTTGCTGGATGCTGTAATAGTTGATTCTCCTACCGTGACCCGGCTGTTGGTGCCCGGGTTCCCTCCCAGCCTGTAGTTGTTGTAGGCGAGATGACTGTATGGATTGTATCCCACAAACCCTGGTGTGCTGGGCATTTGCTGATGGAAACAAATGAGACAAAAACACGAATGAGAAATGAGCTCAAACGAGGAAAACACAGAAATGAAAAATGATCTGCATATGGCATGCAAAAGCAACCTGATTTTAAACAAGCAATGATGTGTTGTAACTGTTCTTTTTCTTTCAGTGAAAACCAGTCTGTGTTTTTTTTTTTTTCCCTCTCTTTCTGTCTCTTTGCAGGGGCCAGTGGTGTTCGTGTGAGTGTGAATATGTGTGCTTGTTTTTCGGGATAAGCAATGCACTGAAGTGTCTCAAACATTCAGGGTTACTTTATGGTCAATAGTATGAAATAACAACTTAGCGATATATGTCTGAGATAGGAAAGCTTGAAATGTGATAAGCTAGGAGTCTGAGAACACTTTACATGCAAAACAAAACATGATTTATTTGACAGTTATGTGAATGCCGCCAATGTATTATCTACCAAAAACAAAAACAAGAAATGAATCACTTTCAAAGACAGCTTTAAATCATTTTATATAGTGTGAGAAATGAGAAGAGATTCAAATCAGGAAGTCAGAAGTTGTCAATAGAAAAGAACATATGTGGGATTCAATGGATGTCACATACATGATTTCAAAACAAAGACTTGTAAGAAATGCATGGATTTCATTCTGAGGGTACTGTCTGATCTTTTTAACCCATTCTTTTATAGGCTTTCTCTTCCATCTCTTCTTTGATCCATCTTCCACAGGTCAATCATGAACAATTTCTGCATTTAGTTTTAATGTGAACTACTTTTCTAGTAGACAGACTTGAACTTTCTTTTCTCATCTAGTTTCCTGACAGCCCTAGCTCTTTCAAACCACAACTGCTTGTTGGAGCAACAGAATTCTTGGCTTTTGTAAATTATGTGTTGATGTGATCACAAATGGGCTCTTATATAGCAGTGCCCTTCGTGATTAATAAAATGACATCCAATGTTCATGAGAATCAAGGTATGATGCATAAAAAGGATGTAGCAAAGAGAGACCAAAAGTAAGGTATTTTACCTAATGAACCTCAATCAAAACAAGTGACAGTAATTTCATTTTAACATGCAATTGACAATACCAATGCTGAATTGTATAATAAACTTAACACATCCCAACTAAACTGTAGCTATTATAAACACAATTTTCTAAAACATGCCACTGCACATATCCTTAGTGTCCAAAAGAAAGACAGTCAAGCAGATAATACATTTGATATTCTTTAGAAGAAAACTACTGATCAATTTCTAGTCTATGTAGTTATAGAAGACGCAAATCAAGCATACATAAGTAGGCAAAACACAGATGAAGTATCAAAGGCACAAAAGAAGTTTATATTACTTGGAGTGGTACATTTGGGTGGTAGTGGTGGGTGGAGCTGGTGATGGTGGTGGCAGAAGAAATGGAAAAAAAAGAAAGGAGGATAACTCATTTAATATCCATTCTGTTGGATGTCCTAACCCCTAGTCTTCCGTAGTTTATGTGTAAATGTGAAATTATAATGGTACAGAAGTATGACTAAAGAAAGGTAAAAATATCCCTTTCTACATTTAAGAAGTCATAGGGTTAGTTTCTGAGCTATTTTTATTATCTCAAAAAATCAAGTCTGTTTTCAAGATATTATATGCTGTCAGAGGCAGTATTTGCGTCAAAAAGACACCTTCAAAGTTGCATAAGCAATGATAATCACTATTCAACATTATGAGGCAGTAATGTAAGAAAATAAGGGAACTAAAAAAAAAATCGAAACTGAAATATTACAATTATACCGTTTCCAAAAATGAAGTACATGGTTAGCTCTTTGAGGTCAGGAATCTCAATTGTTCAACTCCACCTGTATAGCCATTAGCAGAGTGCCAAGGAGATGGTCATAAGAAATGTTCTTTGATTTAAGAAAAGAAACAAACCAAACACAGGACTTTAAGATCTACCAGAAGTAACTTTAGAAACTGTATGTTATATAAATTGAGCTGAGAAGATGTGATACAGTATCTCTTTTTTAAAAGCATCTTACTATGGAAAAATAAATTGTTGATAAACATAACTAAAACATACATCTGAGGGTTAGTAAATAAAACTAGTTTATCTAGTGGAGAAAACAAAATTACACAAGGACCTAATTAGTAAACTAGCCAGAAATTTAGGGGTAGGGAGTATGGAAGGAGGGCTAACAGCTTTAAAGAACTTCTTTTGTAGGATATGGTCAATGTTAAGTGTTTTGTTTTTGTTTTTAAATAAAAAAACAACAAGAAGTCCATTTCAGCAAGGCCTGAATGGTTACTGTTAGAACTGTTTTGTGGACTGGACAATTATTTTACATGCTGACCAAGCTGGGCCAGAGCTTGCTGGGTGAAAAAAATTAGTTCACGACTATCATTTAGGCACTTTGAAACATATCAATTCTCAGTCCAATAAAGCATTACTTATGGAGTAAAGTGAAATAGCAGGATCTGACCCATAGATAATGAAATCCTTACTTGAACAGCTTGAAAATAAAGATTTACAATAAGCTATTATAGAACTGGAAGCTTTATTGTTTGATTTAACATGAAAATTATATACAGACAAGGACAGAAAAATGTAACCAGTTGAAGGTCAGGCTTAAAAATAATAAATGCCAGAACGAGCATTCATTTCATATTAACTTTCAAGACTCTTAATAGAGATTAACAAGAAAGAAATGTTAAACTTGTCACTTATTCCCAATTAAAAAAAGAACTGAGCATAGGAGGTTGGCATTTCAGTAGTATGTTTCTTTAAATGTTGGGGTTGGTTCAAGGTAAGATGCAGAGTTATTTTATTTAGTAGGAAGTGCTGTTTTTTTTAGCTGAATTTTTCATCCTGTTGCTGTGATGACTGAGTGACTGTCACTGGAAGACATCTGGGTTTTTGTATCAAGGCCAGACTTGGCTATTACATTAACAAGAAAATTAAAACTTACTGTTGCAGGAGCTGGGGTGGGAGGTGGGGCATAAGATGGTCTTTCTGTTTGAAAGAAAATAAATAACTTCTTGTAAACAACTGAGATATAATACTATGCAACAAAACTACCAATGGTCCTGTTTTGAAGAAAAAAAAAATGAGAGTATTTTGGAATTCCCATTTGCTAGGGCATTAGTCTCTTATTAATATAGATTGATAAATATAAAAAATGAAACTTACTTGACATTTTGGAAGATTAAGTTCTCAGTTCCTTAAGAATGAATCTGAGACACTAAAATAAAAAAAAGAAAAATAAAGAAAAATAATCAAAACTCAGCAAGCATAAGAGAATGTTTTCCTAAAGAATAGGGTAATTTAATTGGTATTTCTTAGTAAAATTACATTGTCTTCTAGTAATCCAGCCTTTTTAATATTTTACTAGTTCTTGAGGTCATTTGGTTGATCAGAATTAAATGACTAAAACAAATTACTGGGGATATTAAAAAGTAAAATTAGACATGTACTTGCAAGTTTTTTTGTTTTTGATACTGAGCCACCTCTTGCATGGAAAACGTTTTGCTGATGCCATGTAAACATTTAATCAGACTGATAAAAATACAGTGACAGTAGAATGTAATGTATTGTCAGGGCCTAGCTCAACAAGGCCTACCAGATACTGACAGCTCCCTGATCAGCTGCAGCTCTGCCTTCCTTTTAGGATAACAACTTCTACTAAAATGGAGCACCATTTTATTCCTGGAGGCAGTGCAAAAGGTAACTGATGTGACAATGAACTTTACATTCTCTTATAGTGGTAAACAGCTTTATAACTGCTGGGAATAAATTTTGAGAGTCTACCTGAAAAACTCTTATTACCCTTCTCAGCCCATTTCAAAATATATCTCCTCAATGGAGCTTTCTTGACAAATGACCTGTGCGGAATTAATTCCTTCCTCATCTGTACTCCTATCCAATTTACACAGATCTATGCTATCGTATTATACCTGTTAATGTGGGTATATTGTGTGCTGCTTAGAAACAGGGACCATTTAATTTATTATTGTAGTCCCTGTACCTAGCTCTTCTTTTTTTCTAGCTCAATTCTTACTAACTTTTGTCCTAGTTTACTAGCTCACCACATGACCATACACAGGTGAGCTTGTTCCTTACCTCAATATACATCACACACTGTGTGTATAAAGAGACAAACATTCATTTTTAGAAATAAGGCAAATAACTTTTATGACTACTGGAGTCCTTTCATCCAACATTATGTGAAACAAATATGATGTTTTTTGCTTCTGTTTTGCATTTTAAGGGAATTCCTGGAGCATTATGAATAAGAGGCCTGGTGCAGAACGAAATCGTTTATTTTCTCAATGGCCCAACCTGGGTGTCTCCCTCTCTCCTTAAGGAACAGGCAAGAAACCAGAGTCTGGTGCAGATTTCCTTCCTGCTCAAGTTCAGGTAGGCTGTCAACATCCACTAGGCCTTGCTGGGGGGAGCCCTGACAATAACTGTCACGAGCTCCCTGATATGTCACACTTTATTGCTAATACTTTAAAATTACTGATCTCCTCTGCTATACTATAAATTCCAAGAGCGACCTTGTGCATTTGTCCACCACCGGATGCATGCCCGGTGCCTGGCATAAAATCCTAAAGTATCTGTTGACTACCTTATACGGGACAGGCTTACTACTCACACCATCTGGTTTAACAGTCACAACTACCGACGAGATGTGTACTGCTATTCCCATTTTACAGAGAAAAAAGGGAGTCTCGGCGAGGGTAAGTAACTTGTCTAAAGACACACAGCCAGGAAGTGCCAGAGTTGGGTTTCAAACCCAGGTCAAACTGTTTCCGAGCTTTCGCTCTTCACTCTAAGCCACGCCACGAGTCCTCAGGTCGCTGCCTGAACCGAGGGGAAACCACCTTTCCGGGGGTGAGGGACCACGGGCTTGGCTTGCCCCAAGGGCTTCCTCTGAGGTCGTTTCCTTTAGGTTTGTGTGAAGGATGCACTTTCCCAGCGACTCTACTAAAGAGGAGTATGCAGAGGTGCTCTGACCAGTTCCGCGGGGTTAGTGGAAGGGGCACATCTGGCCGCCCCGGAGGAGCCCCAGATGGCACCCTCGATCCGCTAGGCCTCAGAGGCCGCAACTGGCCCCCGGCTCTGGCGCCGCGGCCAAGCCTGAACCCCAGCAACCCCCGGGGACTCGGGGTCGGGCCAAGCCGGGACCCCACGCCTCGCCACCCTCCCGACCCAGTCGAGCCCAGTCGGAAACACTCACCCGCGGGCAGAAAAAACGCCCGCAGCTCCGGCCTCGCTTCCCTTTGTCCCGCGCACGCCCCGCCCCTCGCGTCCGGAGCTTCCGCGCTCGCACTTTCAACACTCTTCTTAATTCCTTTCAAGGCTCCAACCGACTCTCTTAAGAAAAATAAGTCTTCTAGTGGGGACGCGGTGGTGCTTAGTACAATCAAGGATTTTTTCAGGCCCCATACGTTTCTCAAAACTCCCCGAATTTGGGTAATTTGCCAGCCGGGCGCCGATTCGTCACGGCGGAGAGAGCGGAGGTGGCCCGACCGCTAGGTAGGCCCAAACCCCGCGGCCGTTGAGGAGCGGGAGCAGCGAAGGGTGACGCGGCGGGAGGTGCGAGGCTGCGCCGAGGGGAGGTGGGAGCGCGGCCTCAGCTTCCCCGCGCGGGGCCGGAAGGCAGCGGGAAGCGCGCCGGCAGCTAGCCCCGGAACCACTGTGGCCGCCAGGCCCGCGCGCCACTCCGGCCGGACTCAGGCCGAGCACGTCCCCGCCTCCGAGGGTGTTTTTTTTCTCCTTTCTTTCCTTCCGGTCTTTTTCTTTACTCTTTCCCTGGGACCTGGAGTGTGTACTTCAGTAAGCCGAGGATGCAGCCGCGGAGCGCGCGGTTCGCAGTTTCTGCCCTCCCGCGCGCCTCCCAGGGCTTCCTGCCTTAGCGGCCGGGCAGGAGCCTTGGCGAAAGCAGCACGGACCTTTCCAGTTTTCCCAAGCGCGAGGCTAGGGTAACTGCCACAGGTTTCTGAGCCAAGGGCCGGAGATGTTAATCTCCTTGCCCCAGGTTGTGTGCTCTTGCAACGTCGGGCAAGGGTCTCTGTCCCAGCGCGCCTTGGCTCACTCGGTTCTCTCCACCGGGAACGACTGTTCTTCACTTTTCAGCTTAAACTCATCTGTCCTTCCGGATCCAGCTCAAATTGTTTGTGATGCCCACCTGGAACTTTCCCCTCCCCCCCCTTAATCCTTCCTCTGAACTCCCAAGATTCTTTGATAACTTTATTATGGTCTTTACCTGATATCGGACTGTTTGTCATTTTCAATGCAATATGAGAGCCACTAAAGCAAAGGTTCAGTCATCTGCATTGGTCATCTTCGTATCGCCCGTGCCCAGTAAGGGCTTGACCCGTTGTTAGATGCTCAATAAATGTGTATTGAGGCAGGTTCTGGTCTAGTCCAGGGCTCTTTCCACTGAATCAAGACTACGTTCGTTTACTAGATAGTAGCTTTTCCTTGGATATATAAACACCTGACCGATGTGGGACACTGGAGCGAGAAGGATCTGAAGTTACTTGAAAACAGTGTTGACATTTAGGGTGACTGACTGAACTCTCCGGCTGCCATTAGCCATCATCCTGGGTGTGCCAGCAGGGGCTAGGGCATCTCTAGAAGTCAGCAAAGCTGTCCAGCTGAACCTACTGTCCAGTTCTTACACCTCCAATATTTTTATACTCATGATTAGAGATTAGTGAAGTTGAAGAGCATGTTAAAGGGAAAGACTAAAAAGGAGGTCATCAAAGGATAATGGGGGGCCTGAGTGGTGCTTGAGATAATGTATACGAAATTGCTTTTAAAAAATATATAGGCATCAGGGAATTCCCTGGCTGTCCAGTGGTTAGGACTCTGTGCTTCCACTGCAGGGGGCCCGGGTTCATCCCTGGTCGGGGAACTAAGATCCTGCAAGCCACGTAGAGGAGCAAAAAAAAAAAAAAAAAAAGGCATGTGTGTATATATATATATATATATATATATATATGTGTGTGTGTGTGTGTATATATATATATATATATATATATGCATCAGAGATACAGATTAATGTAAGATACACAAATGCCTCAACAGGGAAGCCCAGAACCTACTTTCTCTGGCTTTCATGGTGGGGGTCTGGGCAAGTGCGGTGCTGGGGCAGGTGCTGGGTTGTGTCATCTCTAGGCAGTCTTCTGCAGAAAAGCTGCAGGTGCCGGGTGTTAGGAACAAAGCACACTGTAGTGCGAACAGAGTGGCACAAAAATGGTGGAAAAGGAAAGGAGGGGATCTCGGAGGAGTAGTGACATTGATACACTTTCTCACCTCCTGGTCTTTACTCAGATGTCGGCACCTTCTCAGTAGGTTTTTCCTGACCTATTTAAAACTGCATCGCATTCCCCAACCTCCATTCATGGTTTGTGCTTTGTTTTTTTCTACAGTATTTATCACCACCTAACATCCTCTATTTGTTATGTGCTTATTTTGTTGTCTTTTTCTTCCCATCAGGATGAAAGCTCCTTGAGCGGGGGGCTTTCGACATCTGGAGCAGTGCCCATTCAGGTGCTCTTATTTGTGGAGTGAATAAATGAATGGCTATCTCATTTTCTTCCCTTTGGCTCTTTCTGTGCTCCAAAGATTTGCAGAATTAAGAAAGGAGGAATATAGGGAAGATAAAAGAGAGAAAGCCCTAGAGATAAAGACCGAAGAGTGGATGCAACTTACACTGAGTTGCTGTTGATTTTTCCCCAAGCAACCATCAGCACATATGATCTTGCATGCACAGGGATATTTATGGGAACTGCAGGACAGACTTTTGGAATGGTGATTATTCCTGGAAAACGTGGTATGCATCATTAACATGACTGTTCAGCTACATGTAACTGTGAAGTCATTGGGAGCCCTTGCAGGCGCCTTATGGTAGACCACAGTGATAGTCTTAGGACCAAGCAGTTTAGTTTTCTTTCTGGCAGCAAGATTCAGGAACTTGGCCTGCTTTCCTCTCTGACACTGCTCATATTTCCTTGAGATACTTCTTCCCCCGCTCCAAGCAGGGAAGTCAAAACTAGTAAGTGATTAAGCTGGGAGTGAAGCCCAGGTCTCTTTGATTTCTTTCTATAGTAGTGTGGGAAGAAGCTGGGAGGGAGACAATTAGGGGTAGAATGAGAACCATGAGTGGGAAGGAAGAAAGAGGAGAAAATGGGAGAGAACAAGGAAAAACCCATAGTCCTTGGACACCTAGTAGTCTGTGCGAATTGCTTCTAGGAGGTTTATTCCTATATAACGCTTTAAAATTGTACACAATTTTTAGATGCTTTTTTTTTTTTTTAACCCCCAGATAGAGGGTTTGGAGTTTAACAGATTTCCAAAGAGTTCTGTGACTCAAAAAAGATTTTGAACCAAACACTGAACCATGCAATTTGTCTGTAGTTTGTTCTAATGAAGCTTTTTTCAATGGATTTTTTCCCCCTTAAAATAGGGAAAGGGAGAACAGAACTCTGTCTGAGCCAAATAGCTTATGAAGTCTGGATATTAAAAAAAAAATTCTGGCTCTAGGAAAAATGGTGAAATAAGCTAGTTTTCTCAGCTGTTTCTGTGAAGGCAGAAGTTATGGCTGTTCAGTTGCTATCACTAGAAATTGTTGTGAAATATTGAAGCCCGGAAGATTTCCAGGTCTGAGTGATTCACGAGGTTTTGTAGACTTCGACAAAGTATGGTTTGTTTTTACAGCCTTCTGCATTACCTTCAAAATACCCGGGGATTTGGGACATGAACTTTGACACATGGTGTGGAAAAGGATGAAAGTGTTTGAAAACAGAATGGTCCTGGAGAACCTGGGGTATGGTCTGTCATCCACAGGCCTTATTTGAGGGTCCAGGGCAGGTGACAGCAAACTGCAGGTGCAGGCCAGGACTGGGCTGCCTTCTGTTTTTGTAGTTTTATTAGGACGCAGCCATGCCCACTTATTTACATATTATTTATGTAGCAGCTGCTTTCAGCTATAAGGGCAGAGTTGTATAGTTGCTACAGGGATTCTATGGCGCGAAAAACCTAAAATAATTGCTATGTGGGCTTTTACAAAGTTTGCCAATCCTGGTCTAGGGTCTAAATGGGTGAGGGAAACTGGAAAAGGCTTGTACTGGTTTGCACATACACCTTATTTCAAAATGTTTCTTTGTAGTATGCCCATGAATGTTGGCAATCTATGTGTACATGATGGCCATAACTTATAAACATAGAACTAAATTCTACCCTGTGCACAGACTTTCCTTTCATTTCCTGTGTTGCTAATTTGAGTAATGTGTGTATACATATTATTTAACTGAAGTTTATTTTTTGGCCCATGTACCATAACATGATTCCATTGGAAACGTTCAAATTATTTTAAACTTTTTTTTTTTTTTTTTTTACTTTGGAGAACATTTTGTACTTTAAACTATAATGGTAGAACAGGTCAAATTGGATAACTCACTGGGAAAGAATAACTCTTCTGGCAGTAATTGAAGAATTTAAAAAATTCTCTTTACCTGTTGTGTTTGAACTATTACTTATCGTCAGCTATAATTGTCCTCACAAATTCTTCTCTCCCAGTGGCCATTTTCATCCAAATAGTACTGTATATTTGAGTAGTGCTTTGCCAGATATTTTCACATGTATATCATTTCAAACATTTCTGTGAGGTAGGCAGCGTAGGAGTTTTGATCAACCACCATCTTTCTCTTAATTTTCAGGTGTGAAAATTGAGGCCTAGGGAATTTAAGTGATTCCTTCCTGGTTACATGGGTCATTACTGACAGTCCCAGGGCTGATATCCTGCAATTGTTGGTAACTGGAATTATTATTTACTTTTGTATTTTGTTATGGAAGGGTGCATTTGAACCATTTCAGAGAGATTGAAGAATATTCATTTCTATTCATCCATCAAGTGAGGATAATATTCATCTGTGGGATTGTTGTAAGAATTAGAGATTGTGTACGAAGATGCTGAGTACAGGGCCAGGAGTAGAGCGAGCACTCTGCAAATAGTGGCTCCTGTTATTATACTTTTCCCAGGATCACGGGATTATTTTTATTTTTTAATTAGAATATACCATTTATTAGAATATACTCTTCTTAATTTTTCTGTTGTTAAAAAAAGTATAAAAATTGTGCTTTTGTGCACCTTGGTTACAGTTTTCTTCATCCTCCAACTGAGCTAACAATATTGGAACAATTTAACCCAAAACAATGTATCAAACTCAAATACAATGCAGGTTTGTAGTTCATGTTTCAACTTTTTTTTTTATTGTAGTGGTATCATTTACTTTGGTAAATTCATATCCCAATTTAAAATGCCCCAAAGCAAATAAAACTCTGTTATAAATTCAAGTACTGTATTTTAAAATGTACATGTAATACACACAATAGCTGCATAGTGGAATTACTATAACAAGCAGTTACATTCATGATGCCCAGTACTAAGTTTTCGACACTGCGTATAGATTACACTAGATATATTTCTTTATTTATGATACTGTTACTTAGTACAGTAACTTTAGTACA
Organism: Leucopleurus acutus; assembly: GCF_964270905.1. Lineage (NCBI taxonomy): Eukaryota > Metazoa > Chordata > Mammalia > Artiodactyla > Delphinidae > Leucopleurus > Leucopleurus acutus. The sequence continues at coordinate 20,177,322 of NC_139161.1, read as the reverse complement.
ATAGCTTATACGATTGCATTTCCAAAGCTTTAATAAAGTTAGTAGCATTTAACTAATATTGAATGAAAACATTTTTATGTGTAGGATGTATTTTAGGTCAGATGCTTATGCAAGAATAAGCACTTAACATGCTGTTGTATCCTTGACAAAACAAAATCATCCCTTTCACTAAACAGAATAAGCCAGGCTAAAAGAAATATGATGTAATCAAAAGAAAATTTAAATGTGATTCCCTGTATTATGTTAAAGATTATTTAACATAATTTTCTTCTGGTTAAAATATACTTTTTTTTTTTTTTTGGTTGAAAGAAAGAAGAGAGAGAGAGAGGGAGAGTTGTAAAGGCTGTATTAATATGCTAACAGCTGTAGCCCTTAGATGATACTTTAGCTGGGAAAAAAGTATGGTGAGTTGTACTCAGTGTTTTTTTCTGCTTAGAAAAAAATTGATAGCCTATAAATTTCTAATGTTTTAAAACAGGTATTTATTATTTAAGGTCTTTAAATATACCTGTATTAAACAAATTAGGTTGTTTAAAAAACTTTGCAACAATACTTGACTTATTCACAAATATATTTTCTATCCATATTTATTAGAGTTTGAACAATTTAAAAACATAAATCCTGCAAATACTCTTAGCTTAGATAACAATACTGTTATCTTAATTCACATAAATGTTTGAACAATACTGTTATCTTAATTCACATAAATGTTCGCAAGAAATATTTATAATACTTTATAGAGTATCTTTAATGCTTGCATCAGAGACTCAAATTAATCACATTTAACTTTACAGATGGCAAAGTTGGGATGGTGAGAGGTTGGATTAACTGTTCTAGTAATTGGAGTAACTAGCTTTCATGTTCTTTTTGTGCAGCTGGACTTCTGATTTTTTTGTGGGGGAGGACACAAACTTTAAAGTTCTTAGAATAAAGTTAACTCTCTGGAAATCAGATAATGATTACAAAAAACTTTCAGATGAAGATTAATTTAATCATCAAATTAGCCCTGGGGTGTGTTCTATAGTTTGCTCAAAACATCTTACAGAAAATAACTTTTATTTTTCTACCTGTGCAAATTATTATCTCAAAAGGGAAATATTTGGTTAAGTGAATAGTCCTCTTTAAAGGTTCATTTATAATTGCTTTCTTTTTTTAAGTAGAAAAATCTTTTTAGATATAACCAGTCATGGAATAATGATGAATAACTCAGTGTGGTTCTTAACATAATACAGTCATATTTAAACAGACTATTCCATTTTCCTTAGAATGTTCAGACACTGAGTGAAATTTCAAAGGCTTAACTAAACCATCTTAATGCTTACAGTCTCTGATAAAAATTTCAAGGGAAAAAGAAGACTATTTGGAGAATAAATAAAATAGAAACTGTACTAAATTTCTGAGTTTACGCTCCCTCTGTCCAAAAAATACAGCTATAATTAGATTCAGAGACATTTTGTCCCCCCCCCTTTTTTTTTTCTGAAGAGTCATACATTGGTCATAACATACATACTTAGTAACTTACATTTTGGGACAGAAGGTGGTCAGCAGGCCTACCTTGGTCCAACCTAATGTCATTTTCACATCAAGTCAAATACTGTCTTTGGATTAATTAGCTGCTGATGGAGGTTTGATAGAGGGGATACTGCATGATCTTCTCATGATAAGCCTGACTTCTATATCTGGTAGATTATCCTGCTTAGTCTGTAAACACCCTTCATCAGTGGCTGCTAAATGAAGATCAAATCGAAGAGAAACAGATTTTTTCCTTAATCGAGGGTTATCTTTAAAGAAGGAACCTTCCCATTCTTTAATAACTTCATCCACTTTCTCTGTCCTGAAATGATAAAATAAATCTTTCTATATGAAGAAGTATGGCTATAGTAAAAAACATGTAATATGTATTGTATATGAAAAATAAATCAAGAAATGTAATTTATATTTACATTTTAAATTATAATTTACATTGTGGCATTTATTATTTATATTCTTTAAAAATCATATTAATAAAATGTCTAACTGATTCTATGGAATTCTCATGTTTTGGTTATATTTTTGGAAAAATGGTCCATTAAGAATAGAGTACTTCATCTGAGTTTTTGTTTATGTATATTTATTCATGTCAGGTTAAAAATCACAATATATAAAATTATGTTTGGAAACGTTCAAAGATTGCTGAGATTACTCAATTGAAGTTAATTTTTTTGGCATATGTTCACTGTTAGTCAAAATTTTTTACTTACTGAATAGTGCCATGAGCTTCAGTGCTTTCTTTCACGACATTTCCATTTAATATTGCTTGTTTGGTCACTGTTTCCACTTTTTCGTTCTCATACTTCTGTGGGACTTTTGTTGAAAAAGATATTTCATTTATAATGGCTGTGAAAATATTATTTATGAAATATTAAATTACAATGTTGAAGTACTATTCACAGTCAATTTGTATGTCACACTTTATTCAAATATTGCTTGTTTTTGCTACTTTAGAGTATTTATTTATAATCCATATAAACAGGCACTTCACTTTTTAAGTTAGTTAACTTATATCAGAAACTCACCTGAAGGTAAAACAAAACCAACTCTACTTGTGGTAGGTTTTTGTTCTTTTTTCCCACCTTGGATGCAACCATAATATCTGAAATTGGAAAGAATTATAGGAGCAACATTGTATTAGCATGTAATTGAAACAAATGCTCACAAATAAGAGAATGGATAAATTGTAGTATAGTCATACAAAGGAAATACTACTTAGCAGTGAAAATTAGTGAACTAAGGGTATACTCTATCTGTAGGGAACAATCTCCCAAGTATAACATTGAGTGGGGAAAGAAAGATACATTGTAGCTAATTTTATCAAGGTTAAAAAACATGCAAAACAATTTCACATTTTGCTTAGGGATATATAATGAGACTAATGAGACATAAGCATCAGATCCAGGAGCCAGGTTAGACTGAGGGAAGAGAATGAGATTGGTGGGGGTGTGGTGGGGGTGTGGTTTAGGTGCTGTGGGTGGGGATTGGGGGGGACTTCAATAACACTGTAAATGTTTCACTTCTTAAACATGGGAGTTCATTATATTTTTCTTGATACTTTGTATATTTATCTTAAATAAATTTAAGATACCTGTGTATCTTAAATATAGCATGATAAAATTTAAAAAATTGTCTTAAAGGAATGTTAAAGACCACTTTATCAACATCTTGAATGATTAGGCATTAAATAAAATTTACAACCATTTTATTTCATAATGAATAAATTACATGTATATAGCTATATATATATTTACATAGCACTGTTTTAAGCACTTTACAAACAATTCATTTAATCCTCAGCAATTTTGAGGTAGGCAATGTTATTCCCATTTTATAGATGAGAAAACTGAGGAACAGAAAGATTCAGTAACTTTCCCAGCATCACTTAGCTAGTAAGTGGCATATTTTTAATTCAATTTATGTTTTTCAAAGATTTAGTAAATGTCGAGATTTATTATAGGTGAAAGTAGTTTCATCCAGTTTTATAGAGGACTCAGAATTCTGAAGTAAGCAGGAATAAAGGTTTTCTTTTTATGGGAACATGGAAAATTGTACATTGTGCTGTGCTGAAAGCCATATGACCTTATAAGTGATTGCAGATTATGAAATTATGTGAATGAATAAGAATTCCTCTTTTGGTACCTTTCGTTACCAGGATATCTGGAAATCTTTCAAATCATGTACTCAGAACAACATTGCTTTCCGTGGTTGTACTATAATAATAATAATAACATTATTATTATTATTGTTATAATAATGGTTATTATTATTTTGGTGTTTGATGTGTGTTGGGAGTGGGCCCTTGTGGGAGGGGAAATGTGGTAATGTGTGAATTTTTCAAACTTTCTTTGTGGGTGGTCCATAGAAGGCACTGACTAATTCTAAAAGGGGTGAATGGCCAGGAAAGTGAGAAAGTTAAGGAAGGTCATTTTTGTAGCGATAGAGAATTGTTTACGTTTTGTTCTAGGCTTGCTGTGCTCTTTGTTGTAGCTAACGTCCCTGACTTTGGCTAGTCTGTTCATAATTTTGGGAGGCTGGAAATAGTTCTCCCACATATTTTTTGCAGTGCCTACTAATCCTGTTTTGTGGTAGGAACTCCGTGAGCATGCCTTGGTGATGATGGGTTTTAGATTTAATTTCTCTATCTCAGTGACATAAATGGCTCTGTATTTCTGGTCATTCACTGTATGGAATTAGGTACCTGATTTCTTCCTTTTCCAGGAGGCGGCGATAAGTTGCGATTTCTTGTTCTAGCCTCATCTTCGTGTTGAGGAGCATCTCATGCTCTTGAAGCTGCTTTTCGATGCCGCGCCTTACTTCCTGTAGCTCTTTTTCTAGTCCTTCAATCACTGCCTCTAGGTCTTGCAGCTGCGTCTGGTAATGTTGTTCACTGGCATGTAGGGAGTTTTCAAGGCCCCTTTCCTGTTTTGTACAGATCTTCATCAGTGAATCAGGGAAACTAACTGTGTTTCTGAAATCTGATTTGCAATGTCTTTGTTCTATTGAGTTCTCTTCTTTCTTAAAAAGGTTGCAATAATTGTACAGCCCTTATGCAAGAGGTGTTTCCTTACAGCTTTAGGTATGACCCAAATTTTAAAAAGTTGTATTTTCTATTTACAGCTAGAGAGCTTACTATTTCAAAGGAATCCTGTGATAATTCTTATGGCCAAAAAAAAATCTGCAGTGTGATTAGTTTATTATCACCCTAATTTATTTGATTTCTTAAATATTGAAAAATATAGAATATTAAATATCAAAGCCAGAGCAGACTGCTTATAAAAGGCATTTTCAGAAAGTGTTTAAATATTTTTCTATTAGAATTCTCAGTGGTATGGATAAGACTCCCCACTGTTATGACTTTGGATAATGACAAAGACTCTATTCCCCTACTCTAACAATTAGAGAACCCCAGGGTGATAAGCGAGGGTTATTTCATTTTTAAAGGTGTGAATAAACCTTGAGTGAATTGATAATAGTTACTGCCATGATGGAGGCAGGGCGGTAGTTGAACTAGGTCCATGGATGGAATTCAGTGGTCTGATTTTCAGTTTCTCACTGGCCAGTAATGGACATTATTCCTTTCCCTCTCTTAATCAGATAACATCTGGGGATTCAATGGGCCAGTTGCTTTTGAGATGATTCTCACCACAGCATGCAGAGATTCAATTTCCACCTGCAGGTGGTGCCACTGGCGTCGGGCTTCCTTGAGTTCTGCTTGAGCCGCCTTTAAAGCCTCTTCATCTTTGTCCATCTTTTTGCTTAGATCTTCCTCCAACTAGAAGAAAGCCGACAACAACAATAACAACAACAACAAAAGCACTCTTGAAAGTGAGACATTTAAAAGCAGTTATAGAAAAATAGTACAGGAATCAAATAGCTTTTTCTTTAAATTTTTAAATTACCAATGTGTGTTCTGCTTGGTGCTCCGTTACTAATTAATTAGGTTCATGAGCGAGTCAATTGCACTCTCAGCCTCAGTTTTCTCGGATGTAAAATGAACCTCAAAATTCTTTTCCTACCATGACCGTCTATGAAATGTAGAAAAATACATTTAATGAGAAGTAAGTTTGCAGGACCTAAGTTTGAGACCTCTGATTCTTTTTTATTTTAATTTTTTGATGTGGACCATTTTTTAAAAGTCTTTATTGAATCTGTTAATATTGCTTCTGTTTCATGTTTTGGTTTTTTGGCCGCAAGGCATGTGAGATCTTAGCTCCCCAACCAGGGATTGAACCCGCACCCCGTGAATTGGAAGGCGAAGTCTTAACCACTGGACTGCCAGGGAAGTCCTGAGACCTCTGATTCTTAACTTTCTATTGTTTATGTTATCATTAAGGAAGAAAGATAGAAAATTAGCTACTGCCCACCCTCCCATATTTTCTTGTAGGCTGCTTCATAAAAGCAGATAAACAGCTATATATCCTAAATCGATCATTTCTAGGACTGGGTATATGGACAGGATACTTTACAATAATTTACAGGATAATTTACAATACTGCTAGAAAGTGTATTATGAATCATTTAGAGAGTTAAGTTATCATAGCCATTAGAGATTCTATAATAGACTTCCGTATTAAGAGAACCCATTGTTGATTTACCTTTCTTAGAAGGCATGTTAGGGCGCGCAGTGGTTGAGAGTCCGCCTGCCGATGCAGGGGACTCGGGTTCCTGCCCCGGTCTGAGAAGATCCCACATGCCGCGGAGCGGCTGGGCCCGTGAGCCATGGCCGCTGAGCCTGCGTGTCCGGAGCCTGTGCTCCGCAACGGGAGAGGCCACAACAGTGAGAGACCCGCGTACAGAAAATAAATAAATAAATTTAAAAAAATCTATTGTACCACCAAATTAAATTTTTTACATTTTAAAATGCATTTTTATAAATACATTAAGAAGTTCTAATTTTTGCTTCAAAATACTGCAATCAATTCCATACATTGCTCCTACTGCACTTCCCGGACCGGGGCACGAACCCGGTCCCCTGCATCGGCAGGTGGAGCCACCAGGGAAGCCCAATAGATTTTTTTTAAAAGGAAATATTGGATTAAATGAAAGTCAATAAAGTTTAGCACGAGGTATTAGACAACAAAATTCATTCATTTCTTTTGGTTTGTTGTATCACTTATTCTTAGTGTTAAGTTGGCAAAGCCAAGCAGCAACACATGTCAGAGCAACTACAAAAGAGGATGACAAGAATTTTGGAAACAGAAGAGCATAAAAATGCTGGTCTCTTGGATGTTGAGTGAGGAGCTGGCAGCTAGGCTTGTGTGGTAGCTAGATTCCGAAGATGGCTCCCAATGAATCACACCTCCCCAAATTCATGCCCTTGTTTGGTCCTCTTCCACACTGAATCTGGGATAACCTGTGTCTTGTTTTAGCCAGTAGAATATAGCTGAAGTGCCAGTTCTAGGCCTAAGCCTTAGGAAGCCCTGATGACTTCCACTCCTATGATTTTGGGAGCTCTGGGCCAACATGTAAGAGATCTGGTTACCCTGTTGCAGAGGTCATGTAGAGAGGCCAGATGGAGAGAAACAGGCCCAGTTGTCTCAGCTGAGCCAGCCTTCCAGAAATGCCCTGCCAAGGTGCCAGACACAGGAGTGAGCCACCTTGGATGTCCCAACCTAGTTTTGCCCCAAGATGACTGAAGTCCTAGCCAATGTCATGTGCAGCAGAAGAATAACCCCCACTGAACCCAGTCAAGCCACAGCATCGTGAAAGACGATACAATTGTTTTAATCCACCAAGTTCTGGAGTGGTTTGTTATACAGCAGTAAATAACTAAATTAGCTTATGTTTATTTTGTAATAAGTAAGTAATCAGGCTTCCTTGAATTTATTCCAGTTGATTTTCTAAATTCTTTGAAAAAACATTCCCTAAAGTAGTTTTATGTTAAGAAGATGAAACAAAACTTACTGTAGTCTTGCTTTTTCACTTTATTCATTTCAGCATAATGACTTGTAAACTAAATAACTTGTATTTCTATTATTGCAAAATAAAATGTTTATTTGGCTTATAATTTTTAGAAATTGTCATCTGTTAATTGTTTTCTTCTCTTTGTAAAAGGTGAGTGAACTATTCCAACCCTTAAATCAAATATCCCAGTGAATTTGCTTCATCTACGATGCTGATAACTCTTTATGAAGACCGGAAATGTTACCCAGAAGTTAAATGTATGTTGTCACTAAAAATGAATTGCATGCAGTAATGTCCTATGATTTCCCAGTAATATTTTTTCCCTTTTGGGTATGTTCTTAAGTAAACTCTTTGCTGTGTTTGGGTGCTTGGAATAGAACTTATACTCAGATATGATAGGTAAACTAAAAAAAAAAGAAAAAAAAATCCCTGAATTTCTGAATCTTTGTTTCTAAAAGAGTTGTTTATTCATTTGTTTAGAGATGAGACCTTAATTTATTGCTAAAGGTGATTGTCACTTTAAAACAAAGTAAGTCTATGAAATTAGGATTTAGCTCTTATTTAACTTGACTCTCTTTTAAAAAAATACTTAAATATTGCATGCTTAGTATTAGAAATAAACATTTCTCATCTTTTAGTACAAAAGCAAAAACCTGTAATTGAAGTAGAAAGTCATTTTCGATTTGGCAATTTTGATTGTCCCAATTTATATCATTGTTTCTGAATGCCATGTTCACATACTCAGATGATTTCTATTTATAACAATCTGGTATAAAATTGAACTCATTAAAAAATGATAGAAACCTTTTAGAAATATTTTACTTAGTCTTCTCTTGCCAAGTGTGGAAGCTAATAAATCTTACTATAAAGCTTGTCATTTTAAAGATGTTATTTATATTATCTCTATAAATAACTCCATAATAGCTTCGAAGGGTATCTGAAATGTTCCTTCCTGTAGGATGTCTAAAAGAGATTAGAGTGCACCATTTTATTGTATGTTGATTCCATGTTTTGTTAACGATAGTAACCTCATGATTTATATAAAAATCAAATGTATCAATCAACATTCATTTAATGGTTATTTAACAGGAATAATCACAGCCTTTCCCCCTGTAGTCCCAGTCACTTTGCAGTAAAACCTAAATTCCTTCCCCAGTATATGCTGCATTGAAAAGGAAATACTGTACCTCAGAGAGGCCGAGACAGGAATTGGATAGACATGGATTGTCTCCTTATCCTGGAAGATGCCTGTCTGTATGAAATCATTACCTGGATCCTTGTTGAGAGCACGGTCTCTATCTGATTTCTGGTGAGGAGCTTTTCATAGTTTGCCCTGATCTCATTGAGTAGCTGGGACAGCTCCATTCTTTTCCCATCCTCCACCTTGGCTATCAGAACCTTATCGATAGGATGAGTCTCTGCCGCAGAACCTGCACTGTCTGCATCGCGCGCAGAGACAGCTCCATGGAGCCTTAAAGATACAGAGCTCCTTTTTTTCCCGGAAGCCACGGATATCCCGGGTTTCTAATCAATTATGCAAATATTTGATAAACGCTTTTCTCCTATTGTTGTTGATCTAGTAGAAGTGTCAGGCTCTCTGTAAAGTAACAGAAAAATGAAAACAGTCTCAGTATTCTTGAATTGGTTCTCTAAAACTGAGCACATTTGGTGGGGGGGGGGGTTAATTTAGCTTGTGGAAAGGAAATGAGGCATAACATAAAGAAAATTGTATTTTGTTTTCCCAAGATATTGCGTGGAAATAAATCTGGGCTCAAAACATGGTAACTAAGCTTTCCTTTTATGGCTTTCCTCACCATTTGGATAATTTACACAGAAATGCTGTGGGAGGGCATTAGAATATGTTGTAAACCTTGAATATTCTGACAGTTATTGGAAAAAGCTACCATCAGATTCAGCTGACAGTTGTCATCAGCCGCAGGACTGACTGACAGTATTTCTCTTAAATACATGCTGCGTGGCTCATGGTGGGCTGCTGTTCTGACCGCAGGCTTTGATATATTGTGGTGAATTCCTGAAGGTACATTACAGATGAAGCTATGGCTGGAAGTAAGTGCTAAGAGAGTATGAGAGCTGACAGTTAACATTTCCAACGTTTTAATAAGGTTGAAGAAATACGATCAGATGGTCCCTGGGCAGAATGTGTTCACTGAGGTAAGATGTATTGTGGGGTTGGTTACTCCTTCATGAGTAAACAGAGTTAATGATAGCTCCTACTTGTAAATATAACATTTGTGCAGCTCTTCTAACTTTAAAAAGCACCTTTACGACTGTCATTCCATTCAGTAGTCACAATCCCTGTCATTTTGTAACCTGTAAAGATGACAAGCCTGAGGCAGGAGGGGTTAGGGCATCTTTCCCAAGGACGTATGGTGATGTTATGGCATCCTTGGGACTGGGACTTTGACTCCTTGGCTGTATTCCAAATATTGTCCCATCTGCCCCTGCATTATGTCTCTCCCCACCTAAATTCCTTGTTTAGCCTGACAAGCTGGCTGTTAGATATGACTCAAAATATTTTTGAGATTAGATCTATCACTGCTGTTATTTGTAGAGTGGCTTGGCTGAAAGTGTATCTGGAGTGTAGTTCAGGAAATAATCAATCTTTGGCTCTAGTGCTCACAGGGCCTTTGAATGTGCACCATGCTCTTTTAATTTCTGAATTAACTCACTACTGGCCAGTCCAATCTGCGCTGGGCATTCCCACAGTCGCCTCCAAAGAAAGCTGGCAGACCAGAGCCCCTGCTGAGAGGCGAGTTTCCAGGTCATTCTTGTACTCTGTTTCATTTGACCCATGCCTCCTCCACCCTCCCCACTGGTCACAGTGGATTGGCCTGGGCTGGACACTTGACCTAAGGATAAACAACCTGTAGGTCAGAGACCTATGAGGTAGCCTGACCCAAAAGCTCTGACTGAAGAGCATCACTTATGATTATTTAGGACAAACTGATTCTCTTGTTTTGGTAATTGCAACTGAGAAATAGGAAGAGAATCAGGCATTGATAGTGGGAGGAGAATCAGGAAAGAATTAAACTCTTGTTGCTTTATCTGGCTCCTGCTGTTCTCTGCCTAAAATACAGAGAGCTGAACTAGATTCCCCGGAGGCAGGCCTGGCAATCTGCATCTGAAACGAGCCTCTCGGGTATTTCTACCCTATAGCAGTGCTTTCGATAGAAATAGAATGCAAGCCACAAATGCAAACCACGTATGTAATTTAAACTTTCTAGTTGTCATATCAAAAGATAGAAACAAGTGAAATGAATTTTAATATTATATTTTATATATCTGAGATATATCATGTCATCAATATAAATTTGTGCTTTTTTTGGCCACGCCGTACAGCTTGCAGGATCTTAGTTACCCCACCGGGGATTGAACCCGGGCCCCAACAGTGAAAGTGCTGAGTCCTAACCACTGGACTGCTAGGGAATTCCCTCAATATAAATTATTATTATTATTATTATTAATTTATTTATTTATTTTTGCGGTACGCGGACCTCTCACTGTTGTGGCCTCTCCCGTTGCGGAGCACAGGCTCCGGACGCGCAGGCTCAGCGGCCATGGCTCACGGGCCCAGCCGCTCCGCGGCATGTGGGACCTTACCAGACCGGGGCACGAACCCGTGTCCCCTGCATCGGCAGGCGGACGCTCAACCACTGCGCCACCTGGGAAGCCCCAATATAAATTATTAATGAGATATTTTACATCCTTTATTTTTGGTACTGTCTTTGAAATCCAGTGTGTATTTTTATGCCCATCTCAATTTGGATGAGCCATGTTTAAAGTGCTCAGTAACCATGGGGCTAGTGGGGAAGTCCCTGTATGTACTTGTAATGTAATGCACTTGGGCACTCATTCAAGTACCTCATTTTGTTGTATACGAGGGTCCCGAATCTTAATCCATTTAGTGTTTTGCCTGTCTTACACATAAATGTTGTGATCAGGTTTTATTCTAAGAAGTGTACCAGAGGGACTTCTCTGGTGGTGCAGTGGTTAAGAATCCTCCTGCCAATGCAGGCGACACAGGTTAGAGCCCTGGTACGGGAAGATCCTACATGCAGCGGAGCAACCCACGAGACACAACTACTGAAGCCTGCGCGCCTAGAGCTTGTGCTCCACAACAAGAGATGTGCCCGCAGAGAAGCCGGCGCTCCGCAACGAAGAGTAGCCCCCGCTTGCCGCAACTAGAGAAAGCCCTCTCGCGGCAACGAGGATCCAACGTAGCCAAAAAAAAAAAAAAAAAAAAAAAAAAAAAAAGTGTACCAGATAGAACTGATGGTGACACAAGTTTCTATCAAGTGGATTTCTCCTCCAGGCATTTGTAAATACAAATCTCTTTTCTTTAGACAGACATATCAGTCTAACTGATCTTTTAATTTAGGGGATAATCTCGTAGAGCCCGGGTATTATTTTGCTTATTAAGTGTAATTTCTTTAGCAGCTTAAATATTGTGAATTTCTTTTTAAATCAGTCACGTCATTTAATAGGATTATAGATGCATAATTCATCAGCAAATAAAGATGTATTTTTCTGTACTTTAAAAAAATTGTTGTAAGTGACAGGACCTGACTTTGCTAGTTTGTCCTCTTTTTGTTATGTTGCTGATTTTTCTCACGGGAACACGCCTGCACACGATCTGGTTTAATCTTGTGTTTCATGTATCAGTTAAAAATATAATTAGACAGATCTGTGTTGGAATGTGTTTGTCAGCATGTTTCAAGGTGCGTGAGCAAAGCTGCCATGCATTTCCATATGTCCTGCACATGCATTTCGTGTCGGGTGATTAATCAAGGCATGGTACACACACCAGTGTGTTCTTGGCAGATACTGAATTCATTGTTTGCTGTTGAAACTCAAGAGTAAAACCCAGGGCTACTTCTCTAACCAAAGATTTGGCTTTTGGGTCCTATTTTCTATGGCATTTTCCACAGCACTCCCCTTCCTACCTTGTTCATTGCAGCCCAAAACATGGATGTTTCATGCTCCAAAAATGACCATTACTAGAGAGTGAGGCCAGTTTAGGATATCAATTATAAACAGTTTCAGTGTATTACAAATACAATGCATGTTATATTGTTATCATTGCAGACCATAAGCGCTAAACAAAACTATCCAGGAATAGTTCAATTTTCTTTTCTCTACCCCTTTTTCATCTGGAGGTCCCAACCTTTGAAGTTGTAGTTCTTAGGCTAAAACTGTGCACCCATCCACTGGTCCCACTTGAGCCACGATATTGGCCTTTCTTTTCTGGTCCCTGAAAGAGAGATCTTGGTTGGGTCCCAAGTATATCTTCTTCACCAATTTGACAGGTGTTCCCTTAGCTTCCCTTCCTGCCATTGAAATACTGATTTTTCTAAACCTCCTTCCTTTACCTGATGACATTGGCCCTGCTGTCTTCTAGTAAGTGTCCTGGAGAGTCTAGTCTTAGTTAATTTCCGCTTATCTTAGTTTATTCTAGACAATTTAATCCCTTTTACTTGCATTCATTCTTTCTTGGATTTTATCTTTTTGTCTTCTTTTTGTCTCTCTTTAAACATTTTAAAAAGTTTATTTTATTGAAATATAGTTGATTTACGGTGTTGTGTTAATTTTTGCTGTACAGCAAACTTATTCAGTTATACAGATATATACATTCTTTTTCATATTCTTTTCCATTAGGATTTATCACAGAATATTGAATAGTTCCCTGTGCTATACAGTAGGACCTCGTTGTTTATCCATTCTGTATATAAGAGTTTGCCTCTGCTAATCCCAAACTTCCAATCCATCCCTCCCCCACCTCACCACCCTGGCAACCACATGTCTGTTCTCTATGTCTGTGAGTCTGTTTCTGTTTTGTAGCTAGGTTCATTTATGTCATATTTTAGATTCCACATATAAGTGCTAGCATATGGTATTTGTCGTTTTCTCTCTGACTCGCTTCACTTAGTATGATAATCTCTAGGTCCACCCATGTTGCTAAACATTTTAATTTTGTTAATTTTTTTTTTTTTTTTTTTTACCTAGTCCATTCTCATAGCTTCCTGCCCTGCACAGCAGTTTTTAGCATCCTGATTGATAGTCCCCATAGTTTCTTAAAGGCATCGCTTAATTCTGCTCAACTCTTCCCCTGAATGCAGCTGTGAGTTTTCTTCTGTTCAGCCTGGTCTGTATTTCTCTTGATAGTACTCTGTAACTATTACTTGACAGTTCATAATTCACATGTGTTCATTCATTCAAGGACATTTAAAATTTTAAATGAAACTTTTGAGGTAATTGTAGATTCAGCTGTAAGGAAGAGGACAGAGAAATCCCACATGCCCTTTACTGAGCACCTCCAATAGTAACATCTTATGAACAAAGGGACAAAATGACAACCAGGATATCGACACAGATGCAGTCAAGATACAGGACATTTCCATCGCCACAAGGCTCTCTCCTGTCATCCAGGGCCTTTTCTGAGTGTTAGCTCTGGGCAGTGTGCTGGGCACCAGGAGGGGTGCAGAAAGGAAACAGATACTGATCCTGTTGAAACTGCTTCAATTCAAGATAGAAAGTGGGAAGTGCTACAGAAAGGCACCTCTGAGGAGGGAGTAATTACTTTTTGCTGAGGAGATCAGAGAAGGCTTATAGGGCAAATACAAATGAAAAATAAGAGGCTTAATTCTCTTTACCGAAAATAAGGGAAGAGACCCGCGCCCCCCCCCCCCCGCCTCTCTTTTCTTAGAGCAATTACTTTAGAAACCTTGTAAATTCTTCCTCTGTCTCTTTGAAATGTAAGTGAATCCTTTTCAAACCTAAACAAGCCTTTGGCCAGGTTTATGACCTGGAACGTATTTTGGAATGTGAACATCCAAGGAATATAGCACCCCTGTCTCCCAGTTCTTGTGGGAAGGTAGGAGGCTCTCTGCAGAACTACCTCCTGTTACAAGAAGTGTACTTTTCTTTTATATGAAGCCATTAGTGAACACAGATGGTAGCCCCAATCACCAGGTAAAGTTGCCCCAATTACCAGATGAACTATGTGACAAATGATGATGTCAAGCCCTCTTACTTGAGGACTGGTTATCACTTGTCTTGAGAACAGGGATGTAATGGGTTTTACCTGCTTGGCTATAAAAGGGTAAGATCTCCTTCTGTCTGTGGTCTCAGTGGATTGAATTTGATGTTCATCACATTCTGGTTTAATGCTTATTCAATAGCAAAATGTTTTCTTTCTCTAATACTTTTGTGGAGAGGTTTTCTGGATGAGAAGATTTTGTTTTTAATTATATTTCCCCAAGAAGTTTAAGGGAGTAAGCAGTCTCTGATCTTGGCTATGAAGGATAGCCTACATGTTATAGGCAATCTATTTTAAAATATCTAACGTTTCCTATTTGTAGTTTAGCCCACACTTAGAACACTATTTTAGGCAGGTGGCAATGGAGGCTTTGCCTTGCAATTAAAAAAAATTAATTGAGGTGAAATTCACATAACATAAAATTAATCATTAAAAGATGTACAGTTTATTTAGTACATTCACAAGGTAAGGTAACCAACACATGTATCTAGTTCCAAACCATTTTCATCACCTCAGAAGAAACCCATATTCATTAAGCAGTCACTTGTCATTCATCTGATCCCCCAACCTACGTAACCATCAATTTGCTTTGTGTCTTTATGGGTAGCAGCACTAATCATAATACCCCAAATGTGGAAATAACGCAAGTTTCCATCAACAGGTGAATGAACAAACAAATTTTGGTATATCCACACACTGGAATATTATTCAGCCATAATAAGGGATGAAGTACTGATACATGCTACAACATGCATGAACCTTGAAAACGTCACACTACGTGAAAGAAGCCAGACACAAAAGGACATATCTTGCATGCTTCTGTCTGTATGAAATATCCAGAATCGGTTAAAAAAAAACATTTTTTTTTTGGGAGGGAACATTCTAGCACATATGGGTAGACATTATATGCTAGACTTAGAACCCTTATCACAGATGGTGTGGTCTTCATGTAAAGTGTTTTCTGGTAAAAAGTAGCAGTAAAGAGGGATTGGTGGGAAGTAGAAAAATCAGAGGGTGGCTGATGGTGGGGGACACAAGAGTTTACAGAAATTCCCCTGCTTGGCTTTGAACATTCATCTTAGCTAAGCAAGCTGTGTCTCTGTGTGAAACTTCTCTGACGTTAGTGCTGATTGCTGCCTCGGCCTGGATACATGCTGGATACACAACTGTTATAGTAGCGATTGTCTGGTCCTCAGAATTGAGCATGTATGTGTTTCAAATGCCTTGAATGCAGGACCCAGCTTTAGTTTTCCTCTTTTGTTTTCTCCAGTAGCTTCCCCAGGACAGATTGTGTGGGCACTGGGAAAAGAACAGTGTGGATCACATTCAAATGTATGACTTAGTACTTATTTTTAACCCAAGTTCATATATCTTTGGATATTATTTTTGCTTATTGGTCTTCACATAATGGCTTGAATTACTGAGTTCTATTTTCAGGTTTAAAAGCTCTCCCACTGCACAAACTGGCTAGATGAACGTGTCTATTCTAGAAGCAAACTCTCCACAACCTGTGTCTCCTTCTGCCTTCTTACTTCCCCATGGTGCTTATCACCTCCTTAGTTTTCTGCTGCCATTGCAGAGTCCTCTAACTTCTTCTGGGCTGGACTCTGCTCTCTGACAGCTGCTACCAGATGCATCTGTTTTTGTCTCCCCATCCTTCTCTTCTTCCCTTGCTTTCAACTTTCCAGTCAGTCTCTGAGTATCCAAGCACCCTCAGCTGCTCAGTACTGTTGTACAGCTTTGAAGGACGCAATGTGTGTAGCTGGTAGTATGGCAGCTGGTATCTACACGTGGATCCCTTTCTAAGTAAGCTTTATATATAAAAACAGGAATCTCAGAAGTGGTACGTTTAGGCTCTTTATAAAAAGACATTTTACAAAAGAAATTTTAGCTGTACTGTTATTAAAAAAAATGATATTTCCCCACAGGTTTGGAGGAGGTAGACTCTGACTTTGGCTGTTAAATAAATGCATTTAAAATATATATAGATTAAAAAAATTTTATTTGTTCACAACCTTTAAGTGAGATTCAAAATGCTTGGTAATTGTTTTCTCCTTAACTAGATTGTGAACTTCTCAAGGGCAAAGAGCGCATGTCTTGTTTCTTTGGAAACTGCCCCAACTCCCACTAATTTAGTGGGGTTTCCTACTAACCCCTTAGACTTAACGCTTGCTTTTGAACAAACGAATGAATACCAGAGTAGATTATCTTTTATTGATGTTATATCTTGTCTTGAAAATGAGGGCTATTGTCAAACTTCTCTTAAAAGTATGTTTTGAGTTCTGGAATGTTCATGGCAAAGCTCTGGTTTGTTTTGACTTTCTTATTGTATAACCATGAGAGGAGTTGCTCTCTTAGGGATTACTGTTGTATATTTAGGATTGAATGATAATCTTTTCCTCTTGCGCGTGGGGCTGTGTTCAGATTAAAGACACTAATACAGCATACTGGCAATTTTTGTGTAATGCAACTTAATTACACCTGTAGATCATATCATTTTACATGAATGTAATACTTCTACCTTTGTGAACAATTTTGAGCGTTTGGAGGAAATGCTGGAGTCTGTAGATTTTAACCTTGAAAAATCATTATCTTTGAAACCTCTCCAAGCAGCCACAAGACTAGCTACTCATGTCTTGAAAGAGCTGTTCATTGAAGTCAGCACTGTTTGAGAATTAGGAAAACATTTTCTGTTCTCTTTGACAAATTCTCAATATTAATCTCAAAGATTGAGTAAAACAGAACCCACTCTTTTTTCAACTGTATGATCCTATATGATACCGTTGATGGTTTAGCTATGCTACCTTCTTACTTTTAACTATAACTTTGTGTAGTTAACAATAACTTCTGAGCTATCTTTGAAAGAATCTGGTATTAAGGTTAAAATGTGCAAGATTCATTTTCTGACTTTTGTGCTTAACACAGTTGTTGATTTCTTGAAGGCTGTAGTCTGCAATACTATTTGCGGTATAAAATGTTCTGAAATTTGTGAACATTTAAAAATTTCCTTTTCATTTTTTTTGGCCTCTCAATTTGACTTTTATTTCTCTTCTGCTTCTTACACCACTGGTGCATTCAGTAAAAAAAAAAAAAAGTTTTAATATATTTTAAGATGTCTTTTGGCTTAAAATACAAATGATCACATTGGGAAATTAATACACTTTCTGAAATTTAGTCCAGCTTATATGAAAACAAAGCTGTCAGTAGGGCAAGAATAGTTGCCATTTAGTGATTCCATGTTCTGCTGCACCTTTTACAAATATCTCCACACTGTTGCCTTCAGAAAAAATCATTATACTAATCCATTAAGCTTCAACTCCTTCATACTCACTTTTGTCAAATGGCTCATCTCCCCAGCGGCTCACACCATCTATGATTTCTGACTCCAGAAGTGAAATTGGGTGGTATGTGGTACCACAGGTACCACAAGCTCAGTTACCCTCAAAAATCATTATCTTTGAAACTTCTCCAAGTGGTTAGAAAACCAGTGACTCTTACCTTGAAAGAGATTTTCACAGAAGTCAGCACTGATTGAGAATTAGGGCAACATTTTCAGTTCTCTTTGAGAATCCTAAATGTTAACCTTTTAGGATTAACTTTGATCTTTTTTCAACTGTATGATGCTATATGATACCTTTGATAGTTCAGCTATATTACCTTATTTCTGTACTTGCCTATTCTAAACAATCAATAACTGTCTTTTGAGTTGAGTTGAGTACCTACAAGACAGACTCTGCATGATTCCGTTCTGAATATGTGTATTTTTGTGTGTAACTCACTTCTGGAAAGGACCTCTCTGTTGTGCTTCTTGAGATAATTCATACCTCAAAATATATTTAGTTCTGAATTTCTAGAGTTGTATTAGTTGTAAAGTCATTTTGAAGTGTACTCTAAAAGTCCGACCGTTTACCAGTTGGTTAGGTTTTTGGCTGTGTATAATAAATTTTACATACCAATTAAGACTACTGTGTTTTTCATGCTCTGCATACTTACCTTAGTGAAACTTGTAGGCAACTGTCCATTGTATCTCTGGTTGTCTATTGGATATTTCCAGTTGGGTATTCCATTGTTATATCAAACTCAATATACGTACAACTTGCTCTATTATCTTTTCTCCTAATTCTGCTTTCCCTCCCAACTTTCCAATTTTTATTCTGCTTTAAAATGGAAAAATTTTTGTTTACCCTGTCTTAGCTCTTTAAAGTCTAGTAATTGTCCAAATCCTGTCTCCAGATTCTTTATTTCTCCCAGGATTATCTCAATCCAGAAAAATTTCAATTTATCCTTGAGTTGCTACAGTAAGCTACTCACTTTGTCTCTAGTCTCTGTCCCCACCACTCCAATCCATCTTGTGTGCAGAGGTCGTATTAATTTCCTTAATCAACCCTTGATAGGTTTCTCCTAAGCCTAAAGCTTCCAAGAGTTCTCTGTGGAACTTAACATTAGTTTCTACTCCTCAGAGAAGCTAAGACCCTCCATGGTTTGACCCTATTCCATGTATCTAGTCTTATCCCTGTCATTCTCCAAAGGTGAATTCTTTATTCTGCCAGATTCAACGTCATAGTTCCATGTAAATCATGGTCAGTCCTATCACTTTTCCTTCATTCATATTGGCTTCATGTCTGCCTATTCAAATCCTTCCTTTAAAATTCAAGCCTTTTTACTTTATTGAAACTAAAAGCATTATCGAATAGATGCAAGGTAATAATTATAAACTGTGTACAATGTATT
Source organism: Leucopleurus acutus (assembly GCF_964270905.1). Classification (NCBI taxonomy): domain Eukaryota; kingdom Metazoa; phylum Chordata; class Mammalia; order Artiodactyla; family Delphinidae; genus Leucopleurus; species Leucopleurus acutus. The sequence continues at coordinate 20,158,097 of NC_139161.1, read as the reverse complement.
GGAAAAAACAATGCAGCAGATACCCATGAACCACACTCAGAAATGAAACGTTGTCATTACCAGTACAATTGAGTCACTTGTATGCCCTCTTCCTGACCCTGAATTTTGTGTTTATATTTTATTTGCTGTTCTTTTTAGTTTAACCTTTTTTGTTTGCATCACTAAACCATACATCGTTTCGTAATGGTACAGTACATGTTTTTCAACTTTACATAAATGAAATAATTCTTACTTATGAAACATAAATTAGGTAGTGATTATTTGAACACAAAACATTCTTGTAAATACAGGCCTTCTATAGTGTATTCAGCTAAAATATTTTTTTCATTTTTAGGATTTCATTTATTTCTAAAAAGAAAAACACTCTTTTCATAACTTGTGACTCCAGTATAAAAATAAGCATGACTTCATGTAGTGTTTCTCTCCTTGGCTTATGTCTTCCATTGTGCCATTGAAGGTAACCATGTCTTACTTTGTCTGAAGCTGTCGGCTACTAGTTTTATATTGTCAGTCTGCAGCATGAAGCTGGTGTCGTTAATGGTTGCATCTGATACCTGGGAAAGCAGGACACAAAAAAGTTGTGTTTGTTACACTCACATTTGTAACTTCTGTACACTGGTATTTAGCGATGACAATTTCAGGGTCTTCAATGAAATTTTAGATGTATATGATTCCTTAATGACAAATACATTAAATAATTGCTTAAATATTTCTTTATAGCATTTATCTCTTCTTTTGAGAATAAAATAACTGTAGGCAATTTACTTAGTCTAATTTCATTTAAGTATTTTGGAGACATTTCTACAACTCCTTCCATAAAATGAACTATATAAAAGTGAGCTAATTAGAAAAAAACCTAATATTGCTAAGAGGTATATTTTGTTGCTTGTTAAATTCCTTAATCTGGTTAAATTGAGAAAAGTACAGGTATATGTGTAAGATGTTCCTAATCTTTTAATATTTTGTCATTTTTAGTGTAGTTCTTTCATCCAGCAGTAGCAAAGTTTCTTACCTTGTTTTGAAGTTCCCCAATTATCCTGTAATATTTCTTGTAGTTCTGTTTTGCTTCTTGACCATTAGCTCCAGGTCCAAAATTCCTTATACGATGCTTTGATTTTATATTCAAGTATACTGTTTGCCTGCTCCAGAGCCCCACCTGGTCCAGGGAAACTGTGAAACGGTCCTTTAGATTTCTTATCCTATTCTTCCCTCACCTGCTCCCAAGTTGGCACTCCCGAAGTTGGTGGGAAAAGCTCGCCAGAAGCCACCTAAACCACATTTCTCCCCTACAAGTCTTCCTTTCCCTTGACCAGAGATTAATTGCCATAGACTTGATTTTGGGGCAAAGTGTGACATGAAAGGCTTCAACCCTGCAAAACCCAATGCCTCCAGGAGAGTATTGAGAGGTATCAATTAGTAACTCCTTTTAGAGCTGATAAAGTGGATGCTTCATCTCTGATAGAATCACTTTAAGGATTTTTTTTTTTTTTTTTTTTTTTTTTTGCGGTACGCAGGCCTCTCACTGTTGTGGCCTCTCCCGTTGTGGAGCGCAGGCTCCGGACGCGCAGGCTCAGCGGCCATGGCTCACGGGCCTAGCCGCTCTGTGGCATGTGGGATCTTCCCGGACCGGGGCACGAACCCGTGTCCCCTGCATCGGCAGGCGGACTCTCAACCACTGCGCCACCAGGTAAGCCCGGGGGATACTCTTCACTGCGGTGCGCCGGCTTCTCATTGCGGTGGCTTCTCTTGTTGCAGAGCACGCGCTCTAGGCGCGCGGGCTTCAGTAGTTGTGGCATGTGGGCTCAGTAGTTGTGGCTCGTGGGCTCTAGAGTGCAGGCTCAGTAGTTGTGGCACATGGGCTTAGCTGCTCAGCGGCATGTGGGATCTTCCCGGACTGGGGATCAAACCCGTGTCCCCCGCATTGGTAGGCAGATTCTTAACCACTGAGCCACAAGGGAAGTCCCTTGTCTCTTGTTTCTAATCTCTGTGAGGATGGACGCCACCTCCAGCATCCTCACTGTTCTTGTCCATTGTCCTTTGTGGTCAGAAAGACAAGAAGAACCTTATGAATCTCTGGATCCAAGGTCAACAATGAACGTCTATATGCAGGTTGGCATTGACTCTTCCTTCTTGTCCATAAGTCCAACTCAGAAAAAAGAAACACATTCCTCTTACTTAAAAGTCGACTGGAGAGCTGAACTTTAGAGTTTCAAAATAAAGCCTATGCCTGTTGTGTGGTTTTAAAATAATTTTAGGGCAGATAATAAGGTGTGAACACCCTGTCCTTAACATTTTATTCAGCACTCTAAATAAATTTCACAATCCAAAATGGTTCAATCATTTCCGTTTTTAAAATCGAATGAGCTCATTTTACTGCACATTCTACTGCATCTCAGTATGTTGGCACCTGTGATCTGGCCCTTTCCATATCTGTAAACAATCATTTAGTACAAATACAGCATCTCAACACATGCCAAGGAAACCCAGAATGAGGGTTTCACCTCAAGATAATTTTCAGAGTAGCCGTATACTTTTGCCCTGACATGAGGCTAATACTAGCCGTAAACATAGGTCCCAGGTGGTACAGGACTAGAAGACTGGACGTGGGAAGACTCATGGAGAGAGGCTTTCCCGATGTGACTGCGATGGGAGGCCACATACAGCTGGTTTCCATGTCTGTCCTTCTGTCTTTAATCCAGGCTGAATCAGCGAGTTCATATTTCTGAACTTTTCAGTAGAGGAGAAACATCCACGGTTTAATTTGCTGTAATGCTTTGATGGGAAACATATGTTTGACTTAAGACAGTGTTGCTCTTTTTCTCTGAATAGTGGTTGATGCTTAGCTATCAGCTTCATTCTGTGGTTACAGAGTGCCTACAGATTCATTTTTTATGTTTTATTCAGTGTGCCTAGAGGAAAACAAACTACATTATTTGGTTGTTTTTATTATTAAGGTTTGATACTCTCATGCAGCTCTTATTGATGTTATATTTGAAGGTACAATTTACATGAATTACATTCAGGTTTACTCTTTTGTAATTTTTAATTTGGGTTTTTATGCCAAGTCCCATGTCCTTTTCTTAAGGACTGGCTTGTGGGATTGATGATCTAATTTGTGGTCTGGTCATATTAAATTCCTTGAGTGGGAAAGTCCTTACCCAGCCTGGCTTTGTCCTTTGCCTGTTTCTTCCTGAGACTGACCTATACCACCTCCTACCCTACTTTAACAGGCTTCGTCTCCCAAGCAAGACAAGACAGAGCTCTGTGGACCACCCATGGGGTAAAAGACTTCAGCAATGGAGAGTGGGAATAGGAAACACCAGCTTGGCTAAGTGACAAGTTTTGGTTAGAGGTGTGGCTAGATTTGACAAGGGAGCAAATATCTGAGCATCTGTTCCCTTTGGGACTTTCAAGGTTTTCGGAAGTCTGGCACCATATCACATATCCCATCTTCTTTCCCAAGACTTTTATTTTGACCAGTCTCTTAAAAGCTCTGCAAATGTGCACTGTCAGATTCCTGCAGCACTTCTGGTAGATACTGTGGAATCAAGCCCTTCACTGTTAACATCCTGTATTGTCTGCTATCTTCTTTGTGTTTTTAGCTTTCCTCTCCATCTAAAATGTAAGCTTCTTGAAGTAGGAGGTATATCTTGTGTTTCTTTTTTTTAAATTAACCAATTAATTAATTAATTTTGGCTGCACTGGGTCTCAGTTGCGGCATGTGGGATCTAGTTCCCTGACCAGGGATCGAACCTGGGCTCCCTGCACTGGGAGAGCAGAGTCTTACCCACTGGACCACCAGGGAAGTCTCTTATGTTTCTATTTATCTCATGAAATAGTCAGTTCAGTGATGGACATAAAGAAACTAGACATTAATTAATTATAGACTGATTATTCAATCTCATCCTTTTTTGTGGGCTAAGCTGTTGGCTGTAGTTTTAGGGACACTGAGGTCTAATTTCAGCTATCACTAAGTTCTAATGTGATGTTAAAATTTCCCACATACAGGGGCTTCCCTGGTGGCGCAGTGGTTGAGAGTCCGCCTGCCGATGCAGGGGACACGGGTTCGTGCCCCGGTCCGGGAAGATCCCACATGCCGCAGAGCGGCTGGGCTCGTGAGCCATGGCCGCTGAGCCTGCGCGTCCGGAACCTGTGCTCTGCAACGGGAGAGGCCACAACAGTAAGAGGCCCACGTACCACAAAAAAAAAAAAAAAAAAAAAATTCCCACATACAAAATGACTATAATTTTCATTCTCATGAGGAAGACACTATGTAAATAATGAATAATGTGTACATTATTATTTGTAACGGTAATGCAGCTAGATCATAATCTAGAACTTCATTTCTGGGTAAAATATTGCATTTCTTTAAAAATATTCAGAAATAATTTAGTTGACTTGCAAAAGTAAATTTATTGAAGCATAGAAACAATTAGAGCAAAGCTGTCATTTCAACTTTTTCAAGAGAATTCTAATAAGAAAAGAAAAAGTTGCAGAAAAATTGGTTAGTCATCTATTTCTGTATGGAAACTTTTTCCCGAAGTTAGCCGGAAAGATGGCTAGATTGATGCAACTTCTTCATTCGTGTCTTTTAGATTGTTTTCTCTGAAGGACACTCTTGTTGATCTGGAAATTGCCTATTTAAGTTTCATCTCAGAAACGTTGCTGACTTGAGATGAGACAACTTTGCCATCCACCACCTCCTCTATGATGGTCTTTAGTCACTCTAGTCTAGCTTGGATCTGAAAATCAAAGAATCACAATGTCAGTCTGGAAACTGTCACAGAAATATACATTAAGAGAAATCCAAATGCATTCGCTGAGTATGTTCTGTCTGGGTAAGATGACGTGAACACTGGTATACACTTTTTATATGACAAGCAATGTGTGCCTTTACGTTTCAATTATAAAATCATCAGGAACATGAAAAAAATATCTACCTCTTCCTTGGACAGAACAGCTTCCAGATCTTGAGTCACTAGACATGGATGAATCCCTGGATCCGGTGTTTCTGGACCCCATGTTTCTGATCCCGAGTTTCTAAAATCACATCCTCCAAAACCAGAACCACTGGAGAAAAAAAAGAATTGTTTTCCTTTGCAGTTTGCAAAGGCAGGAGAAACCCTCCATGCAGAGGGCTCTTTCCCATGAAGGCAGCTGTCATTTGATTGGACTCTTTTACTTTATAAATACAAGTCTGGTCCCCAAGCCCCTTTTTGGTTTCATAATGTAAATACACCAAGGTCTGCGTTTAGCATGTTCCTGACTTTCATTTACCCTCCTTCTCCATCAAGCAGGCAGTGGTAGGGATCAGTCTCCATCTCCAGGCGGGTCTTGATGTCCAGCAGCTGCTCATACTCTGTGTTCTGGCGTTCAGTCTCACCCCAGATCTGGCAGATCTGCTCCTCCAGGCCGCTGATCTGCATCTGAATTTGTGACAGCTGTACCATGTAGCCAGCCTCCGTGTCAGCCAAGGTTCCTTCCAGGGAGCTTTTCTTTTCTTTTTTTTTTAACATCTTTATTGGAGTATAATTGCTTTACAGTGGTGTGTTAGTTTCTGCTTTATAACAAAGTGAATCAGTTACACATATATATATGTCCCCATATCTCTTCCCTCTTGCGTCTCCCTCCCACCATCCCTATCCCACCCCTCCAGGCAGTCACAAAGCACCAAGCTGATCTCTCCAGGGAGCTTTTCTAAGGGAAAAAGCAAATAAAAATTTCATGATGAAAATAAATCATTGGTTGATTTAAAAAATACATTTTATAAGATACTAGGAGAAATGCACTTTCCATGAGTTACAAGCTCTATTGCTCTATCATTGCTTCCTTAATTTTTGTTGCCATTACTTTTTTAAAACAAAATCTTTTATGGAAATAGATATATTACTTTTAACTGGAATGTCTCATGCTTTCAACAACCACAATACAGTCCTCCCTAATCCTGCATTTATTATGTGCCAAGTGGAACATCTTGGCAAAGAAAACCGAATTGCTCCACTGGAGATTTTTGAAAAGCTCTTTGCACAAACCATGGCCAGTTGGGACTGCAGCTCAATTTCCAGGGCTTGCAGAGTGCGTTTCAGTTCTGTGATCTCATTCTTGGTGGAACTGGCTGGCCTGGCACCAGCATCGGTAGAGATCTGTGCTTGCAGAGATGCGCTCTGAATACAAATGAAATGCAGTCTCGTTGCAGGCTGATGATGAGTTGAGGCTGATGAGATGGGGCTGATGAGATGAGGCTGATGAGATGAGCGGAAGTGGCGTGTGTGTGTGTGTGTGTGTGTGTGGCTGCGGGCAGGGCTCGGAGGCTCAGGGTGATGATCTACCTGCTCGTTGAACTGCTCTTCAGCCTCGCAGTGGTTCTGCTCAGCCAGGTCCTCATACTGTGCCCTCACGTCATTCAGTAACTTAGTCAGGTCCGTCCCTGGGTTCAGTTCTACGGTCACATCCCCTCCGGAGCTTCGTTGCATACTCTTCATTTCCTAGCATGAAGGGAAAATAGACCAGAGTGATGAAAACTGAAAAGCAATGACTTCCTAAAATGTGCTTAAGCCAACAAAAGGTTGAAACTAGCACACTGAAGGGGAAAAAAAGAACCCAACAAAGTCACATATAATTTTCTCATCATTACTTTTCTCCCCTGGTTATAGAAGTTGGAAATCCATCCAGATGGAATTTACTGTCATAGAATGGATGTGGGGGAAACTCTGTAGGCCAGTCATTTAATCGTGGACCGTGTTCCTACCTCCCGGTGGTTCTTCTTCAGGTAGGCCAGCTCCTGTGTGAGGCTCTCAATCTGCATCTCCAAGTCAGAGCGAGTCATGGCCAGGTCATCTAGCACTTTCTGCAGGCCATTGATGTCAGCCTCCACGGGCTGCCGGAGATGCAGCTCGTTCTTGTATCTGGAAGGGTACAGTACAGCCCATTTCAAAGAGTACAGTCCATCCTTTTATATTCATGAAAATATTTTCTCCCCTGAGCAATTTGATCATTGAAGGCTAAGTTTTCTCTTAGGGGTTTTTCCCTTGTAAAGAAAAATCTGAGCCTTACATTAATTCTATTGATGGCCAATATTTTTGATAACAAAAATTTCATCCTGAAGCTGCCTTTCTTTTCTCGTTGGTGAAATGATGGTTTTCAAAATGTACCCTTGGGATGTTTGTGAATTCAGGTCTTGATCCCCTAAAAGGTTTCTTTAAAATTTAGAGTAAACTAAGCCAAGGGATTGAATTTTATTTCCCTTAGGACGTTTGTTTTCAAGTCTTCGTTTTTCTTACTTCAGTCTGAAGTCATCAGCAGTCAGTCTGGCATTGTCAATTTGCAGAACAATCCCAGCATTTTCAATAGTGGCAGTAAGGATCTAGAAAAGACAATAATAGTGAATAAATCATGGATGCCTTTTACCTGTGTCTACATGCCCACCTGTGAGAGTAGATGTCTCCTGAGTTAGCTTTTAGAGGTGAATTGCTTTGAAAATGTGCTTAGTAATGACACTGCATTGATAATCCTAATGTATTTAGACATCTTTCTGCAAAAATTAACAACTTGCACATTTATCGGAATGGGCCTGGAACGTTGCTTTACAGAACACAATCCTCTGAATATTTCTGATGCTTTGGAAGATCAGTTGTTCTATGGGCTCTTTCAGAAACAGTGTGAAACATGAATTCCACTTCCAAAAAAGTCTTTAAAAATATACTTCCCATACAACCGTGGTTAAACATTTTAGATTCCACCACATTCTCATACAATATTTGCACCAGACTTTCTAGGAAGAAAAATAGTTGTAAGACGATTTAAATCTAGCAAGACACTAAAATACATCAACCTGCCAGAATTAATCACGAAATAATTAGATGAAGCTTGTGTCAACTCATAGCCATCACTCTTATGTTAATCAGCTACCTGGCATTGTATAAATTTTACTCTTATGTAGAAATACTCAAATGTAAGATGCAAACAAAATTAATGCGGTTGGATGTCGTGTATACAATACTGTCATAGTTAAAGCACACCAAGTCCCATTTTACATATACAACAAAACAGATGTTTTCAAATAATTCCTTGATTTAAATTCACCATCATGGTCCATGATCTGAATAAATGGGAAAGCTACAGAAGTAATAGAAATTCAGACATGGCTAGTGTCTCACCTGATTCCTAAGATCTTCAATGATTGGATAGTATTTGCTGTAATCTCTTCCAGCTCCACCAACTCCAGACCCAGGCCCAAATTTGTCATACCACTCCTTGATTTTGTTCTCCAGATCGGCCTTCTCCAGGGCTCTGACTTCGTCTAGGTAATTGGCCAGCCAGTCACTGAGGTTCTGCATGGTTTGCTTTTCACCTCCAGAGAAAAGCCCCCCATGGCCAACACCACCACCCATACCACCAGCATAGCTGTAGAAGCCTCCGCTAGCACCCCCCGCCGAATCCAGCCCCTCCACCAAAGCCAATCCCAGAGGCTGAAGCTCCTCCCAAACCGCCCCCTATTGAGCAGCTACCAAAACTCCCTCCAAAGCTGCCTCCAAAGCCCCTGCTGGAGCCCCCACTCAGGCCACAGCTGCCGGCCCCTCCTCGGAATCTCCGGGCAGAGCCTTCCCCCAGACTGCCTCTGCTTCTGCTGCTGAAGCTGCTGCCACCAGCCCTGGAGGAGGACACTAGAGATGAGCAAGACATGGTGTTCCTGCAAAGGATTGGTTTGTCCAGGTGAGGAGAGGAGATCGGGAACAACCTATTTGCAAGCTGCCTTTTTGGCCCTTATATACATACTTTTAGGGTATTCCTTTTCCATGTCAGTTCTTAATTCCTGTTACCCTTTTGCTCATCCTCAATTGGATATATTTTTTTTTCCTCCCGAATTCACTCTACTGGCTTTTTTTCTGAAGCTGGGTCAGAGCCTCAGGGCATTTACTATATCAAGAAAAAAAGAAAAAAAAAGGTGGACCAAAGCAAAAAAAACTATTTTTCAGAATTATAGTTTTAATCTTTCAGAGGTTTTGATGAGTGATAATTCTTTTCTGAAAGAGCAATTTTGTTAAATTTGCTTCATGATTTCCCAGTTGCAGAGCACATCCCCAGATTAACAGATGTAATTAAAATACTTACTAGGACCAGAATGGAAATTTCCCATCAAACTTGTGACTTTTTGTTCATATTGTTCTCTTAAAGTAGAAATGAGCTTTAGAATCAGCATTTGTTTCAGATTTACTTAATTGTCCTTCTCTGTGATTACTTCAATCAGCATATTTCTAAGGTTGTTGAAGTTTGTGATTTTAGATGATTGTGCTACAAAGATGCTTTTCTTTCTGATTGAATTTGACTCTGATATAATGATACCAATTTCCTTCTTTAGAATCAAATCCTAAGAAACAAAGAGATAATGTTGATTTCTCTGATAGCTGGAGAAGGGGATCTGAGTCACTTCTTTTAAAATTTATTTATTATTATTTTTTTGGCTGTGCCACAGGGCATATGGGATCTTAGTTCCCTGACCAGGGATTGAACCCATGCCCCCAGCAGTGGAAGCACAGGGTCCTAACCACTGGATGGCCAGGGAATGCCCTGAATTTATTTTAGTTTTTATTTTATTTAAAAAAATTTTATATGAATCGCTTTTTAAAAATAGATCTTTATTGGAGTATAACTGCTGCACAATACTGTGTTAGTTTATTTGTTGTACAACAAAGTGAATCAGCCATATGCATATATATATCCCCATATCCCCCTCCCTCTTGAGCCTCCCTCCCACCCTCCCTATCCCACCCCCTCTAGGTGGTCACAAAGCACTGAGCTGATCTCCCTGTGCTATGCTGCTGCTTCCCACTAGCTAGCTATTTTACATTCAGCAGTGTACATATGTCGATGCTACTCTCACTTTGCCCCAGCTTCCCCCGCCCCCACCCCGTGTCCTCAAGTCCATTCTCTATGTCTATGTCTTTATTCCTGCCCTGCCCCTAGGTTCATCAGTACCATTTTTTTTTCTTTTTAGATTCCATATATATGTGTTAGCATATGGTATTTGTTTTTCTCTTTCTGACTTACTTCACTCTGTATGACAGACTTTACATCCAATCATCTCACTACAAATAACTCAATTTCGTTTCTTTTTACGGCTGAGTAATATTCCATTGTATATATGTCGATGCCCCAGCTTCCCCCTCCCACCCTTTGTCCTCAAGTCTATTCTCTATGTCTATGTCTTTATTCCTGCCCTGCCCCTAGGTTCATCAGTACCTTTTTTTTTCTTTTTAGATTCCATATATATGTGTTAGCATATGGTACTTGTTTTTCTCTTTCTGACTTACTTCACTCTGTATGACACACTTTACATCCAACCACCTCACTACAAATAACTCAGTTTCATTTCTTTTTATGGCTGAGTAATATTCCATTGTATATATGTGCCACATCTTCTTTATCCATTCATCTGTCGACGGGCATTTAGGTTGGTTCCATGTCCTGGCTACTGTAAACAGTGCTGCAATGAACATTGTGATACATGTCTGTTTTTGAATTATGGTTTTCTCAGGGTATATGCCCAGTAGTGGGATCACTGGGTCATATGGTAGTTCTATTTTTAGTATTTTAAGGAAACTTCATACTGTTCTCCATAGTGGTTGTATCAATTTACATTCTCACCGACAGTGCAGGAGCGTTCCCTTTTCACCACACCCTTTCCAGCCTTTATTGTTTCTAGACTTTTTGATAATGGCCGTTCTGACAGGTGTGAGGTGGTACCTCATTGTAGTTTTGATTTGCATTTCTCTAACAATTAGTGATGTTGAACATCTTTTCATGTACCTCCTGGCCATTTGTATGTCTTCTCTGGTGACATGTCTATTTAGGTCTTCCGCCCATTTTTTAGTTGAATTGTTTGTTTCTTTGATACTGAGCTTCGTGAGCAGTTTGTATATTTTGGAGATTAATCCTTTGTCAGTTGCTTCGCTTGCAACTATTTTCTCCCATTCTGAGGGCTGTCTTTTCATTTTGCTTAAGGTTTCCTTTGCTGTGCAAAAGCTTTTAAGTTTCATTAGATCCCATGTGTTTATTTTTGTTTTTATTTCCATTACTCTAGGAGGTGGGTCAAAAAGGATCTTGTTGTGGATTATGTCAGAGTGTTTTTCCTATGTTTTCCTCTAAGAGTTTTATAGTGTCTGGTCTTACATTTAGGTCTCTAATCCATTTGGAGTTTATTTTTGTGTATGGTGTTAGGGAGTGTTCTAATTTCATTCTTTTCCATGTAGCTGTCCAGTTTTCCCAGCACCACTTACTGAAGAGGCTCTCTTTTCTCCATTGTATATTCTTGCTTCCTTTGTCATAAATTAGGTGACCATATGTGCGTGGGTTTATCTCTGGGCTTTCTATTCTGTACCATTGACCTAGATTTCTGTTTTTGTGCCAGTATCATACTTTTCTTGATTACTGTAGCTTTGTAGTATAGTTTGAAGTCAGGGAGCCTGATTCCTCCAGCTCCATTTTTCTTTCTCAAGATTGCTTTGGCTATTCAAGGTCTGTTGTGTTTCTATACGAATTTAAAGTTTTTTGTTTGAATCCTGTGAAGAATGCCATTGATAGTTTGATAGGGATTGCACTGAACCTGTAGATTGCTTTGGGTAGTATAGTCATTTTCACAATATTGATTCTTCCAATCCAAGAACATGGTATATTTCTCTATCTGTTTATGTCATTTTTGATTTCTTTCATCAGTGTTTTATGGTTTTCTGAGTACAGGTCTTTTGACTCCTTAGGTCGGTTTATTCCTAGGTATTTTATTCTTTTTGTTGTGATGGTGAATGGGTTTGTTTCCTTAATTTCCCTTTCTGATTTTTCATTGTTAGTGTATAGGAATGCCAGAGATTTCTGTGAATTAATTTTGTATCCTGCAACCTTACCAAATTAATTGATTAGTTCTAGTAGTTTTCTGGTGGCATCTTTAGGATTCTCTATGTATAGTATCACGTCATCTGAAAACAGTGACAGTTTTACTTCTTTTCCAATCTGTATTCCTTTTATTTCTTTTTCTTCTCTGATTGCCATGGCTAGGACTTCCAAAACTATGTTTAATAAGAGCGGCAAGAGTGGATATCCTTGTCTTGCTCCTGATCTTAGTGGAAACGCTTTCAGTTTTTCACCATTGAGTATGATGTTTGCTGTGGGTTTGTCATATGTGGCCTTTTATTATGTTGAGGTAGGTTCCCTCTATGCCCATTTTCTGGAGAGTTTTTTTTTTTTATCATAAATGGTGTTGAATTTTGTCAAAAGCTTTTTCTGCATCTACTGAGATGATCATATGGTTTTTATTCCTTAATTTGTTAATTTGGTGTATCACATTGATTGTTTTGCATATATTGAAGAATCCTTGCATCCCTGGGATAAATCCCACTTGGTCATGGTGTATGATCCTTTTAATATGTTGTTGGATTCTGTTTGCTGGTATTTTTTCCAGGGTTTTTGCATCTATGTTCATCAGTCTATAATTTTCTTTTTCTGTGATATTTTTATCTGGTTTTGGTGTCAGGGTGATGGTGGCCTCGTAGAAGGAATTTGGGAGTGTTCCTCCCTCTGCAATTTTTTGGAAGAGTTTGAGAAGGATAGGTGTTAGCTCTTCTCTAAATGTTTGATAGAATTCACCTGTGAAGCCATCTGGTCCTGGGCTTTTGTTTTTTGAAAGATTTTAAATTACAGTTTCAATTTCATTACTTGTGATAGGTCTGTTTATATTTTCTAATTCTTCCTGGTTCAGTCTTGGAAAACTGTACTTTTCCAAGAATTTGTCCATTTCTTCGTGGTTTCCATTTTATTGGGATATAGTTGTTTGTAGTAGTCTTTTATAATCCTTTGTATTTCTGCAGCGTCAGTTATGATTTCTCCTTTTTCATTTCTAATTTTATTTATTTACATCCTCTCCCTTTTTTTCTTGATGAGTCTGGCTAAGGGTTTATCAATTTTGTTTATCTTCTCAAAGAACCAGCTTTTAGTTTTATTGATCTTTGCTATTGTTTTCTTTGTTTTTCATTTATTTCATTTATTTCTTCTCTGTTATTTGTGATTTCTTTCCTTGTACTGACTTTGGGTTTTCTTTGTTCTTCTTTCTCTAGTTGCTTTAGGTGTAGGGTTAGATTGCGTATCTGAGATTTTTCTTGTTTCTTGAGGTGAGCTTGAACTTCTATAAACTTCCCTCTTAGAACTGCTTTTGGGTCATTGTGTTTTCATTGTTATTTGTTTTTATGTATTTTTAAATTTCCCCTTTGATTTCTTCAGTGATCTCTTGGTTATTTAGTAGTGCACTGTTTAGCCTCCATGTATTTGTGGTTTTTACAGTTTTTTTCCTGTAATTGATTTCCAACCTCATAGCATTGTGGTCAGAAAAGATGCTTGATATCATTTCAATTTTCTTAAATTTTCTGAGGCTTGATTTGTGACCCAAGATGTGATCTATCCTGGAGAATGTTCTGTTTGCACTTGAGAAGAAAGTGTATTCTGCCACTTTTGGGTGGAATGTTCTATAAATGTCAATTAAATCTATCTGGTCTATTGTGTCATCTAAAGCTTGTGTTTCCTTATTTATTTTCTGTTTGGATGATCTGTCCATTGGTGTAAGTGGGGTGTTAAAGTCCTCTACTATTGTTGTGTTACTGTCGATTTCCCCTTTATGGTTGTTAGCATTTGCCTTATGTGTTGAGGTGCTCTGATGTTGGGTCCATAAACATTTATAATTGTTATATCTTCTTCTTGGATTGATCCCGTGATCATTATGTAGTGTCCTTCCTTATCTCTTGTAACATTCTTTATGTTAAAGTTTATTTTATCTGATATGAGTATTGCTACTCCAGCTTTCTTTTGATTTCCATTTGCATGGAATATCTTTTTCCATCCCTTGACTTTCAGTCCATTGACTTCCATTCCTTGACTCCCTAGGTCTGAAGTGGGTCTCTTGGTGACAGCATATATATGGGTCTTGCTTTCGTATCCATTCAGCCAGTCTGTGTCTTTTGGTTGGATCATTTAATCCATTTACATTCAAGGTTATTATTGATATGTATGTTCCTATTACCATTTTCTTAATTGTTTTTGGTTTTCTTTTGTAACATCTTTACTGGAGTATAATTGCTTTACAATGGTGTGTTAGTTTCTGCTGTATAACAAAGTGAATCAGCTATACATATACGTACATTCCCATATCTCTTCCCTCTTGTGTCTCCCTCCCACCTTCCCTATCCTACCCCTGTAGGGGGACACAAAGCACCGAGCTGATCTCCCTGTGCTATGTGGCAGCTTCCCACTAGCTATCTATTTTACATTTGGTAATGTATATATGTCCATGCCACTCTCTCACTTTGTTTGGGTTTGTTTTTGTGGATCTTTTTCTTCTCTTGTGTCTCCCACCTAGAGAAGTTTCTTTAGCATTTGTTGTAAAGCTGGTTTGGTCGTGCTGACTTCTCTTAGCTTTTGCTTGTCTGAAAAGTTTTTGACTTCTCCATCGAATCTGAATGAGATCCTTGCTGGGTAGAGTAATCTTGGTTGTAGGTTTTTCTCCTTCATCCCTTTAAATATATCCTACCACTCCCTTCTGGCCTGCAGAGTTTCTGCTAAAAAAATCAGCTGATAACCTTATGGGGATTCCTTTTTATGTTATTTTCTGTTTTTCCCTTGCTGCTTTTAATATTGTTTCATTGAATTTAATTTTTGTTAGTTTGATTAATATGTGTCTTGGTGTGTTTCTCCTAGGGTTTATCCTGTATGGGACTCTCTGTGCTTCCTGGACTTGGGAGACTATTTCCTTTCCCATGTTAGGGAAGTTTTCCACTATAATCTCTTCAAATATTTTCTCAGACCCTTTCTTTTTCTCTTCTTCTGGGACCCTCTATAGTTTGAATATTGTTGCATTTAGTGTTGTCCTGGAGGTCTCTGAGATTGTTTTCAATTCTTATCATTCTTTTTTCTTTATTCTGCTCCTCAGCAGTTATTTCCACCATTTTGTCTTCCAGCTCATTTATTCGTTCTTCTGCCTCAGTTATTGTGTTACTGATTCCTTCTAGTGTATTTTTCATTTCAGTTATTGTGTTGTTCACGTCTGTTTGTTTGTTCTTTAGTTCTAGATCTTCGTTAAACATTTCTTGTATTTTCTCAATCCTTGCCTCTATTCTATTTCCAAGATTTGGGTCATTTTTACTATCATTACTCTGAATTCTTTTTCGGGTAGATTGCCTATTTCCTCTTCATTTATTTGGTCTCACAGGTTTCTACCTTCCTCCTTCATCTGTGACATCTTTTTGCCATCTCATTTTTCTTTTCCTTTTTTTTTATGAGTGGGATTGTGTTCCTGTCTTAATGGTTGTTTGGCCTGAGGCTTCCAACACTGGAGTTTCTAGGCTGTTGGGTAGAGCTGGGTCTTGGTACCGAGATGAGGACCTCCGGGAACCCTCACTACAATAAATATTACCTGGGGTCTGAGGTTCTCTGTTAGTCCAGTGGTTCAGACTCAGAGCTCCCACTGCAGGAGCTTTGGCCTGACCCCCGGCTCATGACCAAGATCCCACAAGCCGCCCGGGGTGACAAAAAAAAAAAAAAGGAAAAAAGAAAAATAACAAAGTAAAAAATAAAATTAGACTAGGAAACTAACAGATATGTTAGAAAAAAAAAATATATAGATGAGACAATAACCAGAAGGTAAAACAAAACCACAATAGTAAAAAAGAGGAGAAAAACAAAAAGGTGGAAAAGGCCTTGGCTGTGGAGGGCGGGGCCTAAGCAGGGGTGAGGTTCGGGCGGTGGGTGGGGCCTATGCTTGGGACCCACAGGGCTGGAAAAGGCCCTGTGGGGTGTGGGAGTTGAGGCTTAGGCACAACAGAACAGAAGGGGCCCAGGTGTGCCTCCCACCTGTAGTTTCAGAGGGTGGGAGACTCACCTTGGAGCCCAGCAGGCTTCCTGGGCTCAAGTGGGCAGGGGGAAATGCCCTTGTTCCTCTCCTGCTCCTCTGGTGCTGTAGAGCCCCCCCCACCCACCTCTCCTGATCTCCCCAGCCTCCCTCCTATGCCCCCAGGACCAACCCAGACCAGAGGGGACCTCTGAGGGTGTAGGACCCAGCCGGAGAGCAGGGCAGATTTCCCTTGCCGTTTGGGCAGGGGAAACACTGCGCACGCTCCCTCCTGATCCAAGCCCCTGAGGGTCCCTCCAGGCGTGGGAACCCCTACCCCCTCTCAGCCACCCCTCAGGGGCACCGGTCCTGTCCAGCCTCCACTTCTCCTCCCCCTTCAGTCCCCCCACATCCTACCAGTTATCTTGGGGGTTCTTCCCCTCTCCTTGGGCATCGGGGTCCCCCACCAGTGTCCGGCAGGTGCCCTAGTTGTGGGGAGACTCAAACTCCATGTCTTCCCACACCACCATCTTTGAGAGATGATTCTAATGTGATTTAAAGTATCCCAAATTTTTTTAAAAAGGAAACACTCCCCAACTCGTGTCATGTAGCTAGTATAACATTAATATAAAAACCTGATAAAGCGGACTTCCCTGGTAGCGCAGTGGTTAAGAATCTGCCTGCCAACGTAGGGGACATGGGTTCGATCACTGGTCCGCGAAGATCCCTGGTCCATGAAGATCCCACATGCTGCGGAGCAACTAAGACCCTACGTGAATCACTTCTGAGAACCAGTGTTAGGCTTGGAGTGATTTTGTGGATACCAAAATCTGGAGTCTCCCGTCTACTCTCTGCTCAGGTTTTTTTCTATTTTTGTTTAAAAGGTATTTAGAAAAGAGGATCTGGATCCACTTCCGATAACTAATGTTATGATTGGGGTCATATTTTGTAGTTACTGAAATCTAGAATCCTCCCCTGTCTTCCACTTTCTGCTTCCTGTTTTTCTGTCCCTTTGTTCTTTAGATTATTTCCATTTGCCTCTGCTAGTAGTTTCTCTGTTTTGAAAGTGGTTTTTTTTTCTTTTTTTAAAGACAAATACTGTATGATTCTATTTATATGAGGTACCTGCTGTAGTCAAATTCAGAGACAGAAAATAGAATGGTGGTTGCCATGGGCTCGGGGGAGAGGAAATGAGTTGTTTGGTGGGTACAGAGTTTTAGTTTTGCAAGATGCAAGTAGTTCTGGAGATTGGTCACATAACAATGTCAATGTACCTAACACTCCTGAACTGTACACTGAAAAATAATTAGGATGGTAAATTTTTTTTAATTAATTAATTAATTTGTTTTTGGCTGCGCACAGGCTTTCTCTAGTTGCGGCGAGTGGGGGCTACTCTTCGTTGCGGTGCGCGGTCTTCTCGTTGCGGTGGCTTCTGTTGTTGCGGAGCACGGGCTCTAGGTGTGCAGGCTTCAGTAGTTGTGGCACGTGGGCTCAGCAGTTGTGGCTCGCAGGCTCTAGAGCACAGTCTCAGTAGTTGTGGTGCATGGGCTTAGTTGCTCCACAGCATGTGAGATCTTCCTGGTCCAGGGCTTGAACCCATGTCTCCTGCATTGGCAGGCAGATTTTTAACCACTGCACCACCAGGGAAGTCCCAGGATGGTAAATTTTATGTTATGTGCATTTAACCACAATTTTTAAAAAGTGTTTTTGTTTTGTTTTGTTTTGTTTTTAAAGTATAGATGCTTCCAAAAATATTTCTTGGCCTTCTGAGCTTTAGGCTCAAGTCACTGACTTTTGTTTATTTACAACTTTCTTGCTTATCTTGGCAGGCTTGTTAAACTATGTGCTTGCTTGAATCTTTATATTCAATCATTTGTTATCCAGTGCTCTGCCTTCTTTTAATTTTCCTTAAACTGCTTTTGATGGGGACACCTTATGAAATAGTGATCATTCCTTTTACTGTGTAACTCTTTAAGTTCTTAGCTTTTAGGTTCTACCACATTGTTTTTGCAGTAGTGGTGTGTGACTGTTCTTACATTTAGCGTGCCACTGCTTCGAGGGGTACAAGGTGTTTCCCAAGCTTGAAATCGTTAAGCTGGGAGTAATTCTCATATCCTTCTAAGGTAGGTTACAAAATGCACCACCCATTACAGTATGTTGGTCATCTTGCCTCACCCCTCCCCAAAGCTATGAAACCAAAGAAGTCTAAACACTAATGGCTAAATTATATGCAAATATTAGAGATGGGAGGAAAAACATCTTTCTTTTCCTCCCTCTTAAAATAATGAAATGTAATCTTTCCACTTTCAAAAAGGTTGGCATTTGGCTAAAAGGTTTAAAGAAAGGAATAACTAAGTGAAAAATTTGATGAAACTTAGAAATTTGAGATCCTGGGTAGAAAGAGCTTTAGGTGGAAAGAATGAGAAAAGACAAAATTTAGCAGTAGCTTTGGCCTCTGAATTTTGCCTGAGGTTTGTGGAATTTTTCTTTAGTTGTCTTCTGAGTTGTGACAGTTTCAGTTTGGAAGCTTTATATACCTTATGTTTTGGGATATTTGGACATTTGGGTCACAACTGAGGAAGCTTGTGATGTCAGGTATTCTGTCTTGTTTCCTATTTTTTAGCTTTCTTCTTAATACAATTTTTAATGCTGGTATCTATGTCTTTTTGGTATTTAAAATTCAGCTTAAAAACAAGTTATTCTGAGATACTTCTCTGACATTATTCTTTTAGTCTATACTTTGGAGATGACTGCTGGGAAGGGGATTTAATGAATAAAATAGCCATTACTGCCTCAAATTCTTTGCCTAATGAGGCAGTGTGTAAATAAATGTAGACATAAGTCCATAGGAGTTCCTTCCGTGTGTATTTCCTTAAATGCATTTTTATGCTTTCTGTATCTATGTGCCTTTTCTTTTAAATGGTGACTCAATCCAACAGACTAATCTTGATTCTGTGATTTGCAAACTGTCTAGAATGTTGGCATTTTGTGGATTAAAGAATTTTAATCACATATGTAAATAAAGTCTTCTTCTTGCCTGAAGTGTTAGCAATTCTTGTATAAACATTAGTCTCCATTGTTCCGAGACATCCCCGAATTTAATACGCACTCTATTTGAAATAATGATTTGCCAAAGATCACAAATGAGTTCTCGGCATTTCTTTCATCTGTAAAATGAAAACTTCAGGAATCTGGTGAGGCTCCAGTGAAACAGAATGTTCAGAAATGCTGGCTTCAGTGCCTGGCATCCAGTGGTTGTTGAATACATAATCGTTTAGAAGCAATGGACTGAACCCCAGATGTCCAGGCTCCCAGTTCAATGCTCTGCCTTCAGTTACATGTAGGTTTGAATACTTTGTGATTAACGGTTTTTTACCTGTAAAGAATCATATAAACTACACTTCACTATAGAACATGATTTTTCTAAGTGCAGAATGATTTGCAAATAGTAACCAACAGCATTTTTTTTGGTGAGATAGATTTGTATTTTAAAAGATTACAGAGGAATAAACTGCATGTTTTTAGATTAGGAGGAAAACCAAATAATGAAAGGTATGGCATGTTGCCCCTGATGAGTCTTTCAAGTTAAGAATAGAATGAACTCAGGGCTTCTGCCTTCTGTTCACTCCAGAAAATATTCTGTTATGAGTCTTTCAAATAAAAACACAGGATCAGAATAGCTAAGGGAAGGAGGTGGGCACAGCATATTTGTGGAGTGTAGGCAGAAATTTTTGTGGCAGACAGTATGGAAAAGGGAAAAGCTCCCAGCTGATGTGTGCACAGCCTCTTTGTCATATGCCACATATTGTAGAGAGATAATAAATATTCACTGAATGAAAGGATGGAAAACAGCACGGCTTGACTTGCTTCCTGAGCACTTTGATCACTTTTGTCCTTTACCATGTGTTCTGCCTTCTAAGTCTTTATTTCTCCACCTTCTGGGTTTGTAATTCAGGGTGTGTGTGTGTGTGTGTGTGTGTGTGTGTGTTGGTGGGGGGAGATGTTGTTTGGGGAAAGGGCAGGGAAGGACCTGCCAGAATGAGCCGGGGCCTCCCCTGTAGGGAACCGTTGTTTAGGTCAGTGTCCTGGTGGTGGCCACTGTGAGCCCCCCCAGGCTCAACTACTTGGAAGAAACAAAAATTGCAACAATAAGTATCCTGAAAGGACACTCCAGCTGGATCTGGCACCATCCCTAAATCGATTTCAACCCAGTGTTCTTGTCAGACACCAAAGAAGTTACAAACACCTACAAAAATAGAGCAGAAATCCACCCATGCTGTGACTGTTTCTCTTCCTTCACGCCCTCCTCTCCTTTCCTGAATTCGTTCCCTGTCACCTTTTCCAATCTTCCCTTAATAGCTTCCCTTAAGCTTGTCTGTTTGAAGCCTTCCTCTTCCCCACCTGCATCTGTTTGGCACCATTTTGCCAAATTTTGTTCTAAGAGGAAATGACTTAGCTTTGTGCTTGCCGTGCTTGAATGCTCTAGAATCCCTTTATGCAGCTCAGTTTTTAAATTTTCCTGAAGATCATTTAGCCAGTTTATGGAGAGTTAAGAGAATGGGCAAGTGACTTTGTAGGGTTGGAGAGTTAAGACAGATTGAAGTAAGCACAGGGAATTTTTTTTGTGCTTGAGAGGTCCTTTTGGACCTTTCTTCATACCAGGTAGCCAATAGCTTCTATTCAGAAAACGCACAGACATCTATAACCCAGATGGTAATGTGAGCGGCAAGACCCAGCCTCTCTTAGCTCTCTTAGCTCTTGCCATTGCTAAGTCAATCCTCTGGGCATTCTCCCCTCTGTCTCTCTGAGGTTGACCCCTCAGATCTGACCTTCTGATCACAGAGAGGCTACAAACTTTTGGTCAAGGAGTCCCAGTGGTAAAAGGATAATTTTATAGGAAGGAATGGGATGGTATTTTATCTCATAGGCTCAGGGGAAACCTTCACCTGTTCATGTCCTCTGTCCTCAGCCATCAGGACTATGACACTTTATAAATATCGTTCTCAAATTCCAACATCTTGGGTGTCTCTAGATGAGGTCACAGTCTCCTGATCTGGAAAACTATTATATTGGACTCTATAATTTTCAGGTTCCCTTCGAGCGCTAATATGTAGCAAGTTGATGACTAAGTGCATCCCTTTCTGGTCAGATTTACGAAGTGTTTTATATTACAGTTAGGAGGGATTTCCTTTACTAGCCCGTAAGCTGCAGACTTACGGCAGCACTTGCACTTAAGAACGGGGTAGAGTGATGCTTATTTGGTAGAAATCGTGCCAAATTAGAGGTTAGAAGTTACAGGTCCTCCTTAACTGGCCTGTACATGTCCATTCCGAGAGGAAACCTGATAAAGATAGCTGACTGAGGAAGGGGGGCTTGCCTAGGAATTCTTCCAAGGCAACCTTCCAACCGGAGTTACAATTGACTAAGCACTCACAGTAGCCCGTTTCTTACTCTCTGCTTTGTCTTGACCTTGTTAGGTCCGGCTTCTCTCTTTTGCGCAGGCCCTTGATCTGCTTGCCCTCAGGCTTGAGCGAGCACACACAAAAGGTGGGACATGCCCCCCTTATCAACTTCTCCTGGGAATCATCTGACCACAGAGAGACCCTCTTCCTGTCAGACCTCAGTGGTCATTCCTCCTAGCTTGCCCTGCTTCCTCTCCAAAGATTCTGCTTATCTCTGCCTGCCTCCTCTTTTACTCTATAAAAGAAAACCCCTTGGGCTTCCCTGGTGGTGCAGTGGTTGAGAGTCCGCCTGCCGATGCAGGGGACACGGGTTCGTGCCCCGGTCCGGGAAGATCCCACATGCTGCGGAGCGGCTGGGCCCGTGAGCCATGGCCGCTGAGCCTGCGCATCCGGAGCCTGTGCTCCGCAACAGGAGAGGCCACAACAGTGAGAGGCACGCGTACCACACACACACACACACACAAAAACCCTTTTTCTGTATGATTTTGACACACTTGCAGATTTCTGAGATCACTAATCTCGCTATTGCAAGAGTCTTTCTAACGAAAGTCCTCCTTATTTGTTTTTATTTGACACAACAAGAATTCAATAATAAAAAGACAACCGGAACAGCCTTATTTTGTAAATGCAGATACATTCTCCTAAATAACTCTTGGACCAAAGGAAATCAAAGCTGATATTACAAACCAACTTGAAAGTAATGAAAAGAAGAAAACTTTGTACCTGGACTTTTGGGTTATAGCTGAAATTATAGAGGAAAATTTATAGCCTCACATGGCTGCATTATTAAAGAGAGATTAATAATGAAGAAACTTACTACAAATTTTTTAAAGAACAACAAGATCAAATGGATGAAAAATAAATTAATGAAAATGAGAGCTGACATCACTGAGATAGAAAGTAGCAAATACATACAGACGCTCAAAAACCGGTTCTTTAAAGAGACCATTAAAATAGATGACCTCTTTGTGACCCTGGTTCAGGAAAAGAGAGAGAGATTCAAAATGTATAAGATTAGAAAAAAAATTAGATTAGAAATGGGAAAGGAGACATAACTATGCATACAGGAAAGGTTAAAATAATTGTAAAAGAATGCCATGTACAAGTTAATGGAACACACTTTGGAGATCTTTCTAGTACTTAGCCAAACTGTTATTTGCTCATGAATGATCTCCGTGCTCATCAGACCCGTCCCACCAAGGCTCATCCCAGGCACAGAGACTGGGTAAGGCTCAGGTAGACAGTCTACCTGCACTGGCCCCAGGGCACAAGGCAGACCCCCTGAGAACAGAGCTGTTGAGAAACCGTTGCAGATCTGTGGCCTCGGATGGGAAGGGCTCACAGGACAAGTCTGAATAGAGAGACTGTAGATCTGGGCCAGGCTTGGGAGGGTTGGCTGTGGGCTTAGGACCCAGGGGACCAGCCTGTATGGTTACTGTTTTGTGGAGGGAACCCATGGGAATGCTGGCTCAGAAGCCAGAGCTTTTCAGGAAGGGAGAAAAGGGACAAGATTCAGCTCTGATGACTAGATGAGTGAGAAACAGTTCCCAGCAAGCAGTTGTTCTTCTTCGATGCCTGTGCCCTGGAGGGAGACAGAGAAACCAGGTGTCCGGGAATCCTTGGTTGAAGGGTACCTGGTAAGCCTAGCATCCTTCCCCAGTGGTGTCAACAGCAAGTCCAGGGCCTACCATTGCCCTTCTGGGTGCAGAGTGGACACAAGTATTTCTAAAAAGGGCAAATGGATGATGTTTATGTACTAACCCGTCACCTCTTCATGGTAGGTGACTGGGTATTTCTAGAAGCCCTTTGACGTGATTAGTCCTGGAGCCAAGGACCCAAACCATGCCCTGTTCTCTTCTTTCCATGTATCCACATTTTACCACAGTTCAAACCCTGCTTCTTCTAGAATGCTTTTCTTGCCCCACCCACAAATTCCTAATTTACCAGCTTCTCTTACCCACGCACTTCTTCGTTCTTAATTGTTCTTAAAAGTTTCTACCACATTTCTTACCGCTTGGCTACTCTTTTAGTTTTTTTCTTAAAAATGAAAAAAAGGAACATTGAAAAAACATTTAAATATACAGATGGTTTTTCGTTGAAGATTTAAAAATTTTACCAGTAGTACATATTTATTTCAGAAAAATTAGAAAATGTATATAAACATGTAGCTGGAATAAACATCACTCATATTTCCACTACCCGTGAATAGTCACTGTTAACATTTATATGTATATTGTTTCAAATTTTTAATAAGCATGTATATAATTTGCATACAATTATTTTTCTTGTACAAGTAGATGACACTGTATTTATTGTCTTGAAACTCTACTTTTCATTTCTCAATTGATGACTGACATCTTTTCAGGTCAATACATGAACCTGAACATTCTTAATGGCTGCATGAGACTCCTCTGATGGACTTTGATGGGTGTTTTCTAACAGTCTGTTGATTCTTTGTTGTTGGATATTTTATTATGCTCAATTTTTCACTATGATAAACACTGCTAGGAGGAATGGACATATAATAAATAACTGATTATTTAAGAATAAATTCCTAGAAATGGAGTTGCTGGTATATTCTTTTCTTAAAGGCTTTTGATACCTGTTGCTGAGTTGTTCTCATGAAGTTTTTGTTAATTTATTGATACATTCCATCCAGCAATGTCTTAGTGCCTTTTGTCTACACCCTTGCTAAAATGAATATTATCATTAAACAAACTGGACCCGTTTTGATGCCTTTCTTTGACTACTAGAGATGTTGGGCATTGGGCACTTTTTAATGTTTGTTGGCCATTCATACTTCATGAAGTACTTATGTGTATCATGTACCCATAGATCTGTTCATGAATTTATATACTGGGGACATCAGTCCTTGAACAGCCATATATAAGTACCGTGGAAACCCCTGGTACCATGTGGCATTGCTGAAAAATTTAGACATAAAGTGATTGGGTGTTGGCGCTCATTCTGCATCCAGCCCCCAAGAAGGTGGGCTAAAGCTTGTAATTTTCTGGGGTGAGGAGGGGCTATATGCCTGGTAGACAGGCAGGGCTAGGGGGTGGTGGTTAGGGAAGGGGAGTTTCAGGAATGGGGAAGTTGAGGATGAGTCAGGCCAGCTAAACAGGCTGCGGATTCCTGGAACTGCTGCTTTCTTGGAAGTCAGCTGGTCCCTGAATTCTCTCCTGGTTTTAGACATAGAAGACAGCTGCCAGCAGGTGGCGCCAAACTGCAGATGGCAGAGGATTTAAATTGCACAGCCCAAATCTGTAGTTGCCTGACTGGCTAGATGCTTGGATGCCCCTTTGCGTTGGGATGGATTTTTACCATATTCTATTAAGGTTTAAAAGGTTTTTTTTTTTTTTTTTTTTTTGCGGTATGCGGGTCTCTCGCTGTCGTGGCCTCTCCCGTTGCGGAGCACAGGCTCCGGACGCGCAGGCCCAGCGGCCATGGCTCACGGGCCCAGCCGCTCCACGGCATGTGGGATCCTCCCGGACCGGGGCACGAACCTGCGTCCCCTGCATCGGCAGGCGGACTCTCAACCACTGCGCCACCAGGGGAGCCCTAAAAGGTTTTTAAACTAAGTTAAAGCAGAGAAAAAACTGTACTTCTATTTTCTCTGATTCTTTTTGTTAAAATGAACCTAGAAGAAAATGATTGTTTTGAAAGTGAGGTAGAAAGGCATTGAGGCATGATGCTATTTTGTGATGTCTTTTTCTTCAATTTGGTTTTCATATTCATTTATAGATCAGCACTCGTCAAAGTTTTCAAAACATCACCTGGGCAATTGACCTCCATTCTGTTCTGTAGATAAAGCTTATTTTCATACCAATGCTTTGGGAAAGTGGTTAAAAATTGGTTCAAATAAGAATATTTCTAAAGTGTTTTCTATTAAATTATATGCACTTTCTGCTATCTAGTCCAAAGACTTTAGGCAAGTTTTGAATAATTCTCTAGCACTTAGAAAGGGATGAAGAATGCATAATAATTTAGACCAATTTATTTCTTTTAAAATTAAAAAATTAAGACCCAGAGTGATGATTTAAAATTTAAAAGTAGTGAGTGGTATTGCTTAAATAAAGCTCCAAGGCATCTGCATTTTAATTTGCTTATTTATTCATAAGATAAAGAATATTCCCCATCACATTGCTTTGTAGATTTTGATGTTGTGTTCCAAAAAGAAGTGGGAGTAAAATGTCTATCTGAATAAACTGGAGTCATGTCTTCCTGCTGCACCATAAGATTTTCAAAATTAGATTTGGGAATTTTGATAGCTTCAGAATAAGTTATTTTGGGGAAAGGATAAGTTTAATAACTGCTTTCTTAATTGCTCACATTATATATTGTATAACAAGGTAATATGATTATTTCAAATTCATTGCATTGTTTCTGATTAATATAATCAGAATATATATATAATATATATATTCTGAATACATATATTCAGAATATAATATAATAGTTGGTGTTATTGCTTCATTCATTTACCATTCACCTATTACTCTATTCACTAATTAGTCTATTATTTATTATTCAATTTGTTATATTTATTTATCAATTATTCTGTTTGTTTATTCTATTACCTAATTTCTATTTATAATTCTATAATTTATCATTCTATTATTTATCTTATTATTTTATTTTATCATTTATCATTCTATTATTATATTATTAGCTTATATTTTATATGCCAGTAATAAGTCAATTTTTATCAATTATTAATTAAACATCTTGCAAAAAATACTCTGCTAGATCTTGGGAATAAAACTGACAAGTCACAGTCCCTAATCTCAAAGAACTTGTGAATAATTTTTGTTGTGTTTTATATGATCACAGCAAGTCTTCTCTTATGTGACTTTCACAATGTTGAGAAAGTGTCAGAAAAATAATTCACTTTTTTTTTCTTTTTTTTACTAAGAAACAATAGAGATTATTTACCGTCTCCATAGTTGACCTAGTTGTAGACTCTAGGTTGCTGATGGCTTATTTATCATCTTCCCTTGCTTACAAACAGCTGCCCTAGTTAGAGACCCAGTTTCCATGTAGCATGGTCCTTTCAGCTCACCTTGCCATCCCACTATGTACCTCACACCACCTTCTGTCACAGACTTCTATTATATCCTGCTACTCAGCGGTAGAAACCAGATTCTCTCTCTAGTGTTGCTGCTGAAGTTTTGAGCTGCTGCCCTGCTGCTAAAACCAAGACCCCATCTGTCACCTGCTGCCAAAGACTTGGCCACCTCCATAAGGCCCATTAGTCCAAATTCCTTTCCACCATAAAGCTGTCGGGGCCAACGTGGGCAATGCTGGAGAGGAGAACACCTATGTTCCTGCTGTTGGGCGCTCCAAGTCATTCTAGAGTGCCAATGTCATTAGTGGTATGTCCTTTCTATATTAAATTCAACAAACATTTATCGAGCACTTACTCTGATTGATACTGTGCTGGGAACCAGGGATAGTACATCAACAGATCTGCAGAATTTCAGGTCAGCTACGTGTGGTTAAAATAAACTAGTGTGGGGCTTCTCTGGTGGTGCAGTGGTTGAGATCTGCCTTGCAATGCAGGGGACACGGGTTCGGGCCCTGGTCTGGGAGGATCCCACATGCCGCGGAGCGGCTGAGCCCGTGGGCCACAACTACTGAGCCTGTGAGCCACAACTACTGAGCTCGTATGCCACAACTACTGAAGCCTGCGTACCGCAGCAAGAGAAGCCACCTCAATGAGAAGCCCGTGCATCTCAACGGAGACCCAGTGCAGCCAAAATTAAATAAAATTAAAAAAAAATAATAAGCTAGTGTGGAATTTTATAGCTATTTATAACATTGTTTCTAAGAAAATATATTCAAGTTCCCAAAGGTCAGCGTGGCATGGAGCCTAAAGAATCCTGGAGCCACATTTTTGCACTTCCACCTCCCCAGTTATTATCTGGCTACTTATCACCTGTGTGATGTTGAGAAAATTACTTAACATCTATGTACCTTGGTGTTTCTTCATCTGTAAAATGAAGACATTAGTTCCTACTTCATAGAGTTGTCATAAGGATTAAACAAATTATATTCGTAAAGGACCAGGAATCATACGTGACATATGGTAAGTGTGAAATGTGTTTGTTACATAGAAAAGTTTATAAACAACTCTTGGAATACAACCCCCTTTTGAATAGAAGACTGCTTTTGTTTTTAATGACAAGTTGAGGTAATCAATAACCACTATGTCATTGACCATTTAAAAATAGCTCCCAAATTTTGATCACTAGCAGCAGTTACCTAAAAAATAGAAGGCAAGATTATGTATATGTTGCGATGCATTAGGTTTTATTTTAAAAATCCCACAAAACTATTACCTATAGGAAAGAGGTTGAGGAGTATAGGTTTCTTGCTTGACTCATTAATTCTTCAATTACTGAATATTCGCTGTAATCTCTGGCTGGACCAAATCTCTATGGATTTTGATTTTCGAATCAGCAGCTTGTTTATCCTGTATTCTGGTAACTGAGGTTCCAGATGGTATGTTTTTCACCTGGGAAAAGCCTGCTGTTGTAGATCCCAGTCATTACATCATGACATTGCCTTAACTGTAGGAGTGTTTATCACCATGGAAACCTATACTTATACCTACACCACTATCCCTAATTGGCATCGTGTCATTTTTCAAGTTTGTTCTAATGACTCATCAGATTCAAGACTTTTTGCCTCTTTAAATAAGAAATCATTTTCTTGTCTAATCTCTTCTGCTATACATGCTTGCATTTCTACAACACTTTTGTGGTTTTCAACCCTTCAGCCTACGTATTAGAGTGTAAGTAAATGCTTATGAGCGACGTGAGAGGCGGTCAGGAAATTTTATTTATTTATTTATTTTTGGCTGTCTTGGGTCTTCGTTTCTGTGCGAGGGCTTTCTCTAGTTGCAGAGAGCGGGGGCCACTCTTCATCACGGTGCGCGGGCCTCTCACTATCGCGGTCTCTCTTGTTGCGGAGCACAGGCTCCAGAGGCGCAGGCTCAGTAGTTGTGGCTCATGGGCCTAGTTGCTCCGCGGCATGTGGGATCCTCCCAGACCAGGGCTCGAACCCGTGTCCCCTGCATTAGCAGGCAGATTCTCAACCACTGCGCCACTGAGATCCACTGAGATCCACACAGTGGACTTGAGGAAGGAAATCAGGACTTGAGGAAGGAAATCAGATACCATAGGGAGGCACTCTGCAGGGTTCCTTACCTACTCGTGACTTTTTTGGAAGTATGTCAATTCCTCATTGAGCGCTTCGCCCTGCATCTGCAGGTTGCTCGTACAAAGGGTCAGCTCATCCGTAACTCTGTGAAGACCGTTGATGTCAGTCTCAATGCTTTGGCGCAGAGTAAGCTCATTTTCATACCTGTGAGGTTGTTAAAGTGCTTGAGAATTACAATAGTTGGCAGGTCGAAAGCACAACTTTTTCAGACATTTCATAAACTGGAAGATATCGATGTTCAGTACACACTCCTGAAGCTTATGGGTGACAGCAAAGTGATGAAACACTTTGGAATACCTGCTGATTTATGAATATTATTTTGGAGGAGTTGTTTCTTCAGAGCTGATTTTTTGGCATCCAGTGTGCTTAACCGTTGAAGAAAAATACTGTTTAAAATGTATGATAGCTTTTTTATCAAGGCATATTTAATTTAATTTAATGTAGTGATCTAGTCTGACTTTATAAAAACATGTTGGTTTTTAAAGCAAAAGTTATGTTCTTTACTCCATAGTATTTTTACATTTATTATAATTAATTACTTTATGTCTACCTACTTCAGCCTGAAGTCATCAGTGGTCAGTTTGGCATTGTCATTTTGTAGAACAATGCTGGCATTACAGGTGGTCACAGGAATAATCTAAACAGGGTAGATGGTGTGAAATGTTAAGTCCCCAAAGTCAAGGGAGACCCCAGATTTCAGTGTGATTCTTATCTACTTAACCCATCAAGCATCTATTTTAGTATCATTTTTTCCTACATTAAAGAAATCTGGATTTTCTGCAGAGCTTAAGAGCCAAAGTGTAAGGTTTTCCAATCACAGACACTTTTATTACTCTTGACCAAAAAGTATGAGCTAAATATAAGATCAATGAAGCAATTATATCTGTTTGGAAACAATTTCTTTTTCATTAATTAATTCTACAGTTTTATTGCCAGGCAGTGTGCTAAGCACTGGGAATGTAGAGTGAGCAAATTCTACGCCACATAAATTTGCTAAGCACATTTTCTATTATGTCATTTTTTAGGTTATGCACACCCAAAGTCTGTAGTAAAAGTATCCATCTTTCTTACCCACCTTTTAAGATCTTCAATGACTGAGAAATATCTACTATAGTCATGAGGAAGTCCCTGGCCAGAACCAGGCCCATGTATCTCATACCAGCCCTCGATCTTCTGCTCGAGGTCGGCGTTGGCCTCCTCCAGGGCACACACATGGCGCAGGTAGGATGCCAGGCGGTCATTGAGGTTCTGCATGGTCACCTTTTCATTCCCAGAGAGGAGGCCAGGCTCATTTTCAAGAAAACCAGCACAGATGCCACTTCCCAACCCTCCACCACCATGAGAGAAACCTCCTCCAGAAGAAATGCTCCCAAGAGGACAAGAATGGCTGCTTCCTGCTCCTGGCCCACTGCACACATTTCCAGCCCCAAAGCCTGTTCTTCCACCAGACAGCTGACCAGCGCCAGCTTGCGAGCCGAGCCTCCTGGATCCACTAGAAAGTCGAAAAGACATGGTGACAGCACAGCCAAACGACCCTTTCTCAGAGAGGAGCAAAGCCAAAATACAACATCCATGGGAAGTTAGCTCCATTGGCCTTTTATAGGATTCAATAGGTTATTTCAGCCTTAACTATGCCAATCTGTCATAAAATATTACCCGCATGCTAACTGTTGTTTTTCATAATTGGGTGATTTTTAATAGTGTCCAGTCTGTAGGTGGAAAGCTGCCCAAAGGATATCTTTCTATATGAAAAAGGTGCCTGGTGGAGTAATACCAAATCATAGTTTCAAACGTCAAAATTATTTATGAGTAAATGTACATCTTTTTTGACCTCTGGAAAAGATTTTAGGTTTTTTTCCCCTCTTATATAGCAAAGCATTCATAATTCTAATGGACAATTTCTACTGCTTTTGTCCTGAAAATACTTATGGAGTATCTTTATTCCATCTTCATGCATTATTGAGTGTTTTCTTTCTTATTAAAATCAGACACTCTCAATATATAGTGATCCTTTGGTAGTGGGAGTTCCCTAATTGATTTTTAAAATAGAAAACAAATAATAAAAGTCCTGCAGAATTTTGCTAATCAATTTAACTAAAATGAATGAGTATGTGGCAGTGACAGAAAATTATTTGTAGTGAGGTTCCTTGGTTTAGTCCAGGAACAGAATGTCGATTCAACTAACTTCTGAGTCTCTAAATTGTTCATTTTTCTACCTCAAAGATCTTGTTTAATGTTTTTTAGTTTAAATGTATGTATTTAAAACATTATGAATTATTTTGAGAAGTGAGCTTCATATTGGTGAGGAGGGAGTAAAATATATGAAAAAGAGGGGTATTTTCATCACTACCTAGAAAACCAATAGTTATCGAACTCTAGAATGAAGATTAGTTGTCATTGGTAAGCAGACTCTTCCTTCTTTTGCTTTGATGCCCATGGGAAGTTATTCCGTCTGGTTGTGCTTCTTCTTCCTGTTGGGCAAATGAAAATAACGTTGAATAGTCTCAAATAAATGTTGAGCAGTTCCAATAATTAATGACTATAACACAGTCTGAAGGGCACAAACATTTTGTAAATATTAACTATTTAAATTATTATAATAAAGTGGACATGTCAGACCCGGTCAGTTCTCCATCACTTACAATGGTACAAGTTGATTGGTTAACAGATTATGGGTTCAGATAATTTTGAAGCAGTAGTTTTCCTTTATTAAATTTAATTAATTAATTAATTTTTGGCTGCGTTGGGTCTTCGTTGCTGTAGGCGGTCTTTCTCTAGTTGCAGCGAGTGGGGGGGCTACTCTTTGTTGTGGTGTGCGGGCTTCTCATTGCAGTGGCTTCTCCTGTTGCAGAGCACAGGCCCGCAGGCTTCAGTAGTTGTAGCACGCGGGCTTAGTTGCTCCGTGGCACGTGGAATCTTCCTGGACCAGGGCTCGAACCCATGTCCCCTGCATTGGCAGGTGGATTCTTAACCACTGCGCCACCAGCGAATCCCTGAAACAGTAGTTTTTCTGAATAAGATTTCTCAGTGTAGTAGATAGTAAATACTTTGAAAAACATCCAACATTATTGTCTCTAAATGATATGGAGTATTTGGTGTACCAGAACCCATAAAAATCCATATTTTTTGATCAAAAATATTTAAAGATAATTAATGTAAAATTGTAATTCAGACCATTGGTACATGTTTAGAACAATATGTGATAAGCGATTCAGGTTATATTCAGAGACTTGCTACTGAGTTTTGTAGTGACTTGGTCAAAATTTTAATCTTTTTGCCCATGTTTCCCACTAATAAAACAAGAAAAACAGAGTATGTTGTCAGTGTAATAGTTGGTAAGTCTTGAGTTTCTTGGATAAGAGGTATCATGAGACTGCAAAGTGTTATTGACATAATCTACTTATCTCTAGATCTTTTATAAATACTAATTAACTGATAATCTTTTGTGTAATAAGGTAAGCATATATTATTAAAACCATTTTGAAGATGAGTTGGCTGTGAAGTTAAGAGAACACAGATTACAAAGCATTTCTATATCAAAGCAGGACTGGAATGTATGATGCTAATGTCAATGAAACATTGTTATTTATTTACTCATAAGGGTAAATCTCTTGAATTTTTTTCATCATAGATTTCCTCCAAACAATTACTACAAAAATTTGGCGTGCTTTGGTCCTTTTTGGAAGTGGGGATAGAGTTAACAAATTCTCTAGCCATTTCTGTCTGTATATTTCTTCCCTGACAGTGGTTATTTTATTCATGGTAAGAAACACGTAGTCAGCTGCATACCGTTATCATGTCTTGAGAATCTGTTGGGTATTAGAACATTCATTATATAACATGCACATTGTAGGTACTCAGAAATAATTGACTTGCAAACTTTGTTATGCAGTGTTAATGTCTGGTTATCTTAGGATAAAGTTTTTCCTTACATTATCTTATTCTAATGATTGGATGCTAATTTTTCCCCTGATAAATTTATTAATGTTTAGTTTCCAATGAGCTTTGATGTCTTTTGCTGTTGTTTAAAATTCACATTCTACATTTCTGTTAGCCAAGTTTAGAAAAGTGTATTTCTTGAACATGAATGAGGTTTGTTTTGTCACTAGATTCTTAGTTTTTTCTGAGAATCAGGTTCTGGTGTGCTAATACCTCTCACAAACTGGCTTCCCTGGTTTGTTTGGGAAGGAGACTCTGATGACTGCTTAATTTCAGACTGATTGGAGTTAGAATGCATTTAATAGTTTTTTAAAAAATTCCTTTTTTTTTTTTTGCTGGAAGGTGGAAGCATGAGGTTCTCACCAGCATAGTATTATGTTGTGGTTAAGCGCACAGAATCTGAGCCAGACTGCCTGGATTCGGATTCCAGCAACTCCAGTTAGTAGCTGTGTGACCTTGGGCATATTACTCAACCACTCTCTGCCTCAGTGTTCTTTTCCGTAAAAAGATGATAATAGTACCTACCTCACAGCATTGTTGTGAGAATTAAAAGATGCTTAGAACAGAGCCTAGCATGTAGTAAGTGCTCATTTTTCATTATTTTGATTTTTTTCCTGGAAGTTATGTTAAAAAGTCCTGGATATATGTTTAGCTTCATTGCCTGCTGCTTTTGGTGCCAAATCTGAGAAACCATTGCCAAGACCAATGTCAAGAAGTTTCCCCTGTTTTCTTTGAGGAGTTTTATAGTTTCAGGTCTTAATGTTGGGGTCTTTAATCCATGTTGAGTTGATTTTTGTGTGTAGTGTATGATAGGGGTCCGACCACCTGGTCCTGGGCTTTTCTTTGCTGAGATTATAATTACCGATTCAATCTCCTTATTCATTATTGGTCTATTCAGATTTTCTATTTTTTCATGATTCAGTCTAGGTTAGTTGTATGTTTCTAGGAATTTATTTGTTTCTTCTAGATTATCCAGTTTGTTGGCATATTAAATGTTCTAGTATTTTCTTATGATCCTTTGTATTTCAGGCATCCATTGTAATGTCTCCTTTTTCATTTATAGCTTTATTTATTTGAGTCTGCTCTCTTTTTTCTTGGTTAGTCTAGTTAAAGTTTTGTCAATTTTATCTTTTCAAAAAACCAACTCTTAGTTTTGTTGACCTTTTCTATTGTCATTCTAGTCTCTATTTCATTTATTTCTGATTCTTCAATTCCTATTTCCACTTCTATGAGTATGTTGCACTCAGTGATTGGATTTTATTAACTCTTTTATTGTTGGTGTGCAGTGTATGCTCAACAAGTATTTATTGAAGGAAGGAAGGAAGGAAGGTTTAAAATTTGACAAAGATGTGAAAAAGACACCAACTAGTTTTTGCCTGTCAAACTTACTCCTAATTTGTGAAGAGCATTGCATTAAAGAGAAGAAATTAAAAACAAATTCAGCTTCTGTTGGGGGGTATATTTAAAATGCAAAGATTGACCAGAACCAGTGAGGATGACCTGCAACAGGAAGAACTTTTATTGAAATACCACCATAGAGAAAGCCAAAGAGATGTTACTATTCTAAAAATAACTTGTTTCAGTTCATTGGAAGAAAAGCAGAAAAATAAGAAGGCTCTTATTTAGGAACCTAGTTTCAATTTGATATTTTGATTTGGGGGCATCCTTTTTGGGCTCAGGAAGGCACCCTTTGTTCACTCTTCACATTGTTGACTTTGGTGGACATCTTTCCCATAGCATGAACTCTAGATGAGAGAACTTTGCCACGAGGATCTATTTCTTCAACAATTGTTTTAACCATGGTGGCTTTAGATGAATCTAAAATGACATGTATGCTGCAGCAATATGGATGCAACTAGAGTTTATCATACTAAGTGAAGTAAGTCAGAAAGAGAAAGACAAATACTATATGATATCACTTATATGTGGAATCTAAAAGATGATACAAATGAATCTACCTATGAAACAGAAACAGAATCATGGACTTGGAGAACAGACTCGTGGTCGCCAAGGGGGAGGGGGTTGGGGGAGGGATGGACTGGGAGGTTGGGGTTAGCAGATGTCAGCTGTTATATACAGAATGGATAAACAACAAGGTCCTATTGTATAGCACAGAGAACTATATTCAATATCCTATGATAAACCATAATGGAAAAGAATATAAAAAAAGAATGTGTATATGTGTATAACTGAATCACTGCTGTACAGCAGAAATTAACACATTGGAAATCAACTATACTTCAATTAAAAAAAGAAAAAAGTAAAATGACACATATGAATTGTTAGAATTTATCAAATTCATAAAGAGGAAATAACTCATCACTTGAAACATATAGAAATAAACATTGAATGCTCAACACAGCTTTTGTTTACCTGATTTCCTGGTCCTCCATAGCCTTTTTTTTTTTTTTTTTTTTTTTGGTGGTACGCGGGCCTCTTACTGTTGTGGCCTCTCCCGTTGCGGAGCACAGGCTCCGGACGCTCAGGCTCAGCGGCCATGGCTCACAGGCCCAGCCGCTCCGCGGCATGTGGGATCTTCCCGGACCGGGGCACGAACCCGTGTCCCCTGCATCGGCAGGCGGACTCTCAACCACTGTGCCACCAGGGAAGCCCAACAGTTTTAAAATGCTGTATGGATTGTAAAATTATCTTTTAATCAAGTTATTGAATTATTAAAATTGAAATATCAAAGAATTAGGATATTAAAATACATTTAAAAACCTGACTCTCTTCAATGCTTGATCATTAACCATAAATAACAATAATTAGACAGGTAATTGGTGTAACAGGTCTACATTCTGCATATGTAAAGAAAATATTTCCAAAGGAACACTGTGTGACAGAAAAGGAAAGATTTTTTTTTTTAAATGCGTAAGTTTAAGTGGTTTCACCTTTCCAGGAGGCGTCACCCCGGGCGATCCCACGTGGTTAACCGCACCTGCCCCGCCCTTCTATTTCCACCAGGGGGCAGCGCTCACCTGCAAATGGGTGTTTCTTGGGGGTGACTTCGGTCTCCATCGCACAGGCCCTCAGCTGGAAATTATTACACCCCTGTTAAGAAGAAACCTTCCACATGCCGCGGCGCGGCTGGGCCCGTGGGCCATGACCGCGGAGCCTGCGCGTCCGGAGCCTGTGCTTCGCAATGGGAGAGGCCACAACAGTGAGAGGCCCGCGTACCGCAAAAAAAAAAAGAGAAGAAACCTCAACATTTATCTCTTCAAAGTCCAGAGCACCATGAATATAAAGACAAAATTTCCTTACATTTATATCAAGATTTACAACTTCCAAAGGGATTTCTTGTATATTATCTTATTTGAACCTTACAATGAATCTGGGAATTAGGAAGAGAGGTTTCCTTCCTCTTATTTGAAGATGAGGAAACTGAAGAAAAGGACCGTTCAAGGATACACAGCATCGAACTGGTGAGTCAGGCCAGAATGAGCCTTGAGATTCAGTGTGGGTGCTTTCATTATATATAGTTATCTTAAGGTTAGGTAGAAAAGTAAAACTCAAACAGTGCAAAAATCCTTCTTTAAGCACAAGTGTATTTAAAGCACAAGTGTATTTCTTACAGGAGTTTGGAGGTAAGGCCCTGGGTGAGGGGGTGTGGGTGGGGTTTAGGCCCAGTGCGGTTGGAGGGGGTCTCCGAGGGGGTCCCCGAGTGTAGGGGTGGGGCCCTGGGTAGGGGTGTAGGGGCGGGGCTTGGGCTCTGCATGGTAGGAGGGAGGCTCCGAGGGCAGAGGATTAGTCCCGGGGGCCCAACAGTGCCTAAGTGGACAGGGAAAGCACTGGCTGTGTTCCTTTCCTTTCCTCTGTGCCCACCCCCCCCCCAAGGGTCTCCCCCAGGGTCTCCCCTGTCCCCGCAGGACCCCTAACCGTGGGTGGGTCCCGCTGAGTGTAGGAACTCCCCGCCTCCTCCAGCCACCCCTCAGGAGTGCCAGTCCCGTAGGTCCGGCCTTTACTTTTGCTCCCCCTTCCCTCCCTCCCACTCCCTCAGGACCTGCGCGGCTGGAGGAGGCCTAGGTGAGCACAGGATCAGGCCTGGGGGCTCAGCAGGCTTCTGGGCACCCACGTGGGTGGGGGAAACCTGGTCAAGCTCCCTTTTGATCCACTGCCCTCCCAATGGTCCCCCAACTTCCCCCTTTGGGAGTGGGATTCCTTCCCCTCCCCGAGCCGGCCTCAGGGGCACCGGTCCCATCCCGCCTCCACTTCTCCTCCCCCCTCACGGCCCCCCCACACGCCCCACGTCCTACTGGTCACTGGGGGTTCCCCCTGTCCCCTTAGGTGTTCGTGGACCCCCACTGGTGCCTCGTGGGTGCCCTAGTTGTGCAGAGACGCGAATCCCGCATCCTCCTAGCCCCCCATCTTGACTCCGCCTGCCCTACCTCTCCCACCTCCCTTAGTAACCCTGCGCTCTGAAGTTGCTCCCCAGTACCCTAGAGCTGCATCCCAGTTGAGTTTGTCCTCCCCTGAGAGGTTCCATTTCCCTGACTTCTCCTTCCCTTCTGAAACTTTTCAGCTTGTGTGGGAACAGGTGTTAAGAAGATAACTATCTGGTTAGTCTAATTCAGTCTAAGGTGTTACTTGCCAACAAAGGTGGGTAGGGGTGGAGAAGTAGTCACCAAAACTATTTACATTAAAAATGTACCTTTTATCTAAGTGAAATTTCAGTCAGTGTGAGGATGAAAATTTTGGAGAAAAGACTTTTCTGTATTCTTTCAACAAATACAATTTGACTATTAGATCAGCTGAATCAGGAAAGAGGGTAACAAGGTTTTTTGTTTGTTTTTGTCTGTAGTCTTTTTTCCCCACCTGGAAGGAAGGGGAAGTGCCCTGGCTCCGATTTCCCCACTTGTGTGCATTGACCATGTTTTATATACCAGAAATTTTACATGGGTCCTGAAGATGCAAAGATAGGTAAGATGTGGTCTTTGCTCTAAAGGAAGCCATATCTTGGGGGCAGAGGGTAGGGGGTAATACAAAAATAATTGCAAAATAGGATGAAAAGTTTAATAATACAGATTTATATAAAACATATGAAGCACCCCAAAAAGAGAAACCAGCCTCTGGAGGACTTAGGGAAATTCATTTGAATGGCGTCTTAAAAAAATGAGTGGGGAAAAAATTTTTCTAGGCAGAGGGACCAGCATATATAAAGGAGGTGTAAACATGCATGACATATTTGAACAACTGTGAAAAGTTTGGTTTGGCTAGGGCATAAAATTTGTATGAGTGAGTGCCAAGAGATAGCCTGGAAAAATAGGTTGGGGGCAGATGGGGAAGGATCTTTAATGTCATTCTAAGGAATTTGGGCTTGGTCCCATAGTCAGGGGGTGGACCATTGAAGGTTGCTAAGCAGCGGATGAACATACTCTTAATTTTTAGAAAGATAACATTATTGGCAGTGTACTGTATGGACTGGAGGGAAACTGGAGGCAGGGAGATGAGAAAGGAGAATTTGCAAGGGTCTGTGGGGAGTGTAAGAAACAATGACAACTTCAAGAAGGTTGCAGTGGGGTGGTAAGAAGGGGAAGTTAGAAGATAGAAATGGTGGCATTTGACTATTGACTAGTTACAGGTTGATGAAGGAGAGGGAGGAAACCTTAAATGACAAGAGGTTTCCAGTTTTGGACTGTGGGGAGTGCCATTAACTAATATGGGAAAGCCAAGGAGGAACAGGTTTTGTAGGAAAGATAATGAGTCCAGGATAACAAAGATTAGGGATGAAACACCTGTCAACACCCAGGTATAGATATTCCATAGGCATTTGCAATGTGAGTTCTGGGATTCAGAAACTGTGGCTAGATTTGGAAGTTTTAGTGGCAAAGAGCAACTGTGGAATGGGATGAGATTTCCCAGGGAGAATGGGTAGAGATGAGGACCAAGAATAAAACCTTGAGGAACTATAACACTTAAGGAGAAACAAAAGAGATTGAAAGGTAACAAAGAAAAAAAGAGAAAACCAAGAGACAGAAGTTTCAAGAAAGCCAAGGAGAGGAAGAGGAGAATTTCAAGAAGATGGAGTGGTCAACAACATCAAAGATATCGATGGTTCAGAGATGTCAACTAGGACGAGGGCTTTCAATATGGCTGTTATGGCTTCTGGAAAGACCGTATAAGTACTGGGGAGTGAGTTCTTTCAAAGCTACTAACTAAAATACATACAGATTCTCATTCTTTATAGTTTGTGAATTATATAACATGCCATGAATTTGCACAGATTAAAGGAAAATTTTAATTTCCTTTAAAGGAAATTGATATAAGAATTTAGGAGAGAGCTTAAGGCTTAGGGATCATCAATATTGAGGTGATAGTCAAAGTCTTGAGAACAACTGCATTTTTAATGTAGAGAAGAGCAGAAGGTTAAGACTGGAAGTTGAGGAAACCCTCAGAATTAGGCTTAGCACAGAGGAAAAGCAAGTACTTGGTAAAGGGAGTGAATAGGAGTCATCTGGAAGGCTGGAAAAGCCTTAGGGAATCACAGCACGGATTGAAGTATGGGTGACTCACCTGGTGGAGTCTACAGAACCTCCTAGAAGTTCTTCCAGGTCTTGAGTTTCAACTTCTGCAGAGAGATCAAGGAAAATGAGGTCTAGAAAAATGTCTATGATATTGGCCACAAGATCCTTGAAGATCTGAAAGCAAGAATTTTCTGGACAGTTTAGGCCCAGAAGCCAAACCATCTGTCACTAGGGAAGGAGAGGATGGTGATGGAATGACGCCATCTGTGTCTTGTATTGCTACAACATCCCGCATGGGCGTAAAAGACAAAAGGATGATGAAGAGGGAAGCAAGGGTGGAGTGAATACAAGATTGTTGGATGTAGAATGCACTTGGAAACAGAAGCAAGTAGAATTTTGGAGCTCCTTAGAGCTTCTGGGAAACAAACAAAAAAAAAGGAGAAAATTTAGGGAGCCAAGAAGTGAGATAGCTGTTAGATACCTGGAAAGAAAGAGTAATCAGAAATAGTAGTGATCCAAGAGAGAGTGAAGCCTCAGTGATGTAGGAAACCACCTGTTGGATGACTAATTTAACCTTTATCATAGTGAACTTTTCATAAGGAACAGATATGTGGTATCATTAAAAAAATGACTGAAAAAAATTCTGTATTTTTTAGAAGAGTCATTGTGGTGAATGGGCATTGAGTTGGAAGGTGTGTATCATTCTCCCTTGTACTTTTAGAATAATAGACTTCATTTCCTTGTACCATGAACTCAGGGGCTGCCCTGTGATACTTGAAAGAGGTGGCTACAGCTATAAATATGGATGTGACATTGAGGTATCCCCATGAACTTGGGAGAAAAGGAAAATATAGTTGCCTTCCTAACTGAACTAATAAAACCCAAATATAATCTATCTCCTGGAGTCAACACCTGGGTATGGAGTGTGGTCATCAGGGAATATCAAAAGGGGAATTCAGAGAAGGTGCCTTTGGCTTCATCTTAGGCAGAGAGATGCTAAATTTGGGCACATGGACAATGCAGCCACTAGAGAGGAATTGCCTAGTGTGGGGCAAAGATGTTTCACCTGGCCTCAGTAAGATCTGGGGGAAGTGTTCCTCAAACCTCTGCTTGAATCTGTGCATATGCAGCCACTTTATGATCCCTAATTCATCCTACAAAGTAAGCCTTTAGCAGGAAAGTGAGTGATCAGGAAGGAACATCTTTCTGATGTTTATCTTGAACATCTGGAAAGAAATGTCCCTTAGTGTTAACTAATAAACTGGAATTCTAATCTATACATTAGTATTGTATGAATACAATCATTGTCAGTCTGTCGTCAAGTGCCAGGTCACCTTTGGGTATACTGGTAAAGTCAAGTTTCTGGACATGAAAGGCTGAGAGGGACCGATTCTAGGCTGTAGAAAGTTTTTCAAAGTCATTCTAATCTATATTTTTAAAAAACCCTCTTGATAATCAGTCTTGTGGGCAGCCTTCTGTCTGCCTCATGTATTCCCATATCCTCCATTAGGAATACTGTCAGTAAGCATTACTTTCAACAGTTAGTTGGTAAAGAAGATAGAGCTTGTACAGGCTCAAGAACTGATGATGAAGAATAGTTTTAGGAAATGTGTAGATTAGAGATGACAAGCACAAAGCATGCTTGCTACCACTCTTCTGTTGTGGTAGTGACACTCTGTGCCGCTGAGCCTAGACTGACTCTAGGACTTTTCTTAATGACGTTAATGCAGGAAGTCACAACCCGTGGCCTAGACTGGATCCTTGTGAGGTAAAACTCTGCCCTGTCTAGTTTAGATGGGTTGTTAGGGATTCTGGCCATCAAAATTACAGAAGTCAGCTGGAAAGGACCTAAAGGATGGTTTATCTTTTGAGTTTTTGAGCTGCTCTAATTACTAAAAAGTTTGTCTTTATATTGAACTGAAATCTGCCACACAATATAGCTTGCATTTCGCCACATGGAACTTAGCTTTGGAGTCTTTTAGATATTTGAAGAGGGATACTTTGTCCTTCTAAATCTTTTATTTTCTAAGCAAAAGGGTCACCAGTTTATTCAGTTGTTCCTTAGATGACACTTCTGTTATGACCTAGGTTGCCATAACTTGGATCACTTCCAAATTTGCAGGATTTATCTGGCCTCTTTTTTTTCTGTCTCTAGTATTAGTTCAAGGAATATATATATATATATATATATATATATATATATATATATATATATGTATT
This sequence comes from Leucopleurus acutus, assembly GCF_964270905.1. Taxonomy (NCBI): domain Eukaryota; kingdom Metazoa; phylum Chordata; class Mammalia; order Artiodactyla; family Delphinidae; genus Leucopleurus; species Leucopleurus acutus. The sequence goes on along the minus strand of NC_139161.1, from coordinate 20,116,929 downwards.
TACTCATTTAAGCAATGCATGCTAACTGTGTTTTATTCCAATGCATCACCCTCCAGCATAATATTACTTCTGGAGATATAATGCAGTGCAGAATTTCTTGTTTTCCTATTAATTCGATAGAAATTATTTAAACTTAATAACTAATCATTAGTAACAAAATTCTCCTCTCCTCTTGGTTTCAGGGCTTGCTTTCAGAATGGCTCAGGTGCCTTGAACATATTTTAATAGAAACTTGTTTTAGTCACTTTTTGGGTTCACCCTCTTGTCTTGGGTGTGGGACCAAAGGCTTGTCCCTCAGATAGTTTTGATTGTGGTGGTGATTAACGAGTTGGCTCCTAAGCTGTAATTATCTTCCTCCTTCAATTAAAATTACATTTTTATATTACAACATGAGCTATTGCAAAATCGAATAATACGCGTTGGATCTTTATTTCCCTCTAAGCAGCTTCCCCTGACAATAGATGCTTTTTTCTTCCGGATTGTTAGGTACTGAGGAGGACATTCTTCCTGATAAAGATCGATCAGTGGGCACTTTGCAGTATTGCTTTTTTCCGTTTTCCTGTGTCCTCACTTGCTGTTATATAGTGATTAAAATACACTCTATTATTATTTCCAGCTTAGAGAATTTCGAGAGACTCATGAACTAGGACCATACTGATATGACAGCATAACTGGTGCCAATGAAATATTCAATCAACATATGCTTTTATTTTAAACTGTGCCAAATGATGGGCTTGATTAATTGTTGTGGGTTTTTTTTTGCGGTACGCGGGCCTCTCGCTGTTGTGGCCTCTCCCATTGCGGAGCACAGGCTCCAGACGCGCAGGCTCAGCGGCCATGGCTCACGGGCCCAGCCGCTCCGCGGCATGTGGGATCCCGGACCGGGGCACGAACCCGTGTCCCCTGCATCGGCAGGCGGACTCTCAACCACTGCGCCACCAGGGAAGCCCTGATTAATAGTTTTAACTGGATTTTATCTAATACTTTCCCACGAATTTTTCAATCATTTTGACAATGTGTAAACTGAGTGTGATGTTTCCAAGCAGCACTTCAACCAACATGTATTTGGCATACCTACATTCTGCCAGACCCTGCATTAGTCCTGGGAATTTATTTCTGGTTGGCCAAAAATACATGGTCCAGCCTTTGAAGAGGAATCAGGCACATGAACTCATCCAAAAATAAAGTTCAGACCACCATGGCCAAAGAACATAGGGTTCTCAGAAGAAGGCCTCTTAGTCTTGTGGGGAAGCATCCCAGGGGAGTTGCTCTTTGCTCCTGTTTCTGCCTACCCACTTCCACGTAACACCACACGTGGAGATTTTATGTACTCATCTAGGCTCTGCTCAAATGCTTCTTCCGCCAGAAGAGTGGCCCTGGTCCTCATGCCCCAGCCCTGTGCATTCTCTCCCTTTTCCAACCTTCTCTGGTCCCTCAACTGCACTTTCTCTCATAGGTATGTCTCTTTATACCTCAAGGTAAGTTTATTTGCATATATGTGTATGTTTGCTCACTGTTGTTTCCGTAATGCCCAATAAATATTAGTTCGATTGAAAGAAAAGACTATTTTAGATAGAACACCTTGGTTAAATAAGGGGGAACAAGTTCTATTTTGGTCTAGATTGCCAGGAGTATTAAGATTTTAGACTTAATTTTTTTTTTCATGGAAAGCCAGTCTTCTATCAGTTGGTTCAAGAGAACTGCTTTGTATCCATAGTTAGTTGATTGCCTGTGCACAAACCACCCTCTAATGATGAATACGAGGATTCTGAGGTTGCTTCTACAAATAAACATTTGCTTCTACAAATAAACATTAACGGACACATTTTTTTCCTTATAAAGACTTCACAGAAATCAAGTTACTCTATTTTGTGAAAACGACTCCTAGTACTCTTTAGATAGATGGGAAAAAGTCCTCAGGTTAATTTGCTTAAGAAAAAGTCATGTATTAAATGACTGCTTATTGAAACTGAAGATCACTTTTTCCTGAGTCATCAGCAGCAGTGTACTGAGCAATACGATTTGTATCAGTATGTCTTGCGAAATTGTCAAGTCAGGAGTTGCATATATATTTTTTAAACTTTAATAACTTTATTGAGATATAATTCACATACCATAAAACTCACCCATTTAAAGTGTACAATTCAGTAGTTTTTAGTATATTCACAGAGTTGTGTGGGCTGGTTTATTTTATTTTAAAAAAGGAGTTATGTATTTTAGATAAAAAATTCATGTCTCCATTGAGGGTCAAGTATCTTAAAAGTTTTCTGAAAATATTAATAGAATCCAATGAATTTCTCAGTAAAATGCAAACAACTTCTTAATGGTGTTTTAGTCCCTGACAGCATAATTCCTTTATTAATATTTAAGGAGAATTCAGTGAGATTCATTTCCATGTGACTCATACATTTGAAAAAATAACCAAAATTAATAGATTCAAATTAAATATATTCAGAGCATCCTCTTAATGTCTCCTATGTGAAGGCAACTACTTAGCCTCTGTGCATTGATGGCCGTGTGTTTGCATTTTGTAAGTTTTATATATTTACTCTGAATTTTGCAATCTATTGCATGGGTGTAAAGCATTGCATTTACTCAGGATTTTGCTCTAAGTTATACTATGCTTGTCAAAGGAAAGAACCCTCTAAGATTATGAATGATAATCCCCAAGAGCCCTGAGGCTTTCCTCAACCTGTTTTCTATGCCCTATATTTACTTGTTGAATGAATGAATAAATAAATGGATGGATTTAGGAGACATGGAGCTTGACCTAGTTGAAAAGCTACAGTTGAAGGATTTTTAGACCAACACTGATGGTGGAATAACTTTACTTGGATTGTTTAGCTAAAGTTCAGTTTGAGATGCATAAGTTTGTTGAAATAGTGCTTTCCTATTTGGTGATTTTTCTCACCAAATCAAAGATAACTTAAATGACCCAAAACATCCTAAACGGAGATAAGTTATCATGATGATATACGATGTCTGGATATATGGGTGTATAGCAAGTGTTTTATAATGCGCATTACACTTTTTTGGGATGTAGTTTTATATGATTAAGTTTTCAGGGTGCCAATATGTTGGAAAATGCAGCTAATCAACAAATCATTGTGTAACCTGCTGCTTTAGCTTGGTATCATGGGAATTACAATATTATATTGTCCCTTAACTCCTCAGAAATCATCTCCTCTGTTTGCTGTGTATCCTGGACATGACAGATAATGCCAATAATGACGAAATGTTCACTGGGTTCTCCTCCCTGCTGAGACCTACCTTCCCCTAGAGCGATTCTCATCTTCCCACTGGTTAACATGCGGGTCTCCTTGCGCTTTCCATCTCTACAAGCTGTAAAAACATCAGCCAGAGTCATGTAGGAGAGGGAGAGATTCCACTGAAGGCTTCAGTGGGGAATTGAGTAAACTCTCCCACCTTCACATCACCCCTTGGAGGACTTTTCCTTACCCTCAGCCTCTGCCTCCTGAGACAGGAAAACTAAATGTCATTGTTTTGCTTTATCTCTAACACCACTGTCCAGTGAATTCTGTATTACATAAAATTCTGGACCTAATTCTGCAGTTTTTGCTCCAGAATTATCTTTTGATTAGATGCTGATTGTATGTGTTTGTTTTTTAAAAAAATAATGATGAAAATTTATCTTATTTTTTATCAGCCTACTCAGTCACTTAGTAGGTAAGAGAGGGAAGTTTGACATTAAAATTGCTCTGTCATCCAGAACCAGCACATAAGGCTGTTTAAAATGAGTGTTTAGTGAAAACATCTTAAAGTACCTTGGAGTTACTTTTACTTAATGAGACATGTAATATAAAATGTAACTAAATATTTAAGATGATCATACTTTAAAAATATGCCTTCAAAATATTTAAGAGTATGGATTGCTCCTTTTAAAACTTATCAAACCCAGGGACTTCCCTGGAAGTCCAGTGGTTAAGACTTCGCCTTCCAATGCAGGGGGTGCGGGTTTGATCTCTGGTTGGGGAGCTAAGATCCCACATGCCTTGGGGCCAAAAAACCAAAACATAGAAGCAGTACTGTAACAAATTCAATAAAAAATGGTCCACATCAAAAAATCTTAAAAAAAAAACCTTATCAAACCCATGAAAATGAATGAGGAAGTGTCATATCTTCTAGAAGGAATTGACTAAGCCTCTCACACCTGTTAAATAATCAGCATATACCACGTGTGGAGCAATATCACTTTTGCCAATTAAAAATGATGATGACTTTATTCCATTTGCACCAATGCAACAAAGAAAAATAATGTATGAAACCTTATCATGCATTACCTTAATTCATAAAAACTGTGGTCATTTTCACTGGACTATGTAAAGACTTATCTATAAATGGTGCTAAGTAAATATTTGTTGAATTAATGAATACACAAATAAATGAATATGAGATGCCCCACATGTATCCATAAGTATACAAACTGGGCGTTGTTTAAAAAAATTAAAATTACACTTCAACTGGTTAAAAGATGTTGTATTTGCAGCTATGTTCATTTGAAGTGTGAAACTGCAGGCTTAAGTGATTTTTAAAAATCCCAGGATATTTTCAAATAAATGAAATATTTCAAAATGGATACACTTTCCTCAGCAGAAACTTCATGTATATATAGTTTTAGGAAATGGGTTCCAAGCTGATAACTAAAATGAATATATTCTGACCAGCCAAGTTCATAATACCCTGTGTTTATGGTATTTTTCATGAGAATTTCAAAATGCTGGGCTAACGTGATTATATGTGATATTGTCTTTTTGTGAAGGTAAATCATCTCAAGTTGAGTAACTTGTTTTGAGTAAAATAATAACTCACTGAATGAGGCCTGAAATACCATCTGGTTTCTATCTGTTAGACCCCATTGCCTCTGCATGGACTGTTTTATTTACAAGTCTGCTTTCACGATTTTGAGAAAAAATGCATTTCTTTAAGAATATATGCATAGTGAAACATAAACAATGGCATGTTTCAGCAACTAAAAATCCACAGTTAATTTAATTTGAAGGAAGACCAGAGTGCAAGAGTGGTTTCTAAAAGGCCTGGTGGCCCTGTGTTTGCATTCTATAGAGTTTAAATATTTACTCTGAATTTTGCAACCTAATGCATGTGTGTAAAGCATTGCACTTACTCAGGATTTTGCTAACAGTTATACCACGCGTGTTAAAGCAAAAAAAAACAAAAACAAAAAAACCCCTGAAAATTGTGAATGATAATCCCCAGAAGTCCTAAGATTTTCCTCAACCTGTTTTCGATGCCGTCTGTTTACTTGTAGAACCCTCCCCTTCAATCTGAGCAGTGGCATTAACATTAGCATCTTACAGTTCTGACATGATTTCAGCTTACAAAGCTCTTTCACAGAAATTGGTCTTTTTGAAGCTCGCCACAGCTTGTGATGTAGGGAGGATAAATATTATTACACCAATATGTCCTGTGAGAAAATTTGACCTCTTAGCAGTCAGCTAAGGAGACATATTTCAGGGGAAAAAGAAAATTGCACGTTTCTTTTTTGAAATTGAAATTGTTTGGGAGTTTGCATGAAGAGAAGGAAAAGAATAAATAAGTCTAGGGGTCTGAGAGGAAATCTGCAAATTAATTTCTTTAGTTGTAGAGAAACTTTGTTTTTTCTCTCTATAATAATAACAGCTACCATTTAGTTAGTGCTTATTCTGTGAAATGTGAATTAACTCACTGAATCCTCGTAAAAATCATGGTACTATTATTGCCTTGGTTTTTACAGACCAAAGAACTGAAGAACAGAGGGGTAAATAAAACCAGTGGCAAATGGCAGAGCTGGAACCCAAACCCAGGCATCAGCCTCAGCATCTGTGTTTTTAGCTACTGTGCTCCGTCGTGTGCTGGTTTAAACCAGCTCTCTAGGGGAATACATAAGTAGAGCCCAAGTCCCATAGTGTAGATATTCCCATCATGGCCAGTTTCAAGTTACCAATGATTTAATAGCCAGCTTGGAAAATTCCTGAATTTTTTTTTTTTTTTGCGGTACGCGGGCCTCTCACTGTTGTGGCCTCTCCCGTTGAGGAGCACAGGCTCCGGACGCACAGGCTCAGCGGCCATGGCTCACGGGCCCAGCCGCTCCGCGGCATGTGGGATCTTCCCAGACTGGGGCACGAACCCGTGTCCCCTGCATCGGCAGGCGGACTCCCAACCACTGCGCCACCAGGGAAGCCCAAATTCCTGAATATTTATCAATCAGCACTTAAGAGCAGGTGCAAGCCAGCCCTAGCACATGATTGATTATCCTACATGGCCTCTTCATGCTTTCAACACAGCATCGTCATGAAGACAGACTATTAAATTACTATTATTATTTAAAAATCAACTTTGAAATATGATTTACATGCAATAAAAGGTACTCGTTTTAATTGTACAGTTTGAAGAATTTTGACTAATGGATATACCATCACCATAATCAAGATACAGAACATTTCCATTAATCTTAAATGTTTTCTTGTGACACTTCCTAGTTAACCGGTTAACCCCCACTTCACCAACCATTTCAGACCAGGCAACCACTGACCTGTTTCTTTTTTTTTTTCTTTTTTTTTTTTTGGCCACGCGACATGCAGATCTTAGTTCCCGGACCAGGGATCAAAACCTTCCCCCCTGCATTGGAAGTGTGGAGCCTTTACCACTGGACCACCACCACTGATCTGTTTTTTATTTTTTTAATTTAGTTTTTAATTTGGCGGGTCAGGTCTTAGTTGTGGCACGTGGATCTTTGTTGTGGCATGCGAGATCTTTCATTGCGACCTGCAGGCTTCTCTCTAGCTGTGGTGCACTGGCTTCAGAGCACGTGGGCGGGCTTCTCTCTAGTTATGGCACAGGGGCTCCAGAGCTCGCAGGCTTAGTTGCTCCCCGGCATGTGGGATCTTAGCTTCCTCACCAGGGATCGAACCCCAGTCCCCTTTATTAGAAGGCGGATTCTTAACCACTGGACCACCAGGGAAGTCCCCACTGATCTGTTTTATGTCACTGTGGATTAGATTTTTTTTCCCCCAAGAGTTTCCTATAAATGGAATCATACACTATATATTCTTTTGTGTCTAGCTTCTTTTGTTCAGCATAATGGTCTTGAAATTCATCCATGTTGTTTTTGTGTACATCCTTATTTATGGGTAGATTGTATTCTATCGTATGGATGTACCATAATTTATCCATTCACCAGGTGATTATTTTTCAACTGTGAATTCTGGTCATAAAAAAATCCTTTTATAAATATGTTGCTGAATGTTGCAGCCATAGCTTTTATTAAAAAGTTGTAGTGATGGAGAGGATACATTTAATTAGGAAACTAATGGTTTTTAGTTTGATATTGAGTTTATGATACTAATATTAAACAATGACATTTTAATCTTAGATCCAGTACCAAGATTTAAGAAACATGTACTACCCCATTAAAAAGCCATTTACTTAGGTATATGAATACATTTTTTTCATTTGATGTTTGAGTATATTTTTAAAAGGCTAGGTAGTTCAGACTGGCTGTCTGGTTCTCTACACTGTAAATAACTACTAGCTTTCTTTTTTACTTTATGCCTTATAGAACTTGCCTCTTTACTGGTGGACTTTCTGGAAACTAATACCACTTATTTAAATAAGAAAGTGTTAATTTATTAAGTTGATACTTTTAAACAGGTTTGCTTTTTTCTTCTCTTTTCTTTCTCTCTTTCTTAAAACAAACAAACAAACAAACAAATCCCAAACCCATTTTGTAGTATCCAGCATATCTCAAGTGGCTTAAAAAGCAGGGCTAATTTTTTTTAAGGTTCATATCCTGAGATTCCAGTAGGTGGCACTCTTACAAAGCCTGAAGATTTGACTGCTTTGGCAATGGGTGATCATTTTCTAGATGGTTCCCTTTTTACTGTGACCTACTTGCAAACCCATTTGTTCTGGATAACTAAAATTCATTTTCCCTCTAATTGTCAGAGTTGCATATACTGTTTGTTAAGCATTTAAAAAATGTACAAAAGAAAAAATATTCTTCAAACACCTTGATTAATTTCCAAGAGATAACCACTCTAACAATTTAGTATATACAATATTTTCCAGAACTTTCTCTAGCCTACCCACACAGTAAATGCAGATAAATGTTAAAATTTAAATTAATAACATTTTAGATTTTAAAATAATCATAATGATATGCTTGTCTTTGTTTTCTGATCCTGTACCTGGGTTTTTTCTTATGAGTTATTTTCCTTTAAGACAGACCTCTCATTTCTGCAATTCATTAATTGCTGAGTCTGAAAGGACCTTTTACATCTGTGTTGAATTACGGCTTGTGGTGTAGTGAATGAGGCCTAGACTTTCATGATAAGGATTCTATGCTAACTGCATTTCCTGGCAGTGAGAGTAGGGTAAAGAGAACTTAAATAATAAGAAATCTAATGCTTCCTTTGCCAACTGAAGACTGTAGAATATTCTAAGGTTTTATCAGAATAGGACTGTGAGTTTTAACTTGCTGGCTATTCCAGGAGATGCTAGCTATTGGTTCTTCAGTGGGAAATTTTGTGAAATCACTGATTTTTTTAAAATACATTTTTCTCCCACAGTATAACTTAAGGGCAGCCAATTTCCCCCAGAATGAGCAATCCAAGAGACCAAGCCAGACAGAAATGCTTTTGTGACCTAACCTTGGAATTCACACACTGTCACTCCTTCAGTAGGTCTGCTTTACTCCTTGTGGAAGGGAACCATGCTCAGGGACATGAGTACCAGGAGGTGAGGCTCATTGGACCATCTTGGAGGTTACCACAAGGAGTGGTTACTTTATTTATTTCATTGAGGTATGATTGACATATACCATTATATTAATAGTGTTGGGTATACAACGTAATGATTTAATATTTGTATACATTGGGAAATGGTCACCACAATGAGTCTAGGTAACAGCCATCCATAGATGGTTACTTTAAAGCCATGGGATTAGATGAGGCCGCCTAGGGAGCGAGTGTAGAGAGAGAAGACAATAGGATTAAGTCAACATTTAGAAGTCACAAAGAAGAGTCTGAGAAAAAGCTTCCAGTGAGGTGATGCCTTTGGGAGCCCAGTAGAGAAAATATTCCAAAAGAAGGGAAGGCTGAGAAACTAGGATAATAGCTAAGAAATGACCACCGACTTTACACATGTGCAAAATTCCTTTCTCCTTGGAGTTTCACACAATTCAGATGTAAGGAAAACAGAGGCAGTTTAAAGCAGTAACTATTTGCAGCCACTTTTGAGTACCAGGAAGTGGCATCATTTATTACTTGGGGGCTGTGGAGCTTGTGCGGGAAAAGACCTTGATAATCTCTTTAGGTCTGAAAGGTAAGGTTCTCCTAGCATCAGTTCTGGAAGGTGAGGTCTAGACAGAGAGCTGAATTGCTGTGCATAATAAAGTAAGATGAATGGAGCATCTGAGATCGCTAGCAAATTTAAAAAGAAGTGTGACTTCAGAAAGCTGCATACAGAAGCAAGTCAGCTGAAAATGACATAATAATCTTCCGTGGGCTTTTGCACCCAGTGCTGGAATGCCTTCAGGTTTGCCTGGCTCTCTCCTCTCCATTCTGCTCCTTTGACACTCCTTGCTCATCAGTTCCCCTGGTTTCTCCAAAACATTTTGGTTACACACAGTAAATAATAATCGGACACAAATACTGAGTACTTCTAAGTGCCGGGGACCGTTCCTACTGTTTTATGTATGTTACCTCACTTAAGCTTCACAAACTCACCCCACTTTAAAGATCAGGAAACAGAAGCAGGCAAGAGGTTGAGTTACTTGCTATTAAGTATTAGGGTCAGAATTTGAACCCAGTCTGGCTTCAGAGATCTTGCCCTTAATTGTTAAATCTTGCTTTCATTTTCCTTTTAGGGTTTTGAATTTGGCAACACAGATTGAACGACAGTCTACTCAGGCTTAGACTTTGGCCACCTTCTGCCCCAACCCAGAACATGACATCTGTTATCGACTTGTGGGTCTACCCCACCCCAATAGAAACCCCACCCTGGGCCTTGCTGGTGCCCAATAGGAGGAAGGCCATCAAAGCAGTGTTTGTTTATGCCCCTGTGTCCTTTCTTATGTGCTTCCTCTGTTCCCTTTCTCCCTTCTCTGCCTGGTTGGTTTCTGTATGAAGCATTTGGTTGCCTCCTCACAAATTTTTCTTCCTCCAAGCGTCCTTTGAACTTCCATCCGCCCTATCTCACTGTATCACTGTTCCCAGTAGATGTCTATCTCTGCCCTCAATTGGGAACTCCTCCAGGCAAGGACCATATCTTTATTCACCTTCGAGGCTTGAGTTGGGCACACTATGGGAGTTCATTAGTGTTTCTTGATTGAATGAAAGAAAGTGCTAGAAAAAGAACAGGACAAATGTTATCCCGTGTAGTGCACAGTACAATTTTTTTTTGTAACCTTGATGGGCTGATGTAAAAAGGAAAGAACTTCTAAAAGAATCTTCTTAACTTAATCTCCCACTTCAACATCTTTATCTCAGTGTTTATCTAATACTAATAATTAGTATTTCACAAACCTTTCTCTACGCCCTTGACACTGTTGTTGGAGTCAAGGAGGTACACACTTCACATTATTACCATTCATCTTTTATTAAGATTAACTTTTTAAAAACATGCTACTTGATCAAAGTCCGGTGATTAAAAATATGTTCCAGGTCACTAGAAGAAAGTTTATTAAAAGACTACTCTAGGTCCAGGAAGAGGTAAGGCAATTTTGATTTGTTATAAAGACCAACATTTCCACAATTATTTGTAATTAAATTTTGTTTCAGAAGGCCAAAAAAGGCTCACAGTGAATAGGGAATCCAAAGAAAATCAAACAAATAGAAATCGAGATTGAACTAATGTATCATCTTACTCTAAAAGGAATAATTTCTACTTGTAAATTTCTTGTTCCTAAGGAAACAATCATGGGGCAGATCTTGTGAAATTTTATATTATTTCTTCAATTTCCTGAACTTGGGAGGAGACCACCTCACCATTCACCACTTCCTGCACAATTGTCTTGATTTTTCGGGCTCTGGTAGGGTCTAAAGATAAAAATGGAACAAAGAGGGCAAAAGTTAGTGTTTCAAATACTCATCTAAAATCGGTTGTTTAACTTAAGCTTCTAAATTAGGTATTGACTGATACAGTCCATCAAATTTAAACTTTCAAAAGTGACTTTTGCATTCTAAACGAAATGCATTTTATTTAATAAAATGTATTCAGTGTTGTGCACAAATGAAAATATTTTTCTACTTAAAATTTAAAAAGTGTTTATGATTCTCATAATACTTTGTAGATTTTTTTTTCCTTCCTGAGCTTGCCAAAAGTTTTACCACAGAACAGACTACTCATTTTTCTGCAGGAATGCATAAATATTTTTTCTTTGCTCTGAATACAAATATACTTTAAGTTTAAATTAGTTAATAACACTGCAATATTCAATGAGATCTTACAGTTTTAGTCATTAACAGATGTGATTCTGACTTATTCCAAGTGCTTCTTAGGGAATCTGCCTACCTTTGGAGGAATCAGTTGACGGTGCTTGAGAGTTGGAGGCTGTCACAGAGGAACTTTCATCCAAACAGTCACTGTAAAGAAAACAAGGGAGTTGATATCACATGGTGCTTTCTGGAATGAGAGGGAATAAGGAATTTGCTATTTGAGCTTAAAAAATGACCAACTGGAGAAAGTATTATACATTTCTTGATTAAGAATGATTGAACGATGCACCCTGAGAGTAATCAGCTGGTGCAGTGCACCTTTGCTTTCAAACCCTGCCTAAAATGGGCTCTTAAAGTGAAGCAAACTGGCCACTAATGGAAGATCTGGTTTCCTGATTTACAGTCCTGAATTCTTCCCACTAGTCCAGGCTGTTATTACTTTTGGAAAGTTCGCTACAGTAGGTCTGAGGTGATTGCGTGGCTGTGATTTGATGTCATTCTCAGCATCGGGGCATTAACATCGGAACTCGGACGGTTGATTTTTCTAATACTCATCTGCAGTATGCCTCTGTCTGCGATGCCATTGTCCATCCCAGCATTTTATTAACTTTTATCAGGGAAGATAACGGGTGACAACACTTTGCAAAATGTAGAGCATTTAACAAATCTAAGGCATGTCTTTACTAGATGTGTTATTTTCTGTCAACTAAAGAACCCTTCGCACTTCTATTGCCCCCAAACTGCATCCGTGTCCACGGGCCGTCAGCCATTGAGGTTATTTTCAGCCTCAGTTATCTATTCACCTTTGGGCTTCTCCGTCCAGCAGGCGGCGGTAGGTCTCGATCTCCAGCTCCAGATGGGCCTTGATGTTCAGCAACAGCTGGTAGTCGGCGCTCTGGCGCTCGGCGTCAGCGCGCACTTGCAGCAGCTGCTCCTCCACGTTGCCGATGAGCTGCCGCACCTGGGACAGCTGGCTGTAGTAGTCGCCCTCGGTTTCGGCCAGCGAGTCGTCCAGGGATTTCTTCTGCACGGGGGAGGGAAATGGCACAGACGTAACAATGGAGGGGACCGAAATGCGGAAGGCAGCCAATGGCCTTACTAATTTGGATGCAACATTTCCTTTGCAAGGCGAAAGGAAGCCGCGTCTTTTGGCGCGCGCCGTACCGTGGCGAGCTGGGACTGGAGCTCGATCTCCAGGGTTTGAAGCACGCGCCGCAGGTCGGTGACCACGCTCTTGCTGGACTGAAGCTCCTCGGTGTTGCTGCTGATCTCCTTCCTGAGCTCGGCGCTCTGCCACAGCAAAGAGGGGGGAGGGGACGTGAGCCAGCCCTGCGCCTCTCCCCGGTCTTTAATGCAAGTGTATCAACGCCTTTTGTCTTTGTTAGTGGTACCTTTTCAATGAACCAGGCTTCCGCATCCTCCCGATTCTGCTGGGCTACGGCTTCATACTGCCCCCGCATGTCGTTAAGGAGGCTCGTGAGGTCCACTCCGGGGGCAGCGTCCATTTCTACGCTGACCTGGCCTGGGCCGCCGGCCCGGCAGCTTTGGAGCTCCTGGGGACAGCGAGTGAGAGAGAGGGGCACAGGGGCCCATTGTCACTTTCGTGGGCCTCTTCCTCCACAAAACATAGTTGGTATAAAGACAAACCGATCAATATAATATATTCAAACATTTTTAACCTAAAATTCGTATTTTTATTCTGATTTTGAAAGAACTTAAGACCCTTTCACGGGCCCCTAAACTCACCACGGGCCCTGGGTGCCGTGCCTACCATGCCTGATGGATGAGTTGGCCCCGCTTCTTGGGGCTCCCCAACCTTTACAAGAAGGGAAGGCCTGGTGGAAAGGTACCCGGGGTTTTCAACTACAGCTGCCAAACCGAGGGCTGCAGACGGTCCCTGGGCTTGCCCACTGTTTGTACCATAGTCATTGCTTTACAGTGGAAAGCTTTTTAGGAGCCTAGTGCCAGGGTCATGCATGATTACTTATATACATTGCGGTATATCAGAGTTCCATGTGTGTATTACACTGGGTATAATTCGTTTCTCTAACATATATAACAGTCTGTATTATTGGTAGACTTTTATTTTTGAACTTTAAAAATACTATATCTTTTTCTTGATAAGTATCTCCTTTTATTTTCTATGACAAAAAGATTAATTCTTCAATCCTTCCAGAGCGTTTTTCACTAGATAGCGCAAAGTCAGCCTTTTAACATTTTTTCCCCAGCTAATGAATAAAAATACTATATTTTAAGAAATCACTAAATCAGGACAATTAAAATTCTGATTGTCCTTACCAAATGATGAAAAGGACAAAAAGTGCCTCTCACGTGTTAAACTTTAACAGAAACCACCACCACAACTTCAAAACAAATGGTCATCTTAACAGGGGGATAGTGTATCTTGCATATCTCTTCTAACTCCAGATTTATAAATTTGAAATTGTAATTTTTGAGGCTGGTAGAAAAAAGCAGCTTAGAGAACTGTGCTTTCTGGCTCACCTCTTCGTGATTCTTCTTCCGGTAGGCCAGCTCCTCATTCAGGGTCTCGATCTGCATCTCCAGGTCGGCTCTGGCCAGGGTCATCTCGTCCAGCACCTTGCGCAGACCGTTGATGTCAGCCTCCACGTTCTGGCACAGGGCCAGCTCATTTTCGTATCTGAAAACCAAGTGCAAAACAGTCCAGGGAATCAACACACCCATTTGAATAAGCCCCCTGCGATCTTCAGGGCTGTTTTGCATATAAATTTAGCAGCATTGTAATGCATGAGACTGTTTTTGCTTTTCTAACTTTTTCTTTTCCTTTTTTTAAATGACAGGTTACTACTCAGTGGGAGAGAAGTGAAAAAATTAGGAAGTGATACTTTTCTACCAGCGATGAACCGCAGTAGCACCGCATCCCAGGCTACCTCTTCCCCTCTGGCTGGCTGCCTTGGCTCTGAACAGTAAGTAGCAGCCCCTCTCTAGGTGGAGTTTCTGATGGAATCCTAAAAGCGGTTGAAAATTAGATAATAATTAGTCATCTTGCTTAACCTTTATTCATGGTTTAATTTAAAACAGTGATACTTCTTTAGTGACTCGTACTAAGGTTCAGGATCATCACCACTGCAACATCCTGTGAGGAAATTTTGCAGAGCAAAAAGGACGTTAGTATTCTCTCCTTATGTCTGAGGGTGGTGTATGGGAAAGGAGGAAGCAATATAAAAATAAATGCCTGGTTAATGCTTTAGTTGTATGTGTCATCGGGAAAAAGGTCACTTCATTTAGCGCCCAGGCAAAAACATTATTCATTCATTTGGATGCATGGAAGACTGAGGTTTAGGACTCTGGTGGAATTATCATGTCGCAACATGAGTCAATAACAAATGTCGAATATGAAAATCCGTAGCCTTGGGTTTAAGTACTTTACAACTAAGGACGTGTAATGTGAGTTGTGTTTGAATCTCGTTACTTTCTGATAGAATGCCCAATGTGAATTTACCAAAACATTAAATGCATGGAGCATGTGAACTGCAGAAGGTTGGAGATATTTGCCGTCAATGAAGGCAGGAAAATAGAGAAAAAGAAGAGATCCTGGGGCATGTCAACCATCATCAGTCTTTCTTTTATTCTACTCACTTCATTCTGAAGTCTTCGGCAGCCAGTCTCGCATTGTCGATCTGCAAGAGCAGCTGGGCGTTTGCAGTGCTGTCAGAAATGATCTGGACAAACAGGGGAAGACACACAAAGTGAGGTCGTACAAGACAGTGTTCTGCAAATATATCTTGACAGGAAAATTTTAGGTGATGTTATAATGCTATTTTATTAAGGGTTTAAGGCAGTTAACTTTTAAAAGAAAATATGTATAGAGCATATTATTTAAAAATTAAGAAACATACATTTCCCCCAGAAAAGGTAGTGTAAAAAACAATCACTTTATGGTAAATGATAAAATGAAACTAAATATCTTAAGATGAGAAATTATTCCAAATACAGTTGAATGGAAAGATATCTAAGTTTTAGGTGATTTATGACTGTAAAATATTGAAATAGCAAAAAAGAAAAGTAAAAAATAATTCCCAAAGGCCCTCTAAAAAGCCATTTTGTTACCTTATTCCTGAGGTCTTCAATCAACAGTTGATATTTACTATAATCATTCGGTGGGTCTCCAGATCCTCGTATTTCGTACCATTCTCGAATTTTGTTTTCAAGGTCAGCGTTAGCCTCTTCTAGAGCTCGAACCTTATCCAGGTAGGAAGCCAATCTGTCATTAAGATTTTGCATAGTTTCCTTTTCTGATCCAGAAAGAAGGCCTCCATCGTTGCCAGAGAGAATCCCTAGAGAGCCCCCTCCTGGGCTTCCCCCAAATCCAATCCCCAGGCTCCCAAAGACACCTCCCCTGGCTCCTCCATAACCAGCGCCCAGTCCTCCTGCAAAGGAACTTCCAGAGCCACCACCAAAGCCGGAACTAGAAGCAAACATGGAAGCAGCTGTAAAGCCTCCCCCATAGCTGCCTCCAAAGCCAAAGGCACTTCCCCCGTAGCTGCTTCCAATGCTTGAGGCAGAAATGCCCCTGGCTCTGCCCAGTGTCACACTTTGGGAGGACAGCCACTGGGGCATCCCAGAGGTGTGCGCGGAGAGTGACATGGTGCTTCTCGAGAGACCCACAGCCAGGGATGGTGCAGTGTCAGCAAGACAGGAAGGCTAACCTTTTATAGGTCACCAAATGGGTGTTGCCGTTGAAAAGTTCACTCTCTCCATTCAAAATATGTCTCCCCTCCCCCCAACCTTTTTTGGCCAGCTCAACAAGAAAATGGTTTACGCACATTGACAATTCATTGGTATAGAACTAATTGAATAATTGTTCCCATTACATATTTGTGATAGAAAGAAGAAATCTGGGTGGAGTACAGATAGGTTGTCATAAGGAATTTTTCGTCTCCAAATTATTCCATTGCTTGTATTCTCAGCACTGCCCAGTGTCTTATGCACATTAGGAAAGCAAAGAGTGACTGCTGAATGGATAAAGTAATGAATATTTCTTTTTAAGTCTTAAGCTTCTTAAAGTTCACTCATATTTCCTACCTGTTTCCTTTCGAAAACTCAATATAAACCATCTGATCGTGATGTAGTGTATCTTCTGGCAGAATATCGTTTCAGAAACTGTTGTGAAACGCACTGGTGGAAGGTGGGGAACAAACACATTTTCCAGATTGATACTGGAATTTAAATTTTCAAAGATTTGAAAGTCTTGTCATTAGGTTGTTGCATGGTTTCTCTTTTTCTTTTTTTTTTTTTGCGGTACGCGGGTCTCACTGTTGTGGCCTCTCCCGTTGCGGAGCGCAGGCTCTGGACGCGCAGGCTCAGCGGCCATGGCTCACGGGCCCAGCCGCTCCAGGCACGCGGGATCCTCCCGGACCGGGGCACGAACCCGTGTCCCCTGCATCGGCAGGCGGACTCCCAACCACTGCGCCACCAGGGAAGCCCGGTTTCTCTTTTTCTGATTCAGAAAGAAGACCTCTTAAACATTGAAAAATGCTATTTTTGAGTAGGCGGACTCCCAACCACTGCGCCACCAGGGAAGCCCGGTTTCTCTTTTTCTGATTCAGAAAGAAGACCTCTTAAACATTGAAAAATGCTATTTTTGAGTAGACTATGATAGTATTTCCAGCAGGTCTTCCTTTACATGAAGTTTGACCTTCCTAGTAAACTCCATGAAATCAGGAGCCTTGTCTGGTAGTTCATTACTCTACCGCCAACGTTGCTAGTGTATCAAAACACAATTGATCTTTTTGTTTATGGAAATTGTATCAGTGCTCGTATCCTCAACCCCTTAACCCCCAGATATCCAGATATTATCTGCTCTGACTCTAGCCTCCCTGAAGGTGAGGTTCTTCAATTCTGTGGATAGTCCTGTGAACTGCTAGAGCCAGCTGTGCCCACTGGTGATTTGGGGGCAAATGCAGAGAGGTTGCACTTGAAGCCCATGTCAGACCTCTAGAGTATCAGTTCTGGCAAATGGGAGGATCTTGTGACCCCGTTTTGTTTTTTTTTTTATCACTTTCCTAGGAACAGGAATGATGAACTCAGAGTGAAATCCAACTACAACTTCCTTTTACCTTTTCATAGAAGGGAGATAGGCCAAGGGACATATTTTCTCCTAACTTACACACTTCACAAAGAGCAAGCAAGTGGGATGTCCAAATAAAGGGGTTTTTAAGCAAGAAATTTGCAGAATTTACATATTCTCATTCACAATAGATATAGAGAGGAAGCAGCCATCCAATGCAGTCTCAGCTTGAAGAGAGGGGCCATGATCCATCCATTTGTTCCATTCCTTGAGAGAATGGAAACTTGTTAAGTGGAAATGCCAGGGGCCCCAGCATTATACGGAGATTTTTACCAAGGATTCCTTTAAACTATCACCGGCGTTACAAGCGTTTTTTCCTGATCTTGTCCTTGTTTGAATCATTAGTAGTTATTGTGTACTTAATATGTTCTAGACATTGGGCAGTTGAACTACAGACATTATTTTTAACCTTTGTGGCAACTTCTTAAAGTGAATATTTTTATCCCATTTTACAGAAGAGCAATCGGAGGGTGAGGATGTTAAGTGACTTATTCAAGGCTACACAGCCAGGAGACGGCCAAGATAGGATCTGGGTCTGCAGTGCCTTCTATACACAACACAACCCTGCTGCTTACAGTGAAAACAAAAAGGACAGAGGGTCGCTCTGACCCCCAAATCATGAGACTGGGTTTCTGCCCTGCACATCAACCAGGAGTTTTAGCTCTTTCCTTTTCAAAAAAGCTTTCTCTTTGAATTTCATTTCTCAGTGTACAGCCTGAGACCCGGTGATCTACTCTTTATGGTTTATCAGAAATGGCATCACAAATGAAATCTTGGGAACCTATAGGCAAATGTGTTTTTAGTTATACTTTTTGACATGTAACCACATCTCCAGAGATCTTATGAAGTACTAGTTAAACTTGCACTTCCCACCCAGCAACTTGACATTATAGCTGTAAATTATTAGTCACTCACAAGTAGCAACCCCCTGAGACAGGGTGAATCCACTTTATTGCCCTAGAAATGAAAACAGACTATTACTTGCTTACAGAGTCAGAAGGAATGTGCCAAATTCAGAATTGTAACTTCGTGATCTCACATAATACGGGAATATGATTAACTTGAATTTTTGAACTTGGAATCAATTTAGTGCTGAAATGTATACTTTCCAACTCTAATGCTTCTATGTAAATTTTAAATAATTTTGTTCAATATCTATACATTATGTTTACACATTATACCTTCATGTTTCTATACATATATATTATCCTAGACTGTAAGCTTCTCAGGCAAGGGCTATGTCTATTTCATTTTTTATCCTGAGTCTTAGCCTAGTATTTGGCTAAACTTCATTCTTGCACGCTTAGAGTTATTTCACTTGAAAGGACTTAATCCTTAATGTATTTGAAGGTGTCATTTAAAATTCATTTCATTTGAAAATGACTTTGCTCTAATTTACTGGTATGCTTTGACCAAGATTTATTCTGAATCCAATTATGAATGGGGAGCAACTTCAGAAGTTGAAAAGAGAAATATTCCTTCTTCAGTGGCTTCTTTTTGTGGGGGGAGGGAAGGCTAAGCTAAATAATTAAGCCTCTATTTTAGAGTTTTTAGAAGTGAAAGTAAATTCCTTTGACAGCTGTAAAAATACAGGAAGGTGGGAATGTATAAAATGGGCTTGTTGGCAAAATGATTACATAAGTTGAGGCACAGAGGAATACGACTACAACTTGGGTGACTGTTCAAAAGAATTACATCTTCCATTTCTGTAGGGTTTAGAGAATATTCAAAATGAGGATAATTATTTATATGGCATTTGTAAATCTCTAGATTTTTATTAAGTAAAACATGTGCTCATCTTCTCATGTCAGATTGGTTAGTTTCCTGGTCTTCGTTTGCAGGATTTTCCTCCTGAGTTCTGTCTCTTAAAGACAGACCTTTCACTGGAATTCCCTGGCGGTCCAGTGATTAGGACTAGGTGCTTTCACTAATGCGGCTGGGTTCGATCCCTGGTTGGGGAACTAAGATCCTGCAAGCTGCCAGGTGCGGCAAAAAAACCTTCCACTCTGTGCAATTTACTGATTGCTTGGTAGATGATATCTTTCTTTTTCGCTTTGAATAACATTTTAAGATCCTGTGACTGAATGAAAGAATATTGAGTTACTGACTTTTATGCTGTGCTTTTTTTTTTTTTTGGTGTACGCGGGCATCTCACTGTTGTGGCCTCTCCCGTTGCGGATCACAGGCTCCGGACGCGCAGGCTCAGCGGCCATGGCTCACGGGCCCAACCACTCCGCAGCATGTGGGATCTTCCCGGAAAGGGGCACGAACCCGTGTCCCCTGCATCAGCAGGCGGACTCTCAACCACTGCGCCACCAGGGAAGCCCTGAAGTGGGTCTCTTTTAGACTGCATATATATGGGTCTTGTTTTTGTATCCATTCAGTAAGCCTGTGTCTTTTGGTTGGAGCATTTAATCCATTCCCATTTAAGGTAATTATTGATACGTATGTTCCTATTACTATTTTCCTAATTGTTATGGGGGTTTTTTTGTACGTCCTTTTCTTCTCTTGTGTTTCCCACTTAGAGAAGTTCCTTTAGCATTTGTTGTAGAGCTGGTTTTGTTGGTGTTGAATTCTCTTAGCTTTTGCTTGTCTGCAAAGCTTTTGATTTCTCCGTCGAAACTGAATGAGATCCTTCCTGGGTAGAGTAATCTTGGCTGTAGGTTCTTCCCTTTCATCTCTTTAAGTATACTGTGCCACCCCCTTCTGGCTCATAGAGTTTCTGCTGAGAAATCAGCTGTTAACCTTATGGGAGTTCCCTTGTATATTATTTGTCATTTTCCCCTCGTTGCTTTCAATAATTTTTGTCTATAATTTTTGCCAATTTGATTACTATGTGTCTCGGCGTGTTTCTCCTTGGGTTTATCCTGTATGGGACTCTCTGTGCTTCCTGGACTTTCCCACGATAGGGATGTTTTCGACTATAATCTCTTCAAATATTTTCTCGGGTCCTTTCTCTCTCTCTTCTCCTTCTGGGACCCCTATAATGCAAATGTTGTTGTGTTTAATGTTGTCCCAGAGGTCTCTTGGGCTGTCTTCATTTCTTTTCATTCTTTTTTCTTTATTCTGTTCCGCAGCAGTGAATTCCACCATTCTGTCTTCCAGGTCACTTATCCGTTCTTCTGCCTCAGTTATTCTGCTATTGATTCCTTCTAGTGTATTTTTCATTTCAGTTATTGTATTGTTCATGTCTGTTTGTTTGTTATTTAATTCTTCTAGGTCTTCGTTAAACATTTCTTGCATCTTCTCTATCTTTGCCTCCATTCTTTTTCCAAGGTCCTGGATCATCTTCACTATCATTATTCTGAATTCTTTTTCTGGAAGGTTACCTATCTCCACTTTAGTTGTTTTTTGGGGTTTTTATCTTGTTCCTTCATCTGGTACATAGCCCTCTGCCTTTTCATCTTGTCTATCTTTCTGTCAATGTGGTTTTTGTTCCACAGGCTGCAGGATTGTAGTTCTTCTTGCTTCTGCTGTCTGCCCTCTGGTGGATGTGGCTATCTAAGAGGCTTGTGCAAGTTTCCTGATGGGAGGGACTGGTGGTGGGTAGAGCTGGCTTTTGCTCTGGTTAGCAGAGCTCAGTAAAGCTTTAACCCCCTTGTCTGCTGATGGTTGGGGCTGGGTTCCCTCCCTGTTGGTTGTTTGACCTGAGGCGACTCAACACTGGAGCCTACCCGGGCTCTTTGGTGGGGATAATGGCAGACTCTGGGAGGGCTCACGCCAAGGAGTACTTCCCAGAACTTCTGCTGCCAGTGTCCTTGTCCTCTTGGTGAGACACAGCCACCCCCCACCTCTGCGGGAGACCCTCCAACACCAGCAGGTAGGCCTGGTTCAGTCCTATGGGGTCACTGCTCCTTCCGCTGGGTCCCGACGCACACACTACTTTGTGTGTGCCCTCCAAGAGTGGAGTCTCTGTTTCCCCCAGTCCTGTCGAAATCCTGCAATCAAATCCCGCTAGCCTTCAAAGTCTAATTCTCTAGGAATTCCTCCTCCCGTTGCCAGACCCCCAGGTTGGGAAGCCTGATGTGGGGCTCAGAGCCTTCACTCCAGTGGGTGGACTTCTGTGGTATAAGCGTTCTCCAGTTTGTGAGTCACCCACCCGGCAGTTATGAGATTTGATTCTATTGTGATTATGCCCCTCCTACCATCTCATTGTGGCTTCTCCTCTGTCTCTGGATGTGGGGTATCCTCCTTGGTGAGTTCCAGTGTCTTCCTGTCGATGACTACTCGGCAGTTAGTTGTGATTCCGGTGCTCTCGCAAGAGGGAGTGAGAGCACGTCCTTCTACTTCGCCATCTTAATCTCTCAGGTTTTGTTATTTTAGTGGCTTAAATATAAGACTGCTTTTACGGACCACTGATATCTAGCTCCAAGTGAAAATAGTGAATCATAAGGAGGTTCCTATTCTGTTGTGGCTGATGGGTTCTCAGATGGCAGAAGGGAGTGCTGACAGAGAAGGGGGACTCGTTTCAGTCCTCACACTTGGCTTTCTTGCAGGCTGGAAGAGAATCATCATCTACTTCTTTTATTTATTTATTTATTATTATTATTTTTTCATCATCTACTTCTGATGTCCAAGGTTTCTTCACCGTGAAAATAATTCCAAAAGCAGTTTTTCTAGTTTCTCCCTCCATGCAGAAGCACCGCTTGGCAGTTGGTGGACACTGCAGCCTTGGTGTCACTTTCCAACAGCCCAAACAACAACTGTAAGTTTGCCACATCGTATGGGCCTCTTATTTCTGAAGGCCTTTCAGCAGCACTAGATATAATTACATTCTTTCCTTTGCAGACCTGCATCAAATTGAGGGCGTTGGAAACTGTGTACCTTCTCATTGTGGAGTCTTTGACGGGGGGGGCTATAGACAAGTTCAAAGCCCACACCTCACTCAATTGCCACTTTAATAGGGGGTCTTTTGAAGTAAAATGGTAGCTTCTGTGTTACAGTTATGCAGACTAAATCCACATCTAAATGTGTACAAGCAATATGAAAAAGGTTTTCTGTCTTCAAAAAACTGCAACGATATCATACAGCCGGACTCTTGAAGAAGTTGCTCTCAAAACATTGCAGTGGGGCTTCCCTGGTGGCGCAGTGGTTGAGAGTCCGCCTGCCGATGCTAGGGGACACGGGTTCGTGCCCCGGTCCGGGAAGATCCCACATGCTGTGGAGTGGCTGGGCCCGTGAGCCATGGCCGCTGAGCCTGCGCGTCCGGAGCCTGTGCTCTGCAACGGGAGAGGCCACAACAGTGAGAGGCCCGCGTACCGCCAAAAAAAACAAAACAAAAACATTGCAGTGCGATGAATCTGAAATGATAATTGTCAGTCTAGTTAAAATCTTAATCGGTTTTGATTTTCCCTGTACAATTAGCAAAGTTGTAAAGAGTTCAGAAACAGCTACTGGTTTTTCAATTTCCTGTTTCGTTTCCTTAAATTCAACAACATGATTGATGGCAACAACTGAATAGCCCAGGTGAGCGGCATTCTCCACGATCCCAGCGCCTTCGGGTCGGAACCCTCCCACAGGTCCAAATCCGCAAACGCCGCCATGCCTACAGAGCTTAATGTTGAATCAGACATTTCAGAAAGACAACATTTCTAACTTTGAAAGAGGCCATGGTACTCTGACTGATTTAACTCTTAGTTGAAATTTATGTTTATTTTTTAACTTTTATTTATTTATGGCTGCATTGGGTCCTTGTTGCTGCATGTGGGCTTTCTCTAGTTGTGGCGAGCAGGGGCTACCCTTTGTTGCAGTGTGCCAGGTTTTCATTGTGGTGGTTTCTCTTGTTGTGGAGCATGGGCTCTAGGCATGCGGGGTTCAGTAGTTGTGGCTCGCGGGTTCTAGAGTGCAGGCTCAGTAGCTGCGGCGCATGGACTTAGTTGCTCCGTGGCATGTGGGATCTTGCCGGAGCAGGGCTTGAACCTGTGTCCCCTGCATTGGCAGGTGGATTCTTAACCACTGCACCACCAGGGAAGCCCACGTTTTATTTTTATTTTTGATGGAGACTTGAGCAAGAAAAAGGAATAGAAAGAAACGAAATGGTTGAAAAATGAAGTGAATGAAATGACCTGGCATTAGTTAGCCCTGGGAAGTGTATAGTGAGAGGAAAAATCAGTTGATCATCACTTTATTTCTGTAAATAGTGAGAGTGTCTTGTCATAAGGGCTCCCCTGGGACAGGAAGTTGTTTCTCTCTTGCTTCAAAGTGGCAAGCAGGGCTGTGTGTCCTTCATTCAGAACTTCTTGAGAATCTATTACAATAGGTCTGATGCTGTGAAAGACAATGGGGCTCAGAGATGACCAAGACACTCCATGATGCCAAGGAGGCTGTAGCCTAGTTGGAGAAGCTGATTAATGTCAGTAATTATAAGTCAGTCAGTGTAAGTGTTAATGAAAAGTTCAGGATATAGAGGAGAGATTCCCAAGTACAACTGGATGAAAGGGAGTTATTAGATGTTATCTGGTGGTGGCCACATGCCAGTGCAGTGCCCAATCAGCCAGGCAACCCGAAGGGACGTGGGGGACAGCCAGTGCATCCTGAGAATGCAGTAATGAGTGACTTGTGGGCAAGTCACATACTGTAAAGCTGAGAAATACTTCACTTATTCCACAAATATTTATTCAGTACCTACTACGAGTGTGACATTGTTCTAGGTCATAAGGATACTTCAGTGAGCAAAACAGACACAAATTTCTGTTTATGGAGCCTCATTCTAGCTAGAATTGTATCTAGAGGGATTGTATTGTATCAATCAATTGTATTGATATATCCAATTGTATCATTGCATCTAGAGGGATATAGACAAGAGCCATATAAGTAAATTATAAGATAATGTGATATAATTCTACTAGGAAGGTGAAGAAGTGGGGACTGGGGGTCTTGGGTTGTATAAGAATCCTGTATCATCTTCCACAATAGGAAGTTGGGTCTCTAATATCTTAAGTTGTATAATCAAGAAATAGCAGTACAAGCATGTTCTTCAGAAATGTACAGGTTAATACCAGAAATAGTTAAATGATTTTGGAGAGGAAGATTCAGGAGTGGGGAGACCAGGGACTGCTATTGTTTAGTATGAGTCTTGTAGGATATTTGATGTTCTACACATTCATTCATTCATTCACTCACTCATTCATTCATTTATTCACAATATTTATAAATACTTTAAGTGTGTGCCAGACCTTGTTGTAGGCACTGGGGATACAGCAGTAAGCACCCCCCCAAAAAAACAGAAAAAAACACCCTAAATTTCTGCCCTCATGGAAATTAAATTCACAGGAGGGGGCCAGAGGTGAAGAGAGCATCTCAGAGGATGATTCATGCTATGGAGACAAATGAAGGGGCCTGGATTTAGGGTTGGTGTTAGGGATGGTGCATTTGTGTATAGAGTAATTAGGACTGGCTTCACTGGAAGTGATAGTTGAATGGGGTGAGGGACCTTCCAAGGGCAAAGGTCCAGAGGTGTGAGAGTGGGTGGAGCAGCGGGTGACCCAGAGCTGGTGCTGAAGGATGGAAGGGAGAGTGGTAGGAAAAGAGGTCAGAGGTAAATGGCGATGCAGTGCAGACGGCTTTGTCTTGCAAAGACTCTGGCTTTTACTCTGTGTAATATGGGAAGCCATTGAACTTTGTAGAGTGATCCCCTATATAGTTAAAAAGAGATTTATAGACTACACATTATAAATACTGATTTTATTTTTTCCCAATTCGTTTTTTCATTGAATTATATTTGATTTACAACGTTGTGTTAATTTCTGCTGTACAGCAAAGTGATTCAGTTATACATTCTTTTTTTAAATATTCTTTTCCATTATGGTTTATCATAGGATATTGAATATAGTTCCCTGTGCTATACAGTAGGACCTTGTTGTTTATCCATTCTGTATATAATAGCTTACATCTGCTAACCCCAACCTCCCACTCCATCCCTCCCCCAACCGTCTCCCCCTTGATAAGTACTGACTTTAAATTAACAGAATAGATAATATACTACCTTTTCAAATGTATATTTTTCTTTATAGTCATTATTTGAGAGGAGGAAAGTAGTATCAGTGGTAACAGACACACCCAGTTTTGAATGCAAAGAAATTAAATAAAAGCTAAAGAACAAATTAGTAATGATTCAGAGTGAGACCCTTAACATCTCCCAAATGGGGTCAGGAGCTTAGATTCTGGAAACCCAGGCAGAGCCTGAGCAACTGGAATTTCTTTTCATTCATGCATCCACCCAGTCCATCTATCCTTCCATCTGCCCCTCTGGTCACTAGAAATTACGAGACTTAGTGTCATCCAGGTACAAATATGAGTAAGCCTCTTCTCCCCTCGGGGATTCACAGCCTAGGCAGAGGGCTAGCTTAGGGCTCGCAGGTGGATGTACATGGAAGCACCTAGTGAAAGTGGAAAATAGGTGGGGCATGGAACACACAACAGTATATTGTGCAACAGATGCCATCTGGCAGAGATGGTATTCTCATCAGAACAGAGTGGTACTTGGTACTGGAGCAACTTTCACACTCCCTAGAAAAATGCCTTTCGAGGCTATTCACAGCCTTTGCCTTTATTCCATGATCACCAAACAATTTTCTGATATCTAGTTTAGTTTGTTGGCACATTGATCATGAGACAAAGGTGCAACGGATAATGGGAAAGCACCAACACCAACACCACTTCCACTGAAAATGAATAAGTTCAGATTCGATGGAGAAATCAAAAGCTTTGTAGACAAGCAAAAGCTAAGAGAATTCAGCACCACCAAACCAGCTCTTCAACAAATGCTAAAGGAACTTCTCTCAGTGGGAAACACAAGAGAAGAAAAGGATGTACAAAAACAAACCCATAACAATTAAGAAAATGGTAATAGGAACATACATATCAATAATTACCTTCAACATGAATGGATTAAATGCTCCAACCAAAAGACACAGCCTCGCTGAATGGATACAAAAACAAGACCCATGTATATGCTGTCTAAAAGAGAACCACTTCAGACCTAGGGACACATACAGACTGAAAGTGAGGGAATGGAAAAAGATTTTCCATGCAAATGGAAATCAAAAGAAAGCTGGAGTAGCAATACTCATATCAGATAAAATAAACTTTAAAATAATGTTACAAGAGGCAAGGAAGGACACTACATAATGGTCAAGGGATCAATCCAAGAAGAAGATATAACAATTATAAATATATATGCACCCAACATAGGAGCACCTCATTATATAAGGCAACAGCTAACAGCTATAAAAGAGGAAATAGACAGTAACACAATAATAGTGGGAGACTTTATAACACCTCACTTACACCAATGGACAGATCATCCAAACAGAAAATTAATAAGGAAACACAAGCTTTAAATGACACAACAGAGCAGATAGATTTAATTGATATTTATAGGACATTCCATCCAAAAACAGCAGATTACACCTTCTTCTCATGTGTGCACAGAACATTCTCCAGGATAGATCACATCTTGGGTCACAAATCAAGCCTCAGTAAATTTAAGAAAATTGAAATCGTATCAAGCATCTTTTCTGACCACAATGTTATGAGACTAGATATCAATTACAGGGGAAAAAATGTAAAAAACACAAACACATGGAGGCTAAAGAATATGTTACTAAATAACAAAGAGATCACTGAAGAAATCAAAGAGGAAATCAAAAAATACCTAGAGACAAATGACAACAAAAACACGATGATCCAAAACCTATGGGATGCAGCAAAAGCAGTTTTAGGAGGGAAATTTATAGCAATACAAGCCTACCTCAAGAAACAAGAAAAATCTCAAATAAATAGTCTAACCTTACACCTAAAGGAACTAGAGAAAGAAGAACAAACAAAACCCAAAGTTAGTAGAAGGAAAGAAATCATGAAGATCAGAGCAGAAATAAATGAAATAGAAACAAAGAAAACAATAGCAAAGATCAATAAAACTAAAAGCTGGTTTTTTGAGAAGATAAACAAAATTGATAAACCATTAGCCAGACTCATCGAGAAAAAGAGGGAGAGGACTCAAATCAATAAAATTAGAAGTGAAAAAGGAGAAGTTACAACAGACACCTCAGAAATACAAAGCATCATAAGAGACTACTACAAGCAACTCTATGACAATAAAATGGACAACCGGGAAGACATGGACAAATTCTTAGAAAGGTATAACTTTCCAACTTCCTGAAACAGGAAGAAATAGAAAATATGAACAGACCAATCACAAGTAATGAAATTGAAACTGTGATTTAAAATCTTCCAAAACTCAAAAGTCCAGGACCAGATGGCTTCACAGGTGAATTCTATCAAACATTTAGAGAAGAGCTAACACCGATCCTTCTCAAACTCTTCCCAAAAACTGCAGAGGAAGTACCACTCCCAAGCTCATTCTATGAGGCCACCATCACCCTGATACCAAAACCAGACAAATGTACTATAAAAAATGAAAATTACAGACCAATATCACTGATGAATATAGATGCAAAAATCCTCAACAAAATATTAGCAACAGAATCTAACAACACATTAAAAGGATCATGCATCATGATTAAGTGGAATTTATCCCAGGAATGAAAGGATTCTTCAATATACGCAAATCAATCAATGTGATACACCATATTAACAAATTGAAGAATAAAAACAATATGATCGTCTCAATAGATGCAGAAAAAGCTTTTGACAAAGTTCAACACCCATTTATGATAAAAAGTCTCCAGAAAGTGGGCATAGAGGGAACCTACCTCAACGTAATAAAGGCCATATATGACAAACCCACAGCAAACATCATTCTCAATGATGAAAAACTGAAAGCATTTCCTCTAAGATCAGGAAAAAGACAAGGATGTCCACTCTTGCCACTATTTTTCAACATAGTTTTGGAAGTCCTAGCCACAGCAATCAGAGAAGAAAAAGAAATAAAAGGAATACAAATTGGGAAAGAAGAAGTAAAACTGTCACTGTTTGCAGATGACATGATACTATACATAGAGAATCCTAAATATCCACCAGGAAACTACTAGAACTAATCAATGAATCTGGTAAAGTAGCAGGATACAAAATTAATGCACAGAAATCTCTTGTATTCCTATACACTAATGGTGAAAAATCAGAAAGAGAAATTAAGGTAACACTCTCATTTACCACTGCAACAAAAAGAATAAAATACCTAGGAATAAACCTACCTAAGGAGGCAGAAGACCTGTATGCAGAAACTATAAGACACTGATGAAAGAAATTAAAGATGATACAAACAGATGGAGAGATATACCGTGTTCTTGGATTGGAAGAATCAACATTGTGAAAATGACTATACTACCCAAAGCAATCTACAAATTCAATGCAATCCCTATCAAATTACCAATGGCATTTTTTACAGAACTAGAACAGAAAATCTTAAAATTTGTATGGAGACACAAAAGAACCCGAATAGCCAAAGCGGTCTTGAGGGAATAAAACGGAGCTGGAGGAATCAGACTCTCTGAATTCAGACTATACTACAGAGCTACAGTAATCAAGACAATATGGTACTGGCAGAAAAACAGAAATATATATTAATGAAACAGGATAGAAAGCCCAGAGATAAACCCATGTACCTGTGGTTAACTAATCTATGACAAAGGAGGAAAGGGTATACAATGGAGAAAAGACAGCCTCTTCAATAAGTGGTGCTGGGAAAACTGGACAGCTATATGTAAAAGAATGAAATTAGAACACTCCCTAACACCATACACAAAGATAAACTCAAAATGGATTTAAGACCGGACACTATAAAACTCTTAGAGGAAAACACAGGAAGAACACTCTTTGACATAAATCACAACAAGATCTTTTTTGACCCACCTCCTAGAGTAATGGAAATAAAAACAAAAATAAACAAATGAGACCTAATGAAACTTAAAAGCTTTTGCACATCAAAGGAAACTATAAACAAGATGAAAAGACAACCCTCAGAATGGGAGAAAATATTTGCAAACGAATCAATGGACAAAGGATTAATCTCCAAAACATATAATCAACCTCATGCAGCTCCATATTAAAAATCCAAAAAAAAAAAAAAAAAAAACCCAATCTAAAAATGGGCAGAAGACCTAAATAGACATTTCTCCAAAGAAGACATACAGGTGGCCAAGAAGCACATGAAAAGCTGCTCTACATCACTAATTATTAGAGAAATGCAAATCAAAACTACAATGAAGTATCACCTCACACCAGTTAGAATGGGCATCATCAGAAAATGTACAAACAACAAATGCTGGAGAGGGTGTGGAGAAAAGGGAACCCTCTTGCACTGTTGGTGGAAATGTAAATGGATACAGCCACTATGGAGAACAGTATGGAAGTTCCTTAAAAAACCAAAACTAGAATTACCATATGACCCAGCAATCCCACTACTGGGCATATACCCTGAGAAAACCATAATTCAAAAAGAGACATGTACCACAATGTTCATTGCAGCACTATTTACAATAGCCAGGTCATGGAAGCAACCTAAATGCCCATTGACAGATGAATGGATAAAGAAGATGTGGTACATATATACAATGGAATATTACTCAGCCATAAAAAAGAACAAAATTGGGTCATGTGTAGAGACGTGGATGGATCTAGAGACTGTCATACAGAGTGAAGTAAGTCAGAAAGAGAACAACAAATATCGTATATTAACGCATATATGTGGAACCTAGAAAAATGGTACAGATGAACCGGTTTGCAGTGCAGAAATAGAGACACAGATGTAGAGAGCAAACATATGGACACCAAGGGGGGAACATGGCTGGGTGGGGGTGGGGATGGTGTGATGAATTGGGAGATTGGGATTGCTATATATACACTAATAGTATAAATGGATAAGTAAAAAGAACCTGCTGTATAAAATAAATAAATAAAATTCTTTTTAAAAAAAAGAAAAAATAGAAAATGCATAGGAATTGTTACTGAACTAAACTTGGGTCCATTTGCCCATGGGCAGTAAAGCCAATCTTTTGACACTGGGTTGTGGTGAAGGAAAGTGCAGGCACCAAGCAAGGAGTCTAGGTAGCTAGTGCTCAAAAGACCCGAATTCCCTGATGGCTTTCAGGGAAAGCTTTTTAAAGACAGGGTGAGGGAGAGGGTTGTGGGGTGAGCGATCAGCTCATGGCCATTCTTCTGGCTGGTTGGTGGTGAGGTACACAGGAATCAACATCATCAACCTTCTGGTTCCAACCGGTCTGGGATCTGTTTTTTGTGGTCAACATGGAGTTAACTTCTTCCACCCAGTGAGGGTTTCAGTGTCTGCAAAACAGATCAAGGATATGGCTCAGAATATTATCTATCGCCCCTGAGGAGGAACTAAAGGTCCTTGACTTTAATGGCTAATGTATTATTTTGTCTTGCTTGCCTTCCTTTGTTTCTGTTTTTTCTCACTCTTTGGTTAAGTTTATTCTCTGGAACCTGGGAAAGGCCTAGGAGGCTAACGTTTTTCTACAAACAAGAGGTAGGTGGAAGACATGGGGGAATCTGTCCCAGGAAGGCCCCGTAGGGTCCTGCTTGGTTACAGGATCTCGTGTTAATGCAGTTTATATGACTCCATTCCCTTAACTCCTATCAACCAGACTGATAAAGTCAAATTTCTGAACCTTGAAGTTTGAGGACTTTGCCAACAAATGTGTTGAATGAATAAGCCTATAAAGTGCAGTGACTCTGGAAAGCCCATCCGGAAATATTATCTCCTTCATATCTGCTGTAAATACAAGGGTACACCTACAGCCACAAGTGTGGAACACTGACAGCCACATAAGGAAACACAGCACAATAATACCCAGTATTGGGTCCCACGAAATGGGCTGTCTTAAGAAGGGGCTGAAATATCCCAAACTTCAGTACAGGGCTATGGAGGGACCTTAGGTGAGGTCTGGATACAGTGTCTGACACGGCAGGTACACGGTTGATGGTTAATAAGTGCATGAATGAGTATGAGGGGTCCAATTTATCTGTTTTAAAGAGGAAGAAATTTCTTTGTATTTTTCTTAAAAATCCTTCCTGTTGGTATGGTGTCTACCGACAATTAAAATGTATTTTACTATGTTCCTTTCGCTACCCAAGGAGTTTGATGGCATGTTTCTGTAGGTAAATGGGCATGAAAGAATCATTTCACGTCAGCTTCGTCCCGGGAAAGAACACAGGACGAGGAGTCAAGATTCGCAGGGTTTTATTCTCCGTGTTACCGTGACCAAGTTTCTTTATCTTTCAGGAAATAAGATCATTGCAGGTACAATGCATCATTTGGGCTCTTAAGTCTTAAGATCCCGTTTTCTGTCTTTGAAAGCAGTACCACATTTATTTACCTCTCGCTCACTCTGCTGGATGATTGGCTTTCTGCTTTGCTCTTACAATGATTTTTTTCTCTTTTTGTAGTTAAAAACTTTTTTTCTCTTTTTGTAGTTAAAAATCCCCAAGCTTATATTGAATTATAATTAGACTCAAGAGAAACCCTTTGACCCAGTGGTTCCCTTCCTTCAGAGGCACCTTGGAATCCCCTGGGGGCTTGATGTTATAGGCTAAGGATATATTCAGGCTTTTACTGTGTTCAGTGTTCCTGTCCTGGAGGATGGCATTTGGCCACAGTTCCTTCAAATCCAAGTACTCAGAAGCCATGGTTCTTTGTGTTTTTAACCTGGGGACCATTGCCTTAAGCCATCATGGACACGTTAAGGAATGTATCAAAGCATTGGACCGGCTCAGGATATGGGCACCCCTACTTTCTCCTGACTTGATCGTTCAAATAAGTCTACTTGGAATTTGCCTTCAAGGTCCTGCTAAGTTCTAAGACTGTTGTGTGACAGCGTTGCTGTCCTACCCTTCTACGTTCATTGTTAGTTTACTTCAAAGCCTTCCTATAACTCTTGCGGTTTTTGTGACTCTTGTAACTGACACTCCTGAAAAAGGAGCCCACAGGAGTACTTATTATCTAGGACATTGTAGTCATGAAATCCATATTCACATTGATTTTATTGCAAAACTCAGATGGCTTAACAAGTCTACGTGTTAATTTGCTTAGTATTCAGATTTTTAAAATGTTTTAGCTTCCCAGATTCTCCCACTTCAAATCAGAAGTCCCTGCCCTCGTAATACTTGGTCTGTGGCACTTGTCTGCATCTCTGCAAACCTCAACCACCCCTGGTCTCCATAGCATGGCCCCCCCTGCAGTCAGTGACAGTCGATAGGGGTTTTACTTCACCTCTTAGCAAACAAAGAATGAGGCAATGTGAGATCATGATGTCAAAACTCTCCTTTTCCCTGAAGCTCCTTTATTAGGATGTTTGCGTTAAAAAGAAAAAAAAAACCTAATTAAAAAATGTTTATGCATCACGTGGAGCAGAGTTGCCTAAATGAGCAAAAATACTTTAAAATTCTAGCCTCTACTTTCATTGTCAGAGGAATTCAGAGGCTGCCCTGGGGAAAATTGTGAGGCCAGAAGGTTTATGTCCTGCATCTCCAGCTTCCCGTCAAGAAGGGAAGCCTGCCAGCTCTATACCGTCAGGCTGTCCTGTGTATCTTTGTCAATTGTCAGTGAAGTCGTCATATTCAGGCTGTTTGTGGGTCAAACAGCTGGAATATCGGCAATTTCATAGGGTTCGACCTATTTTGCTTGTTGTTTAATTAATTAATTAGGCTGCGACCGGTCTTTGCAGCACGCGGGATGTTTAGTTGCGGGCATGTGGTATCTTTTAATTGCCGCACGTGGGATCTAGTTCCCTGACCAAGGATGGAACCCGGGCCCCCTGCATTGGGAGCGCGGAGTCTTAACTACTGGACCACCAGGCAAGTCCTTGGTTCGACCTATTTTGAACAAAACCCTTGGTCAGTATTCTATTTCAAATGAGGAAATAAGTTCTTTTGCTCATTGTTAAGGTAATTTGTGTCAATGAGCTGTTGTAGAAGGCTGCAGTTTAATTTTTATTTTTAGTGGGAAGAGAGTCTTACGGGAGAGAAGTGAAAACCTGGTGATTCCATTTTGGTGGTCCTCCTTTGCTACCGTACCAGTCATACAAATTACTGAGATTTCAAGTTGCTACCGCGCCTTGGGCGTGAACTGTGAAGGTTTGGTATTCTTTTACTCCCTCAAGAGGCTGTGTGAATATTGATTTCAGTTCAACCGGAGAGCCCCGATCAGGAAAAAGAATATTGAGTTCAGGCCTAAATCGCCTCTCTGGCCAGCAGGGGGAGCACTTGCCCTTCCTATCTCCTCACGGCTAAAGCAACCACTCCAGCGCATCTAGGGAAACCCGTCTGTGAGTCACCATTACCACCCTTCCTACTCGGTTCAATTGGCACTTTGCAAAGAGCAGCATTACTTCTCGGTGAGCAACAGTTGGCCAGTCATCTCGAAAAGCATTTGGCAAGCTAGACAATTTTAAAAGTAAAAAGCAAAATATATCCTTTATCTTATTTTTATTTTTTTGCCATAAGCGTGGATGACCCACAGGAAAAGCAGATTCTTTTCCGTCTTTTAGATTATTACACCAGCCTAAACTATCCAGGTGTTCTTTAAATTAGCCGCTTTTGTGTTTGGTTGTGTGCCAAAGAGTCAAAGGCCCTCTCAGCTGTAGGAAAGTTTTAATAGTCTGTCCCTGTTCCTGGCAGAGATGTTGGCATAGATGGGCCAGACCTTTCCTGCTGTAATTTCAACTCATTTTCCCCTGCTGTAATACCTATAGATGGGGTTGGCACTTTTTTTTTTTTTTTTTTTGCAAAGGCTAAATGGTAATTATTTTAGGATTTGTGGGCCAGAGAGACTCTGCTGTAACTACTCAGTTCTCTTGTAACTGTTGCCCAAAGCTGCAGACAGCATGTAAGCGAGTGGGCGTGGCTGTGTTCTAATGAAACTTTATTTATAATTTGACCAACCTGTAGACATCTAAAATATTAAAAAGCCAGTTAATATCTTACTTACATATCTGTTATTTTATGTTTCTTATAAACTCAAACTCTTTTATAGTTAATAAGAAAATAGTCAAATCGGAATGTCTATCTTGTTCCATTCCTATTTGGAATCGAAGCCTGGTCCCCCTTATGACATTCCTGACAAGCGTCATTGCCCTCTGCTTGCAAAGCTCAGGCTTTCTGTTTTCCCTGTAAGCAAAGCAGCGGCCCCAAAGAGCTGAGAGGATGATAGAAGTCCATGGAAGTTTTTAAGTAGATAACACAGCAGTTTAGAAACCAGTGCTGCTGGAATTGTGACCTTTTAATCTTTTCATTCATCACATTTAATCCATATGTTAAAAGAAAGATGCCACAGTATAAAGCAACAGGCACTGACTGGCCTGAAATATCCCAGGAAAATCTGGTTTAAGATTTTTCTGGGTGTTGATCCAAGAACATTTTTCTTTCTGCCTTTTGATCTGTTAAAAGATACACAAGCTACTTGGATGCCTTGAAGACATAGATGCCAGTATGGAAATACTTTCTGACAAGTTGTCTTGCAAAGGGAACCAGCACTTAGAGCATGGATAATTGTAGAGGCGGGAACTGGAACTTTTTTTTCTGCTGCCTGGCCTCACACTCATTTTTGTACTTGTTCTGTAAATGGATTTTGTCTCTTACAAGCCTGAGTGGGTTTAGGGGAGATCGAGGTAACACAATTGCTGCCTGCAGCTTTAATTCCTCTCTGCTTCCTCCTAACTTCCCCTCCCCGACTCCGCTTCTGATAAACAGAAAGTTACATGCTCCTGTCCCTGCCCTCAAAGAAACATTTAGCTGGAGCTGACCACAGAGGACAGGAAATGAGAAGTGACCAAGAGAAGGAGAACCTCTGGAGGTGCTTTTATATGGAGATGACTTTATGTAAATATGTAAATGTCAGAGGTTACTTGGAGGCACCAAAACAAAGCTGGTGCTAGGGAGAGCAGGAAGCAAGTATCTGCGAGCTCCAAGCCTCCCCTGCTCTGGGACTCAAACAAGCACGGCGGTGCCTTCCAGACATATTTGGATCCTTTAAGCGTAGCAGAGACCGCATAGAAAGTTTTATTTCTAAAGGGTTATGGGAGAAGGCTCTGAATTCTCCCCCTTACACATTCCTGGTGGGGGGGAAGTGAGGCAGATCTGATTCCAAGCACTACCAGGAAGATCCTGGAAGAGTGTATTTCTGTATCAAAGCCTTGAACTCCCAGCCCCAGACTCCACTGTTCCCCCACTTCAGGTGTCTGTGTGTCCCTCTCACCAGCTTCCCAGCGTCTGGGCCCCTAGAAGGGGCTCAGGCTGTGGTTTTAACCCTGTGCCTGCTGTACAAATAGTTAGTGGACCTGAACTTGTCACAGCTGGGCTTTTTTCTTCCTTCTGCTTCCTGTGATGGGGGAGGGAACCGACTCTGGACACCTGCTATTTGAAGGCAGCACTAGTGTGGTCTGACACAGAACCTGGTCCTGGTCACTCTGACCTCTGGTTGGCCCAGGGACAGTGTGGCTGGAGTGGAAGAGAGGAGACTTGAGTGCTATCACATCCTCCCTTGGGCCATATTGGCCTCAGGGGCATCCACACGGGAGGTGGGGGCAGAGGAGGAAGATAGATGATGCCTTGTCTCCTGTAGAGAGGCCTCTTCCAGAACCTTCCAACCACCTAGCATTGTCGAGGGAAGAAGAAAGGACAGGGTGAGAAATGGAATCACTCATGTCCCTACAAAAAGGTCTCTTACCAGTGGTCCAGCCCCTTGTATATGCAGGAAAGATGAAAGATGCTGTCTCCTTCCCCAGAGCTGCCCATCCATAGGTGCGTTACCTCTCCCAACTCTTAGCACTGTAGCAAATGTTCATAAACTTTTAAGTGACTGTTGTCTCTGTGTGTATGTTAGACCTTCCTTTGAGAACCAAAAGTTAAATAAATTTAGATTTTCCATGGCTTCCCCAAACACTTGGATTAATGTTTTCTTGGAAAGCCCTTATTTGGTCTGCCAGCTGGTTATAATTTTCGGAGGACACTAATGACAACCCAGGCGTGACATCTACAAAGCCCCACATTAAGGCAGCTTGCATCGCAAACCTGCCATTCAGGTCATGACTGCCGCCCTCTGGAAAAACAGGCTGGGGCTTCATGGGGGAAGTCCATGTGGTCATGCCTGGATGCTTGGGAAGGGTGTGAGGCCAGCTGTAGGACTTGACTTGGTGGAACTGGGCAGAAGGGTCAGGGATGGCTTTATGAAGTTTTTGTTGAGTGTAGGAGAAAATTTCAAGAGGGTGGAAAGACCTTTCCTGAAGAGACATGCCTTCTTTTTTGTCTCTCAGCTCAAATTAATTTCCTTATCATGACACCAGCAAAGGTAATAATTATCATGACTACCTACCATGATTATGGGTGCCAGGAATTGCAGTGGGGCAGAGACTGTTTCGTATTTTGTTTGTTTGTCTGTGGTACGCGGGCCTCTCACTGTTGTGGCCTCTCCTGTTGCGGAGCACAGGCTCCGGACGCACAGACTCAGCGGCCATGGCTCACGGGCCCAGCCGCTCCGCGGCACGTGGGATCTTCCCGGACCGGGGCACGAACCCGTGTCCCCTGCATCGGCAGGCGGACTCTCAACCACTGCGCCACCAGGGAAGCCCTGTTTTGTATATTTTAATTTCCTTCTCTGAAGTTCTGACTTCATGAACTTCCTCGTTTTGTCTTCCTCATAGTGACTGACTCCATAGTAGACATACTAGGAGCGTCATCAATACTTCTTGATTGGTCCTTACTGCCAACTCATATGTGAATTTCTTGAAAACAGAGATAATATCAGTAACAATAATAAAAGCAACCAGGCCAAGCTGGGTTCGTTTAGTGTGGATTAGGGCATAATTTCACAGTTATTGTTGTTTTCCTTAAAACTTCAGACATTGTTTAGTTCTCTGAATAAAGAAATGGTCCTTGAAGATAATTTAGGAAGAATTGTTTAAGTGGATATTCATATGTAAGTAGTGGCATAGTTTTCGTGCTGTGTTCACTAATGCAGTAGTCAATGTT
Source organism: Leucopleurus acutus (assembly GCF_964270905.1). Taxonomy (NCBI): domain Eukaryota; kingdom Metazoa; phylum Chordata; class Mammalia; order Artiodactyla; family Delphinidae; genus Leucopleurus; species Leucopleurus acutus. Next base: position 20,079,423 of record NC_139161.1, on the reverse strand, counting down.
GGACGGGGCATTTTGCATCCTCTCCAACGAGTCTGGTTAGTGGTGAACTTTTCAGGTCTTGTGCTAATGCAATGAGGCCAGGAATAATTCGGGACAAAGTGATTGATCTCCTTAGTTTCCAGACTTTATTCTGTTTTCCGCTCTTAACCAGAAGCCAGAAACACCCTCTTTCAAGGCCTCACTTAGTCAGTGCTCCCGCAAGCTTCACCCGCTTTGTGAAAGACAGTGCTAATGGGGTTCTAATGGTGTCATTTTTCCTGCTGTATTTTTCACCCAGTTCAATCTAAGTTAAATCTATTGAGACGGCTTATAGGTAAGACTTTCAGTCTAGGGGCTATATCGAATGGATTGTGTACGTCTATAATCTTGCATCTTAAGGTGTGGTCCATAAATCAGCAACCTCAGCATCATCTGGGAGCTTGTTAAAAATGCAGAATCTTAGGCTTTCAACCCAGGCCCACTGGAAACCCAGAATCTGCATTTGTAACAAGATCCCCATGTTATATGTATGAACATTAAGGTTTGAGAAGCACTGATATATATATATTATATACATCATTGTTATATATGTATGTTATATATATATTATATACATCATTGTTATATATGTATGTTTTATATATATATATATATATATATATATATGTTATATATGTATGTGTGTATATATATAACTTTGGATTAGATGTTGACCCCCAAACTACTGCTTCCTAGAGTGCTGGAAATGATAAATGGAAATCTTCACAATATGTTCTTGCAATGAGACTCTGGATAAAATATTTCCAACTGATGACTCTTGAACATATTCTGTGTAACTATGGCCCATCTTCTCTTCATCCTTCTTTTCTTGTTTTCAGAAAGTATGGGGAGAGATACTTTTGATCGAAAGTAGGAGGTGAATATAAGGTCAGACTAAGGGGTGAGGTCCTCTGGTTTGGGAACTTGCTAAGCTCCTCTCTGGTGTTGAGTGGTAGAGTTTTAGGCGAGTTAAGAGAACGCCTCTGTGCACAGAGGATTGGATGCTTCAAGGTGTGGGTAATGGTCATAAAACTTTGTCCCTCCCTAGTCCTGGGTGTATATTTCTGACTCCTGTATATTACTTTAGTACCATGCCCATTCAGATTTCTCATCCCTGGACTCTCATCTTAGACAAAAACCATCAGCAGGAGTTCACCAAAACATGTTGCCTGTGTTTCGGTTTTACATAACTCTTTAGCAAGCATTTTTGACTTTGTGTGACACCGTAGAAAGAACACTGGGTATGAATGATGGTTCCATCATTTTTAGCTATATGACCAATTAATTTACTCCATTTGAGCCCCAGTTTCCTCAACTCTAAAATAAAGATAATAATACCTTGCTGGGTTGTGATAAGTGTAAAATGAGATTATGGGTGCAAAGCTCAGTCAAGAAGAGTTGTTATTGTTAAAACTTCTTTGAGTATATGTGTGTATGTATGTTACATACGTGAGTGTTGTGTATGCATACTTTACCAATTAGTAGTTTTTATTAGATGACTCAATTTTTTAGATGACTCCTAATTTAAATTTCAAAGAGAAGTTCTGGTGAGTAGGACAGTCCGTGTACTGGTATGACTAACACATACATACACACACACACAAATACAAACACACAAAGTTCTTTAGGAAAACTCCTAAGTATGGTTAGGTATCAGATCATGAAGTATGTCAGAGGCATTTTCTTCTTTTCCTTTATGCCTGACCTCACTGCAAATATATTTTAGAAATCCTCTAATCCTCTTCAGAAATATGGTGACATGTAGCTGTTGTAATAGAATAAATGAGATGGGGAATGAGTCACACACGGGAATGATCTCAGGCATCTAGTAAGTCGGAGAACCAATGTTGTTACGGTTCACAAATAACCAACAAAACACTTCAAGGTATATATGTGTCTGTCTATATCTGTCTATCTGTCTATCTATCTATCTATGAATCTACCAAAAATCTTACAAGTATTTATTGATTAAAGGCCATATGAGAGTATAGTATTTAATGTACAGTATTGTGAAAAAACATGCCTAGAATGAATGGACAATATTCAAGGGTCTTGATGACTTAAAGACTTAAACATTATAACTGCCTGATAATCATGATCATCTTAATCTGTACAGGCCTTATTGTTTCTTGGTGAAGGAGAACTTTGCTTACCTACACTGAAAACAGATCACCTTTCAGTGAAACTCGTGATCTGTTCGATACTTATTGTAAGCATAAGTATTTATAGAGAAGTTGTTAATGTCCCTGGAATGAGGAATGTAAACAGAGAGTCAAAAGGAATAGAAACCCTAAAGGTAAGAAGGAGAAGAATTTACTTGGGCATCCCAACATGCTCTAGTGAAGAGCAGGGGATACCCTCTTCTCTGGGTTGGACTTATACTGCTTGGTCCCCATTTGTGAAGAGACACAGAGGGGAGCTGTGAACATACATGAGCAATGGCTTTACTCTCTGCCATCTCTGAGGAGGGAAGACCTTGGCTTTTTTTCTTGGAAGCTTTGGTGCCTCACCTATGGTTATTGGACCAGCACTTTTGCAGAGATCCATTTCAATGTTAAAATGACTAAAAATCTTGGTGGAAAGTTGAGTGGAATGCTAACGGGCTAGCTTTAAATCAGCTATTGTCACTGAGCAAATAATAGACTCTTCTATTTTAAATATCAATACTTTGTTTTGCTTATCCACCACTGCATGAAAAACTATCCCAACACTTACTGGGGTAAGTGGCAACAGCCATTTTATCTGTTCATGATTCCGTGGGTCAGAATTTCAGACTTAGAATAATGGAATGGCTTATCTCTGCTCCATGATATCTGGGCCCTCAGCTGGGTTGGCTTGAATGGCTGGGAACTAGCCGGAAAGGCTTGATCTGAGTTATACGTCTGGAGCTTCAGTTATGGCTGTTCGTTTGGTTCCTCAGTTTTCCTTCATTTGTCCTCTCAGGAGGCTAGCTTAGACCTATTCACAGCGTGGTAGTCTCAGGGTAAATGGACTTCTTCCGTGGTAGCTGGCTTCCTAGAGGGAGCAGTCCAGTAGGGTAAGCTTGATGTGTAATCATTAGCAAACCTCTGCTTTGTCATGCTTGCTGACGTTCCATTGACCAAATCAAGTCACATGGCCCAGGACAAAGTAAATATGGGAGAAACTACCGAAAGGCATGAGTCCTAGAGGGTATGGATTCATTGGGGCCACCAATATCTACTGCATACTCAGAAAATAATACCATTATTTAGTATCCATTTTCTAGGATGAAAGACTAGATAGGTGTATATGTAACTATAGTACAAGATTGCTTATTGTCCATAAAAGGTAATTTTGGAATTCTGTTATTTTTTTCCCAGAGAAGTGGTATGGTATATCATATAACACAATATAAGCTTAAAAAAACTCCATGCTACAAGTAGTTTCTGTTAAATAATTTATTTAAGACTATCTGTAAAGAAATCAAAAAAATTCAACCTCTAATACCTATCTTGGGCTTACTTTTTTCTTGCAGTTATTGGCATTTTGACAGATAGGTTCCAGCATAAGAGCTAATACCTTAAATTATATTGGCTTTTCAATAATTCGTGCATTTGCTATGAATTTTAAAAATTATGTGATGTTTTCTTCAGTTCTGATGTTTCCATATGTCAGAGGTGCTATATTGTAGGTAGGAATGAGATTTGAGTCCTAGGAGGGTTTGGCTAACCTTTCTAGACTTTACCTCCCTCATCTCTTAAACAAGTGGATTCAATCAGTTACTTGCTATGTTTTCTTCTAATGCTACTATTTTTTGATTTGAACTTATGCATGATGCCTAATTAACTGTTAGAGAAATATAAAATGTGCATTTGGGAAATACTAAAACAATCTGATATGTCATTAAGGAAAAATTTACTTAGGTGTTTCTGATATTAAATATTTTAGTCACTTGGCTTAGAGATGTTTTCTCTAAGGAGCCTCTTATTTGCATATGTTAATATTTTACTTTGCTGTGAAAAAATTCTAAGAGGTAAAAGAAATGAAGAGGCTAAAGTAACATGACAATTTTTTTGTCATAGAAACTCATTATAGGAGCTTAACGCTTTGGGAAAATATTTGACTAGGCACCTGAAAGATATCTCACTAAACTTAGGTGGAAGTAAGTTTGCAAAATTTCGTGAAATGTTTTTTAGTATTTATCTTTTTTTTTTTTTTGCGGTATGTGGGCCTCTCACTGTTGTGGCCTCTGCCGTTGCGGAGCACAGGTTCCGGACGCGCAGGCTCAGTGTCCATGGCTCACGGGCCCAGCCACTCTGCGGCACGTGGTATCTTCCCGGACCGGGACACGAACCCTTGTCCCCTGCATCGGCAGGCGGACTCCCAACCACTGCGCCACCACGGAAGCCCCTATCTTTCTTTTAAGTTTTAATTCAGCTGTCCTTCCTGGATGCAGCTCTCTACAATTCTGTAAAATGAAACTCTGTTCACAAGCAGTTGGGAGTGACATGAAGGAGGTCTTATTTTTCCATTAGTTAATTCTTATGGGATTAATAAGAATTAATTAATTCTTGTGGGAGTATTAAAAAATTAATAATATGGGGAACATGCAAACAAATACAAAAGCGCTCACCTGAAGCTGCTAAAGCAGTAAGTTCCCAACGTTAGTTGTACGTTGTAATTACTTGGGAATCTTTAAAACATACGGATCCCTAGGTTCTAACCTTCAAAAACCTTGATTTAATTGATCTATAATGTAGCCTAGGCATCAGAATTTTTTAATCTCCCCAGATGATCCTGAGGTGCGGCCAAGTTCGAGAACCCCTGTGCTAAAGGAACTTTCTCGGATCCCTTTCGCTTACCTACCTTTTCTCACTGGAACTTGTAATTCAAGTCCTTGCTCTCCTCTCAGCTTTATGACCTTTCCCCCTATATACAATTGCTACATTCCTTAATAATGAATTTTTATGAAGTTTAGTTTCCAACTTCACACATCATTAACAGGGTAGGTGTATAAGAGTATTAATGGAAAAATGAACTTTTAGTAAAGGCATGCATTTGACTGGATTGAAAAATATTAAATGGGTCTATCCATTCAACCATGTTATTATGGTACTATTGGAAAATATGTTGACATAAATATGCCAAAATAATACTTGATACCTCTGTGCATTAGCGAAGTATTTCTTTAATTGGATTTTGGGTAATGGAATAGCTATTGTTTACTTAAAGTGTTTCTGTAATGGAAACAATAGAATTTGTTACCAGCTCCTTTATGTGGATCGGGTGTGTGTGGGTCAAAACCAAATACAAATGAAAACTTCTTTAGTTGGCAACTCGCCTGAACCTACAGGCACTAATCAGGTTGTAATGGGTATTTTGAAATATCTTTGGACTTATTTAGATGTGGGAGAGAGGTTATTCTATATAGCCTAGAGCCTAAACTCATGCAGTTGTCTCTTTATTCAGGAAAATGGTTTAATTTCTCTCTACTTGTCTGAAAAATTTATATGTTGAAATCTTAACCCCTAAAGGTGATGGTTGTAGGAGGTGAGGTCTTTGGGAGGGGCTTAGGTCACGAGGGTGGAGCCTTTATGAATGGGATTAATGCTCTTACAAAAGAGACCCCACAGAGTTCCCAAGCCCCTTCCATCATGCAAGCATACCGGCTATGAACCAGGAAGCAGGTCTTCACCAGAATGCAACTGTACTGGTGCCTTGGTCTTGGACATCCCAGCCTTCAGAACTGTGAGGAATAAATTTCTGTTGTTTTTATAAACCACTCAGTCTGTGGTATTCTATTAAAGCAGCCTCAACGGACTAAGACAAGAGCAATTCTTTATCAATAGGGTGACCAACCACTCCAGTTTGCCTGGGACTGAGGGGTTTCCTGTGCAAGCTGGGATGAGTTGATCACCTTAATTGGTACAGAGAAAATTAATACTTTAAGAATATTTTATTTTAATTTTTTAACATCTTTATTGGTGTATAATTGCTTTACAATGGTGTGTTAGATTCTGCTTAGCTCCGTGAATGAAAAATTATTATGTTTTGATTTATGATTACCAATCCTATATAAATTATGATAGTAAATGGAAGGTTAGTGATTATTTTCTGGGTCTAGTATTATAACTTTCCCTTCAGCTTGTTGTTTTTTGAATATTCTTCAAAAGATTTTGCTAGCAGTGCTCAAATTTCACCTTGAGAAAATATGTATATTTTATGTCTAATTTCTAGATTTTAAGAAAGAGATAATAATGTCTAAAATAGCAGAGTGAATTGACGCTAAAGTAGAGAAAAATATTAATTTTAAGATCTGCTTTGAGACTGAAGTACCCTGTTAACATAAAGATGTTCTCCTAGTAGAGTGAAATAGAAAGAGAGAACTAATAACGTTCTAATATGTATCTCTTCTTGCCCCTCAAATCATCAAAAGTTTGCACAGAGAAGTACTGCACAAAGAAAACTCATTGAAGATGTTATAAATTGGTTATTTTTGAAATTCTTGGAAGTGATCACACAGTAAAGATAAATATATAATTTTACCCCAGAGAATTAATGTATTTCACTTAAACCAGTAATACATTTTTGCAATGATGTGATTAACATGGGTTCCTTTTGCCTAATTTCAGATTGTTAGGGGTTGGTTTTCTATTCTTTATGCACTGAGAATCAGAAACACTAATTATTCCCTTAAAGGGAAGACTGATCCAGTTTTAACACATGGCCAGTTCAGAAAATATCAAAAGCAATCCTTTCCAAGAGAGTATTCAAACACAGAGACAAAAAATATTCAGGGCATTGCCAAAAAATATCTTGGAAGCGATCCTTTCCAAGAGAGTATTCAAACATAGAGGGAAAAAATATCTGAGGCATTGCCAATGTGTTAGATGACCATGGAACTAAATGACACCACTTTTAGGTTAACAACTGGAAATGGAGTCAAGAGTCCCATATCTAGACCCAGATGTGATACTCCAGTGACTGTTTGGGTCAATGCCTTTATTGCTCTGGGCCTCAGTTTATTTGTAAAGTGGGAGAGTTTGACTAGCCTGTGCCTATGGGCCATTAACTTGTTAATATCCTATCATTCCATGTACAACATTCTGATGATGTCTTAGTGAATATGTGGATTTCTGTCTTCCTTTCCTCCAGCATTACTTCTCTGTACCAGCCTTGGAACAACGGCTTACATGGCTACAATCTGAGAAAAAGGCATCTTCTTCAGAGGACAGAGGTGCATAGTCTCTGTGTTTTAGTCCCTATTATACCTCAACATAATACACTGGATCCTAATGTTTGCAATTCAGATCTTAGATGAGTTGCTCCCCCTCTTAGGGTCTTAGTATCTATCTGTAAGGAGGATCTTTCTTTTCCTGAATTTCGTTTTCTAGCTTTAACTTTCTTTTAGGCCCTAAAGGTTATTTATTTATTTATTTATTTATTTATTTATTTATCTATCTATCTATCTATCTGTGAGATAGAATAGCTTTTGGTCATCTCGCATTCTCAGTGAGGCCTTTCTGGGTGTCCCTTTCTCTATCTCCACCCCGCCTTTCCTGCAGGCAGAAGTCTGGAGATCTGGAGAACTTTACGAACCACAGCTTGTCCCTAGGTTGCATGGCTGCAGGTGACAATTCCGCCCAGTGTTTGGTTGCTGCAAACACATTCAAAGCATTAACTTCCCTCTGGCCCTTTTGTGGACCATGAATGCTCTGAGAATCCGTCAAGATGAGACCTTGAGGTCTTGTCTTGCCTTACGATATAAAATAAAAGACATGATTCAGCTCATGTGGAGTTTTACTGGCTACAAAACAGATGCAAAATAATGGGAATCTGACAATTGTATTAGGAAAGTAGAGCTTTAAGCTCATGAACTCATGCTCTGATTGAAAAAGTGCAGCCGTATATTAAGATCATTTTGGAACATCTGGTGAGATTGTTACAGAGAAAAAAAAAAGATTCTAAGTTTGATAACTCCAAGGGTACCTCTTAGAATTCACCCATTTGTGTCTGGGCAAGGACTTTCCATTGGGGGAGAATAGTTTTTACAATAGGCAGGAACTTTTATTGGCCTCACGCGTACTTTTAGATCTCATTCACTTGAGAAAGAATTATTCTTCCACTGATGCTCTCCTGTATGATGACCTTGATCTTTGGAGCGGCAGATGAAAAAAAAAAAGAGGAACAAACAGGTCACTGCCACGCTCTCCCCACCATCTGAACTGTACTCCTTTTCAGTTCCCTGTTCTCAGTACCCAAAGGCTCTCTGTGCCTTCCAAAATGATCACTAAGCCATATGGTAGGCTCTGCTGGAGTGAAAAGGGATCTTACCAGGAAGATTTTTCCTCCTACCCTCCAGGAAATGACGGTGTCTGAACAGTGTCACCTTCTAGCAGTCAGGACCTTCATCCTAGGTGTTCCTGATACAGAATCTAGTCTCTGACCACAAGTGCTGGAGGGGGCCTTTCTGCTTATACGGGCTTTGAACACTTGCACCACAGATCCTATGATCTTATAGAGCACTAAATGCCGTTCTGGGGACCTCACTTTAAGATCTAGAAAGCACACTTTGTTATAAAGCAGAAACTAACACACCATTGTAAAGCAATTATACCCCAATAAAGATGTTAAAAAAAAAAAAAAAGAAGATCTAGAAAGCATGCTTCATGAAGGATGGGTGAGAAGCCAGGAATGTTTATCATGGTCTCAGTTTTCAAAGATGTGATTTATTTGAATAAGTGCTTTGTTGATACATCAATAAACCGATTCTAGACCAAAGGGAAGACTTGAAACCATTAATAGAGGTCCAGGGAGAACTTTGTTAAAGTCACACCTCTCCAATAGTAGATTGGACCACCCCCTCCAGTAATGGGTTCCCCATCCCTGGACATGGCCAGAGAGAGGCTGAAGGACCATCTGTTGGGATCTTGCAGAGGGATGGCAATGAGACCAGCTGTTCTGTGATGGTTGCTTGGACTCTGAGTCCCTGAACCTCTAATGCCTTAGAACATTTTTATCATAAACAAATCAGAAAGTACCACCTGTCCCAAAATGTGGTTTCTTAGAACTTTTCTGTGAGATGTTCAAGGTAATCTGAGAAAATAGGGTTCCCAGGTCGAAGGTATTTGGGATCACTGGGTTAAACAAAGTAGGATTTTTGCTGTGGTTTCTTTCTCTTTCTTTTTCCTTTTCTTCCCTGCAGCAGTATTTGTTCCATCTTTAATACTGAAATACAGCCTGATTTTTCACGAAGAGGATAATAGTACACAGTATTCCCAGCCGTATCGGGCCGTAGAACACATCTCCTATAATACACAGTTAAAATCTCATGGGACTCTCGTGTTCAACAGAATATAGTTTGGGGAATTACGTGAAATCATTTCCTCTTAATTTTCTAGGGGTTTGGTCAACAGATCCCATAACTTAATAGAGATGTAATAATATTAATGATCATTTTTATCTACTTTACTGCTTGCAAAGAGCTTTTATATATATCCTTTAGGACAATGTTGAGAGCTCACTTTGTTCTGTCTTATGTAATTTGTTAATTCAATATTCCTGGCAATTTGGGAAGAAAATGAAAATTGAACACAGAACATTCAGGAGTACACGAGGGGTTATGAGTACTGCAGAATGGATAAATGTGCTGATTTCTTTTAAAAAAGTAGATTCAAACAATGCAAGAATTTTTTTTACCTTTCACACTCGACTTAGATTCTTCCATTGTCTTATAAAGGTGATAAAGGCTCGTTTTAGTATTAGCAACAATCATAAAAACTTCTCGGGCTTCCCTGGTGGCGCAGTGGTTGAGAGTCCGCCTGCCGATGCAGGGGATGCGGGTTCGTGCCCCAGTCCGGGAAGATCCCACATGCCGCGGAGCGGCTGGGCCCGTGAGCCGTGGACACTGAGCCTGCGCGTCCGGAGCCTGTGCTCTGCAACGGGAGAGGCCACAACAGTGAGAGGCCCGCGTACCGCAAAAAAACAAACAAACAAAAAAAAAACAATCAGATGCTCCCCAGAGCAGGGAGACCACTGCCAGCCCCGGGTCCTATGGCTCCTCCCTGGCTTGTCACTCCATCACTGGCCTTCCTTCCTCCTTCAAAGACACCAAGCTCGTTCCCTCCCTCGATGTGCTGTTTCCTCTGTCTGGAATGCTCCTTCCCTCTGGTCTGTTTCTTCTCATTTTCCAGTCTCAGATCAAATGCCACCTCCTGGAAAGACCAGACCTGACCATGGTAAAGACTATTGCCCAGACCCCTATCAACAACCATACTTTCCTTTCTTCTCAGTGCTTACCACTGTTTAAAATCCTCTTCCTGCTGTATTGGTTTATTCAGTCCCTCCTATTTACTGCCTGTCTCTTCCACTGCTCTGTGAGCTCTGGGTGAGCCCGATCTTGCCTGTCTTCTCCATTGAGGCACCCCTGGTGCTGAGAACAAGAACAGGCCCAGAGTAAGTGCTTAATAAAGATTCATTGAGCAAACAAATGAATCCAAACGATCTTATTGCTCTCATTGGTTGAATTTCTAAGTAATGTAAATATGTCTTAAAATTAAAGATATACTAGTAAACCATTGCCCTTTTATATACTCTGTTCCTTTTACGTTTTTATTTGGAAAAGGAATCCTGTTGCTTTTTAAAAAGTTGCCTGTCCCACAGCATCCCCTTTGGTGTGTTTTAAGATAAAGGGAATAGAAGGCAGGACAGGGAGAAGAAGCGACCCTGCTGCCTCTCCTCCAGCTACACCAAGGATTCTAGAGGAAAATGACCTTCTGGGCTGACCACAGGCACACACCTGGCCTGGAAGAAGCTTCTTCCCCACTTTATCCATCTCCAAACTCCAGAATCTCTCCACCATCTCCAAGGTGTTATCTGGCATTCTGTTGCAAGGAAAGGAAGACTCAGGTTCCAGGGGGACTTTAAATGCACATACCTGGGAGGCCTGGTACAGTGGAACAGGTGAGTGTCCGTCTAGGAAAAGCCATGGTATCAGCTCCCGCATGAATGAAGAGAGAATGTCAAAGCGCCGTTGGATGGATGGAGGTGAAGCCATCCACACCGAATCCAAGCTGGGACAGGGGAGAAGAGCTAGATTTGGGGGTGGGGGTGGGGACGGGGAGAACCTGCTTCCACCACTGACCTGCAGGTTTTGACCACGTTTCCTTAAAGCATCTACTCTCGGGTCCCCATCTACGGAATGGCCATAATTTAAACTGCCCTCCTTGGTTTAAAGAACACAGTAAGTAGTTGCCACGGACCAGCCGGAGAAAGAGGATCTCACCGCCCAGGGTCAGAAGTAGCACCTACGAATGGGGTCAGAAGGACCAAGACAGCTGATGGTGGCAGGGCAAATTTTATCGCGCTACAGTTGCAGATTATATAGACTAGAAGAGGGAAGGTTGCCAGACGGTGGTTTACATCATCTAGGGACTGTCTCGGCTCAAGGTTAACTTCCCTGGGAGGAAACCCATAAGCCCAGAATCATGCAGAATAACCTGCGTGTGCAGGGGAGAGACAGCTTTGCTCGTCTCAGTTTCCATTCTTTCTGATCCCTGGGCCCTGGTGGTTTATCTCTCATGGAACAGAACAAGGAGGGGAACAAGTAGGGACGGTCCCTTCGAGCAGCGGTGGCGGCATGCCTGGCATGTCCACAGCCTGCTCTCAAGGCTGACTGCCTCCCACAAGTAGTAACTAGATGTCGGCTCCTCTCTTATCAAGCATTGGAAGCCCCACACTACTGCCATTGGCCACCTCGCTGGCCTTATGAGCCACAATGTGTAGGAAAAAGGCAAGAGCCAGGCGGTGTGTATTCTTGCTCCAGACGCCCAGAAAACTCAGTTTGCCCTTCTGTAAACTGGAGAAGGGGCCAGTGTGGCAGGGGGAGGATTATAAAGCAGCACGAGGAAATCTGGGGGGATGGTGGGTATGTGTGGTGATAATTCTGCAGGGTACATACTTGTCAACACTTACCAAACTGCGTGCTTTAAATATGTGCCGTTTATTGTATGTCGATTATCCATCAATCAAGCTTTATTTTCATGGAAATAGTGATACTTATGTATCCCTGTCTGGCACATTGAACAAGCCCGGATGTGGTCACGGATGAGGACATTTGAGAAGGAAGTACAAATACCCACATCAGCAGCTGGGCCCTCAGAGACACGAGACCCACGGGCTGGAGGTGCAGCTGGCAATGGGCGCTCTGGAGCCAGACCACCCGGTCTGTGGGCAGTCTCCTCTTCCATGAGTTGGGTAATCAAGGCCCTCTCACCCACCAGGCATGGCCATGGGGTCAGCCCTCGAAACGGACAGATGAGGAATGAATGGTGGCCTGAGGAAGAGGTCGGGGTTGAGTCTCTTTCAACATCAAGAGTGTTTTGCATTCAAGGACCTCAGAGTGGATCCCACCTTGATACACAAAACCACACAATATGGGCTTCTAGAAATAGTGAAGGACCTGGATGAAAAAAGAAGTCTCCTGAGAGGAATTCTGGTAACACCCCCTCCAGGACAAGGGAGCCAGACTTCTGGGTTTTAGCAGCTATAGGACTTCCCAGAGTGAACAGCAATTCCCACAGGGCGGATGTCCTGCATCTTCTTACCCGAGTGTAGGTCCTGGGTGTTTCCAACTTGCTTCTGCTCAAGGCCCTCCCTTGAGCCTCTTGATAATCCATCCTGTGAGTGACTCCTTCTCAGAGCCACCCACATAAAACTAACCTCAAAAGGGAGCTCATGCAGGTGCCTATAAGAGACAAGAGGTTAAAACGTGCATCCAGGAGGAGAAAGGGGGCAGACCACCTAGGTGGGCCCACATCCCTTCCCCTCATGTCTCCCCACATTTCCCCATAGACAATAATCCTTTCATTGCTCACCCTAAGACTCTCCATCACATTCCAGTCCCTATGGTTCCTCCTCTCATGTCAGCCCTCCTCGTTGAGGCGGTCTCCAAGCTGTCTCCGCAGGGAGTTGGCTTCCTGATGGAGGAAGGGGACAATTCAAAGTATCACAAAGGATCCTAATGCTCTCCTCCGAGAGAGTGCAATTCAACTTGTGCTTAGTCTTAAGCTTTCGAAAGTTCGATTCTCTCTGATCCTCTCATTAACTGGCTTCTGTATTCAATGACTAGCCTGAACATTCCACTTTACAGAGTGCTTTCAAGTCCATGCCCTCCTTCCACCTTTGTACTCAGTATACCACTCCTCACTTAAAGAGGTGCAGGGATTTGGACTCAGAGCCGAGATGCAATAGACCTTGATTTAAACTCTGGAGCCCAAACACCCAATCCAGTGTTCTTGTTAGTATACCATATAGACTATGGTTTGATTCTTAGCCATGCGTAATAAGAAGGATAGAGCGCAGCTAGAGAGGAAACAAAGAATGTTTACTTCAAAATCTGCCAGCCTGGGATAGAACAGACTTAACTGGTGATTTGTTGATTTCACTAGTTTAGCTATTGGTAAAGGAGGTAACTATCAGCTAATCTCTTCACACACCCAACATAGCTTAGGTGCTTGGGCTTAGGTGGATGTCAGACAGATTTGAATTGGGTCTCTTGTCTACCACTTACTAGAAAGCTTCTAGAAGCTTCTAGAAGCCTCAAGTGCTTCATCTGTAAGATGAAGTTCTAAAGCACTTAGCACAGCATTTGGCACACAGTAAGCACTCAATTAATATTAACTATCACCATTTACATTGTTCTGGAATTAAGGTTTGCACAAAATATCTGTCTTCTTTATCGTGCAACTAATCTAGCAATGATGTGAGCACTTTACAGTGTTTCCTCCAGGCAACACTGAACAGCAGAAAGAGCTCCGGACCAGAAAAGGGAGAGTTGGGTTGTGTTTCCAGCTCAGCCCTCTCTGCAGGGTGGTCCTGCTGGCTTCTCCTGTTACTAAACGGAGAATTGGAATAAAAGATCTGTGCAGGCCCGTGTGCTCCAGCCTGGGAGAGGAAGCGGCTGTGGGCACCGCCTGGCTGTTGACCTTTCCTCATTACTGAGCTTGCCAACCTCCTTCACCCTCATTCCTGCCACTGGCAGAAAAATCCTCGTCTCCTATCACAGATTACTCATTCTCTACAAATCCCTTTTTGTTTGGAGAACAGATTCCTCAGCTGGTTGAGCCTCTCCCACACCCCTTGGCACCTGGAAACAGGCTTTGGCGAGTTTGATCCTGTTGGAGAACTTCACCTGCTCATGGTTCTACTTGAGGCAGACCAGCTCCTCCTTCAGGGACTCCACCTGGGCCTCCAGGTCAGACTTGCACAGGGTCAGCTCATCCAGGATCCTGCTCAGACTGTTCAGATCTGCCTCCACCAGCTGCCTCAAGGACACCTCTGTCTCATACCTGTGATACAGGAGCATCAGAGGCAGGCCTGGTTTAGTTTGTCAGACAGCTGGGAGTCGGGGCTTGTGGTTTTTACAGCCATCTCGTTCATATAGGTTTTCAACATGCTACCGAAGCTCCTGGAGGAAAAGGCACTGGTAATTATTTTTTAATAAATGAAGAGCCAGTGGATTTAATGGGATAAAAGCACATAAACTGTGAGATTTCCAAAATTAAAACACTTCCTTCATTCTCCTGATTGGACTCTGTGCATAGCGGAGCATCAGGGGAACATGACTTCTACACTGGATGGGATTCGGACATGTCCTCTGGAAAGGAAAAGCAGGCAGAGTCTGACTCTGGAGAAGGGTTCTCTGAGCTCTGGTTAGCAATGGCTCTGTCGATCTTAGGGAAACCGTCTAGGGAAAACTTTGTCAATGTTTGTTGGTACAGAGGACAGGCTAAGGGGAAGGAGAGGAAAGAGGGAAGACAACAGCCCTCTTACCCATTCACTTGGTCCTAAAGTCATCTGAGGCCAGCTTGGCGTTGTCAGTCTGCACCACCAGCCGGGCGTTGTCAGACCGCTGCACAGGATCTAGAAGACCCAAAACATTCTAGAATAAGCTTGCTTATTTTTAGCCAATCCCTACTAATTCACTTACTTGGAAGGAACAGAATGAGAAATCACAGTGGATCTTATATAAGATTATTAAATGCTGTCCATGTGCAATAGTTGCTCAATAAATATTTAAGAAATCAAACTTGGGGGAAAAAAAGAACACTGACATATGCAAGAAAAGTGTCAATAGATACACAATTTTTCCTTTTCTTTCCTAGTAAGCAATACTGAGAAGCTGATAATAATAATAACTAACATTTCTCTTTAAAAACCTACTGTATGTCTGGCATGGTAGCAGGAGCTGAAGATACAAAAATGAGTAAGCACTAGATCCTGCCCACAAAAAACTTCCAATTCAGTGGAGAAGATAAATATGTCAACTAGCAATTGGAGGGGGCAGAGTCATGGATGGAGCCACACCCTCCCATCCATCCTGGATGGGTTGGTCCTATGTTCTTCTAGGTAGCTTCCACTCTTTCTGATTTCAGCCAACTCTTCTATGCCCTCACTGGACACTGTGCACCATGAGAAGCCCAGAAGCCTCTAGGTCAAGACGATGAAGTTAAGATAATTAGGTACCCAGAAGAGGACAGCAACAAGAGGTCAGAGCAGTCAAAAGCCCAGGTAAGAGAGAGAGAAATTGGTCCAATTCTTACAAAAATTTCACTTTCTCAGCTTCCTTCTTGGGCTCAGTCTCTTCTCTCACCTCAGGATAATAGTTCCAGAGTCTTGGCAAATGCACGGAAGCATTCGGAGGCAGCTTTTTTTTTTTTTTTTTTTTTTTGCGGTACGTGGGCCTCTCACTGTTGTGGCCTCTCCCGTTGCGGAGCACAGGCTCCGGACGCGCAGGCTCAGTGTCCATGGCTCACGGGCCCAGCCGCTCCGCGGCACGTGGGATCTTCCCGGACCGGGACACGAACCCGTGTCCCCTGCATCGGCAGGCGGACTCTCAACCACTGCGCCACCAGGGAAGCCCCGGAGGCGGCTTATAATTACAGTTTATTTATGCAAAGTGCTGCTACCTCCACACAGACTAACACTATGCAAATACTCAGATCTAACAGTCCTGGAACTAGAATAAGACCAGCCCTCAAGAAAACAGAATGGAAAAGGAAGACTTTAACCCATGTGTTTCAATCACACCGAGAGCTTATATTGTTTCTTAATCATATCTCGAATTCCCTCCCTACAACTTCCTGCTGGAGGTAGTGGGGTGCCCACCCCCTCACCTTCTGCTGGAGATCCTCGATGGTCCGGAAGTGGGACTGGTAGTCGGGGCACACAAGGGGATCTTGTTGCTGGCTCTGCTCCCGGATGCGGCTCTCCAGCTCTGCGTTGTCCCGCTCCAGCTGGCGCACCTTCTCCTGGTAGTTGGCCAGCCGGCTGTTCAGGAACTGCATGGTCTTCTTCTCGTTGCCATTGAAAGAGCCCTCACAGAAGCAGCCGCTGTTGCCCACGTTGGCGGGGATGTTGCAGGACCAGGGCAGGGTGGAGCCGTGGCAGCTGCGGGGCACACAAGGCCGGGAGAAGCAACTGGAGCTGCAGCTCAGGCTGGGCAGGGAGCGGCTGTAAGGCATGGTGATGGAGGGAGTGAGGTGACCGGCTGAAGACAGAGTCCAAGTTGTCCAAGCCACAGAGCTGTGGGTCTCCTTCCTCTTGGGAGCGTTTATAGCCCCTCTGCAGAGGGTGTGGATGTGGAAGACAGCCCTTTTTTCTTACTCATTGGGTTGTCAAAAGCCTTTCCCCTTGGCTTGTTATGTTTCCTCAGAAGAGTCCCTCATCTCATAAAAGACTTTAGTTGGGCTTCTTGCTAAGTCAGAACTCCTCTTCCATGCTGTGCATCAGTGAAGTAAGAGCTTTATGGTGTGGTTTCAAAGGGCTGGACTCGTGAAGGCCCTGGCCTTCATTAGTGGGGTGTGGTAGGTCCAGGGACGCTATGGCTTCTTCGCTTCCTGGCTTGACAGCCCTGATTCTTCTTGCTGAGATGGAAAAGTATAACCCTTGCCCATGTATCACTCCCTTGGTCAAATTCCAAATTCATGGTTCTCAGAAAGAGGAATAGATCCCCTCTAGGATCATTAAAATAGCCTGGTTCCCAGTGGCCCTGATATGACAGGCATCATCCGTATCCATAATAATGTCAATCAGCGAAACAGCAGATAGTCACCAGGATCATGGTTTGTACAGGGCACCGTGAGGAATATGGAAGGTAGGATCAGGGCTGTGGTCAGAAGGAGCTCACACTTGTTGAGCACCTGTACAAGCCCAAGTTGGTACTAGACACTCTTCACAAACACGATCTTATTCACATCTCACCATGACCTTTCGAGGTACATGATAATATTCCCATTTTACAGACAGGCAAACAGAGGCATAGAGAGTAGGGGTTAATGTGTTGTGAATCCAGGATTTCAACACAGATCTCTGTTCTTTCCATCATACCATGCTGCTTAAATTAATGAACTAACTCCTTCCCTAACTTCTTCCGACAAGTCATCTCTCCCTCCTGTCTTAGCTTTCATTTCACTTTGAGCATAACATTGCATGACTTATATGCATATCTCTCTGTGTATTTGAGTTCCCAGAAGCAAAGACATGGTCTAGTTCATCTTTGAGTCCTCAGCTCTAGGCACATCGTACACAGTAGGGACCCAGTGGACATTTTTAGGTGGATGAAGGAATGAGCATTGTATAATAATATGAGGCAAGAGATGATAAGTGAGAAGTTGAAAAAATGGGGAGAGAGAGCAACAGCCAGAACTGGAAGTTCACAGGGATAGATTTGTGCCGGGACGGGGAGGCTTCTAAGAAGCAGAGAGGAGAAAAGCAGATACTGCAGGTGGAAGAATCATGTGCACACAGAACGGTGCAGGAAAGCCCAAGGCATGGTTGAGTACGACTAGGTAACTGGGAGGGGAGAGAGTGAAGGGAAGTGGTGGAAAATAGAGCTGGATGGGGAGGTTGTGACCATATGGCAGAGGTCTTCAATGACAAAGCTAAGGAGCTTAGACTTCCCTGGAGGGCAACATTTTAGCAAACATTTATCTGTTTTAGCAAAATGAAGATAAGGCTGGAAGCAGAGGAGCGGCAAGGTTATTGTAATAGTCTGGGTCAGCAGTAATAAAGAATTGAGTTTAGGTATCTGTAGGGGAAGTGTAAAAGAAGAAACTGGTGTAAGAACCATTTTCAAAGAAACATTTTTTTAAAATCAGCAATCTGAGAGAGGGTCAAGAATGAAACCAAAATTTGGCAAGCATAAGAATTTAGGAGAAAACTTTACCATTCACAGAAACACAGAGAGCAGGAGAAAGCACTGTTTTGCACATCAAGGATGAGTTAGCTCACTTCCTTTAACAAACATTTACTGAGTCCTTCCTGTATGCCAGACACAGAGCTAGGCACTGGGGATGCAACAATGAGCAAGAGAGGCAAACCTACAACCTAGTGGAGAATGCACACCAGCCAGGTGGATGATACATCTGTCATGGGGGGAAGCCCAGCTGCTGTAAGAACGTGCAGCCGGAGATCTAACCAGACTTAGCAGAGGTCAAGGAAGGCTTTCTTGAGGAATTGATGATGTTGCTGAGAGCTGAAACTAAGTGAAGAGGAAGGAGATTGTTCTGGGTAGAGTTGGGGCAAACATGAGGGCCAGAAGTGAGCGAGCACATTGCATTTGGCCATATTTCCCATTTTTCACAAACAGCTTAAACAGAAAATGATATTTTTGTGGCTCACTGGGGAAAAGTGACTGGGCTGCCTTGGCCAACTATTCTGAGGACTCAGAGCATCAGTACCATGACTCCCTCTAGCCCATTCACCTCAATAAGTTGGGAAGTTCTGCAATAGAGGAATTGGAAAAAGCTTAGTAAGGATGGTATGAGCCAGGGAGTAACAGATGATCATAGAGGAGAAGCAGACAACCTCAGCCAGCACCAGCATCCCTCCAAAGTGGTTCTTGCCCAGGGCCCAGCCCCACACATCAGACTGCCTGCAACTATTGCAGCTGGGTCTTACAGCCAGCTGTGCTGGTGGCAAGCCCCCACACTAGTGTGCCTACAGCAATAGTGACCCAGCCACAGACACACACAGATTACACAGCCCTGGAGCACCTGCCTCTGGTAACCAAGTGGGACCCCACTACTGGGCCCCACAAAACACCTTCTACACAAAGCCACTCCTTCAAGACAGGGAGACATAGATGGTCTACCTCATGTGTAGAAACAAACACAGAGAGTTAAGTAAAATGAGGAGATAAAGAATATGTTCCAAGTGAAAGAAAGGAATATGTCCCTTAGAAAAATAAATAAATGAAATGGCTATAATCAATCTTCCAGATAAGGAGTTCAAAGTAATGGCCATAAAGACATTCAGCAAACTCAGAAGAATGGAGGAACACGGTGGTAACATCAACAAAGGGATCAAAAATATGAAAAAGAACCAATCAGAGCTGGAGAATACAATAACAGAAATGAAAAATACACTAGAGGGAACCCTAACCCTGTCAGTCCAGTTGTAAAGACTCCATGCTTCCACTGCAGGGGACAAGGGTTTAATCTCTGGTCAGGGAACTAAGATCCCACATGCCATGCAGTGCAACCAAAAAAAAAATAAAAAGAAAGAAAGAAAAGAAAAGAAAAAGAAAAAATCAATAAGGAAATATTGGCATTAAATGATACATAAGATCAGATAGAGTTAATAGCTATATACAGGACTTTCCACCCCAAAACAGCAGATTCATATTCTTTTCAAGTGCATATGGAGCATTTTCCAGGATAGATTACATGTTAGGCAACAAAACCAGTCTCAGTAAATTTAAGGAGATTGAAATCATATCAAGCACCTTTTCTGACCATAATGATATGAGACTACAAATCAACTACAAGAGCAACACTGGAAAAAAACACAAATACATGGAGTCTAAACACCATGCTACTAAACAACCAATGTGTTATTGAAGAAATCATAAAGTACCTTGAGAAAAATGAAAATGGAAACACAACAATCCAAACTCTATGGGACACAGCAAATGCAGTTCTAAGAGGGAAGTGTATAGCAATACAGACCTGCCACAGGAAATAGGAAAAATCTCAAATAAACAACCTAACTTTATACCTAAAGGAACTAGAAAAAGAGCAAAGTCCAGAGGTAGTAGAAGGAAGAGAATAATAAAGATCAGAGTGAAATAGAGGCTAAAGAAACAATAGAAAATATCAGTGAAAGTAAAAGCTGGTTCTTTGAAAAGATAAACAATTCTATAAACCTTTAACCAAACACATAAAGAAAAAGGAGAGGGCCCAAAAAAATCAGAAATGAAAGAGGAAAAGTTACAACCAACACCAAACACCAAATTATCATAAGAGTTTACAATGAAAAATTATACACCAACAAATTGGACAACCTAGAAGAAATGGATAAATTCCTACAAATGTAAAATCTCCTAAGACTGAATCAGGAAGAAAAAGAAAATCTGAATAGACCAATTACTAGTCATGAAATCGAATCAGAAAAAAAAAAAAAAACACCCAACAAACAGAAGTCCAAGACCAAATGTCTTCACAGGTCAATTCTACCAAGCATTTAAAGAAACTTAGTACCTGCTTCTGAAACTATTCCAAAATATTGAAGAGGAAGGAATGCTTCTAAACTCATTCTACTAGGCCAGAATTACCCTGATACCAAAACCAGACAAAGGCACTACAAAAAAATTTAATCACAGGCCAATAACCTTGATGATCATAGATGCAAAAATCCTCAACAAAAATCCTCAACAAAATATTAGCAGACCTAATTTAACAATACATTAAAATGACCATGCACCACAATTAAGTGGGATTTATCCCAGGGATGCAGGGATGTTTCAATATCCACAAATCAACCAATGTGTTACACCACATTAACAAAAGGGAGAATAAAAATCATATATCATCTCCATAGATGCAGAAATAACTTTTGGCAAAATTCAACGTCTATTTATGATACAAACTCTCAACAAAGCGGGCATAGAGGGAAAATATCTCAACAGAATAAAGTCCATATATGACAAACCCACAGTTAACCTCATACTCAATGGTGAAAAGCTGAAAACATTTCCCCTAAGATCAGAAACAAGACAAGGATGCCTACTCTTGCCACTTTTATTCAACATATTATTGGAAGTCTCAGTCACAGCAATCAGACAAGACAAAAAGAAAAGAAAACAAATTCAACTTGGAAAGAAAGAAAGAAAACTGTCATGGTTTGCATTAGACATGATACTATATATAGAAAACCCTATAGATGACACCAAAAAAAATTTAGAATAAATGAATTCAGTAAAGTTGCAGAATACAAAATTAATACACAGAGATCAGCTCGGTGCTTTGTGACTGCCTGGAGGGGTGGGATGGGGAGGGTGGGAGGGAGGGAGATGCAAGAGGGAGGAGATATGGGCACGTATGTGTATGTATAGCTGATTCACTTTGTTATAAAGCAGAAACTAACACACCATTGTAAAGCAATTATACTTCGATAAAGATGTTTTTAAAAAATCTATAATGTTTCTATACACTAATAATGATCAATTGGAAAGAGAAATTAAGAAAACAATCCCATTTACAGTTACATCAAAAAGAATAAAATATGTAGCAATAAATCTAATCAAAGTGGTGAAAGACCTGCACTCTGAAAACTATAAGACATTGATGAAAGAAACTGAAGATGACACAAATAAATGGAAAGATATACTGTGTTCATAGACTAGAAGAATTAATATTATTAAAATGTCCATACTGAAAGTGAGGAGATGAAAAAAGATATTCCATGCAAATGGAAATCAAAAGAAAGCTGGAGTAGCAATTCTCATATCAGACAAAACAGACTTCACTCTTCACTCTTCACTTTGACGTCACTCAAAATAGACAAATCAACAGAATTAAAAATGAAAAAGAAGTAACAACTGACACTGCAGAAATACAAAGGATCATGAGAGATTACTACAAGCAACTATATGCCAATAAAGTGGACAACCTGAAGGAAATGGACAAATTCAAGGAAAGCACAACCTTGCAAGACTGAACCAGGAAGAAATAGAAAATATAAACAGACCAATCACAAACACTGAAATTGAAACTGTGATTAAAAATCTTCCAAAAAACAAAAGCCCAGAACCAGATGGATTCACAGGCAAATTCTATCAAACATTTAGAGAAGAGCTAACACCTATCCTTCTCAAACTCTTCCAAAATATAGCAGAGAGAGGAACACTCCCAAACTCATTCAATGAGGCCACCATCACCCTGATACCAAAACCAAAGATGTCAGAAAAAAAGGAAACTACAGGCCAATATCACTGATGAACATAGATGCAAAATTCCTCAACAAAATACTAGCAAACAGAATCCAACAGCACATTAAAAGGATCATACAGCATGATCAAGTGGGGTTTATCACAGGACTGAAAGGATTCTTCAATATATGCAAATCAATCAATATGATAAACCATATTAACAAATTGAAGGACAAAAAACATATGATAATCTCAATAAATGCAGAAAAAGCTTTGGACAAAATTAAACACCATTTATGATAAAAAAAACTCTCCAGAAAGTAGACATAGAGGGAGCTTACCTCAACATAATAAAGGCCATATATGACAAACCCACAGCCAACATCATTCTCAATGGTGAAAAACTGAAGCCATTTCCTCTAAGATCAGGAACAAGACAAGGTTGTCCACTCTCGCCACTATTATTCAACATAGTTTTGGACGTTTTAGCCACAGCAATCAGAGAAGAAAAAGAAATAAAAGGAATCCAAATCAGAAAAGAAGAAGTAAAGCTGTCACTGTTTGCAGATGACATGATACTATACATAAAGAATCCTAAAGATGCTACCAGAAAACTACTAGAGCTAATCAATCAATTTGGTAGAGTAGCAGGATCCAAAATTAATGCACAGAAATCTCTCGCATTCCTATACACTAATGATGAAAAATCTGAAAGAGAAATTAAGGAAACACTCCCATTTACCACTGCACCAAAAAGAATAAAATACCTAGGAGTAAACCTACCTAAGGAGACAAAAGACCTGTATGCAGAAAAACTATAAGACACTGATGAAAGAAATTAAAGATGATACAAACTGACGGAGAGATATACCATGTTCTTGGATTGGAGGAATCAACATTGTGAAAATGACCATACTACTCAAAGCAATCAACAGATTCAATGCAATCCTTATAAAACTACCAATGGAATTTTTCACAGAACTAGAACAAAAAAAATGCACAATTTGTATGGAAACACAAAAGACCCTAAATAGCCAAAGCAATCTTGAGAAAGAAAAACGGAGCTAGAGGAATCAGGCTCCTGGACTTCAGACTATACTACAAAGCTACAGTAATCAAGACAGTATGGTACTGGCACAAAAACAGATATATAGATCAATGGAACAAGATGGAAAGCCCAGAGATAAACCCATGCACCTATGGTCACCATATTTTTGATAAAAGAGGTAAGAATATACACTGGAGAAAAGACAGTCTCTTCAATAAGTGGTGCTGGGAAAACTGGACAGCTACATGTAAAAGAATGGAATTAGAACACTCCCTAACACCATACACAAAAATAAACTCAAAATGGATTAAAGACCTAAATGTAAGGCCAGACACTATCAAACTCTTAGAGGAAAACATAGGCAGAACACTCTATGACATAAATCACAGCAAGATCCTTTTTGATCCACCTCCTAGAGAAATGGAAATAAAAACAAAAATAGACAAATGGAACCTAATGAAGCTTAAAAGCTTTTGCACAGCAAAGGAAACCATAAACAAGATGAAAAGACAACCCTCAGAATGGGAGAAAATATTTGCAAACAAAGCAACTGACAAAGTATTAATCTCCAAAATTTACAAGCAGCTCATGCAGCTCAATACCAAAACAACTCACAACCCAATCCAAAAATGGACAGAAGACCTAAATAGACATTTCTCCAAAGAAGATATACAGATTGTCAACAAATACATGAAAGGATGCTTAACATCACTAATTATTAGAGAAATGCAAATCAAAACTACAATGAGGCATCACCTCACACCAATCAGAATGGCCATCCTCAAAAAGTTTACAAACAATAAATGCTGGAGAGGGTGTGGAGAAAAGGGAACCCTCTTGCACTGTTGGTGAGAATGTAAGTTGATACAGCCACTATGGAGAACAGTACGGAGGTTCCTCAAAAAACTAAAAATATAACTACCATATGACCCAGCAATCCTGCTACTGGGTATATACCCTGAGAAAACCATAATTCAAAAAGAGTCATGTATCACAATGTTCATTGCAGCACTATTTACAATAGCCAGGACATGGAAGCAAACTAAGTGTCCATCAACAGATGAATGGATAAAGAAGATGTGGCACATATATACAATGGAATATTACTCAGCCATAAAAAGAGATGAAATTGAGTTATTTGTAGTGAGGTGGATGGACCTAGAGTCTGTCATACAGAGTGAAGTAAGTCAGAAAGAGAAAAACAAATACCATATGCTAACACATATATATGGAATCTGAAAAAAAAAATGTTCTGAAGAACCTAAGAGCAGGACAGGAATAGAGACGCAGACGTAGAAAATGGACTTGAGGACACAGGGAGGGGGAAGGGTAAGCTGGGACGAAGTGAGAGAGTGGCATGGACTTATATATACTACCAAATGTAAAATAGATAGCTAGTGGGAAGCAGCCGCATAGCACAGGGAGACCAGCTTGGTGCTTTGTGACCACCGAGAGGGGTAGGATAGGGAGGGTTGGAGGGAGACACAAGAGGGAGGAGATATGGGGATATATGTATTTGTATAGCTGATTCACTTTGGTATAAAGTAGAAACTAACACACTTTGTAAAGCAATTATACTCTAATAAAGATGTTAAAGAAACAAACAAAAAAAGCCACTTCTATATGACTGCAACTCATAATTGACTGGAAAACCAAGTCCTAAAGAGATTTCCCAAAAATTAGCTGGAATCTGTGTGTAGAAGACAACTTTGAAGTATGTCATTGTATCATTCTGCTCCAATTTTTTAAATATTCTCCATACTTTATAGTGATATCTTATGTATAACTATAGAGAGAACATGGTTCAAATCCCATAATTGCTAATAACCAACTATGATTTCAAGCATGTTTCTAAGGCTCAGTTTACTCATCTGTAAAATGGATTTAATTTGCAGCATTGTTAGTAAGATTAATTAAGATAAGCTCCTAGTATTTTGCTTAACCCATCGTTGAGTTCAGTAGATGTGAGCTGTATTAGTTTTCCATTCCTGCTGTCACAAATGACCTCAAATTTAGTGGCGTAAAACAAAACTGTATTATTGTAAATTTCTATAAGTCAGAAGTCTGACACAGGTCTAAAATCAAGGGTTTACTCTCTCTGGGTTAAAATCAAGGTATGGAGTTGCATTTCTATGCACTAGGAATGAACAATCTGAAAAAGAAATTAGAAGGAAAATTATATTTACAACAGCATCAAAGGAATAAAAAACTTAGGAATAAACATAAGCAAGGAGGCAAAAGACTTGTACACTGAAAAACTGCAAAACATTGCCAAAAGAAACTAAGGAAGACGTATGTAAATGGAAAGACATCCCATGTTTATGGATTGGAAGATTTAATGTTGTTATGGTAACAATATTGCTCAAAGCAATCTACAGATTCAATGCAATCCCTATAAAAATCTCAGTGATGTTTTTCTGCAAAATGGATCACAGACCTAAACATCAGAGCTAAAATGATAAAACTCTTAGAAGAAAACATAGGAGAAAATCTTCGTGACATTGGATTTGGCACTGATTTCTTGGTGATGACACCAAAAGCACAGATAACAAAAGGAAAAGAGTGAAAAGGCAACCCACAGAATGGGAGAATATTCTCAAATCATATACCTAATAAGGGATTCATATCCAGAATTTATAAAGAACTCCTACAACTTAAAGAATAAAAACCAGAAAATGAGTATTGGGGAGAGATTGCAATCCTTGAACATTGCTTGTGGGAATGTTAAGTGGTTCAGCCACAGTGGAAAACAGTATGGAGGTTACTCAAAAAATTAAACATAGAATTACCATATGATTCAGTAACTCCACATCTAGGTACATAAACACACACGCACACACACACACACAAATTGAAAGCAGGGATTTGAACAGAAGATGTATGTACACCCATGTTGATAGCAGCATGTCACAATAACCAAAAGGTGGAGACGACCCGAAATACCCATCGATGATGAATGAACAAACAAAATGCATTCTATACATACAATGGAATATTATTAAATCTTTAAAAGAACTAAATTCTGATACATGCTCCAACATGGATGAACCTGGAAAACGTTATACAATGAAAAAAGCCAGACCCTGAAGGACAAATAATATACAATTCCATTTCTTTATACAAGGTACCCAGAATAGTCAAATTCATATAGACAGAAAATAGAATAGAGGTCACCAGGGGCTCAGGGCAGCGGGGGTTGGGGAGTTATTGTTTAATGAGTCCAGAGTTTCCGTTTGAGATGATGAAAAAGTTCTAGAGATGGGTAGAGGCGATAGTTGCCCCACAATATGAATATACTTCATGCTACTGAATTGTACACTGAAAATGGATAAAATGGTCAATTTATGTTATATATATTTTACTCAAATTTTTAAAAATCAGGGTGTTGGCAAGACTGTGCTCCTTTCTGGAAACTCTTCATTAGAGTTAAAGAAAGATACCCATTCTTTTTTTTTTTTTTTTTTTTTTTGCGGTACACGGGCCTCTCACTGCTGTGGCCTCTCCCGCCGCAGAGCACAGGCTCCGGACGCCCAGGCCCAGCGGCCATGGCTCACAGGCCCAGCCGCTCCGCGGCATGTGGGATCCTCCCGGACCGGGGCACGAAC
Organism: Leucopleurus acutus; assembly: GCF_964270905.1. Classification (NCBI taxonomy): domain Eukaryota; kingdom Metazoa; phylum Chordata; class Mammalia; order Artiodactyla; family Delphinidae; genus Leucopleurus; species Leucopleurus acutus. The sequence continues at coordinate 20,052,581 of NC_139161.1, read as the reverse complement.
CCGTGTCCCCTGCATCGGCAGGCGGACTCCCAACCACTGCGCCACCAGGGAAGCCCAAGATCCCTACTCTTGATGAACACTGATATCACTTTCAGCGCTCTGAGATTTCCTGCAGCACCAGCCTGAGTGTTCACAGTGCCAGGGACTAGGCTTACAATAGCCCTACTTGGGGACCAGTTTCATCCCTTTTAAGAAATTATAAATAACTTGCAGCCAGGACCATGTCTCTCATTATGTGCCTCTCACCTCCCCACCATCCAGGGTCTGCACAGAGCAGGTATCCAACAGACACTGGTTGGATTGAATAGAGGAAGGCGGAAGTATTAAAGGAAAAGTTGGTGGGTTCTCTGAGCCCCAGATGCGGGGAGGGGAAGTGAGCAGCTGTAGCCCAGGCTGACAACGAACCCCAGGAAGGATATCAGAAGGAAGGAGGAAGTCCTGGACACAGTACGCAAGCCAGATGGGCCCTTTGCTGCACGGTCCTGAGGCTGCCTGAATGAGCAGTAACCCAGATAATACAGTGCTGGACCTAAAACTTCCTGCTGGGAAAAGGTGAGCTTTCCAGAGCCTCTTTCCAGCCCCCAGCTCATGCCTCCTCACTTTAGATTTGGATAAAATCGGCTCTAGGAGATGTCCTGGTCAAGAGGGGTGAGGAAGAAGATCCAGGAATGGCCAAAGGGATATGGAGCAACCCAGCAGCTGCCCTACCCTCTCTCCTACCTCCCTGCCTCACCTGTGGGGTCAGGATGCCAGGCCAGCCATCTGCCTGCCAGGCTCTTATATCCAAGAGTGAGGCTGTTATAGGGCTCTGCTTTCAAGTGGCCCTTTCATAAAGTGCTCAAGTGATGGTCATGGTGAGACAAATGAATACCAGTGAGAAAGGCATCTGCTTTGCCAAGGAAATCAAGTTTATTAAGAGGTTACAAGGGAAGGCTGCTGGCACGTGGGAGGGTTCTCTGGGCTAGCTAAGAAGAAACGGTCTCCAAAGAAGGAAAGGGTAGGCAGGGAATTATCTGGAGTAGGTTGGGTGAGTTTCCTGACCACCTCCCTGGGGCAGCTCCAGCCATGCAATTGTGTTTTCTGGCCCATTTGGTGGAATGAACCAGGGCCAGGTCAAAGCTCTGGAACACTGGGCCCTGCCTCCTTGCTCCTCTGGGAACCACTGGACTCTAGCACGTGTAGGAGTTGCAGGGCCCGCAGTGGGGGCGGGGGACACAGGGCGAGAAGCGGGCAGCAGGAGCGCAGGGGGTGCAGGCACTGGAGTCGCAGGGCATGATGGTCTTGCCACATGCATTGGTCGTGGCACAGGGGTTGCAGGGCAGCCTGGAGAAAAAGAATGATATGGAAAGCGAATTGAGGGCGGCTTGTAATATACACCAGAGAGACCCCAAGTGTGGACTGCTCTCTGGGACTTGGCCTGACCTGTAACAGAGAAGGTCACAGGCTCACGTGCTGCAAAGCTCACTCTCAATGCTAACGGTCTCCCTGTCATATCATGTCCGAAGTGCTGGACAGAGGCTCAGAAACTCCAGTCTCAGCTCCCAGCAACGTCCATTCCTAGCTGGTGACCTTAGATAAGTCACTTACCTTCTCCAGGCCCCAGTCCCTTCACCTATAGAATGAGGAGAATACTGATCCTGCCTGCCTGATGGTAACAGGGCAGATAAGGTAGCATGTGGAAATGTAACTTCTACACATTACGGTATTGTTAAGATGTAAGAAATATCACTGATCACATATCAGTGTCATCAGAGTAGAATGCAAAGAGTTGACTGTGTAATTTCAGTTTGTACATCACACAGTTCCTGCCACTTTATGTTTTAATGATAGCCACATTGTTTTCCGAGTTCCGTTTGAGCATGTCTGGTGTGAAGGCATAATTTCCTCTCCAGGGTATGCAATCTTTGTCTGGAGTCCAACTGAGAAGTACGCCTATATGTGCATAGCTTCGCCAAACACCGGCAGCTGAGTACTCACTTGCAGTCCTCGCTCTCCAGCAGCCCCCGGTACGTGTTGATCTCACACTCCAGCCGGGCCCGGACATCCAGCAGCACCCGGTACTCCTGGTTCTGCCGCTCCAGGTCCCTCCTGATCTCCGCCAGCTGGGACTCCACGTTGCTGATCAGGCACTGCACCTGGGCCAGCTGGGCGCTGTAGCGGGCCTCCATCTCCGTCAGGGTGTTCTCCAGAGAGTCTCTCTGTCATGCGGAAGGTAAGGAAGGTCACAGAGCTGCTCCTGAAAGGGCTTCTCCACAGGATGCAAAGAAGTCACAAGCTCCAAGAGTTAAGGAGAGGATGGCCCAAAGGCCAGCCCGGTGCCTCTGACTCCCCGACCTCCCCTTCTCACCAGGAGTCTGAACGATACCCACCAGGTTGTGCTGGGTCTGCAGCTCCACCTCCAGAGCATGGACCGTGCGTCTCTGCTCAGTGATCTCCGCCTGGTAGGACTGCAGCTGCTCCAAGCTGGACACCACCTGCCCGTTCAGCTCCTCGGTCTGAAACACCAAAGGGGAGAAGGCAGGATCAGACCCTGTCTGAAGGGCCCTGAGGGGCCGAGGGGCCTGAGCGGCCACGTGATGAGAGGCCCACCTGCCTGGTGAACCATTCCCGCACGTCCCTGCGGTTGCTCTCCACCAGGGCCTCGTAGTGAGACCTGGTCTCGTTGAGCACATTGTTCAGGTCCACGGTGGGGACGGCGTCCACCTCCACATTAAGGCGGTCTCCAAGCTGTCTCCGCAGGGAGCTGGCTTCCTGTGGATGTAGAAAATGCAAGAGTGACTATCCTCAATAAAAAGTGGACCCAAAGGAATGGTACTGCTTGTCAAAGTCCTGTTTGTCTATTTCCTCGGAAAAGCCTTTTAGTGGAGCGGCTATGACAACAGAAGGCAAAGTGGTCTGCGTTCCATGTGTTCAGCTCCTTCCCACCATGACTGTGTCATGGCACTTGGATTCAAAAAAAATTCCCGGGCTTCCCTGGTGGCGCAGTGGTTGAGAGTCCGCCTGCTGATGCAGGGGACGCGAGTTCGTGCCCCGGTCCGGGAAGATCCCACATGCCGCGGAGCGGCTGCGCCCGTGAGCCATGGCCGCTGAGCCTGCGCGTCCAGAGCCTGTTGCTCTGCAACGGGAGAGGCCACAGCAGTGAGAGGCCCGCGTACCGCAAAAAAAAAAAAAAATTCCCAAGGATTTGCTTGGGGGCCACTCAAGGATGGATGAATGCCCAACTTTCCCAGTTTGCAAACTGTCTGCAGATGACCTCATAAGAAAAAGAATTGGCTGTATAATTTCAGATTGTATATCACAGCATTTTTGCCATCAAGTAAGATCTTGGCATGGCCCCCCCCAGGAGAGAGAAGGAACCCCAGATCATTCGTCATCAAGACTTTGAAGAAGTGGAGACTCCAGTTCACCAGGATTGATATTTTGGCTTTGAGGGGAAAGAGAAATGGCTTTGCATGGCATGATCAGAGCAATGCTGGGACTCCTCCCACAACTCAGTAACCAATCACAAGCAAGCTGGGACTCCTCCCACAACTCAGTAACCAATCACAAGCCCATGGAGGTGCCCTAGGAAACTCAAGTGAGGTACCAGTTCTGAGTGAAAGACAGCTTATCTGGGAACATGGATAGGTTTCATCTCTCAATGTTTTCTTTTATCCTGAAGTTTTGGTGTTTTTGAAGGAAATTTAAAAGATTCTTATTCCTGATTCTGCCACCCCAAATCACTAAAGCCACCCTCAGCCTGAAGCTGAGTCAGGTTTCTTCATTTCTCATTTCTGGTCTCACCTCCTCGTGGTTGCTCTTGAGGCAGAGCAGCTCCTCCTTCAAGGACTCCACCTGGACCTCCAGGTTGGACTTGCACAGGGTCAGCTCATCCAGGATCCTACGCAGGTCATTTATGTCCGACTCCACCAGCTGCCGCAAGCCCAGCTCCATCTCATACCTGCACAAGGACAGGGTCAGAGCAGTACCTGGTAGACCTTGAAGACTGACAAGAATGATCTCGGATAAACCCATTCACCTCTTCTTCCCTCTTTCGGCAATGAGTAGACCCAAGAGGCAGAGGGTTCTGGAGGCTGAGTCAAGACCCAATATTGATTCAAAAATTGATTTGAGTCCTCATCCACTTTTGTGGCTTCTTTCTTGGTTCCCCCCAATCCTCTGCAGAATCCTTTGCAACTGATGGATTGAACTGCTGTTCGGTAAGCTATGGAAACCCCTTTTCTTTCACTAGAGATTGAACAAAAGAAGCGGACCCGTGTAAATTCTGAACAACTCACTTGGTCCTGAAGCCATCTGCGGCCAGCTTGGCATTGTCAATCTGCACTACCAGCCTAGTGTTCTCTGCCTTGGTGCAAAGGATCTGGGGAACGAGAGGTTGCTAAGTGAGGATTGAAAATAAATATGAAACCATCGACTTCTTTAAAAATGCTTAAAAAGCCATTTTGAAGATAAAAGGAGGAAGAAAGAATCACGATGGCATAGATGCAAGAAACACAGTTCTCTCCCACAGATTGAGAATACTAGCAAACTTGCCCTGCTTAGAGATGACAACAAGGCCCCTCACCTTCTGCTGGAGCTCCTCGATGGTCCGGAAACGGGACTGGTAGTCGGGGCACACAAGGGGATCTTGTTGCTGGCTCTGCTCCCGGATGCGGCTCTCCAGCTCTGCGTTGTCCCGCTCCAGCTGGCGCACCTTCTCCAGGTAGCTGGCCAGCCGGCCGTTCAGGAACTGCATGGTCTCCTTCTCGTTGCCATTGAAGGAGCCCTCACAGAAGCAGCCGCTGTTGCCCACGTTGGCGGGGATGTTGCAGGACCAGGGCAGGGTGGAGCCGTGGCAGCTGCGGGGCACACAGGGCCAGGAGAAGCAGCTGGAGCTGCAGCTCAGGCTGGGCAGGGAGCGGCTGTAAGGCATGGTGATGGAGGGAGTGAGGTGACCGGCGGAAGACAGAGTCCAAGTTCTCCAAGGAGCTTTGGAGTCTCCTGCGTCTGGGGAGCATTTATACCCCATCCCCAGAGGGTGTGGACACAGTATGTAATGTCTTTTTTCTTTTTACTTCTTCACTGCTTTTCAAATGCCCTTCCCTTCAATCTGTTATTGGTCTTCCTCAGAAGAGTCCCTTGTCCCATAAATGTTTTTACTTGGCTTCTTGTTAAGTCAGGACTCCTCTTCAGGCTAGGCACCCCTGAAATCAGAGTCCTGCGGTAGACCTTCAAAGAGACCACACGGTCTAGCCAAGTATCTGCCCTTGTTAATTGGGAGTTAGTCCATCTAATGACATTCTTTTGTGTCACGTGATCTGGTAAACCCATAATCAGACTCGTCTCCTGACACACCTGCCATTTCCAGGGAGGGACCAAGATTGAATCAAGGAACAAGTTGCATTAAGGGGCAGCAGTAGACTCCCTTTCTGTCCGCTTTGAGAGAAGAATCCTTCAATGATTTAGCACCCCAAGCCTTGAAGACTTGAGCTGGATAAGGATTGACTTGGGCCATGGCCAAGAAGGATGGACAGCTGTTTGTATAATGTTACCTGCCTATCACTTAAAAGGACTGTAATGGGAAAAGAATGTAAAAAAAGAGTGGATATGTGTGTATGTATAACATACATGTGTATGTAGACGTATGAGAGTCACTTTGCTGTAGAGCAGAAACTAACACAACACTGTACATCAACTATACGCCAATAAAAACTCATTTTTTTAATAAATAAAAAGTTTTTAAAAGGACTGGAGAGGAATTTTAAAGATAGAGGCTTTGATAATTAGTTTGAGAACAAGGAAGATTCTGAAAGAAGAGATTGTTTAGAAAGAAGGCTGAAAAAATGCAAGCTGAGAGATCCGGACAAATGCATTGAAACTATCTAAGGAAAGTATCAGGAGGCAGGTGTGAAAAAGGAACAAGGCAGTGCTTGCCAAGCTTTTCCAATGAGGTAGCCGTAGCATTAGAACAAAGTGAGTGGTAACTGGAAAAGTCAGGAGATAGCCCAAAGGAGCTTCCTCAAGCATGAAAACATCGTGTTGGCTTTAACATAAAATGTTTTAAAATTCCCGGTTAGACTTGCTAACGTTTTGCCCAATCCTCCAAGTATAATCGACACACCAGGAAGATGCCCCGTATCCTCTCCTAGACTCCCACCACCAGCCTTACTGTGTTACATGCAATCTGGTTTAAGAACCAAAGGTTGAAAAATACCAAGGGGTGGGGCGGGGTGGTGGTCATGTCATTGAATCCAAGGACCTGGGCGCCCTGGAGAGAAAATGAGGAGACACGGCTTAGGCAGGGGATTTTGCAAGGCAAGCTTGGAGTCGTTTAGGGTTGATTTGGGAGGTGAAGGAAGGCACCAGAAGGTCTGAGGAAGGGGTGACCAAAGTTCTGAACATACAGAAGTTGCATAATTATAGGCACCACCAGGTACCACCTGCACCCTGGGGAGCCGCACCCCAAACGCCGCTGCGGCTTTGGCTGCCTGCCATAGACAGTTTTATTGACAACTTATTGGAGTCCTTCTCCCTGTTAAGCTTTCATGATAGTATTCACGTGGTGCTCTGTTTAAGTCTTGGATGAAAGGTCCTTCATCCACCCTCTCCAACACCATTATCGCTGCTTATTATAACGCCATTCAGACCAAAAGCTCCAGGCTTATAATAAAATCAAAGTCTCTTTGTTTTCCTCCAAGGCAATTAAAGGGGGAGAAATAGGTGGGCAGGCATCACTGAGACTTCCCGGAGAAAGGACGCGAGGCTAGGAGCTCCTGTCTCACTCATCCGGGCTTGGGACAAATGGAAAAGACCCTGGGAATCAGACTGACGGGCATTCGCTCGTAGGGAACAGCACAGGCCTCCTGCTTCCCAGCTCTTGTCGGCCTGCTCCAAAGCACTGGCTTTCCAGCAAGTCGCGGTTTCCGCAGTCCTTCCTCCCCGCCCAGGGAGCACAGACTAAATACCAGCAGCGTCCTCCAAGCTCTTCGGTCTTATCTACTGATTGGCCAGTGTAGCAACATGGAGGCTTTAAGCAAAGGAGAATGTTTAGGTTCTAAGTATGAGAAGATTCAAGGATTGGGTCGACAAAAAAGCAAAAGGAGACTTTGCATACAATGCAGAGAGAGCAGAGAAATGGGGAGAGATGGAAACAGGGAGAGGTGTGTTTAATGAGAGAGATAATACGAAGAAGAGGCAAGGAAGAAGCCTGGACGGGATCCTCGGGAGCTCGCCAGGCCGTGCTGATCAGACGAAGCTAGCCCACCTTCAAGTGAGGGAAGCTGCAGGGTGGAAAGCTGAGACGTAACCAGGACACCCTGAATAGATGCACAGAAGAGCTGTTCCCCCTGCGGAGTGTTCTGCAAGATGTAAATGAAGACTCAGAAAAGATCTACAGACGTGGGACCACAGCTTCTGAGGCCTCAGACAGAAATGGCATTGTTCCAAGATGTCCAGACCAGAACATTACCTCCACAATCCAGTCTGAGATGTGTTCGTGGCTGAGAAATGCACTGCTGTCTACACCCAGGATGCAAAACGTTACAAAGAGGCACTGCTACCTGTTCCTGAATGATAAGAGTGTGGGGAGGAGAGAGGAAGAAAGGAACAGGGGTAGTCTGGCCAGCACGGCTTCAGGTCACGGCCAATCGGCAACCACACAGAAGACGCAGCAAAGAACAGGTTACACTTGTCACCTGCCGGCTTCTCTGGAGATACCTTTTCTCCCTGCAGAAGATGAATGGCCCAAGAATTCGGGAGCGAGACAGCAGATGAAATGGCTGGTAAGTAAACATAATGCTACCATCCCTTGTAAATCTAGCTTCTTTCTTGCAATGTTTTCAGACGATCAATAGGCTTGAGTCAATTTGCTTCTTGAATTAGTGGGGAAGATGGGACCATGGGGTTATAAGGTCTCCATGTCCCCGTACATATTAGGAGTAGACTTCATGTACTCTCTTATTTCTTAATTGAAATACTTGCAAATTTGATTCATTCAGAGAGAAACTGAGCAGACAAGGGACTATCAAATCCACTTTTTTATTTAGTTCAGTTTTTTCAGAATACATCTAATGAGCAACTTCTCCATGCTGGGCATGGGACAAAATTGAAACAGAAGAATCACAGTTCCCTTAGTAGATTATATGTTTATGAATAACTCAGGCTAAAATGGGTCTCCAAAATATATGAGAAATAACAAGAAGATAAGGAAGGGAGATATTTAAAAGGTGTGAGATGGTTGTTTGGAAATATGTTTGTATTTAATGTAATTAGAAAACTGTATATATGACATTAAGGACAGCAATCATTTGTTGAATTTCTACCAAGCGCCTGGCATAGTTCCAGGACAGCGGGACGGGGGATGGGGGCTGGGGGGGAGGGGATGCTGGTGGGGGAGAGGAAGATGACATGCTCTCAGTCTTGCTGAGCAGACAGCCTTGTGGACCAACTCTAACGCAAAGTAATATAATTGAGCCCTCCACCTCCCCTCTGAAGAAAAATAATTCCTTCCTTCCCCCCCTCCCATTTTTCCCACACCCATCCCTGCCCCAAACTCCAGTCAGGCCATTTCAACCCAGTTCATGATTCTCAGCCAGGAGGTGAGGGATGAGGCCATTTCAGATTATCTCCCTGTCCCCCAAAGGAGATTTATTCGTGATTCCACTCTCTAGGTGACTCAGAGGTAGGATTCAAACAACTGATCTCATTAGAATCCTAATCCTTCCAAGAATCTTTTCTTCAACCAAACCTGGTAATGAGCTACTTTGATACTGGTTCTTGCTGCTTTGGAGTCCACAGGGTGGTGGCCCTGCAGCATCTCCGTAGGATCTGTGGTCGTTAAGGTGAGTTTCAAAGCAGGTGAAAGAGGCTTCCAGGGTTGGGGTGTGGGGCGGCAAAAAGAAAAGAGGCAATGCTAAGTCAAGCAAGTGAAAGAGTTTCCTCTTTCTAGAAAAGGGAATGACACTAGTGGAGAGAAACGGAGGTGACACGTGACCCTGCTGGTGAGTAGACACAGTCCTCCACCCTCAGGATCAGAGAGAGCTAATGGGGGTAGAGGGATCTTGGTGGAGGGCCTTGGAGCCAATGTGAATGACCAAGGCACATGTTTAGGATGTCCGAAAACCAGGGGTGGGAGAAGGGGTCAGGGAGATAAGGGAGATTTGGGTACAAAAACTAGGCTAAAGGGGGTGCCTCTGCTGAGGAAGGCCAGGAGATAACCAAAGGCCAGAAGCTCAGCCTGCTATGTGGTTGGGTGGGGAGGACATTGAAGGGTGGGAGGAAACACCAGAAAGATTATCCTCGAGGAGATTCCCGGGCCCTGCAAAATCCGTCTCAACTACCTCACGCCAGCCTTGGAGAGCGGGTCTGAACAGGAAGTTTTATCCAGCAAAGTCCTTAGCAATTTGGTGCAGGTAAAGGGCAACGGGCCGGGAATGAGAAGACTTGGGCTTGAGTGAGATCAGCTGTAAGACTGGGGGGGCGGAGTTCATTTCACCTCCCTAAGCTTGAACTTTTTCCGCTGCAAAATGGGGATTGTGAAGTCTGTTCTGTCTCTCTCAGGGTTTGGGGGTGAGGGGCTCAAATTCGATAACACATATGAAAGGGCTTTGTAAATGGTGAAATGATGAACACACGTAGGGGTTCTGACTGTTTCTCTTCTTCTCTTCCTCAATGGACAAAGTGGTCATAGTAATGACGGAGGGTGGACTGGCCTTCTTTGGTGATTCCCCATCATTAAAATTGCCAGGGCCTATTGACATATATACATTACCAAACGTAAAATAGCTAGCTAGTGGGAAGCAGCCGCATAGCACAGGGAGATCAGCTCGGTGCTTAGTGACCACCTAGAGGGGTGGGATAGGGAGGGTGGGAGGGAGGCTTAAGAGGGAGGGGATATGGGGATATACGTGCGCATATAGCTGATTCACTTTGTTATACAGCAGAAACTAAGACAACATTGTAAAGCAATTATACTCCAATAAAGATGTTAAAAAATAAATAAATAAAATATAATATTATTGAGATTTTTTTTTTAATTGCCAGGGTCCTCATGCTATTTTCAGATACCATAGAACGTTCATTCTTTGCACCACCCTTTATGGCATAAATTCTCAGACATGAAAGAATTCTCTGGCATAAACACTCTCTTATTTCATGCAAGGAAAAAGAATCAAAACGTTGGGGTGATGATGGTTCTGTCATCCTACTGACACAGTCTGAGACTTGGCCTCTGTAAAGCACAGTGGTTGAAAGAACAGTTGCTAGAGGCAGACTACCTGGATCTGAACCCTGGCTTCCCCATCTAGTAGCTGTGTGAACTGGGCACGTTACTTAACTTTTCTGAGCCTCGATTCCTCATCTGCAAAATGGAGATAACAATAACCTTGGCTTCATCAGATTGCTGTAAAGATGAAATGAGTATATGTATATAAACTTATCCCTAACTTAGATCAGCACCTGGCTCATAGTCAGAGCCCGATGAACGTGAGCGTCCATGGCAATGATGATGAAGGTATGTGGTGCTGATGGTGGCGATGATGACGATGATGGTGATGGTGATGATGATGAAGAGGATAGTTGTGGTGGCGGTGACGGTAGTGATGATGGTCATGATGGTACCTCCCCAAGCATAATCATCCCCTTTACTCAGCATTTCTTCCCAGGAACCCAAACCACTTCACACATACACGCACACACACGCAAGCAATGTCTCATCAAAGCTAATGTTTTAATTATAGATGATGGTCAGGGCATTTTGCTATGAACTTAAGAAACAATCATCTTGGGGCCCCACTGACTCATTTCATGTCACGAGAAGAATCCCTGCATCACCGAATGACTCACCTTCTCTCCCTCTCCTTACATGGGAAGAACATGGTGGTGCAAGAATAAATGGCTTTATTTTGTTAGACAGCTTTGAACTTGTTGGATGAAAGGAGCTGTTTAAGTACAAAGGAAGAGGTGACGGTGTTTGGACCAGGTGCTAAATTAAGACTGATCAAGATTGCTCTTTCTTATTGGGACCTACTCTTGGGTAGGTACCCTAGGGATGCATCACCTGTACCCAGACACCTTTACACTTGGGAAAAAGAGCAGAGGCACAGTGGAAGGGAAGGGAGGAAAGGGTAGACAGCCTCTGACCTTCCAGAGCTTCCTATGATGGAAGAGCTTCCTCTTAAGCAAATCAGTCCTGTCTACACAGACGGTGGCCAACAGGTAGGATTCTGGGCTTGAGAGCAGCTGGAGGTACAGCAACCAAGGCCTGGCTTAAGCTCTCTCCACCCCTGGGACTTGGGACTGTTGTCACTCCCGCATCAGGACGGGCTGGACTCAACAACCATCAGCTGGACTTTGTAAATTTCTCAGCAAGCTACTCTGATTCAGAGAGTTCACAGATTAGAGAAGGAAGACAAGAACGAGCTGCTGGAGTCAGTGTGTTAGCTCCACTTGTAGTTTCACTGATTGATAAGACCTAGAAAGAAGGGAGTCATCGAATTTGGAGGCTAGAAGACCCCTACAACCATCTTATCCAGCTCCATCAGCTGCCTGAGCGACCTTCTCAATGTCCCCACCAGGTGGTTATAAAGGCCCTCCTTGAATGCCTCCAGTGATGGGGAACTCACTGCTTGGTCAGCTCTAATGCTGGTTTCTGAAGACATGCTCTTCTCATCCGTGGCTGCCTAAATATGGAGCTTCTGGTTCACGTGGCTGTTGGCTGCAAGTTCCAAGCTGGGCGGCTGCTGAAGGACTTGCCAGTGGAGCCTGTGGGGGAGCTTGGGGTGGGTGAGTTTGATTGACCTTTTCTAGACTGATGGTGTCACCGGCTCAGCAATTTAACATGTTCAGCACTATCTCAATGGGGTAAAGAGTTCCTCACCCATGAGATCAGGAGAGTGAGGCCCATCCCTTCTGCAGTGGGTCTGGCCAGTCGGGATCTTACTTCACAGATAAACCCCCCTTACACGGTGATTCTTCAACTTGAGTGTGCGTGGAATCACCTGGAAGCCTCGATGAAACAGACTGAAGTCTGGGGTGGGGCCCAAGAATCTGCATTTCCAGCATGTTCCCAGGGGATGTTGGTACTACTGGATGGAGGACCACACTTTTAGAACAACCACCCGAAACCTTCTCGTGTTTAATTTTTTGCCCCTTCAAAGCTTTCAAAGTATGGGCTTCGGATCTACTTCAGAGAAACTGGGGCTCAAGCCTTGATTCAGCAAACAGCTGAAAATAGTAACAGCCGCTCCCTCTCTGCAGGGTTTTTGTGGGACCCTGTGTCACCGTGTCTATAAAGCCCCGACACGGGGCCTTGCGATGGCTTCATCCAGATTAAAGGGGGACTTTATTTAGTCTGAACGAGTCTGTATTTTAAAAGCTCTGTGAATCTGGCTTAAACAGGCTTGGTCAGGTCCAGAGCTGGGTATCCCTCATCTGTGCCATCTTGCTGCAGTTCCACTTTTAACCACGGTCCTCACTGGCTTTGCCATCTTCCAGAACCACTCTGGTGAGTGAGCCACAACCCCTGCTTCTACCGGAACGGTTGCATCACGGTCTGGATGGAGAAACAGACCAGCAGGCACTGGACTCCTTATGCTGCAGAAGTAAAGTTTATTAGCAAAATAAAAGCGAGGTTACCCTCCCCATCTCAGAGAGATCAGGAGGCAGCAGAAGAGAGAAAATGGAGCAGTCAGGACAGCCTGGAGAGAGGAAGCACAAATCCAGGGGCCAGGGCTGAGCTACCGGGCTGGAAAGCCCGTCAACAGAGAAGCACTGCCTGGCTTCAGTCTCCCCCAGGCTGGCTGGGGAAGAAAGGCCTCCGATGGCAGGACTGGGGGTTGGAGCCAAGGGACTACAGACATCTCCCATTTTCTGGCATCTCTGGCTGAGGAGTAATTCAGCATCGAGGCGATGAGCAAGGCCCACAGGAGGCCCGAGAAGGCCCGAAAAGGCAGGGAGAGCAGTGGGTACAGGCTGCAGGGGCCGCACAGGTGCTGGAGGCTAGGGTCGCGCACATGTCGCAGGGGAGTCTGCAGAAGAAAAAAAGGTGCTTAACTATTGGCATGAGAAGTGTATGAAAATCCAAAATAAATAGGCACTTTAGAATTGGAAGAGAAAAGGGGGCTTAGACGGTACAGGTCCCTTTAGGCCTACAGAGGGGAGTGACTTGCTCGGAGTTCACAGTGAGGCTGCAGCCAGAGCTCAGAGCGCCTGTGTGCAAAGCCGGTGGCCGGCCACTCTCTTCATTTAAACACGGCCCCTGGTCCTGTTCCTTATTTCTCACAGGGGTGTACTATCTGTCCTACCTTTGTCACAGCGTTACTGAGGAACTAAAATGAGAGAATAGATACCACTGCCCCATGCAATATTTTTAAAAGCTCCTGGAATATTCCAGAGAGAATTTAGCAAAACCTAAATGCACAGAGCCCTCAGTATTTTAGCCCCTGTGGGAGTGACTAGCACCTGGGAGCATAACATGGGCCACAAAATGGACGGCATGAGCTGCAGAGGCCCTGCACACTCTCCTCTATGTCCAGGCAGCCCACCAGGCTTACTGGGTAGCAAGTTTGTCCCCAGAGGTGGGGTCTGCAATGCCACGCCTCCTTTTGAGTCATTCCTAATAAGAGGTCTCTGTTTTTACACATGATATTGACACAAACAACATCAGCTACATACTTACAGTCCTCAGTCTCCAGAAGGTTCCAACATGTGGCGATCTCACCCTCCAGCCAGGCCTTGACGTCCAGTAGCACCTGGTACTCCTGGCTCTGCCGCTCCAGGTCAGCCCGGATCTCTGACAGCTGAGCCTCCACATCGCTGATGAGGCACTGCATCTGGGCCAGCTCAGTGCCGAAGCGGGCCCCGGATTCACACAGCCAGTTCTGCAGACCGAAGAAAGAGGGAAAGAGGTTAACAGTCATCGACCCTGTCCTCAGTCTCTTCAGAAAGACTGTGACACCCCAAGCCATTGCCAGGCCCCAAGAAAAATCCAGTCCTCAGCTGTGACAACTAGCAACGCTCT